>NC_142714.1:43568773-44193773 GCF_055471065.1 Atractosteus spatula | reverse complement strand
ATTCCATACTGAAAAGAGAAGAAAAGAAACAACGTTTTGGCTGTGGAGCCTTCTTCAGGTGTCACTCTTTTCAGAATGGAATAAAATTTGTTCCTTAGCAGCTACCTACAGTACGTGAACTACTTCTGATGGTGTAGGTGAGTCTGATGGGCAAAGCAACAGAATGTGTCTGCATTTGGAATATCAGTTTGGAATGTTTATATAAAAAAAATATGAGATAAGAGAAAAATGTGATTTTTGTAAAGTCTAAGACTGTCTTTATTATTGTAGAGGAAGATACAGATATACCCTACCAAATGCATGCATTGTAATCATTTAACTCAGAAATGGAATATTTTTCCAAATTTCTCAAATATTTCAACAAAGAAAATGAGACATGGGAGCTTCTGTGCACCTATAATAGATTCATGATGCAGATAAAATAAAGGGTGAATTCTTTCTTTAGCTGGTGATACATTTGTAAAACACATCATATACACCTGTTGTTTTAATTGCCTATTATTCAGGTATCATTTTATTTTTAGGCTTCAATTTAATGTTATTTACAATATAATTTTAAGCCTAAGGCTTGCTGGGACAAATAACATTCTTTAAATAAATAAACCATCACAGTGCATTAGGAGTGGATAAAGGTACTGTATATACTGTACAGCATGCTGTGTCCTTGTACAATGTGTTTGGATATAGAACATTGTGTTTCCAGTTTTAGTGTTTTAATGGTGCACAGGTTTTGAAAAATATTTTCTCCAGACCAGAAATAAAAAAAAAAATTGTTTGTGTTGATGACTGATGCTTCTATCCAAAACGATAAAATGTTTTTGATTACCTTGTACCTTGTGAAGGGTACAACAGTAGTGGCCTATTGATCATTTGTATCCACAACTTTCTAATGACAAGTCCAGAGCCCTAAACAGCTACTGAATATTGCATATGTAAACATGTATATAATAGAATTTTCATCAGAATATTATGCTGCTAGATGTAATCTCTAATATTTTTTTATTATTTTTAACTATTAGATGTAAATGTATTACAGGCAAGTCTTTCACATTTGTCTGTGTATTGTCTTCCAGGCTTTATAATTTTTAAATACTAATGCTACACAATGTGTCAAAAAGACAAGAATGAATAAATATGACTAGGATTATAGAGAAGAGAAGAGTCGAGTCAATTATGGAGGCTACCTGTTCTTAATGAATTTCTACCTGATAATTACTGTACATGTTTTCAGTTCAGATGTACAGTACAATCAAATACGCATTTGTCATTAATTATTAAAAAAAAGAAAAATCCAATTGTTTGAAGCCTCCAATGACGTAATTAGACAAAGAGAAACAGTTTAGTCTTCTCATCACTTTTAATTCGTTTTCAAAAGTGGGATTCTTCAAAATCTGACTTTATGAAAATCTTTTGTATCTGTAGCTGGAGTAAACATATGATCAAAGGAATCAAACCAGAACACCACTTATTGTAAATTCTTGACCATGTGTCCTTAAAACCAACTCTCATCTTTGTTAGATATATTTCAAAGGTTTGGCTTTGAAAGTAGAATTAAACTCAAAGACAAAAAAACACCAAATGCATTTACTTTCAATTTCAAAAAGGGGTTTGTATTAATGTATTGCTATGTATTGAACATTTATGATGTTATCAAACTTTAGAGGAAAATAAAGTCCTGTTGATTGTATTAATAATTCATAGTAAAGATTGGCAGAAAAATTGGCATTTTTTTTAATTTAAAAAATATTTTTAAGCAGTTTTCTTACAAGAACATTTACAGTCATGTTATGTTAGCATGCATAAACTGACACATTCAACAATTTAATTATTTTAATGTGCTTTTATAAAAACATCTTTACATTCACTCCCAGTAATGGAGTGTCATAGTCATATACAGATGTCACCACCATAGTCAAATACAGATGATACAGTATATTGACTGTAGTTTAAATTTTACTGAAATAAATTATTGTTTTTTTATTTTCTTGTCCAGTAAAAATATTGTATTTCCTTCATCAAGTGTGTTCATTTTTAAGATATATTTTGTTTATTTAGACCCAAGTAGTTTTATGGAAACTTACTGCAGTAATAATACAATATATTGATTTTTTTATAACCTAAGCCATTTTAATAGAGTAAACCACTAGTTTTGTATGAATGAAAAGTAAATGGAGACTATGTTTTCATGACTTTGGCAAAGATCAGGAACTAAATAAACGCAGCTTGATGAAAAAATCTTGTGTTTTCAAAATGAGTAAGGAATCATTTGATATAAAGAAAACTTTCAATAGCCGATGAAATACTTTGTCATTGCAGCCCCTGGAGTCATCCAAACCTCTACATCCAAAATCCACTGAACGATTTGCAACAGTAAGTGATGAACAGAAACTAAATGCAGACAAAAGCTGGATACCTAACATTTTTTCCCCTGTTAATCAACCCTTCGAATGAGACTGAAAAATCAATATTAAACTTCAATGTAAATAACAACCGTGTCTTCATTATTATATATTTATTTTTTAAATAGGTCTGTGAATAGAAGAGGATTTCTGAGGTGTTAATCGAAAAACTCTAAAAATCCAATCATGCCCTTTGGGTTGCTGTAATGAAGTAAACCTTACTGGGGCTGGACAAATTACTATATCTTTTTACTCACAGCAAGGTTGCTTCACCTTGATTGTCTCTTATGGGGAGAAAAAGAACCATCTGTTTGTTTTCTGAAAATAATCTACATAATTGACTTTCAACAGACCTCAAACAAAAAAGCATTCATCTCCCTTATAGTGATGCTTGAAATTGTCACTACTTTCATTTTCTACAGCACATACTGTAGGAGCACTATTTCGTCTGCAGGATTTCATCACAACCCTATTTCTATTTTAAAATACTTTTTAAAAATCCCCTGGGAAGTTTTGTTGCATGAGATGAGTTGGGAAATAATCAGAATTCTGTGAACCGTTCAAGGATTTCTCTCGACAGACAAGGCATAGCCTCATTTTTGAAAAGAAACCCTCCTGTAGTCTTTTGAATGAAAACCTATTAAGCAAGGCATACAAAGCTTCAGTACATGGGGCTGCCCAAACACAGGCATCATCACTCTTAGCTTTTAAAATGGTTTTGCATTTGTAAGAAAGTACATATGCACAGTGCCCTGGCAGAATAAACTGGGTATATGTGAAACAACAACAGTACAATGTCAGCATTATTTCATAAAAAGTAAAATATTTATAATCCACATTTGTTTTGTTCTATGTAAAGTGTTTTACTACATGCATAATGCTTTGATGCATTTTGCAATAGTATTCATCAGTTTCTGAATAACACCACAACTAAAGTATTTAACATGTGTGTTCCTTAGCTGCTATGAATTGGTAAGAAGTAGAGATGTTTTTTTGTAATGAACTGGTGTTCCTGCTTTGCATCTGTTGCTGGTCGGGATAGGCTCTGTCTCCCCTGCAACTGTTAATTAGAAGAAGAGGTAAGAAAATGGATAGATAGACATTTGCCTTAGCTCCTTGTCCATATGCTTTTTTACTTGTTCTGTGGGGTTTATATTGGGGCAAAAGTATAATACCTTATACCTTTTTTTCGCTCTTCAACTTTATTTTTGGTGTTGGCTGTGATAGTTGTGTCAAATAATACAATATGTTAGTCATGTAACCAGCAGAATTTCAGCACCAATCAATGAAAGCAAGGTTCTTTTTCTCACCATATCATATGTCAGTCCACTCTAATACATTGAATTTTCCATGTTTGACTGTGCTCTGCAAACAGGAGAGTTTGTGTTTATCACTTGCCTTTCTCTACGCCTAGCTACTGTATGTCTGCTGGAGATGAATTACTGAAACTGGGTTTCACAGGAGACATTTACTGTTCTCCACAGCTCAACAGGATGGTGATGCACTTATAGTAGCTCAAGAAAACTAATGCTGTCCACATGTTGCAGTCAAGAAAGACTTTCTCTTAGCTACATGTCTTTTGTAGCCAAATTTGTGTAGATTCCAATTAATTGTGTCTGCACTCCTACTTGCTGCTACTGCAACATTAGATGAGGTTATTTTCACATTTGTATGGTTCTTGCCGAGTGTTCAGTCAGTGCCTGGCAGCTGCAATGTCAGTGTTGTTAAATTGGGTGGTGATGTTATGCATGCGTGTGGCATTCTAATTATAGTTCTGATGTTTCTACAGTTACATTGTTTGCACCTGTAGGCTTAAAGTCTGCTGCTATCACACCTGTGCTAAATAAAACCTGATCTGGGCTCAAGGGATTACTGATGCTTCCCTGTGTTGATTTGGCCATTGTTTGGCTCATAGTAACCCAAGCATAAATCATGTCTGTTTTAAATCTGGTCTCACAGTTTTTCAGGATAAAAGTGTTTTCTGTTATAGAAATATATTGCCACTTTCTGAAGGTCACATTATTTGTCATTGTAGACTTGGGGTTCACTTTCATGCTGATGTACTGAGATGAACAGCAGAAAATTCTTAAGGTAAACTGTAAAGTCTGAGATTATGCTTATTGACTCCCAACAGTACTATAATTTAATTGTCGTTGCGGTTGTTGATGATGGTACTGAAATTGAGTCCTAGACAGAAGTTAGAAACCTTGATGTAAGTTTTAATATTGTGTTGTCAATTGAAAACCCTGTTAGAAACATTACAAGGGACATTTTTTCCTTTTTAATCTGCATAACATTGCCAGATTAAGGTTTTACTTTATCTGATATTGAAAATGTAATGCACATCTTTATTTAATCAAGATTAGGCTTTTGTAATGCTTAATTCCATACAGAAAAATACAAAGGAGAAAAACTTTTCAGCTGTAGAGCCATTGTCAGATGCTGACCTGTTGATTCACTTCCTCTTATTCTACCTAGGACCAGGCTCCACACAATGCACGATAGAACCTTTCCTAAAACCACTCGATTTTTATTACTTCAGTGCTTTTATGTGTATTTTATTGTACAGTACTTTGAATGTTTCTAAGGGCCTTATAAAATACACAGTATGTTATTTGTATCCTTTGCTTGTGAGGCATTATGGGCAATGCCTAGTTATATTCTCTTCATGGATGCTTGCCTACATGAACACTGCACAATGTGACATTGCATTTGTTTTGTTCATCTCCCTCTACACTAGTTGTGACTAAAAATACAACTAGTAGGTGATAAATAACAAGGAATATTCATAATGAACTCAGTTACAGTTTCATAATGGAGGTTTGGGAGGAAGACCCACACCACTAGAAATACAGGCAGGCTCTTCTCCACTGAAATGGTTTCAGCAAATCCTATACCCATGCCACACCCATGGCAGCAACCTCTTGGTTCACTTTACCCAGGTAACCTCAGAGTGCCCATTTTGTTTCACCATTTCAGTCATGTGGTTATTCTAACTAATTTGTAAATAGTTACTTATTACGAGGCATGTAGGTAATATAAAGTGCATTGTGACAATTAAATGAAGTAAGGAGAAACCTTTTTTTTACTTTATCCCCCTGGATTTAGAAATGTAAAGGTTTTTAATATTATACATATTGGAGACAGACAAATAAAAGACTTTTAAACTGCAAGATTAGCAAGTATTAGCAAACTAGAGTGCTTCTTTTTCAGATTTTGTTTTACAAGATGTAGAAAAAGGGAACTACTATTGTAGATCTGTACCCAAAGCTTAGTTAAATCTCAAATGCAATTCATGGATGATAACTCTCAAGCATGTTACTGACATTAAAAATTCTTTGAACAGAGCTTGTTTGCTTCACTTGATGTCCCAATATCTTAATATATTATTTGCTTGCCTGAAAACTAATTAACTAGAGGACAGCTTCCGTTATTTTTTTAGGAACAACAGAAGAAAAAGTTTGGCAAATGTCACACAACAATTATTTTTATCCCTTAATTTCAAATGGCATAATGGAGCAAAGAAAATGCATTTCAGTCTTAAATGGGGGTATTATGCTAATTCCCTTCACAATAAACATCCCAGAGCCATATCATTTTTCATTGTTAGGTTCTCTACGTATTTACTAGATAAGCATTAAGCCCTGCAAATAAGCTTTCTTTACAAATGCAATACATATTTAATTGTTCAAAGAGTCCCTGAGTATTATGTCTTGAATTTGAAGAATAAAAAGCAGAGTATCTACAACAGAAAAAAGGACATCTGCAGCTTATACACGACTTCCTAAGTGTTCTTTTTGTAATTTTGAAGAGCTGTGTCAGCATGTGAACTGGGAAAAAAAAGGCTATACAGCCAGGATGTTGAGTGTTTTACTCTTTCTTTTAACTTTTCAGCATCACATTGATGTACAATAATTTAACACTCATAGAAGGAAATTCACAATTTTAAAAGTTGTTTGTCCGGATGAAATTGCACCAAGTAACTGTAAAATTGTATTATTTCAGATAATTTAGTTCTCTCAAGGTGGGCATTGAGTTCTAAGCCTCATTTGCAGTCTTGGATATATACTACAGTGGCTTCAGGGAGTTTTAAATATGTTTTATTGTCCCCTCACCTCCTGCCTCTTTGTTGGATTCATTATTCAGTGAGATACATTACACAATATATTCTAGTATTGCCTTTTAGCTCCATAAAACATCTATGGGCATCATAATTACATCATTAGTGAATTTACTCAATACCGAATGTTAGAATACTTGATATGACTAGTGTGATTTAATCTTTTTCTAAGTGTTCGTGGTGTAATTCTCTAAAAAAAGATTAAAAAACAACAATCAGTTTGTTTGCATTTGAGAATTCCAGATCTTTTTGCAATTATTTTGTGTACATGTTTTGTTTGTACCACATACTGTACCTGTACGTGCTTCCAAAAAGATTTCCAATGGCTGGAGTTTTTAGACATAACATATTTGATAATTATAGAGAGGGGAATGGTGAAATCCATTTGATTAAAAAATCCAATATAAAATTGGAAATTTGTCCAAGATTTGATTTGAAATACACTGTATGCATTGCGTCTGTGAATATTTGAGTATGTTTTGTAGCACACTACATGTTTAAATACAAACGATAGCATCAGTATTTGAATTTTATCCCTGTGTATTTTGTGCATTTCTCAATTAAGGAAAAAAAAAGAAATTGACCACAGACAGTAAAACATTATTACTATTATTTCCACAATTTGAGGTTCTGAATAGATTTGACCTTTTTTTCTTTCCAAGGTGATTTACAAATCAATTTTGTATACATAAAGATGAAATTGATTTTTTGTATAAATTGATTTCCAAATCAATTTTGAAATAATTAATTTGATCCCTTTTATCTCTTTATTTTTAATGTATTTGAAGGCTACATAATAAAAATTGAATTTCTCCCTCCAGGTACAGACCTACTGATGTAATATAGACAGTTGCAACATGTTTTTTCCCCATTACTTGCCTCAACTGACCTGAAGGATCTCTTGTTGACTAAACAAGAGAGTTCAGCTGATCTTGAGCTTGCATCTTAAGACTGCTTGTAAAATAGTATATACATGGTTGTGTACATTTGTGTTAATAATTTCTATGCATTATGTAAGGTAAGAAATGCACCTGCCTCTTCTTTATTATACCTAAACTTGAAACCCAGATTACTAAGTCTATGAGATATCAATCTTTAACAAAGTATATTGACCTTAGAGTGCCTTGCAAAGTTCATCAGACCATTGCAAAATTTTCACATTTTGTTGCTTTAAATCTTGCAGTCATGAAACTTTGAAGTAGTCATTGATATTTGTTATATATACACAATCTACTCCACATATTCAAAAAAAAAAAGAAAAAAGAAAACCGATAATATGAATGAAAACTGGAAAAGTCATGAATGGATTCAAATCCTTTGCTGTTGTGAACCTAAATTAATACAGATGCACACAATTACTTTAAGGAACCAAATAATTAGCTGAATAGCCTCTGTTTGTGTACGATATTTATGGTTCTCATTGTTTCAGAATACAGACACCTGTCTCAGGTTCCTTGGTCATGCAGTCAATTCTAAGCCAATATTCACCCATGATGACCAAAAAGCTATCAAAACAACTCAGGGATAAAGGTGTGTAAATGCACAGATCAGGAGAATATGACATTTCAAAGAGCCTTAATATATCTTCGAGCATGATGAAATCGATCATGAAAATGTTTAAGGCACCCAATTACTGCCTAGATTAGGCTGTCCCTCCAAACTGAGTGAGGCAAGGGGGGAACCAGGTAGAGATGCCGCCATGAGGCAAACAATAACTTTTAGAAGTTACAGAATTAGGTGGTTGAAATGGGAGAAGATGTGTCAACAATATCCCAATAATGTCACAAAGGTGGCTTGTATGAAAGTGATAAAAACATGGTGGAAAAGAGGGAGAAAATGCTACTGTACAACAGTGAAGTTGGGGTGGAGGGAAGGGCAGAAGAAAGATGTACGCATTACTGTCTGTGGCCAGGGATATTATATGCAATGAGAAGCAGAAGTGTAAAGATTAGAATTTGACCTCCACCCAAACTTCTGTTTAGCCAAACACCAGTGTTTCAGTCAAATTCTAATGATGAAATTAGATTATGAAGGGATAGCATATTTAATGTTTTGACTTTATCCTGACAAAGTACTGTACGTGTATCAGTTTCTAAATGAAAAGAGTAATTTTCTTTGAAGCACTATTTTATTCCAGAGTAGTATTGCTTGTTGCAAAAATCCAGATATTAAGAGAACAATACTCTCCTATAGATAATAGAAGAAAAATGAAAATGAAATGTTTTTAAAATTTGCACAGCATGTCTTAGTTTTCAAAACATTATAAATACACAGATTCACATTTGTACTTTTGTCTTTTGCATTTTGAATTTCTAAGTATGGGAAAATCAAATCATATTATTGAGTCACATTCAAATAACAAAATGGTAACAAAATATTTTTCCCCCAGAAGAAATCTGTGTAAAACTTATGGATAATTTAACTGCCCATCCTGCCGTACATTCTGTAGACATTTGGCGTTTCATATTTTTCACATTACTTCTACTGAATTTGCTCTTGAGGATTTTACCAAATGTAATTATTCCGTCTCTAGGATGACTATATAATATTGCAGAATGAAAAGCTTTTAAAGCAGCCACCAAAACTGTGTGAAATTATACATAAATAAATTTCACTGGCAATTACATTGGTACTGCACCTTGTACCTAACAATCATTTTTTTATCTGCTCATTACATTTATATTTCTATGTCTATTTATACTGTACATTCTTAATGAATTTGTAAAGATATATCATCACTAAATTAGAACAGAACTTCTGTTCTTCTGATCAGTGTATTGATATTTATTTACTGTATAATGCAAGAATAGAAGAATATATGTGAGCAGATCAGTTCCAATATCTTGATAATTCACAATCAGTTAAACTGGAGCTTTTCCTACAGATTTTCTAGTACTTTTAGAGAAGTAGAATACTTTTTAGTTGATGAGTTTTAAATAAAAAAATGAAGACAAAATCTGTTTTCCTTTCTCATGAAATTGATTGACAGTAGAAATGAGAAGTGAACATGGAATGAGTCTAAGAAATAAAACTTAATCCTTGAAGACAGGAGAAAATACATTAGGGATCAGGTGGTCTCTGTTCTTCATGTTCAAATACATTGTTCATTTTAAAAGTCTGTAGTTTTCTGTCCTTACATAAGTGATAAGAAGACTGCAGCATTTTGTCTGAAGAGTCTGAAAATGAATCTCTAGGTGAAATTTGTATGCCATTCTAACGAGCCTGAAACCACCACTGACAGCTTTGAATGACTTCAGCTGAGTAAATTATCTTGTACTATATGTACCATCCTTGACTAGATATTACTGCTTGTGTTGAAATGCAGAATTTGCCCTTTTCAAGTTATGCTGAAATAAATGGGCTTAGTCATATTAGTCATGCTTCTTCTTTTTTTCTATTATACTTCAGATTCCATAATTTTAGTTTACAGACTTTGAGTCTTAATGCAAGAAAGTCTCCAGCTTGTGTATCTATGCCATACCATAAGTGTCAGTTAAAGCAATGTTGTAGGATGAATCAGTTTATGGTTCACTTCCCATAAATGTTTCTCCCAATGTAGTTGTTTTTTTGCACGGTATCCATCACCTCAGATTATTAGCAATATTCCACATGGACTTAGTCCCTGATTTATTTAGGTCCGCTGAACTCAATGACAAATGAATTCAGAAGAAATTTGTTTTGTTAAAGGATGGTGAGAGAAACTTCTAAAATTCATTGAAAAGATCACTCCTCTGTCCCCAGGTAATGCAGAAAATATTCTGGATATTTCCTTTTCAACATCTCAAGCATAAGCAAAACAAAGGCTAAAATGCAGTGGGCTACAATGTGTAATTAATAGGAATTATAGATGGAGAAAGAAAGGACTCTTTAAAATTATCAAGAACAGGAACCAGTTCTAAAAGTACAAAAGCAAAAGAGTATAATGAAATGCAGGCATATTAAAATGTGATATTACAAAGGCCAAGAGAGATTGATAGAAAATAATATTTGAATTTGAACAGCAAGTGATTGGTAAAAGATTAAGTACAATGTTCCAGATATAAAAATGAGGAACCTCAAGACAAGAACAGAGAAATGACTGATATATAAAATGAATATTTAATTCAGGTGATTACTAAATAAGAAATAAACAACATTCCTTAGGCTGAACAAAGACAGCTATAAAGTTAGCTATAAAGTTCTATATTATGTAATATTAGCATAGAGGAGACAGTAGCATCACAGGTTCTGGAAGCACTTATGATAAACAAATCTCCAGGGCCTTATGATTTTCTATCATTTGTACCTAAGGAAATGAGATGTAATTCATAGGCCATTAAAAATGTCTTCCAACAGGCATTGTAATTATTACTCAGTTTCTATTATGTCAAAAGGTAATGGATACAATAATTATGAGTAAACTAGAGTATCATATATATTGAAATAAGAATCTGCAGGATAGCCAGTGAATCAGCAAATGGGTTTAGAAAATATAGCTCTTACATAACATATTTCTTACATATTTTGTTAAGAGTCCTTAAACAAGTGACAGTGGTACTATTGTAGATACAGAACAAATGGTTGTATATTTTATGGTATATTGTCAGAAGGCTTCTGTTCATCATAAAAGATTAATTCTCAAATTGTACTGCAGGTAAAATGTGGGTTGTTATGGAAAAATTATACGATCGTCTAGTCTCATTTCGAGTATTTAGTACAACTATGGTTATGATGTTATAAAAACCAACAGTGCAATACAAACCAGGAAAAACAGACCAGGCCACTTACGTCCAGCATTTCTAAGCCTGTTTCTATTGTTAGTCCAACAAGTACATGTATCTTATTCTTATTACTCCCTTCATTTTTCACAATCAGCCATCCATCCATTCACTGAGAAGCATTACCAAGTGGATTGTCACTATTGGTTCTTGCACTTCTTCCTGGGTTGGTGCAGTTTCTTGAGTAGCCATCATGCAATTGCCATTTCGTCCATCAAACTGTAGATCAATGTTCCTCTCAAGCCTTGCTTATGTTTGATCCTCCCACACCAAGATCTATAATTGAAAGATTCTGTATTTGTGGTATGGAGTTCCTTTAATCTCTTCTGTGGGCCTTGTCACTCTCATTCTCATGGGCCTGCTGCCATTTCTATAGCCAGGCAAGATATGACAAATAAATATTAATACTGTTACAGCTACAGGTGACTAGGAAGTGTCTCTGAGAGGTTAGGTAAAGTGTGTAATACCTGGCAACCTAAACATTTCCAGCTTCGTAGCGAAGAGGATGTTTTGCTGAGTTTTTGTAGGGTGTCCAGATCCTGTAATCAAAGTAATCATTAGTTTACCTTAGTTAATTAAATTCTGAGTAAATGATTAAGTGTTAGTCAACAGTCCAGAAAGACACCATATACGGTTAGACCAAGACGGAAGAGAGAAGACAGACAAAACTTGAAGTTTGTGCCAAGATCATCTGAAGTAGAAGGTTCAAGATCGTCTGAAAAGACCTGTTTGGAGCGAAGTGTTGTAACCTTGCTAAAGAGAGCTTGCTATTCTGTGTTTTTACTTGGATTTCCTGAGTGAAGAATACCTCAGTTAAAAATGGCCTTTCCTGCTTGGTGGGTGAATTTGTAGAATAGGCTCCCATTTATTTTGTGGCATCTGGTCTAGAGAGAGAGATTTAACTTCAGGTTGTATTGCATTTAGAGGGCAGCTTATCTCTATTTTGGCCTCTGCAAGCATTAAGAGCAGCTGTCTGGGGTGGTTTAGACGTAGGTCTCTGAAATGCCTTGTCTGTAAACTTGTACATAGAGAACTTGTGTGTTGCATTAATGGTGCGATGGTGTGTGTAGTGTAGTATGTCACTGTCATTGTTAACAAATATTTTTTTTAACCAAGAGTTCCTGAATTATTACCCTTTTCACAAATATTGTGCCAGAAACTAAATAATTCACGCACCTCCAACTATACTAACTGCTCGGGTATATTCTTGGAGAAATCCTTACAAGCAGAATGTTATGATTATTTAATTTACTTATTGATTTATCTGCTTCGTCATTTCCTGATTTTCTCAATTTTTGAAACCCCCTTTGTAATACTATGTTTAAATGTGTTTAATTTCTACATCACATTAATTAGAATATGGCTAAACTAGTAGATCGACATTTTAAAACAGATGCTTGGGAGGATAACAAATTCCAATCTCACTCACTTCAACTCCCATAAAAATAAATAGATTTCCTAATGAACACGCCCTTTCTGCTTCTTTCTCCTACCTTTCTTTCACCCCATCTTCACTTTGGCTGCAGCTCCCAGGCTCATTCTTCATGAAAAGAGAGAGAGAGGGGTGCTGTCACAAGCTGGCTACTGTTCCTTTACCCTGGCAAGTTAGCCCAACTAAACTTGTAATAGTTTATAATATATAATATACAGTATATAACAGTTTTCATTTTTTTTTTAGATTTTTAATCTTTATGTTACAATTATTTTGATTAGGCCAAACTACAATACTGACCTTACACTCTTATCACATGAATTTTCATTCTAGCCATAGGACAAAGAGGATTACACCCCCTTCAGACGAAGTGAACTTAAGGGGTTGTTAAAGGGTTGGAGATGGGTTGGAGGTGTTCTACTGTATGCTATATGTATAATTTCCATAATGATGGTGAAAAGGAATAGCAGTGTGAGATTGACTTGTTTTTGTTATCCCTCCCAAATTCCTAGCAGTTACTAAATGTCCCCATTTACCTTAAAATGTCATGCAAAATATGACTTCCTTTTTTGTATGCTGGCTAATATGTTTATGCAATTACTAGATAAATAGTTTTAGTTGGAAAAAGTAGAAGAAATTATAAAGACTGAGAGAGATAAAAATCTCTTTACTATTGAATCCTTGATACCCTCTGAGTACTAAATGGTCTCTAATGATAATGGTGTAAGTTTCACTTGGGAAACCCTCAGAGCAAAAATACTTTTATTAAATAGATCTTAAACCCATATAAATAGGTTCACCAGGATACGGTAGCATTAATTGCACCTGTTTCAAAATGTGTGTTGTAATGCTATATGGGTTCTTAAAAGCCAGAGATTCAATAAATGCATTTGAAATTTAAAATAATAACGGACCCCTCCGAGAATATGAATTGTGTGGAAAGAAGTATGATCATATAAAGCATTCTTTCTGGCCTAACTCTGCAGCTGCCTTATAACACCACTCCCTGTAAAACAGATAATCTTAAATTATAAAGGAAAATAAAGTTACTATAAAGTTAATTCATTATAGAACAACCAACAAGCCAATTTTGGGGGGTATTACATATTCTTTTCTACATTTTAGCTTGATGCTATGAATAGAATAATCTTTTTTTCCTTACAAAATCTTGCAAAAAGGTTGTTATGATGGCAAGGCAGTTAGAGCAACTACCTGAGGCTGGTTCCAGGGTTCTGGGTTTGATTCCAACCTTTGGCATCCGTGTGAGTGTCCATGTTCATGCAGGTTTTCTTTGTGTGTTCTACTGTACTTTTACCTGGTTTACTTTTACCAAGCTAGGCTTGATGGCTAGTTTTGATTGGCAATTCTTAAATGTTCCATTCTCCATGGCTGAAAGGGACAGGTGTCTTTTTTACTAATCAACACATCTGATTAGCAGTTCAAAAAATCTTTGAATCCGTTCATCCATTTTATATGTGTAATGTACAGTGCGTTTGGCTTAGTAAGAGGAACTGCATCTTACTGTATGTACTGTACCAATACATTAAGGAGAATAGTTGATTGCTCTCAATGTTCCCTTGTACTCTAGACTTAGTTTCCAACATGTCATGATCTTTACAGGATAAGCAGCATACTGACAATGGATGGATCTTAAAAAGCCTGAATTTTCATTATACATACCTCTGAGAATGAATTAAATCCAATATACAGTATGTATAAATGCATTCCTTTTTGGTTTTCCTAATGCAAAAGGGCATAACTGAGACAATGTTAAAGAAATTTAATGGGTGCTACATGGATATTTTCAACAGAAAGTACTAAGATTTATTTGATTATTTATGTTATTGAAAATATGTTCAAACCTTGAATATACATATTGATAGGAATAAACATTTAATATAAAAATCGAGTGTATTTTGTTGAAAGAATTATGTCCTTAAAACTTTTTTTTGAGAGTAGTGTACCAAAAAAGGTGTCAAATGAACACATTTCTATAAGCAAGGCTAAATAAGATGAGAGGAAAATTTAACAAAGGTTATCCATGTTAAAACCAAAGCATACATAACAATGAACCACCTTCCTCTAGGACAATTTTGGGTGGTGGTTAAAGACAAATTCATCATTTTTTACCGTTGTATCAAAGATTAATGCTCATTACAGAACATATTAATATGCAAACCTAACCTAGTTCTAACCTAATTAAGCAATCTGTCTCTTCTAAAGTGATTTATAAAGGGACAGCCTCAGAATGTGGCACTGGTATTGAAAACAAGTTGAGAAATTCATTGGGAGGATGTTCTTCTATGATTGCATTAACCTGTATTTTGAGTGGGGCAAGCTGGCACAGGGAGCTGGGAAGTGGAAAAATCTGAATGTTTTTCAATGTTTTCTTCAGCAAAGGGATTGTGCTTGTTTTCTACAAAAAGGTTCATTTCAAAATGTTATTTTTATTATTTTTGCAATATGTTAACATTAACGTCATATTTAAAATTCAATTGTAAGATATAAATTATACTAATAAGAAGAAAATTGGTAAATCCTTCTATCCTCTAACTTCTTCTTGTAGTTCAGGGTGCCTGAGCCTGGAGCCTGGCTATCCTGGAGCCTGGGTATGGAGCCTGAGCCTATTCTGGCAAGCAATGGGTGCAAGGTGGGTACACCCTGGGTGGGACACCAGACCATCTCATGGCATACACACAGACAGAAACACAGACATGAACACACTTTTCCCAGAAGTCAGTTAACAGATCGGTACGTCTTTGGAGAGTGGGAGGAAAACAGAATACCTGGAGCAAACCCATGCAAACTCATCACAGAGAGCACCCCAGGTCAAATATTGAACCCAGGGCCCCAGTGCTACAAGGATGCAATTCTAACCACTGTTCCATCATGTTTATTAAATAAATAAAAATATTTGTGCCATTTGTACTCATAAATATACAAAGTAAAACATTTTCCAGCTCAATCTGAAACTCACAATCAAAGTCAGCTATAAATGGCATGGATTCATATATGTAAAGAATCACTTACCATCACAGTTGATGGCTTACATACAAAATACTGCTTGACTTGCAGCATTTTAATAACAGTTGGACACTTGTGTTATCCAAGGACTTTGAAATAGCCATTTACCAAAAGGATTTAAAAATGTGTGCTGTATCTTCAGCCTTCACAAATATACAGAAGAAAAAAACTGAGATAAGTCCTTGCTGGTACACTGCAGTTCATCTTAAGTTAGAAAAGACATTTGAAAACTTCAGACCATTCGTTAAACTCTAGATATTTTTTGCTCCTGCTTATTCCTTGAAATTGAAATACAGTAGTTTTCTAGCATGTCTGACATGCCTATTTCATTTTTTAAAGCAGCTTGATACTGGAAAATGGCATTTCATCACTTCAAAAAGAAATGAATGATTCCTCTATTTCAGATTCCAAGTGACTTGACAGATAATACAGTCTTTTCCTTAAAACTTAAAAAGTATGTACTGTATGAAGACAAAAGAAGTAGCTGTTTTATATGCAGTACAAAACTTAAATGCCTTCTAGGTGACATTAAAAATACTCAGTGGTAACAATGCATAAGAAATGAATAACCAGGGAACTATTATTGAACTGGCCACTACTTGTACATATTAGCTAATGTTTATTTAAAATTGAAGCTAAGGAAAATAAACATTTTTTGATGAAAAAAGAAGTAACAGGAAAATAATTTTGTCAGGTAGCAAATATTTATCCACAAACTTATTAACTCTATTTTTTCATATTTACCACCATTGATTAAACTCCTACCTAGTAATTGCTACTTAATATGAGCCTAGACTTGAGTCTTTTCCATATTTATTTAGTCAGCAATTAAATCTTAGTTCACATCTTGCAGAATGTTAAAGAGATAATTACAAAGTGTTTTCCCTCTAAAAGATTTTTAACTGCCTTTAAGTACTTAAATGGGTTGTTTCTTATTGCATTCCTCATCTTCTGTACACCCTGTGTTATTTTGTTTTAAATTATTTTCTTTTATATTGTTTTGACTTATAGTATATTATTACTGTATTTTGTCAACTAACAATTTCATGAAAAAAGGTGAAGACTTGTCAGAGCTGAATGTTGGAAAATGATACCACTATTTTACAGGATTATGCACATAAGAGTTCACCAATTGACTTCAGAGGCTTGTGTGACTCTTATGTGATTTAATAGCCCCACAAACTTCCTCACAATTAGCTTTGAGAGATGTTTTCAGAAGCTATTTTTGTTGAAGTACTTATCAAGGCAAATAGCAGTCTAAAAGATAAGCTACATTATCTACACAATGTGATAAGCAACTCCTCGGACATATAATCACAGTATACCTCACCTGATTATAACTTTAAATTAATTTGCTGTTTTATGTTTGAGAAAGGTGCTTCATACAGAAATGTATTTTTCTTTCCCCTTGTTATCATTTATTATTTGCTTTTCTGCTATTCATGATATTTTCTTCACAATTATTTCAAATAATTATGTAATTGGGCGCAGCTCCTTCCCCTATGCTGAAATTCACACTAGGGCAATACCCATGCATAGCATCATCTGGACGAATTATGGTGAACTAATGAGTAATTGAATTTTATCTAATGAGCAGATGTTACTAAGGTGATAAAGGCAGATGCTGCTATAATCTGAAATTTACCCAAGTCTCAGTTTTCTGCTTTGGAAAAAAACACTTTTCTCCTTTACCACAACATGCCACTCATTTTCTCTGTTCCTTTATAATCCCCACTTCTGTCTGTAATAGGTTTAATGGAAAATTGTTTCTACAGTACATTGATGTAAGCATTTTAAATAGCATTGCTACATTGCTATGTTTGGTATATAAAATATGAAAGGAGATGTACAGTATATGAAAGAACAAATGAGTGAAATTTAATTATACTGCAATGACAATTTTTCTAAATTATTTTTTTGTTGCAGCAGTTTCTGTTTAGGTTTATACACAAATCAGCTTTCAACTACTTTGTTTTTTAAACTTAGAAACTGTGCTCATAGCTGCTATTTGGTGTAGTATTAAACTATATCCTCTATGATTTGCAATGGTTTCTAATGTGGAAATCGTTTTAATTGCAGAAATTCCTGAAACTAGAGTTGAATGGAAACTAATTAGCAGTAAACTTGCTTAAGGTGTATTTATGGATGTTTCTGAAGCTATCTCTAGCAGGAACTCACACCTCTGAATTTGTCTTTATTAAAGTGCTGTCTGGATGATAAATGCTTGGTGCCTTGTTGCTACCTGCCAGTTGAAAATGAATCACTTTAGGATTGATTTGCTAACTGCTTTCTTCACTCATGATGTCCTGTTGTCAGAGGGTCAGAAAAGTTCCTGGAAGAAAAAAATAAAACCTTCATCTGTCTGAGATGGAAGCACAATAGAAAAGAGCTGCATATGTTATAGAGCCCTAAGTGGAATTCAGCAGCATTCACTTGCTGGTAAGTAAAACTATAGACAAAACAGAAATAACCTAAACTGCTTAAAATATTCTTTCAGAAGAAGATAAATATTTTTTTTAACAAGCCAGTATAAATAAATTAAATGTCACAGTTTACTTATAAAGCTTTATGTATATTATATGCCAGTTAATAGCACATATCTTAGTGAAGATTTATGTTTTAGTGTTCCAGTAATTGGAAACAGATGTTATAGATTTGAAATGAGAATCACCCTTTCATCTAGCCCATATATTTAAATAACTGTATATACTTCATTTTATTCGTTACCACTGTGTTGTCTTTATTTGGTACCCTGTCTTTACCTTGTAGCATGCCTGGTCTAGTGAGATAACAGTCCAGAGTGCCACCTGCCCTATCCATTTACAATATGTAGTCTGTTTCTTTAATGCACATCACATTTGCAGTCTGTGGTAAGCTGCTGGCCATGGACCAAAATAGACATAAACATTCTTTGACATGCGTGAACTAATGTCAATAATTTGGTCATATTTATTCTGTCTATGGATGTATTCCTTTTGGAAGGTACAGTACAGTTTTGCCTTCCTGAAAATTTGGTTTCAGGAAATGTCATTACTCAATACTCCATAATCAATACAATCCGTATATTACAGTACATTTCATTGAGAATCTCAAAAACTAAATGATAATATCACCTACATTATTTTGCTGACCCTTTGATAATGCCTTAGCAATACTCAACAGCAGCACTAATAGAACAGATCACTTTTTGAAAAGAATGCTGCTGAACTTTTCAACCATAGTAATTTATAGTTTATCAGCCTAAAACCTGACAGAATTCAGGAATGATAAGGAATTTTATTTCATGGGACTCGCTGTAGTATCTGTAACTCTGGGAGCAGGAAAGTAATTTTATTATACGTATTGACTTAAATCATTGTCCATAAATTGGTTTTGTTTTCTTGCATTTTGACACATTTTAGCTTTTTTTCAGACTTTGTCAGTTGAGCTTTCAAACTTTTTAAGCTTGAAAGCAAAAAGTGTGGACATCTGGATAAAATGGATATAGGCTGTATACTACATTTTGCAGTTTTTAACTTTCCAAAGTTTTTAAAAACAAATTGATATTATTTGGCTATTTCAGCTAAAACGGGACATTCAATGTTTTTGCATCACTGCAGTACATGCAGTACTCAAACTGCTTTATGAAATGCTATTTAGTCATCTGCAAGAGACTGCCTGACAATAGGGGTGTTTGTGGGAAGAGATAGGCAAATCTATATATACAGTATATACAGCATATAAAACTAATCATTTACTGCACTGTACTATACATTGACAGGTGTATTAAAAAACTTCTCTATTTACAAAACCTCTTTTAATCCACTTTAGATAAGATAACTTTATCAGCCATATACAATTTCTTGCATTACGGATTTGTCTTTTTCACATACCCAAGAAAAGCTTGGGGTCAGAGTACAGGGTCAGCAATTGTACAGCACCCCTAGAGCAGTTTGGGTTAAGGGCCTTGCTTAGGAGCCATAGAGCCACTACTCCACCCCAACATTCCTTTTAGATGTGAAAAACATGCTTAAATTAAAGATGGGTTGACAAAACACATGATGTGTCTTCAGTGGTGTTAGAATATCCCTGTATCTTACATTTTGAGATGTGCAAAAGGAGTCCTTGAGCAAATAAGAACAATTGAGCAGCACTTATTTTTGGGGATTCTACTAATGAAAAAAGGTGCAGTCATTATCTTTAATGATGCATTGCTCAAGCAATATATCTATGTTAACTAATATTATCTAAAATAGGTTATAATTTCTTTTAGGTTGGTTCTCTGAGTAGATTAGAGTAAAATTCAATGTCATATAGATGTGTGTTCCTATAATATTTTGTTGTCATGAATGCCGTATCCTCCTGTGCTGATTTTTTGTGTGTGTGAAATCTAGGAATAGTGGATGCTGGAGAGTCAGTCATGTGATGTTGGAGGAAGATATACAGAGTCTTCTAAATTTATTCCAAATGCATTCATACCTGAAAAAGAAACACTAGACATAAAAAACCCAATGATTTACAGACTGGATAATGCTTCTTGTTTAAAGACTTCTAAAAATATACTTTATAATAAGCATAGACCTATGACTCTATGGAAATTGTGATTTCATTAGTATGGAGACTCATTAGCCTATCACTGTATGATAACTGGTTCATAAAACTGTTATTATATGGAAATTGCTAGGTGTTGCAGCACCCTATTTTTAAATATTTTTTCTTTTGTTTCTTTCTGCCTCTTTTGACCCAGGTCTGTTGCACACCCAATGCAACACACCTCACTAATCAGAATCCAAGAGGAATGCTATTTTGTAATCTCTGTCAACTCTGCAAAGTTCTTCTTAAATAATTAAATATATCCAAGTGTAACAATATCTGATCAGGTCACCTTTATAAAGGACTTAATTCAAAGCTTAGGTCACTGCAGGCAAAAGGCCACACTAAGCCACTCCACTGCAGTATGTCCCGACTGCAGAGAAGGTTTCAGCAGACCGGCAGGACAGATGACTGTTCAAAATCTGGTTGCCCTCGAGTGACCACACCAGAGCAGGACCGACACATCAGACTGGTCCATCTGAGAGATCGTTTCAGATCTGCCACTCGTACTGCTGCTGAAACTGCCGGCAGACACAATGCCCGCATCAGTCACAGGACAGTGAGGCTCCATGCTACTGGCCTTAGAACAAGGTGACCTGTCAGAGGCCCTCTGCTCACTCCTCCTAGATGTCACACCTGACTGGCTTGGGCAAGACAGAGGCTGCGATGGACTCGTCAGCAGTGGCATCAGGTCCTCTTCACGGATGAGTCACTCTTCAGCCTGTTCCATGCAGACGGGAAGGCCAGAGTGTGGAGGAGGAGGTGTTGCATTTCTTTTTTCCATCAGTATATATGAAGATGAAATTATAAGGTGAAATATTAATTAGCTTTATATAACATCCGCCAAATATTAACTTGCACAAAGTATTAATTTTCAAATGCATTACATTTGTAAATTGTAGTAAACGACAGTATGTAAATGAGAGTATGTACTGTTACTACAGATGAGTGATAAAATTATGATAAAGAGGAAAAAGGTTACAAGTTTTATTTGAAAGGTATAAGTCAGTTAAGATAAATACTTTCATGTACAATAAAAACAGAAACACAACACAAAACAACAGAAATGCACAATTGTTGTTGAATTCAAAAGTGGCCCTCCTGCGACTAATGTATTCTTAGTGTAGTATAAATATTCTGGGCATTTCTAGATTTTAAAATTAACCAGGGTGATTTACATTGAACTAGTGAATTTTAATTAATTATACAAATCGATACACCACAGAAGAAATAAATTGAATTTAAAGTGGATGGGCTGTGCAGGAAAAAGAATAATGAGTGCTGGGAATTTCAATATATACATTTGAAAAGAAAATCAAGTATTCCACAAATCATCTGAGTTCAGCAGTTACTATGTATAATCAAACAGGGAAACCATGAAATTATTAAAACATTCTGTTGCTTTTAACTCCCAGACATGTATTAATACATATATTAATGGAAATAAATGTGATCACATAGGATTAAGGCGGGGGTGACATTTATATTTTTAATATCAGCAAATAAGACCCTTCTTATTGTGTCCTGTTTTACAAATGCATATGTTTTAAGATTAAATATTATATTTACAACTTAAATATTCAGTCTCCAGACTTCTAAGGTAGTATACATTATTTTAAATGTCAGTAAAACATAGAGAGAATAAAAATGGAATATGTTGATTACATAAGTATTCAGACCAGTGAACTCGATATTCGATGAAAGCAGCTTTGGCACCAATTACAGCTGTCAGTCTTTTTGAATAAGTCTCTGCCACCTTTAAATATTGGCTTGGTTCATTTCTTGCCCATTATTTTTGACACGTTTTCTCAAGCTCTTTCAATTTGCTTGGAGATTACTTAATGACAATAGTTTTCAAGTCTTTTTTATAGATTATCAATGGCATTCAAGTCGGGACTTTGACTGGGGCATTTAAGGACATTCACTTTCTATTTATTATCCCACAACATAGCAAATTTACCCCTGTGATTAGGATCATTGTCCTGGTGAAAGATTGTTAACCAGTGCTCATTTTCTCACAGATCAGCCACTGAATTCTGTAAATATTTCAAAGTCACTGATGACCTCTCGTTGGTGTCCCCAAGAAGTTTCCTCCTTGCCCAGCTGTTCACTTTGTAGAGACAGTCTGATATAGGCAGTGTCTGGGTGCATTCTTAATGATCAACTTCATCATGCCTAAAAAGATAAAAGTGGTCTGTGAGATGTTTTTTACACTTCTATTGATCTGTGTCTTTATAAAACTTGATCTCTAAAATGTTTCGAAAATTCCTCGGTCTTAATGGTTGAATCTTTCTTTGAAATTCACTACCTACTGTATAGTGTATGAGGGACCTTACACAGATAGGTGTATTTATTTTGAAATTGTGTATACTATTATTATTGCATTCAGCAAAGGGTTTGAATATATATAATATAACCTTTCCATTTTTTCATATTAATTGTTTTTGTTTTGAGCAAGTAGCATGTACAGTATGTAAGAAATATTAATTGCTACTTCAAAGTTCAAAATTCTTGAAGTATTAAACCAACAAGTTGAGAAAACTGTCTGAGAGCCTGAGTACTTTTGAAAGGCACTCTGTGCAGATTATATTTTAGAAATCAGCTACATCTTTTGCCATATTTGTGCATCAGTTTAGGGTCATGGGGAAAACAAATCATTTAACAACCTATTGATAGAACAACCCTGCTAATTGTTTTTTTACACTACTGTATGTGTAACTGTATTATCCATGGCTTATGTCTACTTTTTTAAGGAGATGGTGAGTGAACTTTCAGAAATATTGATGTTTGGATAATATTTTCCTTGATAAAATCTTTGTACAGAAAACAAAACAGTGAACAAAATACTCCAACACAATCCTGAATCTTTATGCTAATACAATGATTGATGGGTTCTGGCTTTAAAAAGGGCAAAATATTTACAAAACAAATTGCAGATTTTGGGACATCGCATCACATTAAATGAATGTCATGTCACAACACAAAGAAATAAAAACTATGCAAACTGTATTTTTTTTTCTAATTTTAAGAAAGTAGAGAGTTAAAACAAAAAAAAAACAGGCAAAAATGATAATCTTTTCCTTGTCCCATTATGTCTGTCTAATACAATACACAGTGCAATCCTTCACTAAAGCATGGATAGCAATTTCTACCAATGACTTGCTATACGTTTTGGCAAATGAAGTCTTTGACAACATTAATAGGAAATAAAATTTGAAATACCTTCTGCTTTCCTTGGAAAATGCAGCTCATCAGATATGTCTTTACAAGTGTCTTATGGTATCACTCTGATTAAATTCTGCAACAATAGTGAACACAGTCCTGGCAAGCCCTACAAAAAAGTTTAATTATGAACTACTCATAAAGGTAAATCATAAAAGGTAGGTTGTAGTGAGTAAAACACATCTGTGTATAACCAATACACCCTTTTAATATACAGTAATAATACTCAGAAATTATTTTTCTAGGCTGCTCTAAAGTTGAGTATGTGCCACAACTGTATTAAGTTTTTTTTTCCATTTATTTCCTTTTTCAAGGCCCTTCTTGTATCCAGGAAGGACAGACAATGGAAGATAAAGATGTCTGAACACGAAGCTGTCACTGAAAATGCATGCCCTCCGAATGTCTCATACATCAATAAAAAGGAGCCTTGAAAGGGCATTCTTCAGGCTGAAAGCCGTGACCTCCAATTAATAGTGCCTCTGTTTCATATAAAATCTGTCTTCTCTTGGGCTTCACTGCAGACATCAGCTACAGCTTGGAGCCGCCTGTCGTATATGTGGCAGTTAGACATGTGGGAGACCAAGTGTCACATATCACCCAACTGTCATCAAATGGCCTTGCTGCGCCTTCCATTAACAGCTCAAATTAGCACAATTTTCATTCAGAGCAAAGCAGTAATGTGTGCACTTTAAAGTAAGGTTGCCTCAATAAAAGATGTTAGCTTAAATCTCATGTGCAGTTTTATTGATTAGATTTAAAAGGCAATCAGAACCGAAAGGAAGACACAGGAAAAAGAGTAGGCATCATTTTGTGTTATTGTGACAAGTTATCAGATCAGTTACTTTCACTTCTGCTTCTTTCAAATGAATATTTACTGCGCTCCGTCAGTGATCCTTTTTTTATCATTGTTTAATTTTAAAACGGTGCAAAACAATTATTCTATTTTGTTAGAATAAGCTCAATATGTGTGCTTTTCTGGGCTGTTTGTATATTTAATTACCTTTTTATGCTTGAATGAAACATTATTGCTGATACAAGAACATTAAGCACTTTGAGGATTGTCTGTTTTGCTATTTTAAGCTTGTTATGTTGAAGAACAGACCATACATTTTGCTGTTTGTTACTCATGGAGTTGATATCTGTGTTGGTTTATAAAGATATAAAGGGAGAAAATTAGATCCTATAGTAAAACTAGAAAATCTGACACAGCTACTGTTCCTTTATGATTTTTTATTTTAATTGCATTTACACTAGCACATTTCAGTTAGAATGTAGACAAACACATTGGAAGCTGACATAATTCCTTTTCTTTTTAATAAATAAAATGTATAACTAGATGCAAAGCATTTTACCTAATAAATTTGTTATTCTTAACATTAGCATGCTTTGTTTAAGCACCTCAGATTTACAGTAAATCAATATCCAATACTGTATATTACAGTATATATTATGAGGAATGTTTGGTTGTTTTCAATAACAGTCAGATGTTTGCTATGACAGTGAGAGGGGTTCTCATTAAATTCAATTTTATTACTGGTAAAGGCTTCAGTGATGTTTCAAACAAAGAATATTCTGTAAACTGTACTGAGGTATATTTATTTACTTAGTGTCCCAGCAGAACACCAAACACGAGGAGCCAGCAAGGTGCAGAGTAGAAAGCCTAGATCATAAGTGCACTACCTTTTCCTGTGAATTGAGTTAGAACAGCGAGGCTCTGCAGCCTAGCAAACAGCAGAGGAAAGACCTGGGGTTCAATATTGCTGCATGTGAGAAGAAACTTAAATAGGTGAATGATGAGCGGGAAAAGTCTCAGAGCTGCTGTCATAGCCTCCAGATAGAGCTGAAAAATGTCCAACGGAAGATGGCCCCCATTCTGAATTCTGACACTGGCTGACCAATACAGAGTCAGAACTGAAAGCAAATGGATGTGGATCATCTACAATCTCAGTTCAGACAGGTTCTTTCTGAAAAGAAATGGTTGGTAGTGAGGATTCTATCTAGAAAAGAACTTCTAGAAAATAGTCAAAAGGACAAAAAAACAGACAAATATTATCAACAAAGTAACCAAATCCATGAACTTTTTAAGGTTAACAAAGCACTGACATTGCTGAAAAGCAGTAAAAATGAGGGAGTTTCAACAACATGTTACCCAAGAGATCCCTGAGGTGAGGGATGTCTCAAAACCTACAATTCAAGAACTCGTGGAGGTGAGGAAAGTTCAGTAACTTGTTACCAAAGAGTTCACTGAGCTGAGGGCAGTGCCATAACCTGACATTCACAAGCTCATGGGTGAGAGATACGTTCAGTAGCCTGTTACCCAAGAGTTCCCTGAGCTGAGGGAGACAAAGGAGCTGAGCACATGAGCCTGACTCTCCAGAACAGGATCGACATGATGAATTATCATTACCATCCTGGTCTGAAACTTTGGAGGAGGAGGAACATAACAGAGTTGTCTTTGCCACCTTGGTCTGTGCCTTCAGAAGAAGAGAGCTGTGACAGAATGATATTGCTGCTTTGGCCCGAACCTCTAGAAGATACAGGGATGAGAGATTTAGAGGAAAAGTAGGTGAGATGTCTGACTGTAGGTCCATCGAACATCAGAGAGAGGCCACTGAGTATTGTGTCTATCCAGGGGGAAAGCTGCCTCTGAGATCAGGGCTACCTGCACAAAGCTTCCAGGAGATAAATAGGAACAAATATTAGGGATTCAAGCTTCCAGTGGGGAGATGACTTGTAATGGAGGGCTTTTGACCTAGAGGAAAGTTTGCAAGAACTGGGCCCCTCCAGCCCTTGTCGGTTGTGCGTTTCCTGTTGAAAAGAGCTGAGGGCAGAAATGTTGTGGCAAGCTGGAATTAAACGGGGATACAGCCAACACACTATACTGTGTAGTTTGTTGTAAATGATCACACTTGAAGTAATTTAGGTAATTATTGGATAATCCTTAAAAGGATTTGAATTTCACATTCTACCATGGGTGTACTTAAAGAATGTGCACTGTGCTATTTTAGTTTTTGTTTGGTCAGAAAAGACATACAGTAAAGCTTTCTTTACTTCGCTTATCATGAATCACACTAGAGACATCCCTACTTGAGTATAGGAGCTGTCACAGTATCTTAAACTTAAGTATTTGAAAGCTTGATATATTGTAGTATCAGGAATTTCTGGAAGCAGTGGCTAATGTTAAACATGCTTTTCAAATCTGAAGGGCTGTTGTGAGGTTGGCAGTCTTTATTTTATTTAGAAACCCGTTCAGGTGGATTAAATAGTCTTGGGTATGGAAAGAAAAAACATCCAACAAATAGAACAAATTGACAAACTGAAAACTGGTTTTAAATTATCCCTGTTGCCTAGAAACCAGACCGACATGTATTTTACTTTACATTTAATTAAAAATCTGCTCAAAACACAGCTAAATGACAAGCTCTTTAAGAGAAAGAAGAGGCAGTACGAAAACATGACAGATGAGGCCCACTAGTCTTCTTATCATGGTTAAAATATATTAAAGCTTTTAGTATAGTGAGCATGGTATTTCACTAATAAGCACAGAACCATTTTTATTATGTATTTTCATACAAGAACATAAATTGTCATTCCTTCATTCTTTCTCTACAGTCAATTACATTTCATTTCAAATTACTGTACTCTCTTTCCTTACTGATTCTGTATTTTAAAAGTTCCAGACAATGCTTTAAAGTGTATTGTAAAATATATGGTTGTTATATACAATATAAGTATACAAAAAATCAAGTAATGTGTTATTAATATTTAGAAATATGAGAATTGTGTTAGAAAACATTTTTTTTCTAAATCATTTTTATTATTCTTCTTCTGCACCTCAGACAGAGAAGTAATGATATTTTTCAGTCATACTGAGGGACAGCTTTCAGATTTCACTGTGAAAATTACTGATATCTATCTCTATTTCATGGGCTGTCTAGCTGTCCTTATCGCAAAACCATGTGCACACAGTAAAAATTGTGTGCATGTAGAATATTATTACCGATTTTAGAAAGTTTAAACGTTTAAAATAAAGATTTTAGATATATATTCACATTCTCAGAGAAGGGAAAGTATTATGAGTTTTGCATATGCCTTAAGACGAATAAGTGCAATTAAAGTGATGATATACATGAATTAGGAAAAGTTAAAAAATCAGGTGAAGTTCTAAGCTTACCTTTCCATTTGCTACAGACTAGTTGAATGAGTAAGAATAAGATGGAGGAAGAAAAGAAAGCAAGAGTGTTTCTCCTGTGTTGTTAGTAGTACGTCTGGTACATGTGGGGTGCAGCAGGAGATCAGGCCAGTACCTCAAAACCTTAGCGATCCTATCTTAGGCAGTTCAGCATTCCATTCTGTTCCCTTGGGATGGAGTTCAGGACGAGTAACACTCTCACAGACCTTGTCTCCAGTGGCATCACACTCTCCCCCTTAGTTTGGTTACCAAGGCAACTCACACATATACAAACTCTCCCTGGGGAGAAGTACTACTCTTCGTAAACCCTGCATTGGACAGCATTACAATATATATAGAATATAACATTAATGGAAATGATTGAACAGTCTCACTGTATTGTACTTTCATATTTTTACAATATACTGAAGTGGGCAGAATGTTGTGTATTAGACATAAAGCTAATACTGTACCACATTGTGAAGATTTTACAAGATTCTCCAACAGAAATGACAAGACATATACGATGATCTAATTGTTAATGTTCAATATTTTTACTTTCACTGTTAAAATATATATTAATTAAACTGCTTGGACTATTCTGTCTTTAAACTGAAGATTATATTTTTTGTATTAAGATATTTTTAACATTGCAGGATAAAGCTTTCTTCCCTGACATAGTGTAGCTAGATGTACTGTATGGTAGGAGATCTTTATCAAGCTATTATAATAAACCTTTAACAATAAATTTCATATTTTAAATAACATTACATGTGAGGTTTACATTAACATTGTCATGCATGCCTTTTTTGTTGAAGCTCAGCTATTCATTTATGTAGATATGTGTTTTTTTACTATTACAAAGTCTATTTCTTATATTTTAATAATATTAGTATCAATTCTATATTATACAGATTTTAGTTTTTTAGCTTTTTGTTAACCTGCCTTGCTCCCATTACTGGCTAGGTAGGCTCTGGCTCCCCTGCTTCCCTGAATTGGAAGAAACAGCGAGAAAATGGATGAATGAATTAGGTTTTCATTAAGGAATCTTACTAATTAGAACTGGAGACCTTTTCATTCCTCTTACCTCAGAGAGAGAAATTATTTACTTTATTCATATTTTGTTTTGGAAAATCTAAAACATTAAGTGGACATTCTTAGCATGTTATTCAGTCTTCTTTCTCTTTTCTTACTTAATTTACATTGCAAAACCTACACTTGGTGAATACATGAAGAATATGCTGAAAACATCACAATCAAATGGTCTCTGTCTTTGTGATTTAGATCCTGATTAAATTAAAACTTCAGCCCACTTCAACAGCAAACTCAGAATATCCAACATGTTTACAGCTTTTTTTTCCCAAGATGCTTCTAATGGTCACCCTGTGGAAATCAGCTATCAAGTATTTTACTATAGCTCTGCAGTCAGTAGACAATTTAACCAGAAAGCTCAGTGATTGATTCAGTTAACTGATAAAGAACTCAGGGTGAATAAAAGCAAGTAGGTCCTATGGATTTTCAGGGTCAGTATCAAGCTTTATTTTCCTAGATTGCAATACATCTCTTGTACCTTTATAAGTTATTTAATCGTTTTGTACAAAGTGCTTATATTTGTGTCAAACTTTAAATTTCACAGTAAAAAAATAATATAAGTACATATTTCTGATTTTTTAAAGACATAATAAAGTCTGGGGGAAAACATTCTAGTGCTTCTAGGACTTAAGGAAACTCCTAGAAAAAAAACTTTCCATTATAGTTTGATGAATCAGTTAGCCACTAGACTCCAGAAAGAGAATTAAATAGTTTAAAGACACTAAATATAGTAAAGTTCATTGACTTTGAATTATATCCTACAAGGATTTAGTATGAAATAGAAACAGCAAAGCCCTTAAAGGGCTTGTGCTTTATTTACTTGCTGTATTTTGATTTTACTTACTGTATGTCGCTATGGGACTTCCATATGGCTCACCCAATATAAACACTTGCTCAGGGTTCAGGGTTGAACTTAGTGATCCAAATATTGAACCTGAGTCATGCCCATAGGCAAGTATGAGCAGTATTCCCAAAATGATGGTGCACAGTTGGCAGGATTTCTCCAGGGCAGGGCTGGGAATAGACAGGCAACCTCAATAGACAACATGTGTATTGCCGAGTGCTTGTAGTAACATCAGTGAGGGATACACCACTCACCAGTCATGTTTGTGTTCAAATATTAAGACTTAATATTGTAGCTGGCTAGATAAAAAATAATATTGTTTATACTTTTATGAATTGCTGTTTTAACTTAAAAAATGAAAATAAGTTTAAAATAATTTGAAGCTGAAAATATTCAAGGCATCATCACAGGTCAGAAAACAAGTAAACTAAAAAATAAACACTGGTGTCTCTCAAATGGCTAAGTATATTTCTTTTCATTCCCTCACTATGTTCTGCAGCAACCAAACTCCCACACCAAAGATTCCAAAGGCACTGTACTAGAATTATGTTAGCTCACACTACTGTAATGGGTTGGTTGTGTTGTATAATGTAAACAATTATAATAGTTACAATAGATATTTTAGCTTTATTGGTTTGCAAAGGTTTCAATTTTTTTATTTGAGACAAAAGAAAAATGTGCATTTTATGGAGGCAAGGGTGAATTTTGTTTTTCTGATACCATAGAAAACATATGGCTCTGTGAATTTGGGCACATTTTAGATTATTGCCAGTAGGCCACAAGCATGCTAATAGCCTAAAAGCAATAGCTCCCTGCAATATTCAAGCTATAATCTGGTTTAAAAGCAATTGATTCTTAGAGGCATATCTGCCTCTGAGGCAGTTTTACCTTCGACACAATTCTACTTCCAAACTGGCTGGATGTAGAAACTCTCTCTGACAATACTCCAGGGAATGCATTGCTTAAAATGTTTTGTTACTTTATCAGTTATACTTTCTTTTATGTTTTTACAGCTATATTCCGGGTTTAACAACATAGTATGAAAGCTGCTCAAAGCTTCCAGTTATGAAATGGGAATCTATAATTCAATTGTTAACACACCAACACAAACACAAAATGGTTAGTTGGACTTCTGTAAGTCACATGTAGTTCTAAGCTAGTCTGTATTTTTTAAGCCATACAGTACCTATCAAATGCATTCCAAACATTTCTATGTTGTCTCATTTTGTGAAATTACAAAATGATGCATACAGTATATACACTGATGGAAAAAAGAAACACAACACCTCCTCTTTCACACTCTGGCCCTCCCGTTTGTGTAACAGGCTGAAGAGTGACTCATCGATGAAGAGGACCTGATGCCACTGCTGACGAGTCCATTGCAGCCCCTGTCTAGCCAGTCGGGTGTGGTGTCTAGGAGGTGTGAGCAGAGGGCCTCTGACAGGTCGCCTTGCTCTAAGGCCAGCAGCATGGAGCCTCACTGTCCTGTCACTGATGCGGGCATTGTGTCTGCTGGCAGTTTCAGCAGCAGTATGGGTAGCAGATCTGAAACGATCTCTCAGAGGGATCAGTCTGATGTGTCGGTCCTGCTCTGGTGTGGTTACTTGATGTCGACCGAATCTTGGACGGTCATCTGTCCTGCCGGTCTTCTGAAACCTTCTCTGCAGTCGGGACATACTGCAGTGGAGTGGCTTACTCCATAGTGTCTGGCAATGCTGGCACATGACATGCCTGCCTGCCTCCCTTGTTTCTGGTGATATTCGAGGCATTATGGAATGCACAGAAAACTGACTAAGTGTGGCCTTTTTACAGTGACCTAAGCTTTGAATTAAGGCTTTTTTAAAGGTGATGTGACGGGTAAAAGTGCACCTAACGAGTTTTCGTGTGATTGGCAAGTTGCAATACCTCACTGCACAAGCTGTATTACTGGTCAGAGGGCTTAAAACAAATCGACAACTGTTTGTGAAAGTACATAAGCTATAACTATAGTATTCTCATTCCAGAAAATGTTGCATTTCTTTTTTCCATCATTATATATTTTCAAAAAACTTTATTTTATTTTTGATATTTTATTCAAAACCCGAAAGATCAAACAGAAGACTTCTCAAGGTAAGACAAGTAACAGTAAATGAAATCAAACACTAAAAAAAAATGAATTATGTTCATTACATAATTATTCAGTGAACTCAATGTATTATGGAAGCACCTTTGGCTGCATTTATAGACACATTTTTTTTAATAGTTGTCTTGGGTAGGCCTGTTGTGAATTTGCCCATTCTTACTGGCAGATTTGCTTAAGCTCCTTGTGGTTGTTTGAGGGTTGCTTATGGACAGTAGTTTTCAAGTCCTTAACAGATTCTCATGTGAATTCAGACTTTTATTAGGCCACTCAAGGACCACTGACATTGACTATCTTATTCTTAAGGCACTCCAGTATAAAACTGGCTTTTTATCATTTACATTATTGTCTTGTTGAAAGGTGAATTTTCTCCTTATTTGTAAGTGTTTAGTACACTGAATCAGGTTTTCCTTTAATATTTATCTGTAGTTTGCTTTGTACATTTTTTTGGCAATCCTAATAGTTTTTCTAGTCTCTTTTGAAGAGATAGTATCATAGTGCGATTATCAGGCTTTATAGTACATGTTAGGTATTAACATCCCTGGTCCTACCAGCAGTATTGTACTATTTTTGTAAGTATTGTATTGTTGTCATTTTAATGTACTCACCTATCTTCCTGTCAGTTATTGTTCAGATGTTATAGTTAACAACTACAAAGTAAATTGAAAATTTGAATGTCAGATGCTAATATTTTATGTTCTTATAGTGTTTTCAGGAAAATTTTCCTGCAGTTACCCATGGCTGTACTGCATGTGAGCAAGCTTTTTTAGAAACACTAAACTTCTAATTTTTAAGTGATTTTTACACATTCCACTACAAAATATTAAAAGATATGGAATTAATTAAACTTGTTTAAAAAATGTTGACAAGGTGATAAGAAAATATCTTTGAAAAACAGCAACTGTTCATTTTATCCACCAGGTTTTTAGATCTCCTTATACACATTTTATCTTATGAGGCATGTAGTGTCTTAGCAAATTAACTACATAGTATAAGATTGCAATTTTATTAATGTAAGCTGGTCATGTATCCATTTTCTGAGGGCTCACTTAGAGGAGCAAGTTTTATTTGGGGTTATTAAAATATTTACAGGGGTAAAGCTCACAGAGCTTCAAACTGATATGCCACCAAAACAGATACGAATTATGTACAATTAACAAAAAGCATCACACAGATATAATTCTGAAGAGATTACAATCATATACTGTAAAAGACGACACAAATTAAATTTGTTAAGCTCAATGAGGAGAATTCCTAATTCAATGTGGATATTGTCTTCTGAAATGCTTTTACTGTATGTAAACAGTACAAGCAATTACTTCATGGTATATTATGGTGAAGAATAATGTTCCTCAGCTACTGTTAATATTTATTTCTGTATGAGTTGAAACATCTCGGTATTAATGTTCTGCTTTACTACACTTTGAAACAATTCAAAAATAGATTGAAAATTTCTCATCTATAGTAGGATTTAATAGTGACACAAATTCTTAAAAAGTCTGGCCTTTTATCTCCTTTTTGTCATTTCAAAGCATGCAGTGTTTATTCTTATTGATGGGTAGTGTGAATGTCATCAGAAAATGAAATACATATCTAAAAATATTGCAGTGATCAATGACTTCAGTCAGTGTGCCTGACAAATTCAGTTACATCAGCAATATATCATTCCCAATAGAGTTATTGATAGAGGCATAATGATATTGAATTTTAATTATTCAGGTTGTATTGATCTATATGTGATCTGGTGCGAATAATTTCAAACTTTTTCCCTCTTGGGTGTGTATTAGTTTATCAAGTCATAAATTAAGCAGTGCCTAAAGAATAAAATATCATGTCATGTTTGTTTTCTAATTTTTCTGCCATGTTAGGAGAGATAAATATACTGGGGAGGATTTATGTAATCTTAAATTAAGGTAAAATAAAATTGTTCATGTTTTTCATTTTCCAAGAATACAAATGATGTAAGTTTAGACTGAAGATAACATTTATTTTTAATTGAGTTATATTAATATATGTCATGGATTTAAAATGAAAATTACATGAACGTGCTGTGTGACATGTAAAGTGTACAGCTTTCATGTAAACTGTAAATCAACTGTTTCACTTGTTGTCAATCAACAGTTTTACTGAAATGTATTAGTAAAATTCAAATGCAAAATGAAAGCATTCTACTGATTAAAGTGATTAAGTTACCTTTGTCTCTTACTCCAGGAACAAACATATTATACTAGCTAAAGCCTTTCTTTGTTAATAATGTATTATTAATATTGGTAGTATTAGCAGTAATTAATAAAAATGACTTTAGAGTTGGGACATATTTGAATACAGGAAGACTTTAAGAATTTTTAAAATGAATTTAAAACAACTTCAGAAACTGTCACCCAAAACAATTATTTTCTTAAAACTATCTAGTTATCCTTCAACTACCTTTGTGCCATTTGGCTTCATTGTCTTCTCTTTTTTGACAAATATATCCATAAACGTTGTCTTTAGAATGCAAGATTCTGTCAAGCAGTGAATAATTTTTGTCATAAACATGGTAATGGAAAAAGCCCTACTGCTAATCTTGACATTACCATATGTGTGTCTATCTGTGTGTCTCACCAAGTTCATTTCTCAGTACGCTTGTAATAGGATTTGACCTTGGAATTCAAAATCTCATATAAGTAATACTTACCCAGCAGCTAAAAACATGGTGGTGTAAAAAAGAGATTATAAATCAGTCAGAAATATAAGCAACATTTCGGTCCTGTATATAAACTGAATAAAGAGCAACAGTTAAAACAAAGTTTTTTTACAAAATTGTGAAAGTGAAATTGAGGTGACCACTGTTCCAACGTCTAACAGCAAGCATTGTTGCATTTTATATAAAAATACTACCGAAAAGGTTTTCAATCATACAATATAACAATTTAACACAGCTAAACCAGTAGAGCCAAAATTAAATAAGAACTCTCAGAGGGGCAATTTTCCAGAAATGCTAAACGTTTCAGTAAGTATGTGAAATTGTATTTTGCCGGATATGCAGAATTTTCAATTGGTTGTCTCATTTCATTTTGGAGTGACCAGTTACTCTGGTTATGCCTCAATGTTTCTTAAACTAACACACTGCTTTGATTTGCACAAAACAATCAGCAAAAGCTCTGAGAGGAATTTTTCTAAGGAAAAATAATAAAAAGCATACATACAGTACAAGGTTCATTGAAATACTCCCAATAATATGCTGTTAGTGTTTTTAGCACTATTTGTAGTACTGAGTATCTTTACCAAACATTTGGCCTACAGAAATGCTTGGCCATTCAAGTTTTTGTTATTCATCTATTCTGTTGTAGAAATGAAATTCCACTCATATGTTTTTGTACATATTTTATTTCCTTAAGATTACAGTGACTGCTAATAGAATAACATTACCATACCACTGTGCTTCAATGCAAAATTGCATTGTGTGATGAGAAAACCACTCAGTTTGAAAATATATGCAATAACTGTTAAAATCAGGGTAGAACATCTTTTTCATTTTTGATTTAGGTTAATGAATAGTTTTATTATATGGCATTATGTGAATTTAGTTGTTATTTTACTTTGCGACTATTTCTAAAATTGCAGGATAACCTAATTTACCTTTTTGTTCTGATTCTGACACACGTACAAAGAAATGCTCAAGCTGTAATTAGTCTTGAAATAGAAAGGTATTGAATTGTATAAACTGCATTGGACCACATTACGATCATGGGTGATGTGAAAAAAGTCATTAACATGTTTATCAAACCTGAAGCTGTAACCTCATAAAAACTAATATGGATTATTGTGTTTTGGCTGGAAGCTACTTTATATTCTCACTGTTTGCTCTGTAGGAAGGTATTAATATATATAAAGTTTTCTATTATATATTTATGAAGTGTAGTCTGTTATTCATGTAAATCAGAAGCAATTTCACCTATTTTCTTCCACCTACTGCTTTAAAAGCCATGCAAATCGTTTATTTCTGTGATCAAGAAATATTAAGATGAACGACAACTCCAATGCAAGAATCCATTGTAGCACAATGTAGTTCATCTTAAAATTATTTGCACATTAGGGTAGCAACCTTCATCCTTTACTCTACCAGTCCTGACGGGATACATGACACATGCAACTTAATGTAAGGTTTTTATTAAGTTTTGCTGATCATACTGTTCCTGTTTGATGTGGAGATAATACAAGATTTATTTTAATATTACATATTAGTATGAAAGTACATGAATTAAATTAAATTAAGAATGAAAATATGCATTTTCATACAGCAAGTTACTGGTTTCTCTTTTTATATAAAAGTACAGTATATACTTCACGCTCACACATTCACACCTGAAGAAGGCTTCACAGCCAAAACGTTGTGTTTTCTCTTTTCTCTTTTCAGAATGGAATAAACCTATTACTTGTTCCTTTGCAGACTATGCATGCTGACGCAGCTATCCACCTGAACTACATTAACATCTAATACTACCTTTAGGCTCCAGTATAGTATCTGTGCTGAAGGGTAACTTCAGTGGATCAAATTAAAGGGGTGGAGGCACAACATTTACCCAAGTAACCTTAATTTTGTGACTTTTGTGATTCTTGTGATTTTTGTGAGCTCACAGAAAAGAAATTTCATTGCCAGCAACTACTGCTGCACGCTGTATTGTTGTGCATTTGATAAATAAACTTTGATTTGATTTGATTTTGATTTGATTTGACTTATTATATTTGTGTTGTCTGATGGTTCAAAACCAGATTGTCTTATTTCTAAAGACCAGCCTATTAAAAATGGTCCATTCCATTCAATACTTCTGAGAAGACTGGGAAACTGTAGAATTTAATTATAAAAATTTGGGAATTTATTTGCCTTTCATTATCCAAGTGAACTTAATTAAGAAAAGCTGGTTTGCTGGCTTAATAACTTAAGCAAATACCATAATTGCTACTTCAGTAGTTCACTCAAACCCTAATTAAAGCAGATAAGAGGCATGCTTGGACAATGAACTTTATTGTGGTATCTCACCTGGCTGAGAGTCAACCCATCCGTAAGGACAGTGTTGTCAGAATCCTCAACCCTTCCATTTAATAAAGGATGAGCCTGGAGTTGATGCGCTGGTACAGGAAAGAAGAACAGACATCAGCGAATATTCAGGTCGCTGCAATATGCTTAGGAGGCATATCTACAATATCTTTCCAAAACCAAAAAAGCTTCATTGGAGACAGTGTTTTGATAAAGTAGTGTTTTTGTTTTAGAATTTGTATGCTATGGGTATATAGTAAGATACTATACTAAACCATGCATTGATTGTTATTCATCACTGTATTATTTAAGACTAATAATATTATTATTATTATTTAAGAGGAAACTCAGAAAGCACATCCACTTCTGCTGCAATAAATGAAAAGGAAAATGTTATGTGCAATGGTCCCCAGGCTGCAGGTATTCCTCAAAAATGAAGGAAACCTTTTTAATCTGAAATTCAGAAGTGTGTAGACCAACACTTGCACACAGTAGACGTTCTTTGACAGTGCTTACATTGGATCTGTTGATTTGCAGTACTGGTTTTAATGCAGGAGAAGGCACCTTCGGTCCTCAGGTTCTTCATCTGTTTCTGGTTTTCATTGAATTGTACCCAGCCCTTAATGATTTAATTGAACCAGTTAAGTGGATAAAAAGTAAAATCAGCTGTTTTCCAGGTCTTAATCAGGCACAAATTGATATTTGTCTCTAAAACATGCTGCAATTCAAAGGCCATGGACCGCACTTACAATTATCTGTAGTTTTATTTCTAATAGTTAGATTTTTATTTTTACTGTATGCTGACATTCGTCATCCTTTGTGAGCTCAAACAATAAAGCTGACCCCTGAGGAACCCAAAACTCCTTTCAATTCTTCATATTTAGGTTAAGGAGACCTCATCTCAAGTCAAGGAAGAAACCTAGATTTTCACTTTTCTTATTTAAGATGTGTACTGTAAGACTTTACAGGCTCCACGAAGAAGAGACTCTTATTATTAATCTCTTTAATCAAGACCTAGATTCCATTGCCGTGCCTTTAACTCTGAGTAGCTCTTGAAGGTGACTTGTAGATGGAAAATCATAAATGACGGGGGGCTAATTTTCCTAAGAAAATTATGCAAGAAACGACAAAGAGTCCTTGAGAAAAGGAGGGTGAGTGCTGCCTCATAAAGTCAATAACTGTTGTAAGTAAGCTTCTGCTCCAGCGGAAAATGAAACAAATCAATTTCAATTTACTTCTACAGTAAAGAAACCATTATTTAGAAATTGAATGGCAACAGTTACCTTAATAAATTGTTAGGAATTTTCAGATGTCTAACTTGAGTGCAAGTGATGATAGAATGATTTGTTAAGGAGAAAATGTTTTTTTTTTCCATTTAACAGCTTATTCCGAAAACCATTTTAAGAAATTACTTGACTGCACTGAAATCTTTGTGTTAAATGTTCAGTGTCAGGACATTTGAAAATAATACAGCAATGTTTAAAAATTATTCTAAACACTGTATTACCTATATATATATATTGTTTAATATTAATTTAATATTGTTCTGTGCTATCTCAAGACATCTTAAAGACATAATCTCATATACTTACATTTTGAATGGTGTGACATATTGTACATATTGTAAAAAAATTCTATAACAAATAGCCAAGATATAATATTTCATAAATGATTTTTTTTTAATTCCACTATCCTGAAAATATTACAGGTTATGGTTTGTTGGAATAAACAATTTGTTAAGAGTTATTTTAGAATACAAGTAGATGCTGAAATTGAAGAAAGACAAATTGCTGCTGTATTATTGTGGAACAGAAGGCTGCAGTGTTACAAAATGATTGATTTCCTAACATGTACATGTACATGTTTCTTATCTCTACAGAAACGTATTTGAGTGTTATGTTCACATGTTGTAACAATGCATTCTGTAGGTACTATGTAACGTTTAAAAAAAACATCAATTACTACATTGAACTGACTGATGTGTGATGAAATATCTCTGACTTGGCATGAAAGTCATCAAGAGACTGTGCTTGGATAATGCTGGCTGGGCTGATGTGATCGAGAATAGTGATAGTGATTTACAGAGATGTTACTACTGCAGGATGTAGGGAGATGAAATACAGCTACTAACCTGTAAAAAGAACTGCAGTCTGAAATTCACATATAATACTACCTTTATGCTCCAATGGTCAACACAACTATTCACAAAACAATTCTGGACATTAATCAAAAGAATTCAAATGTGGACAAATTACATTTGCTCACTGCAATGGAGCAGCTGGATCTCCTGTGTCAATACAGTTTTACAATCCAACACCATGCATGGTCTCAGCATAGTAACGCTGATGTCCTCTCCAGGCCTCATTGCCTTTCGGAGGCTGTAACCCTGTCCGTGGGATTGATACTGGGTGGAGGGATATTTAATGAAGCATCTGGATCTGGAATGTCTTTACTGGTTTCAGCCACTAGAGGGTGGCTTAGGGACAATCCAGAGAGAGAAATAAAAGGTTTTCCACATAAGCACAAGGCTACTAGGTCCATTGATAACAGCTGATTGCCATTATAAAAAGGTCAAATCCAAGAGTTAATCTGGGTTTTCAGATGGATTGCTAAAGTCTTATGGTGAGTTAAAAATAAGAAATAATAAAATGATTGCTGTTTGTTTGAACCAATAGTCTTCCTTACATGAGAAGTGAACAAGATTAGCTATCAGCTCAGATAAGGGTAAACTGAACGTTCTACAGATTTATTAGGACCAAGTTAGGACTGGGGAGGTTGTAAACACCAAGGCTGATCTGCCTCAGCCCTGGTTCCACATTTCCCTGTAGCAAAAGGAAATTTATGTGTGTAGTTCTTCCAATGAAACTACCATTTAAGGTGGATCACCCACACTCATCCATGTGTATTTACCAAGAGAAAGTTAATTATTCTTAAGTTACGGTTTTTATACTATAAACTGAGCATGAGTTTGCATCATAAGACAGAGACAGTGTGGTAACAATTATTTAAGTAAGAAAAAAACAGCAGAGCATAATTGCTGAGGCATGTATGCAAAATTGTTTAATTATAAATTGAGTTAAATTGCAACAAAAAATTGTACTCTACATAAAGAGCACATATCAAATAAGTCCTGAGAAAATGCATTTCTCTAGAAACATAAGTTGTGTTGTGTTCATACCTGTAAATTGTTAATGTACTTGTGTTTCCACTCTTTATAACCGTTATGTGTGATAGGTTCTACTAGTTGATAATGAAAATAGCTATGGACAAACTGGATATACTGTATTTACAGTACCTGCAGATAATCTCAATACAAAAAAAGCGTGTAGTTTTTAGGAAACAAATGTGAATTTAAAGTTAAAGAAGGAGCACTTAACAAAATATGCTGTGTATTTATGTTATTCTTGAATATTACAGAATTTGAAATAGAGTTAATCTGACCTTCTTTAACATCTGGTCCACCCTAAGGCCTCCAGTTCACTTCAGTATATTTGGCAGTGCCCCCTTTCCATTGGAGAGACCAGATGCTTCTTAGACAGCAGCTGCTGCAGCAGGAGGCTGTGCTGTTACAAGTCTGCTGATAGACATACAGGTTATGGGATATCATGGACTGAGATGTGTAATGTCAAAAAGGTCACAGTATACATATCCTATTAAGTAAGACAGCTGTTGCAAAGCAGGGTTTCTTACATATTCAAGCCAGAAGTGTCATACTTCACTGAAGTGCTGTAGTTTGGAAAGAGATACCTGCAGATTCATGTGCTGATCAAATGCAAGCATTGTTGGTGCATAATAGGTCAGGGGCCTATTTTTAAGAACAAAAATAAATATGTATTTATAAAAGGGCAACCACATACCTTTTTTAAGTTTAGAAATGACTTAAGTTTTAATATTTATACCCATTATCTTGGAAACCTCTGCTATATGAGAAAAACACATCAGTGATCTTAAAATAAAAAGAAATCTTAATCTCCATTATAACTTGGAAGGAGATCATTTTCTTGCATAAAATTAGTTTTTTTTTTTCAAAATTGACAGTAGATAAGGTTACTTGAAGTACTCATGGTATAGGTTTTGTAAGATACTGTAAATCGCTTTCTTTGAATTACTTGCTTTGTTGTTTTCTATTTGCGGAAGAAAAAAATGCCATATATTGACAGTTTAAAGGAGAGTTTTAAGGATCTGTATCAACAGTATATCAACAGTAAGAAGGAATTACTCTGTGTCTACACAGAAAAGGGTAACCTAATGGTTTCTCTGAAAGACCTGAGATCTGAATACAAAATTATTTCAAAATCAAAGACTTGACGCCATGGACTCTAGTCCTCTCCAAGGAAAGCGTGTCATTGTGATTGTACAGATTTATGATTATGCCTTAACATGCACCATTTTACAAAGAAAAAGAAGCAAGACCTTTGGTCTTCAGCACAAAACACTTAGTAGCTACAGATGATAGAGCTGGATAGTTCACACAGGTCACTAGAAGATAAATGTAACTTTTTTACTTTGTTGTACCTACAGGATACTGTTAGCACCCTGACAGAAACACAGGTTCAGCAAACCAACAGACTAACTATAGTACTGTACCTGCTTTCCTGGCTACACTTTATTCATTTTAAACAAAGAAAAAAGTAAGAAAATAACAATATCTTGACTCCTGAGCCTTCGACCGACTTTGTGAACAGTACGACAAAAATGTAGAAAATACACCTTGGTAAAGTCAGTTTCTCCTCATCTTAATGAGAGGAAAAATCTTACAAAGGCATCTGACATAAAAGGATCATTTTTAATATTAAAGAAATTATTAGACTTCAGAAGAAAATCTGGAACTAAGACATGATAAAAAGCCATATATTAATTTTCAGATGACAACCAATTAGTAATGTAGCTCTTATTTATGCATTTGCTCAAAGACAGCTCAAGCATGTATGCTTTATGTTAACAACAATTTATCTGTTATTGGCAGTGTGCCAGCCTTTTTTAAAATAATTGATGTAGTGAAATGATTAGCAATGACAGTACAGCTCAACAATCATTATTCTTAAGTGAATCAGCATGAATAACAGGCTTGATGTATTCTACTTGATTTTGATTTCAAAGTTCACCTCTTGCCTTTTTTTTGGCCAATAACACGTGTGATTAAAAATGAAATACAAGCTTTATTAAAACTAGATAGACTATGGGATAATTGTTTGAGTCATTAATGGTCTGCAGATAATTAACTTAAAATATTTAAAGAAATGCAGAAAATCGGGTATAGTTTCCCTGCTATAACTACTTTTAATTTAATTTTCAAAAACAGTACAAAGAAGATTGCTTCGTATGGTAGAAAATTATATCTATATTTTAGAATATAAAATGATCCACCTATCCATGTATCAATCCATTTATTTTCTAACCGCTTCCTCCAATTCAGAGTGGCAGGGGAGGTGGAGCCTGTCCTGGCAAGCAACAGGTGCAAGGGTGGATACATCCTGGATGGGATCCTGCCTATTGCTCACATTTTCCAGAAGCCTGATTAACCTATCAGTATGTCTTTGGAGTGTGGGATGAAACCCAATCCTAGGTAAACAGTTTTACTGTACAGGTACATCAGAACACCTTTGATCTTCCACAAGGTCTCCTCAAGGCTATATACTCTACTTTTGAGGACAAACACATCATTAAGTTTGCTAATGACTCTGTTGTTGTCAGTCTCCTTCAAGATGCAGACACTGATCATGGGATTGTGTAGGCGATTATTTTGTCGATTGGTGTAACAACTCCTTTTTTTGGCTCAATGTGTCAAAAACCAAAGACATGATCATTGCAGAAACATCCACCAGCTCCAAAACCAAAAGTCATCGAGGAGCAAAAAAGTGATATATGCAAGAAGAGCCTACAGCAATTGCTCTTACTAAGAAAACACTCTTTTAATTTGTGAACTAGAAAAATAACTTTATTCTATAAAACTTTCTTTGAATCTGTCCTAACATTCACTGCAGTAGCCTGGTTTGGTAACATTAATGCATAATAAATAATAACTAATAAAAACAGACTGAGCAGTATTGTGAAGGTAGCCAGCAAAATTAAAGATGTACAAAAACTACAGTACATGAGTGGGAGACCTCCTGGGAAAAACTAAGGCGTCGGCTGGAAACAGTGTTAGAGGGGCCAGTAGGGGGCACTCACCCTGTGGTCTGTGTTAGTCCTAATGCCCCACTATAATGACGGGCACACTATACCGTAAGAAAAAGGCAGTAATACATATTATTATTACAGCTTTCACACACCTACATCAAGCAAATAGTGTAGAAGGTTCCCATCTGGTAAGTGATTTAGACTGTCTAGTCAAGAGCAAAAGAACTAAGTCATCTTTTATTTCTACAGCTATCAACCTGCTCAGTTTGGACAATTGAGTGTACATTTACTTTATCTGTTTTTAGTTATTAATTTTCTTTCTCACCATACATCTATTAAATGTATTGTGTGTTACATGTATTCTTTAATGTGTTTTGTCTCTTAAATGTGTTGTGTTATGTCTTTACCTGCCTGTAAAGCAAACTTCTCATTTGGGACAAGTAAGCAAGGAAGGATATAAGAAAGAAGGTTAGTAAGTCAGTCAATAAGTTAGCAAGTAAGTACTGTAGGTAAGTAGGAATATAAATAAGCAAGAAAACAAGAAAGTAAATAAGATAGTAAGTTAGTAACTCAGAAAGTATGACAATAAATCAAACAGTAAGTCAGTCAATAAGTAAGTAATCACATAAGCAAGTAAGTAAGCAGGTAAGTAGGCAAGTAAGGATGTTAGTAAGCAAGTAATCAGGTACTTGCTTAATTTCTTAAGTACGTAAGCAAGGTATGTAAGCAAGTAAGCAAGCAGGTATGTAAGTAGGTAAGCAAGTATGCAAGTAAGTAAGCAAGTAATAAGTAATACATAAATAAACAAGTACAGGGTTATGGGTTAACCAGAGCCAATCCCAAATGAACACTACAATAAATTAAATATTGAGGTCTGTATCACATACCAGATCTTCTTCAAGTGACACCAAGATATAGGAGTGTCAGAACTGAACTGTTTTGACAGTGCTTCCAAACCAAAGGAGTAGAAAAAAATTGAAAAGCTTGCCAGCTAGGCCTCTTATAGATATTACACACAGTGAAGAATTTAATACATGTTCACTTCTTATTCCATATGTATTTCAAACTTCAAGAGTGTAAATAGTCTCAGTACCTTTAGGGCTAGAACTGAAAATATATCAAGAAAGGTAGTACATTCATTTTTTATTATACTGACACAAGACTCAAGTCTCTGTCTACCTTTTTAAAAATATTACTTAAATTATTTACTGTGATCGTATGAAAACATGAATAAACCTCAATAAAATATCACTGTAATGTTTAATGAGAGGAAAAATCAAAAGTAAACCATTTTTCTTAACTGCAAAATTTTACAGTATAACTAGAAAAATACACATTTAAACAGTATCAGTGTAAATACAAAGTGGTCAGTGTCACTTTGTCACTATGGGTGAAATAAAGAAAGCTCAAATAAAGTTTCAAGACCAGCAGCTGAATAAATGACAGGCAAGTCAGAATCCATCACTGCAATCACTCTGACTGTTGCTGCATTGATTCCTGCAACAGAGTGGCTAATTTGGCTCATTCAAGAGTATAAAATTCTTTCAACCCTTTACTGTGTCCACACTATTTTGATGATTTGTCAACCCAGCTGTACTAATAGGCACTGAAACTGATTATCCGGTGTTAACAAAGAAAATTTAAAAGAAAACAAAATATTGCTGATTAAAATTACATGGGTAGCAAAGACAAAGAAAGAACCAAGGGGAAAAACAAATGACAAAATAAATGAGGTATTTTTGTACCATGAATTGTTAGCCATGAAACGTGGATAACTGAAATCAATGGAGATGAATGTAACCTTAGTGCATACACACTGTTCCAGAGACAAGAAAGATAAAAGAGTAAGAGGGTAGTATCACAAGAGAATTCAGGTTCAGGAACTAAAGCTAGAGGAATCAAGTATATCTGAATATACAGGTAATAGTATAATTAAAGACTTGATAAAAGGACATTTCAAAGGTATAGTGTGAAGAGAATGCTGTACTGAAGACCACCAAATGCAGATGTTGATTATAATACATCACTGCATAATGAAATTAAGATGTTATATGCTAAAATGTTTTTATATAGAGGACTTTTGATATTTCATAGAATAGATTGGGAAAACCTATAGGAATGTCAACAAAAGAAAGTAAAATGGCACAAAAGGTTTGCTTTTCTACTCAGCTTCTACAAGAAGAAGTGTGTAATGAATCTGTCTTTTCAAACAATCAATACAGTGTTAGGCAAACAGTGCTGAAAAAACTATTAGGGAACTGTGATCATAGTATGGTGGGTGTTGAAGTACATTCTGAAATAAAATGTTGAGAGCAAAGCAACAGTTTACAAATTACAGAAACATTTTACATTACATTTTGAAGGAATTAAACAGAAAAGTAAAATGGGGTAGGAAAAATATTAAATCAATGGAGAATGGATGGAAAAAGTTGCAAAAGATCCTGCTTGAAGCATAGAACAAATGTATCGCAGGATTTAGGAAGTCAAAGGTTAAAAATGATATCTCAAATGGTAAAAAGGGGAACGAAAGCACTCTGAAATGATTGAAAAAGAGGATCTAGTTAAAGAAAAGTAGTTCAATCAATGACAACCACAGATAAATATTATAGTAGAAAGACCAAGAAAGAAATAAAAGCAAATATTTCAAAGGGGGCTAAAATAATAAAAAGTACTTTCAGTGGTACAGTACAACTGCAAAATAACTCTAAAAGATGAAGCCAAATATATCCAGGACAGTAAAGGGAGACTTTTAGACAATGAAATGGAAATAGCTGATGTACTAAATGAGTCTTTGTCTCAAATGTGCACTGAGGAAGAAGCCAACAACATGCCTCAGGCAATGGAAGACAAAGTTCTGTATTAAGTACTATTAGCATAGAAGAGGCAGAACTGTCTAGGGTACTTCAAGCACTCAAGATTTATAAATCCCTGGGACCTGGTATCTTACCAATTGAACTCAAAGAAACAGGACATGTTATTTAGAAGCCACTGATGCAACTCTTTCAACATCCGCTTAAGACAGGGTTATTTCCAAAGGACTGGATAGCTACTAATGTAGCACCCATTTATAAAAACTGAGAAAACCAAATAAAATATAGACCATTATGCCTGACTTCTATTATATCTTAGGTCATGAAAATGATCATAAGAACTAATGGATCATCTATAAGAAATAATATCCTAGGAACAAGTAAACATGAAATTAGAAAAGGTGGGTCTAGCCTAACCAAAATTGCATATACATGGGTATACAGTATAAATACGTGGTGTATTCAAAGTTTCAAAAGGATTTTGATAAAGTTCTTCAAAACAGATGAACTCTTGTCTGGTTGTAGGCATTAATGGAAATGTGTGTTCAAACAGAGAACTTGTCGATAAAGAAAGCAGTGTACAGACAAGAGGTAAATGAGCAAATTAAGGTAATATCATTAATGGGGGTACAAATAAAATCTGCAAAGGTGTTCCTAATTTATGTCAATGGTCTAGAGTATGGTATAATTAGAAAAATAGTCAAAATTTTAGATAAAATTGAATTAGTAGATTAGACAAACACTATAGAAGCAGCAAATAGAATTCAAAATACATTTCATTTAGATAAAATTCAAGACTGGGCAAACACAAAGATGACAAGTGCAGGATTTTGCATGCAGGTAAGAAAAAAAATGTTTATGTTGTACATCATTGTTTACATCTATTAGACATTGTGGGGAAGCAATTAAAATACAAACAACTCTAAGATATACTAAGATATACAGTAGAATTACATAGAATTTAAGTCTAGGAATAATATGTCACAATTGTACAGTGCACAAATAAGGCCTCATTTAGAATATTGTTTACAATTTTGGTGACCATTTTATACTATATTTTTTCTCTTCTGGATGCTAGAAATTAACGCTAAGGGAAATTAACTTTCTCAGTCTTGAATGTAAAGTTTTTCTAGGTTATTTGATCCAAGTATTCAAAATCCTTGAATCCCTGCATACAAAAGTCAACTCAGTGGACATTTTCATAATTAAAAGCGAAACACCTACCAGATGCCACAAGTGGAAACAACATGAATATGCAATTAAAACTTAGAACAAGAGACACTTCTTTAACTCAAATAGTTATGTTTTAATACTAGGAGGAGAGCAGTTCCTCTGTGAATGTACTGCATCAGAGGAAAAAAGGATGAAGACAGCGACGCGCTGTGGGATTGTAATACTTCTGAGTTTTGAGAATTGACAGTGTTTTTGTATTGAAAAGTCTCAGAGAGAGACTGAGTTTTGAAAAAGTAGTTTTCAGAACTCTGAGATTGAGCCCAATTAATTGAGAGAAGGATTGAAGAAGTCTAGTCAGGAAACTCAAAAAGCAGCTTAAGTTTTTACATGTGTTTTGTAATTTTGGAGTTTTGTTTCACCTTGCACTGCTTGCACAGTGAATAAAAGAGCACACTATTACTTTTTACTTTTTTATTGCTGTGTTTGTGTCTGTTTCCGTAAGACATGTAAGACATATATTTCAAAGATCCTGTTGAGGCACCCTGACCCTGTAAGTAACTGACATTTTTAAAGGAAATTATAATATTTTCAGCTGGGAATGAATGATGAGAAGCATCTGGAACTGATGCTGAGTTGTGACTGTGCAAAGTACAGTGGAATCCTAAAAGAAAAGTCTCCTGAGAGTCTAAGTCACCTGAGTCACCTGATAATCTAAAACTGGGTTGCAAATATTCACTGAAGTGGTTTGATAAGAAGAGAGCTGTCTTGAGTGAAGAGGTGAAATGCCCAATCAAAGTCCTGACTTAAATTCAATAGAAAATGTATGGAGAGACTTCAAGATTGCAGGTTTTCATTGATCCCTCAACAATTCTGAGAAATTTTGCCAGGAGCAATGAACAAAAATTACATAATTCTACTGTGCAAAGCTGATAGAGACCATAAAGCATAAGAGCAATACTTTGCTGGCAAAGATGTTTCCCAAAAACACTGACATAGAGGTTTGAATACTTATCAAATCAGGAAATTATATTTCACATATAACAGTGTTCAATTTGAATGTCAGTTTTGAATATGTATACATTCCTTATATTGTACATCCAAATGCAATATGCAGCATAGTGAATACACCCAATACATACTGTATTCAATGGCAATTATTTTAATATTTCAATACATTTTATAAACACACTGAAAAAGTTAAATATAGAGAATTATGCAATATGGATGAACCATTGCTTTGTCACATATGCCTTTTTAGGATGCAGACAATGCTTAAAAACAAAATTCATTTTGATGTCCCTAATTTTCTGCAATTTGAGCAACAATAATATATGCTAATCCTTTAATACTTTTTTCTTAATTGACTGCTGGGCGTTCAGCACATTATCACTATTGTCTTGAAATTTGTTGAGAAAAGTAATTTGCATTAAATTTGATTTCAGTAACAGTAATTAAACAGTCATTAATTATAAAATAAATCTAACTTTGTTAATGTACAGAAACACAAAAATCACCAAAAGTCTTGACATTTTAATTGTACATAAACAATAATGTTTCCATTAATTGGTAAATAGAAATGCAGTGCATCTAGCAATCCTGTGTTAACTTGGATCTTATAAAACTTGTTTTATAAGAAAAGGCACCTTGTGCATTCAATCTGTGAAATGTTATGACAACAAAGTTAAAAATACAACCGATCTGTTTTGTTTTTTTAATGTGCATTGTATTGTATATATTTATAGACATATTATCATGAATTAGGGAACTCAACTCCAAAAAACTTTTCCCTGTAATTAATTTATAATCTTAGTAGCAGTAAAGAAAAACAAATAAAGATAACTACCACTTTTAAAACTTGAACCTTGTCTCTTGATGTTCAAAATCAAAACAAGCCATGTAAGCCACATTAAATTTATATTTTAAAGGGGAACTGCAGTCTCAATTTCTCCGACCGGTTGTTTTACGGTTATACACAAATGGGTAATGATCTGTATAAGGGAGTGAGTGCTGGCTTTAAAAGAAAGCCAACTATTAAAGAGAAAAGCCAGGGTAAAATGAGACATTCCTGGGTTAATTAAGTAATTAGTGTCCAGAGGGAGTGAGATTGGAGTGGGAACTGGCCAATCCCGTGGATTAATGAGACATGTATAAGAACAGCCAGAAGAGTCTGTCTAGGCATGGTAGTAAGGAGAGTGAGTGTTCCAGAGAAGAGTGTGGAATAAGCAATGGGTTAAGATGGATACAGGCTCTTGCGAGTCAGTGAATAGTTGAGAAAATACAGTGCTGGACAGGAAGGTTGCATGGTAGTTCACTTGCCAGACTCAACGGGGTTGAAGTATGCTACAAGGGAACAGGTTTGGGCTGATGGGTAGTGCTAGCATCTGGAAGAGTAGAGTATTACCTGGCAAGGTAGAAGCTTATCATCTTCCTTAATTTCACATCTCTAGATTGTCGTGCACAGCAAACGCGGTAGAGACACCTGGTTGTTGCAGTGGCTGTATCAGGATCTATATGTCATGCCTAGAAACAAAGACATGCCAACAGTAACTGGCCAAATGCATATTGGTATAATGTGTTGGCTGATGAGACATGATTCAGCCTGTTCTAGCATGATGTTAAGAGGTGAGTGTATTGCAGACATGGGAAAATGTAACATCTGCAGAAGTGGTTCTGTGTGAAGGTGGAGGTGTGATAGCATAGGGAGTGATAGGGGGCAATTGTATCTCAATCAGTATTTATCAATTGCTCTTTGATTGTATAACATTATAGAGAATAATATTATTCTCACTACTTATTACACCTATAGGTTCCTTATTGCACCTATGTTTAAAATTAATAAATGACAACACATGGCTATGGGTCACACTTGTTTGTTAGACTTTCCTTGCACACCACAATGTGAGTGTAATGGACTGGCCATCCTATTTACCCTACATGAATCATATAGAGCATCTCTGAGATACAATAGATCCTTTTCTGTGTGGGTTTTCTCTGGTGGTCTGGTTAACTTCCCTTGCAAAGACGTAAGGGCTGAGTAAGATGTCTCTTGTTCTTGTGTGTGTCTGGGTGCCCTACAATGGACTTGTGTCCCAGCCACGGTGTAGTTCTAAGTTACACCCTATGTTGCTGTGACCTTAACCACAAATAAACGGCTTTCTGACAATGGATGAATGATCAGCCTTGAAACCCCTTTGATAAATCATACCTTGACAAAGGTTGTATGCATATTTTGAGATTCTGTCTTCAACATAAATCAGATTAAGTCCTTATGTATTTTCAGCAAATGTGGAAGACTTAAGAGATTACAAGATCTCTACAAATTTGTTTGACTAAGGCAGTCTTGTAGTATTGATAAGAGGAAGTGTTTGGGTAATAAAATCCTATCATTTCTTAAACATTATCCAGTAATTTCATAAACGTTAAACTGATTTTAAATTTAGACAACCATTCTTTAGTGTAGTTATTTTGTAATGTTGAAGTGTACAAGCATAAAGCATGACAGGAAAGGTAAAGCTTGGAATTTAGAACTGTTTCTGTGCCTAGCATTGCAGACTGTGCTAACAAGGCACATAATTTATTTTCATAATCTCAAGAACTTTGATTTAGTAGTTCACCTTGATAGTAATTACCAGTTTTTCTAATATATATTAAGGACTATTAAAGAGTTAATTAAAAAATGTATGCTATTATTTGACCCAACGGTATTTAACATACATTTACATTAGGATATTTAATGTATAGATGTTAAAAGGTAATATACTCTTTTATATTGACTATTATAGCAGGCAAGTCTTACATATGATGTAATTAAAAAGTGTTGTAATATATTTTTAAAAAACAAAACAAAACTGTACAGTATGCTTTTAAGCTATTTTTAATAATGATCACATGCTTTTTCTATGTGCTAAGATTGCCTTCACTATGGTGGAAAAAAACTCAAGTGAAATGAACATTAAATAAATATAATTTCCAGCATTTTACCCCTGGGAAGTCCAATAAGTCAAGTCCTGTGAGTAATGATTTTCTCCTTATCATATTCAGTTTAGAAAAACTTGAAACATGGTATTGATTTATAGACAGCAATGACAATAATGGGATTGACATGTGATTAGTTAATGATTGAACAAATTGCTGAGGAAAAATGACCTTACCTTAATTGATGAGATTATGTTATAAAAAACTCAATTGTTCCTACACCTTTTCCCATTTTGGAAAAAAAACAATTTTAACCCCGAAAATATAATAACTTAAAAATTACTAATGATACTTCACATACACTCATCATAGAGCACACACAGACACAAACATGCAAACACTCACACTAGGGAGAATTTTCCCAAAAGGCAATTAACTTGCCAGTATGTCCTTGGGCTGTGGGAGGAAACCAGGTCACCTGGAGGGAATTGGGAATTGAACCCAGGGTCCCTGCACTGCAAGGCAACAATGCTAACAAATGAGCAATTCTGTTACCCGTTTGTGTTTTCGATGTCTTCAAAAATAAATGAATATACATGAACCCAGCTTTTTTAAGGTAAGGTTTTTCATGGATTGCAATTATTTGCTAAGGTCACATCACTCAAAAACAGACTAGATCTTGTCTACTTTAGTAAGACATCAGTCAATCCATACATAAGTATAAGCTTAAATCAGGCTACTATTAAAGAACCAGCAAAGCAGAGTTCAAAAAACAAATTACAGAGCAGTGCTTTGTTGAATGTCAAAGATGGCTGATAAAGTGGCTGATAAAGACTGATTTGCTGAAAAGGGCAGGATAGTATTATGTGAGGAAAACTTTTTTGGTCATATACTATAAATTCATTAAATGTAACATGCACAATTAATGTTGATGTTTGCTAAAGAAATAACTTGGAAATAAGTTAAGTACATGCAATACATCTTTCAATGTTAATTAATTTGAATTTTGTAAAACATCTGAAATTTACAGTTATGTAGAAAAATATATAATCTCTGCAAGTCTTTGATTATAAATTTTTCTCTCCAACAAGTTATGGATAGAACACTATGGTTAATGTTGTCTTTATTACAGAATTAAAATTAAAACAACATCAACATTAATCATTAGTAATTGTATTGCAAGCATTATTAAAAACCCCAAAATAAACTTTGAACAGCAGTTCACAAGAGTCTTACAATTGGAGTTCTTACCTGTCTGGTGCCTTAGTATATTTCAGTTCAATTTATTGCACTGTATCACTGAAAGTCGCTAAACATCACTAATGAAATCTCTTCAATATATGATAGTACAAAAAGCATGTAGCAGGGATTTCAGCTGACCTGTTTGTATTTGAAATGGGTTGGCAAGGCATGAACAGCATTTAGAATGCTTTTTTCCAAACCCTGACATGCATGGAAATAAGCATACAAAGGAGAGAGGAAATACAAATGAGTGCATTTAGCTATAAGTTCCTGGTATTTCACAATATAACTTGTATTTTTTTTTACTGATGACAGCTTTAAACCTTTATTTTTCAAAAATAATTAGAGTTCAACAGCATGCAGTTTCATCACTGTCCCTGCTTCTTTAAACAAGATGTTACACATTTTAGAATGATGTGAATGATAAAAGTCATCTGTAAAATATATGTTTTGCATTAATCAATAACTCAGAATCCAAAATATGCTTTCCATTATGATAAAGTAATAGGCAGGTAGTGCAATGTAGCTGGGCAGATTTATACTAAAATAGTCTTAAATCCAATAATGCCCCAAAATGCATTTTATCAGCACTTTGACATTTAATGATTTCTAGCAACATTTTAAAGATATAATATTTGTTCAAATGGCAAGTTTCTGCAGCATTAACAATTTCTAAAAATGGCACATCTCCTTCATCTGTGATAGAGTACATACCTCATGCATGAGCAAACAAAGGTTTCCATGGCTTCTGCAAGTGCTGTGGCAACACTTCTACACAGATAATTTGGTTTTCAGACAGTTCTGCAGAGCAAACATCATCATATTGTTTTTATAAATATGTTATACTTTTTTTTTTACTAAAGCCAAAGTTAAATACACAATCAATGTCTCTAAATAAACAGAGATGCTGTGAATAGATAAAATGATCAGAAAAAGAACCCACACATGAGAATGTATTGATATGAACTAGCACATTTCTGAAAGCAACCAGAACAACATGAGCAAACTTCCATAAAAAACACCAAAATGGTTTGTTTCCACAGTCTAGTCTTTAATTTATTGCATTTATAAAATATTTTATTCAGAAAACAACGATAGAGTCATCACTGAAACAACAGTATCCACTTAGAAGTATTAAATGGGAAAGGATATCAGTGGTTTTTTGTACCTTTCTCTTTCGCTGCCTGACAAATGGTCAGTAAAAAGATATGTCATGTCATTTGCCAAACCGCTTTACACCATACGGTGTCGCGGGAATCCGGAGCTAAACCGACAAGCAACGAGCGCAAGGCAGGGTACACCCTGGACGGGGCGCCAGTCCATCACAGGGCAAGTGCAAGCCAATCATACACGGGGGCAATTTAGAGGCCATGGTAAAGGCTGAGGGGGGAAATTTGGCCCGAAAACCAGGATAACTCCCTACTCTTATCGAGAAATGCCCATGAAGCATTGTATGGTATTCATAAGTGCAATTTTAGACAATCTTGTTCACATAGGTTTTTCTTTATTTAGTTCAATTTTTAGTGAACTGTATGCGGAAATATTTATTCTAACTAAACTGAAAAATTCCTTGCAATTAATTACATTTTTAAATAGTTGTAATTATTTAAAAAACAGTATTAAAATACAATTAAAAAATTAATTTAGAATGAATATTCATATCATAGGTTAAAATGTTTCACTTGTATGAGTGTTGGTATACTTCAGTCTATAGCTGTGTTTTTAGAAGTAGTTTGAAAAGGTATGTGTTTTAATATAGAGAATACCAAAGATCTCTCCTTTTTGAGCTGTGTTCCTTGTTGAGTGTAATCATACCTAATACTTTTTTTCTTAAATACCTAACGCTTTTTTGCTTAAATATGTAGACAAACTATATTGGATGCTTAAGCGACTAAAGCATTGTATTGACTTTAAACATTTGATGCCAAGGAACAGAAGACCACTGGTGAATGTATTGATATTACCCACTGTCAAAAAATTTATGACAACTAATATACTTTATCTACCTGCAAACCAAATGACCAAGCAGCCAAAAAAATCATAATAAACAGATATATTTATCAGCTATTAGAAAGACCTTGCTTCATATTAAAAATCAAGTAAAAATCAAGTTAGGGCCCTGTTCTGGAAACATAGAACGTAAAGTAGAACTACACTCTGGATTGTATATAATGTCCATATTAATCTAGAATATTGTGACTTGGTGTTAATGTGTTTGAGCATGCTTGCTGTGGTTAATAACCTGCTGAATAAAGGGGTAATTGGATGTTCAGGAAAGTAATTGCAATCTAAATCTGACAGGGGTGGAAAGTATACAATAATAATATTTTGAAATGTCTCCCTTAGGCTTCTATCCTCAAACAGGTCAACTCTTCATTCAGTTTCAATACACTTTAAATCCAAAGGTTTAGAGCAATCTACTATTCTTATTTCTGTGTTGTTCACCCATTACTTCAATTTGAAAGGTTTTTTGAATAAATAACAATCCAGGGCTATATCTCTTATACAGGATAAAGGCAGATTGTCCTGTCCCAGGATTGTGGTACAGTACCTACTGTATGGGGCTTTGTTTTGTTGGAAGCTTAAGAGTTTAACAATGAATTATTTAAGATATGAATGTTGCCTGGATACCTGGGGTGAATGGGTAATAAACATTGCCATTACTGGGGTTGATAGGGACTTCCTCAGGGGCATGATTTTTTTGGACTGATCTTGTCTGTCTTAAACTGTAAACTTTGTATATCCTAGAATATCAAACCTATTGAAATTACAAGGAATATTATTGTTCCCTAATCTCAAGAGACCTTTGGCATGGACTAATACAACTGAAACTAAAATCAATACCAGGAACACAGAAAACAAATCACATGCATTTAAAAAGCTTTATTGACATAATAATTGCATGCACATTCCTCAGTATACAGAGATGGTAGTGCAAAAGAATGCGTTATTGGCAATGAAAATCAATATTACTACAGTTCTGGTAATTATAGGGCTATTTAAAATAACAAAAGGAAGTAAATTGGAAAGTAATTATTTAAATAACACACAAAGAATATTGAAAATATACATTTTCAATCATACAGTAGGAACATTCTCCTTTTTGTTTTGTCTTCTAGAAAGCTTAGTTCCAGATAAACAACTTTTAAGTTTTATTACTTTTTCACATTTGATCTCTTGCAAGTCCTATTGTTTTAAAAACAAATGCAGCCCACGGGTCAATATCAAGGATATTTGAACAAATCTAGATTATTTTGTAGATGCGCATTAAAAAACAACACATAAATCGCTATCTTAGTGTATATACTGTATAAAATATACATATGTTTGTAATGTCTATGCTTCACACAATTAAAGGAAAAAAAATATTAGTTGAGGAAGTCTGTATCAGCATCCCAATGATTGTTTTTGCTTTTTGGAGCATTACAAGTAAATTTGTGAAAATGTTTAAAATGATGAATGTGCTATAGAGAACAAATGTCTGATGGCAGACTAGTGCTAGTAAATGGATTAAAGCAAACAGCTGTAAGATTAATCACACACATTATGCAGGCACACAGGAACTGCTGTAGACTGTAACTAGTATCAAACTCTATTGATTAGCTGCTATATGGACCTTAATAAAACTATCATTGTTCATCTTGCTGCACATGCATATGCCTGATGGAAGAGGCGAAGACAGTTAAAAGGTACAAAATCTGTTCCTGAAAAAAAAAACAAGTATGGATTTTAAACAGTTCTTCTGTTAAATTTCTAACAGAAGCTACTTTTGCTTTGCTTTCTTGGATAAAATGACAAATGCACAGCTATGTAAATTTACCAAAAAGAAAAGGTTTTTAAGAAGAGGTACAGTAACAGGCCCAAGATATAGAAACACATAAAAACTGTAAAAAAATGAATGTATGAACATAATAACAAGCAGACATTTACAGTAGACAAAGATTCACCAAGTGTTTGGATGCAAGTATTGTACTCTGTCTGTTAACAGATATATTCATGATTAGACCTGCAGTAATGTTGCTTTTGTATAAAATATGATTTTTCTTTTGAATTCATTTCCCATCAGTTTTACAGAGAATCATAGGATGCTCCTGAGACCAGGGTATAGAATGACATTCCATTTCTTTTTCAGATGCAATGAGCCCCAGCTGGTAGTATGAGTTATATTAAATGCATGACTTGTTGTCTACTTTGTTCACTGTGCTCAACAATTTGAGTCTCTCTTCAAGTCATAGAGGATAGGATAGGGCTGAAGCATTTCTTTTATCTCTACATGTGTGTGCTTTACTGTGTTATCTTTATGTCTTCAAAGATATGCACAATGTATTTTCATGCATCTGTTAACTGAGCGTTTCATGTTAGTGTTTCAGCTTAGTTTCTTAGTTTCAAAGAATAAACGTGACCTTTTTCCTTATGTTTGCATCTTTATGTTTAAAAAGAGGATTGTGTTATATGTGACATACACATTCTGTGGTCAATCTACTGGTCATACCTTAAATAACGTCCACCTCAATATGTGGAAGAGGGTGGGCTGAAGGATCGTCTGCTGCTTGGCACAGTCAGAGCTGTGTTTGTCCCTAAATTGGCACTCAGGTTCTGTGTTCCCTCCAGGAATTCACAGTAGATAAAAAGATTTCTTGGGATATGTCACAGAGGACATTTTTAAATACCTATCACATCAGCATGCTGTAAACTTATATTAAAGAGAGTGTGCCAGAATTGAATGTGGATCATAGGAGCCCAAGCCAATCTCACTATCTGCATACCATAGCTAAGTGTCAGGCTTTGTCAGCTAAGTGACATGCATGTTGATATATATTACTAAACTGTTGCAGAATTGCTGAGTTCATTACAGTATATATATTGTCATCATGTTTTCCTAGACAGAGCAGGGTTGTGGCCTTAAGCAGGGCAGCATAGTAACAAGGAAGAAAAATGAATATATATGTATAGGGAAAGCACATAGGTTTTAGAAAAGTGCATTAGGAAGACTTCTTACCTTGTTGATTGGTATCTGTGCTGTAAACATACTGTAAACATAGTGTCAATTAACAATTCCTCACACATCCATAGAAACTGAGGTTTTCCATAGTAATGCCCCAAAGTGGTTTTTTATTCCAACTTTGTTTTATTTTTTTAAACACTGGACTGTATTTTAGAGAGTATTTTTTATTACTAATAGGATTATTTGATTCTATATTGTGAACTAAATGAGAGTTTGTAAGGTTACATGGTTAACACATAAATTATTTGAATGTTAAAACTGATTTAATTTAAATGACCAGTATAAAGAAAGACAATTGGAGACAGAGATTTTATGGTATTTTTAGAAAATAAAAGGTATTTGAATTTGAGTCACAAGGTAACTTCTTAATGTTTGGTCTACATCCAATATAGGTTTCACTTTTTTGTTGTTAATAATCTATTTGAAGTATAAATTGAAAATAATTATCATTTTGGCAACTTTTATTCTACTAATGAATTCATAGATTTTTCCTTGCAGCAAACAACAATGTAGTTCAATATAGTGAAACAAAATTTTATGCATCCTGTGCAAATATTCCAGCACCTACCCACTAAATTAAGATTATGTCTCAAAACAAAACTTGACATTCTTCCTTTGTGTGTCAAAACACAAAATGGACTGATCCATAGAAAGACCAGAATTGGGAAAAGAGATCAAGCAATTCAGATTTTCTCTATCAATTAACCAGGGTGAATCTAAGAAAGTCTACCATTACACATTTAAAGTAAATTGAGAAAGAATAATCAATTAACATATTGGTTTAAATAAAGTACCAGAAACAGCATCCACAGAAGACCAGAGTTTATATTCTTGAAATTGAGAAAAACAAATAGTACTGTCCTTCTACGTACTGTAATTAGAATATTGTATACTGTAAAAAGACCAGTTTGCTGCTGTGGTCCTGCTAATTACACCCTATTCCAAATTTCCAAACCAGTGCCCCTGTATAATGACAGGGAACACTATGCTGTAGGATGAAATATCTTTTGATGAGACATTAAAGAGGAGGTCCTGAATACTTGGTCATTAATGATTATGTGGTGCTATAAGTAAAATTTGGGAAGTTAAACCTAGTGCTATCTATATTCCAGTCTGGTTTTACATAATCTGGCCTTCCTATATTTTCCCCTTAAGTCAGTTGGTGAAGTAATGTCTCACTTCTGCATGACACACTGCTGCTGCTGCATATCACCAAGATGTACAGTAACTCTCCTATACTGTATGTAAAGTATTTGGGGATCCTTTGGAATTCAAAGCGCTTTGCAGATTAAATCATTATTAATTATTAATTATTCTATTTTTTTAAGTTGTTCTTCCATCTAGATAATATGCTCACTGCACCTTTGATAATTCATCTTCCAAAAATGGTGGTGCCCCAGCGAACAGATCACAGTCCTTCTAGGGTTAAAATATTAATAAAAAACAGTTGTTCTATTCAGATATCAGTGCTTCTGTAAACGTTTTAAGATGTAATCAAGAAATATATACTTGTGTTTTAGTCTTTTGAATGAAAATTCTGAATACAAATGATCACTATAATTTAGGAATGTTTATTTTCTTTACAAAAGGCACATGTGAAATGTGTACCACCAAAATACCATCCATCCATTTTCAAACAGCTCATCCAGTTCAGCGTAGTAGGGGAGCCGGAGTCTACCCCAACAAGCAAGGGGGGATACACCCTGGATGGGGTGCCAGTCCATCGCAGAGTAGACACAAACAGACACACACACACCTGCACCAGAGCCAATTTTCCCATTACAATAACTTTTCAATTTAAATAAAAAGATATTACACCAATTCTTCACAATAATTTACTTATTTCATTAAAAAGAAACATTTTAAATGAGATCTCTCACAATACATTGGTCACAAATTAAATAATTCAATTTTTCAATAAACAAAGAGCTTAAGATAGGGTTAGTTAAAAAATTTAATTAATTTTAAACTTGATTATAAATAAATTTTCAATTAAAAAATGGAAGAATATATCTGTTGTGTTTTTCTCAATAAAAATGAATAACTGCTCTTTTCTTAATACAATGCTTAGATGAATTCCACTAACATTTATCTAAATCATGTAAATACTGATCCAGAATGGGTACAGTGTTTTGTTTATTAAGAAAAAAACCTCAACAATACATGGATTAAACAGACCGTCCATTATTCATTAACTCTAGGCAACATTTTAAAGCAATCTTGTTCCTGATTTTTTTTCTTGTAATTAGCATGTCATTGTTAATTGTTATTAATGGCTTATACATTATTCTCCTCTGCAAGCCCTACTATGCAATGAAATAAAAATAGGAGGTGGGTGGAATTAATAATTCCATCATAATGCATCATACAGATATTACAGTAATTACAAGGTCGTAGGGCATACTAAGATAGATTGGTAACTAGCTATTATAATGAAAGTGAAAGCCTTTCATGCAGAATCATGATTGATAGCAGAACAATGTGTTTTCTTTTTCACCCACATGCAATTTAACCTTGCAACAGATTTTATGTGTTATAAAAAAACGAAAAGAGGAATAATGCATTAGATTGAAATGGGCAGGTAATTTGGCATGTCAGTATTGTATGTTATGTCAAACTTTCTTTGTTGGAACAGCAGTGGACATCAAAGTTTCAAACGTTTTAAGGTTATTTTTCTTGTCATGAGTATTATTTTGGCTTAGGTCTGCCTTCTCTTCAAAAGTCTTATAACTGCAAATGGAAATTGTTCCAAAACTCAAACCATAGTCTTGAATTTTTAAGCCATGTTATTTAATAATATAGCATCCAGTATACTGTAGGCTGCCATTCTCATTCAACAGTTGAGTGAATTTCACAGAATGTAAAATTGTGCATTTGTTAACAAACTTTCACTGTGGGTCTTTTAGATTTTATTTTTTTTTTTAAAGTTCATTTTCAGTAGCATGTGTACTCTATTTATACATGTGTTCAAATCACTGTGAGACTTTAAATAAAGACAAAGTATATTGATGCTGGAAACCCTTACTCATTTCAATGCCTACTTTTATTCTTAACCTTACATTTATTCTTTTAATTACTGTTTAGCTATTTTTTATCAGATAACAAAAGAGAGCTTAATACATCCTAAATGTTTTGCTTTCTAACAACATTTTTGTCTAAATGTTGTCTAAATCTTTAAATGACATTTATAACACCATTTTAATAGGAGTGGAAACTCCTGTTCCTGCTTATTACTGGCTCTGTGGCATTAATACAGGTCTGTAGAACCAGTTTCACTCATGTTAACTGCCCTCTACTATCATTCAGCTTCTCCACCACGGTAACGTCTTAGTTTATTGAAGGGAGTTCCGAATTCCTTGTCCATATGGCCAGATGATCATCCCTCAAAAAATTAAAACAGTTTGGGTTAAAGCAAAATATCAATACCCTTTCACAATTTCATTATCGGGTTTTATAGTTTTGTTTGAAATATTGTCATGGGTGCTGTCCACTTTCTCCTTTCTTTTATCCCTCCCTTCTTCTTCAACCTCAATTTACAGCTGCAATTTACATCCATAACATAAGCTGGGGAAACTGAAGGCAGACCTCTGATCTCAATGCAAGGCAATTCTCTGCAAACCTAATCAGCAGAATATAAGCTATTGAGCCTCAGTGAACTGGGCTTAACCTGACCTATCTTCATTTAGCAGCTGTTCAAAAGGGCTCAGAATGGTAATATTAAAACACATAAACCCAAGCAATTTTCCCTCATAGAACTGAGGAACATGTGTGTCGGCCTTATAAGCTACAAGATACAAATATAAAAAAAAGAATTTAAACACTGAAACAGGAGACACATTTTGACACTAAAGGTTGTAAGTATCTGGAACAATGTGCCACAGGGGGGCAGCATCCCCAGAGGTTTCTCTGACCTCTTCCCCCATAAGAGGAAGGTACTGTAGATATAGTGGGGCAGTCACTTATAAGAGTGTATTATGCACAAGTGACAAGGAGTCTCAATGTGGTGGGTTGCTTGCCTAGTGCCCAGGTTGTTGACCTCCCTTTTCAGAGTGTACAGAGTGGATTGGATCCAGGTTTCATGGTCCATGTCGAAACAAATTGTTAAAGGTAAAGGTAAAGTAAAGGAAGGCTGATAATTCTACAATACAAATTGAGTGTTTATCTTGAAAACTTTGACACATAATGCCTACGGGGGTTTCTGAAAATCTACAGGTGCTACAGTACATACAATCCAAGGTAAACAGTAAGAAAAATCAAGTTTTAATATGTGGCTTTACACTTTACAAATGGTGCAGAAAAGAGGGGTTTAGGTTTATGGGATGATAGGGGTCCTTTGGAAACAAGTGGGACCAAATAAGATGGAGAATGAAACAAGCTGGTAAAAATTACAGCACAATGTTTTCTGTACTATTTCAAAAGAAAAAACTAACTTTCCAGAACAAGCTACTGTCAGCTTCTTGGGCTTTTATTTTGTGACATTCTGTCTTTCTTTTTCTCAAGCTCAGAGATGTTCCACAGACATTCCATAGGTGCATGGTGTCTCTAGTCCATCCTGACATGAGCCCTTACCATCAGGTATCAGGGTCATAATTAGCAAAGGCTGCCTCCTCTCAGAGGAAAACTGGTCAAAATTTCCTCTAGTAAAAAACAATTGCCTCTCAGAGGCAAAGAGGGGTAGACGGGCTGCACTTGAATGCACCAGATAGTCCTCATTGAAAACAATAATTCCAATGCCACCTACTGTACAAGATCACTGAGAGATATACTGTTATGGAGCTTGCAGGATATACTGTAAAAAGATGAATGGCGGTCATGGATGGACAGGCTGAGCAGGCTAAATTCTTCTCACCCTCATTCTCCCCTTGCAATTCAGGAGGTACTGTGAGACATATAGAAACAATTGATAAGTTCACAATGGGTTTGTATGAAATTAAAAATACAACTACTTGTGAAAATCATCAAATGATTCAGTCTTGACATTTCATTGGATCACATATATTAATCCTCATTCTCCCATTGCAGCACATGAACCATTGCCAGAAAGCTTTGTCTTCCATGTTAAAATACTTTAGGCACATGATAAATAAAATATCAAATCCAATTTTTTAAAAAAAGTGTTTGTTCAGTCTGTACTGGTCTTTACTTAATCTTTAGATTAAGACATTTGATGCACCAGGCTGTACCTCACATGATCGTTTGATGAGTTATTTAAAATATTTTATTCAAACTGTTACTTTCATTTATTTACTTTATTACACCGAATTCTATGCTTATGCAGTGTTTGGTGATTTGAAATTAAGTTGTGGTCTCATGGTCAATTTGCAGTATCATGAGTTTAGCAATAGTAATTGAAGATTAAGAGTGAGGACCATGTAACAGAAGTGGGTGGTCTCTTGCTGATTTAAATGACATTTTCCAAAAAAACAAGGTGATACAGTTCATTGTTAACCCAAACTTATCAAAGTCGGTCATATGCCATTCATTACTCAAGTACTCCCAGAATATCTTTATGCCAAACTTAATGGATATTCATCCCCATTATATTTATATCTAGATTCTTGAATTCCCTATTCCTTTAAATCTATCATTACATTTTAGTGACAGACCCAAATAGTTTTGAAAGTACAAAACATAAATAAGGTAACTATAAAGTACGTCTGTCTCAATTTTCTTTGTAATGCTCTTATGTAAGGTGCAAGTGTGAAGAATCTTATCTGAAGAATGTCAATCCTCAATCCTTCACTGAGCTGCAACACAATAATGGCAGCCATCTGAGAATTGAAATGTTTACTCTAAGCACTGGGGAGCATGTTTAATTGGATCCTCAGCACCACAAGATTCAAACATGCTGTTGGAACACTTCAATGTCATTCCCTTTTTCTATGATCCCTAAGTGGAGTTAAATCATATTTACCAATATGTATTTGAAGTTAGGTGCATCTGTTAATTGGAAGGTGTTTTAAAAATTATTTTAGCACAGTACACTCTGTGCTATCCAACTTAACAGTGCTTAAAACATAGCAATAATTTACACAGTGTTACGGAAATGCTTTGTAAGACATATTTAATTATACAATAGTTCCACTGCGCTTCTACTATATGTCTTTAACTTGCAAGCATCTGTCAGCATTTACTTTATTTTTTATGATCATGCTGTTTGGAGCTCACACAAGTGGATAACCTAACAGATCAGTCTGCTTTATTTAGAAACAGGGAAATAAAGAAGGTATCACACATTACTCTTACCTAAGTAATGTATCTTACTATTAAGAAAATTGTCACCCTTACTGACTCAAAAATAATACTACAAGTATCATTGAAGAAAGTTTGTTTTTTATATCATTTAGTCATGCTTACTGGGATAGGCTCCGGCTCCCTGTGACCTTGTATAAGATAATGGGGGTAAGAAAACGGATGGGTGGACGGATAATTCAGTGCTTGTGTTTTGTTATATACTGTACACATACACATTGGAATCGCCCATTATTTAAGACTTGGCTGTGAAGCATCAATCCCAGGAACATCACAGTCACAGAAGCAAAGTCACTGGCTCATAATGATAATTTTTAAACATGGAATACTTTGTAATTATACATTTCATCCATTATAAATCAGTCACTTATTCTGGTGAGGGATATGGCAAGCTAGTCTATCCTGAAAGCATATGGCAAGCCAGTTAATTACAGGGTAGTGGAGATAGGACAATTTTAAATAGCCAATCAAACATAGCCAGTATATCTGGTGGAGTGGGAGGAAAACAATGCAACTAGAGACAATCAAAAACAACACTGGCACAACATGCAATCCAAGACAGACCAAAACCTGAGGAATTGAACCCAGGACTCTGAATATGTAAGATAATAGCACTGCCATGTCACCTTGAACTTACCACTCTCATTATATGATGCATTATTTTAGATTTATAGAGCAAAATACAGAAAACAATTTAAAGAGAAAAAATAATTTATTCTCTTCTGACACCTTCTAGAAAAATATAATTAGCTAAAGCAGTCCTATTTTCAAGTTCAAGTTCACGTTTATTTGTCATTCCAGCCATATACAAGTATACAGTGGAACGAAATATCGTTCCTCCTGGTTCACAGTGCAAATATAGGCAGGACAGACAGGACATTGACATAGACATTGTAGTCAGGATACACATAGTGCAAAGTGCTGATAGTGCAAATTAAAAGGTAAATACATAATGCAATATACACAACACACTGTGGGGATTTAAACCCTGTTTCTGGAATTGGGGCAGGTGCAAGTAGATTCCATGGTATTGAGGAACCTGACAGCGCATGGGAAGAAGCTGTTACAGAGTCTGGTGGAGCTAGCCCCTACACTGCGATATCTTTTCCCAGATGGTAGGAGGGCAAAGAGTTTATGGGAGGGATCATCTACTATACTGAAGGCCCTGTGTAAGCTGCATTTGTGATAGATGACAGAAATGGAAGGGAGGGAGGCTCCAATGATCTTTTCAGCTGTTTCCACAATTCGTTGCAGGGTCTTGCAGTCTGAAGCGTTGCAAATCCCAAACCAAACAGTGATACAGCTGGTCAAGGTGCTCTCAATGGTGCTTCTGTAGAAAGTGGTAAGAATGGACGGGGGAAGGTTTGCCCTCCTCAGTCGCCGCAGGAAATAGAGACGCTGCTGTGGTTTCTTGTCTAGGGAGGTGGTATTGAGGGACCAAGTGAGGTCATCTGTAATGTGTACACTAAGAAGCTTGGTGCTTCTAACTGTCTCCACAGGAGAGCTGTTGATGTACAGTGGGGAGTGATCAGCGTGTGCCCTCCTGAAGTCAATGATTATCTCTTTTGTTTTGTTTACATTAAGAGAGAAGTTGTTGTTTGTGCACCAGTCCACTAGTTGATCCATGTCCTCTCTGTATGGTGACTCATCGTTGTTGCTAATGAGGCCCACCACTGTCGTGTCATCGGCAAACTTGACGATGCAGGTTGAACTGTGCTTAGCAGTACAGTCATGAGACATCAATGTGAACAGAAGTGGACTGAGCACGAACCCCTTGGGGTTCCGGTGCTTACTGTGATGGTGCTGTTATTACCAATCTGGACTGTCTGAGGTCTCTCGGTCAGAAAGTCCAGAATCCAGATACAGAGGGAGGTGTTAAGGTTCAGCAAGCTCAATTTTTCTGTCAGCTTCTGGGGGATGATTGTATCAAATGCTGAACTGAAGTCAATGAACAGCATTCTTATATAAGAGTCTTTCTTATCCAGTTGGGATGGGGCCAGGTAAAGGGCAAAAGATATAGCATCTACAGTAGACCGGTTGGGGCGGTATGCAAACTGAAGGGGGACCAAAGCATGAAAATTGTTCTAAAGTGATGCCACTCACACAATGTATTATGCATGTGTAAATATTTAATTTCAATTTTTTTCACAAAATCAACTGTATTTGGTTGTAGCTGTGACACATTGACATGACAAAGAAAATAAATATTATTGTAATCAGTGATCAGGTACTAACAGTTAAAATTATTTTCTTCTACCTGCATTTACCATTGATGAGCCACTTTTCTACTAAACATTCGATAATTACTGTAACTTAATTGACACAAAAGGTGACATCTAAACTTCCTTGAAAGCAAACCTCTGAATAACTAAAGCATCTCAAGACAATAGTGCTGACATTTATTTAAATACTTTCTAACACAAGAGACTGTGGCTTAAACTGTAATTACAGAATGCAAAAAAAATCACACCGTTCAGGTGAAAGGTGGCAAATGGCTTTTATATGCATATAATTATGTTATTAGTCACAGTCATATTTCTAATGCTGTAAAAGTATCCCTTGGAGAAATGTGCTGACCCTAATACAATGAGGGCTTGAAATGTTAAAACATATCTAAAACACTGTAGTAAGCTGCATTGACAGTGGAGAAGCCCAACACTGAAATGTACAGTATAATCTATCTTTTCTTCTTGCAAATTATTTTACACAGTTTCTTTTTCCTGCAGTCTCAAGTGCTGTGCTTTACATCTCTTTTAAAAACAAAAAAAGACAGACATTTTTCTCATTTTAAGATTGTAAAAGCAGCCCCTGGTGTTTACATACTGTTACAGATGCAGCCATTCAAAATGCGTGCGTTATTTTGCGGCATACCCCGGTGGGCGTGGCGCGGCATCTCGCAGTGTCACGCAGTGTGACGTGTTAATCGCGCGTCATTTGACGCTCTGCCGGAAACTATCCGGCGTCACCTTGTAAAACCGCCAGGGGGAGCTTAACCTCTCATGTACAGCATTTGAGCCTTTAATTTTGAACAGTGTATTACAGCATGTTAATCTTCAGTCATTAAAATGTTGGTATATTTTATGAAAGCAAGATTGCTCAGTTGGACAAAAGTACACAACCTACCTTTATCAGAAATATTTATGCATCAAAGCCTTTACCGGAGATATTACTAATAGTATTAATAATGGATGACTTTGGACAAGCTGTATACTCAAAGTATAATTTCTTTAGCACATTTGTACAAGCACTTGGAATCTGTCCAAGCCATACTTTGTCAGGCATTTTGTTTTACTTCAACGGGCATAAAAACTTCCTTGCTTTTAACAGGGCGTTTCATAATTTCTAACTACGAAAATGATTTAAAATGCGACACCTATCATTCAACTAGAGCTTAAAATATCACAAGGAAAAATACACACCGGTATTCCATTTCTCCCTAAACATTGTAAGCTTCGAAGTCTTTAACTAACGTGATACCGGAGTCAACAAGCATACTTTTAGAATTTGATTAAAAGGGAATATAATATGGAATCGCGTATCTCAAGAATTTAATAACGGTATGATTATATCCATGTACTGCGGCAGGGCTGTGTAGGGCTGTTTCGCCTGCCTGCTCATGCGAGCTGACTGTAGCCGACTGGTCTAGGTGCGTGCCTGCCAACGGGCAGGGTGTGTGCTCGAATCCAGCTGGTGCTGAACCTTCCAGTTTTATTTATTTATTTTTTAATCGCGTAACATATTACCGTATGCAAACTGTACTGTATACAGTATGTATATGTATATTTAATGTCTTAATTGTGCCCGTTTAATTGAATTTTAAAAAATTATTTAACACGAACATTAAGCTGTTTACATCTTCCGCCTGAGAACAGTCACCCGTTGCTACCCAACGCAGAATGGTGATTGGCTGACACCATCTGACACCCCTCTGATTGGAGAAAAAAGACGTGCTAGTTTGCTATACATACTGTAACAGGAAGAGGATTTCTTTCTATTCAAAACTTGTACTTTAAAAGTTTAAGAAGTAAAAACCTTACAGCGTACACAGATTTCTAAACTGATCAGGATCGTTATCTTTGTCTTATGCATAACAATATTCACCGCTCTGTGCAGCAAATTAATAATAAACTTTATTTTATATAGCGTTTTAAACGAATAAGTAATTAGATTGCTCATAAACCTAATCACTTGCTTTTTCTTTTTATTTAGGCTCAGATTTCAACTATAGATCGTATTATTAATACCCTTGGTGATACCCCTTGGTGTTTCTCTCGCTCTCTCTCGGGTCACCTGATCATTAGCTCGAAAGATTTGAGTGCTTTGTGTATATTCTAATGGTAGTGGGGGCAGGGTGTGTGGGAACAGGTTTGGTTGAAATTGCATTGGAGATCTATGTTCTTCACACCTGAAACATTTTCTCTGAAAGCATTTTCTTCGCTGTTTAACCGATCTTGTTACAGCATGTTACAGTTTACTATTATTAACCATATTAATTTTAAGTGCTTAATGTAAAATCTTGTAAAAATATATTTTCATTGTTCAAATATACATTAAGTCTGACTATCATATAATAAGTTAAATACAAAACTAAAGAAAAAATAGGGTTAAATATAATTCAAAATATTTTGCTAACAATGTTAACTGTTTATGAATAATAAAATGTATTAGCTAAGGCGTAGGATGGCACAGTTGTTAGTATGTTTTTTGTTTTGTTTCTTTTTCATAAATACAACAGTAGTACCTGATGTCTCAGTGGCTTTCAAAATTAAATTATGCATGCAAACCTGTGAACTAGAAAGATAACTAAGATATCCATCCATTTATAATGGTGGCAAAGTGGTTAGCATTGCTATCTTGCAGCACTGGGGTCCTAGGTTCAATTCCTGCCATCCTGTGTGTGTGGGGTTTACATGTTCTCTCTGGGTTACATGGTTTTTCTCCATATGTGTGATATGACTCCCTCTCGCACTCCAAAACATACTGGTAAGTTAATTAGTTTATGGGAAACCTGGCCCTGGTCTGTGTGTGTTTGTGTCTGTCTGTCCTGTGATGGACTGGCGCTATGTCCAGGGTGTATTCTGCCTTGTGTCCGTTGCTTACTGGGATAGGCTCCAAATCCTCTGTACTGGATAAAGAGATTAGAAATGGAAGTAAAGGCACTGTGTGGATGGAACTATACACAGTGTTAGAAACCCACTATGAAATGGCAGCATCTCACTGAGAATAAAATATTTTTTACTGCTGGCTTAAGGAAACAGCCTTTCCACCTCTCTTGCACATCAGTATCCATACCTAGTTATTTAAACAAATTGCCTCTAATTATAAACATCTTAATATGCTGGCTCTGTGGATCCGCATCAGCTATGTTTGCCCATTCCTTCAATTCATGTGCATCCAACACACAGTTCAATGCCAGCAACTACACATAATCTAAAATACAATCCTTATTTCAGTATCTATGTAAACATATAGTCTGTTAACTTCATCATCTTCATCAAAAGTATGCCTAACCCCATTAGGAAGTGTTCTTGTTATAAGTGTATTCCTCAGCTTTCCCCAAACTATCTTCTTCTTGCCAACATCTCTAGTCTTTTATCCTGCAATAACTCAGCCAACACTTAAATCTCCAAAAGCTGCTTGTGTTAATTTCTTTAAATCACAAATATCATGTGTAAATACTGGCCATGTAATACTCTGCATTGTGGAATAATAGTTTATTTTAAAGGGAACTAGAGAAACTAAGAACTAGAGAAATCAAGAAAGGCTTTTTTTCTAGAATTAATAAATGCACATCCTGTTCACTGGGGAAATTAAATCCACACTGAGCAATCTTCAATATGTTCAGAATATGACAGCAAGAATCCTATCAGGGATGCATTACACCTGTTTTCAAGTCCTTGCACTGGTTACCTATCAGATTTCGAGTCAACTTCAAAATCCTTATCCTCCTTATATACTGTCCTACAACTGGTATTATTGTTCTCCGAATTATTGTACTTGACATGACTTCATTCAGCCTTTCCTGAACGTCTATGACAGGCAGAGTGAGTGCTGTTTCTGGTGCGATCTTTTACAGCTGACATTTCACTGTTTTAAACGAACAAGAAATTAGATTGCTCATAAATCACTTATTCTATATAAACACAGCGTAATTGCCCTCCGAAAATCTTCTTTTTCTTGTTCGTTTTAGAGACCTTGATCGAAACTGATTTTAGATGTCAGAAAGAATTTATTTTCTCTGTATTTCCTACATTGCTTTGTCAAGATTTTAACTTTATATCTAACTTTATATCTAGGCTCAGATTTCAACTATAAATCGTACAGTAATTAATAGCAGTAAATACTGATGTTTATACATAAAAAAGTCATGCCTTGGAGTCATGCAAAAAGTCATGCCTCAAGAGCACAGCAAAGAGTGTATTAAAAGACACTTGTATTTATCAACGCTTTCTTTTCCGTATACCAGATTTTATGGAACCACTTCAGAGGGGTGTCAGCCAGTCAGATTCCAGGATTCGGCACTTTAAAGGAAAAATACACACCGGTATTCCATTTCTCCCTAACGATTTTAAGCATCGAAGTATTTAACTAGCATGTGAAATAGCGTGTGAAAAAGTGGTAGTTTTAAGCTTTTCTGCTAATATAATATGGAATCGATATTGATTTAAATCGTGTTCTGATTTAAATCGCAAACGCGTGTTTAATTATATGTGTTTTTTAATCATAATCAGGCTAATGCAACATAAATTGATACAGTATCTTTGTCTTCTAAGCATCTTAATAAACTTTCAGCATAGCTTTCTACCCGTCAAGATTTATATTTCTTGGGATTTTGGGATCAAACGTGGAAGGATTAGATTATAATCGTTTTTATTTGTCAAATACGTGATTGTATTTCTGAATGTTATGTGACACCTACAGTAGTTCACTGCTTTAAATACATCGAATTAAGAAAGTTATGTGTAGCACTTTAGATCTTTTTTCTGAACCAGGGAAAATCTGATCATGTTTCTCTATAACAATAATAAAAAAAACTTTATTTTACATATCGCCTTTAAAAGTGGCATCTCAAAGCAATACAGTAGATCGAAAAACAGTTAAAAGGGACCAGATTAAATACCAGACAATCGCAAACGCATTTTCAATAAAATTATTTTATTCATTCAGCAGTTTGTGAGAGGAACATCCAGCAGGGAGAGACACACACACCGGTTTTCATTGACAAAATTGGTTTTTTTCAATTCCTTTTGTCTAACAGGAATGTTTTGTTTGTGGACAAACTGTTAGACAAGAGGAAAAGACCGCCTCCTCCTACGAAGCATTAATCGCGTATCTAAGGAAAATTGCAGTATACCTTTGTTCATGCACATCATTATACAGTACAGTATCTCAATTTGTATTTCGATAAAAAAAATCGTTTGCCCAGCCACTACTGTTGTTATTGTTTTTCTCCTGTAAAGCGTTTTCTTTTTCTGCGTTTTCCATTTCCTTTTTCTGATCACTCGCTTTCTGGATACACATCTCACCTGTCCTGTTCTTTGTTTTCCTGGTTTGCTGATTATGCCTGCTGCGGTCCACTCCTACCCTCACACCTAAAGAATACTATTTTAAATTTCTTGGCGCAGTTCATTAACCCTTGTATGTGCTGTCCGCGCCCAAAATGCAATTAAAAAAAAGTAAAAAACCGCGCTCAAAATGCAATTTAGAGCTTAATAAGATACACTCCACAGGCAAAATTAAAGACAAAATTAAAGACGATTAAAATCTGTAATCTTTCCACTTGTACTGTGAGTCATCGGACAGTTTCTGCTTTGTGTAAGGATGGTGAGAAAGCTGTGTTCAATGTATTTAAGGGACTCAGAAGTAAAAGAAGATGCTTCATATTGCGTGACTAATTTTAAAAACCAAGTTATAAATGCAGACGCTCCCTCGGTGCCGCGCCGGGTGTAAATATCAAAGTATACATTCCCAACAAGAATTGTACCCATCTGTCATGCAAATAAAACACCTTGAATTGAATTGAGGGAGAGATGGGGGTAGTGGGACAGAGATACTGTAGACAGACTCAAGGCAAATAAGATACTTATGGGTACGCAGACATTCACGACAGCAACATACGAAACGTTTGCACGTACTGTATAGTTAAGTTATTACTTGGTTTTCAAAGTGCAACGAAATACAATATTGTTGTTGCTGCTGTTCTGGTTGTTTTTATCCCGTAAAGCGTTTTGAGAAGCCACCTTTAAAGGCGATATATACTGTAAAACCACTGATTCTTATGGAATGTGTTCCGCGGGAGATTCAAATTTTTATTTATTTATTTTTTAATCGCGTATCTTAGGAAATCTCAGTATAACTTTGTTCATGAACAGTGGCATGTTACATTATCATTCGTTTTTTTAACAAGGCTCGCCAGCTAATGTGAATCGAAACCTGTCTTGCTAGCTTTTAAAGTCGTGCATGTGTAAACTGTACTAGAGGGCATGCAAGTTACTCTGCCCCTTTCAGCGGCAGGGAGTCCCTCTGCTGCAACACACAGCAGACAGAACGGGAGACTATTGCCTTTCATATCTGACACCAGTGAAGTAAAAGGGGTGTCTAAAGGGGTGATTTTAGACCACATTTTAGTTACTTTATTTTGTTTACTTTTAACATTTCTGTAATTTACAGTAGATGTTACAATAGAAGCCCGAAGCCTATTATACTCAGTCTAGCCTTGGATCCTCTGAGTCCCTTGACTCAGTTATTGCATATTAATTTCTTGAGATACGCGATTCCATATTATATTCCCTTTTAATCAAATTCTAAAAGTATGCTTGTTGACTCCGGTATCGCGTTACTTAAAGACTTCGATGCTTAAAATGTTTAGGGAGAAATGGAATACTGGTGTGTATGTTTTCTTTAAAGTACCGAGACCAGCCATATACTGAACGTTTAAGTTCCAAAATTAATATCGTTTATGGACTTCACACGCGTTGCAGTATGCTCCTATTCTTTTTATGCTCAGGCACTAAAATCTCCCTTCTGCTTTGTGTAAGGATGGTATCAAGAGCAATCTTAAGTGGTGAGAAAGCTGTGTTCAATGTATTTAAGGGACTCAAAAGTAAAAGAAGATGCTTCATATTGCTTGACTAATTTTAAAAACCAAGTTATAAATGCAGACGCTCCCTCGGTGCGCTGCTCTGGTGCGCCGGCTGTTACACAGTGCCTGTCTGCCGTAAGCGTTACAATATACATACCCAACACTGCTTGTACCCATCTGTCATGCAAATAAAACACCTTGAATTGAATTGAATTGAGGGGAGAGGGGGGGAATACTAAAGCCAATACTGGCTCAATACCCTCAATGGGCTTTGACGTGCTAATGCGTTGGTTTAACAGTCCGGGTGTGGCAGGCTTCCAATGTCAACTCGACTCGATTGGAAGACAATGAACGTATTTTAGCCCTAAATGAATTAATAGCAAACATGGTTTACATAAAATACATTTTTTCAAGAAAGTTTATAATAATACGATCTATAGTTGAAATCTGAGCCTACTTTAAAAATAAAGGAAAAGCATTTTCAGAGAGTAATCATGCTGTGTTTATGTAGAAAAAGCGATTAGGTTTACGAGCAATCTAATTACCTATTCGCTTAAAACGCTATTAAAAATTTACTCTGTTGCACACACACACACAATAGAAGCAGGCACCGCTGTCAGAAGGGAAGATATGTTCAAAATATCGCAAATATCGATCATGTTGCGATATTTTGAAATATAAAAGTCAATTGATTGTCCATAATATCGCTATTCTATTTTTTCGAAGAAATGTTTCTTAAAAGAAAAGACCAGCACCAGCTGGATTCGAAAACACAACCTGTCAGCTGGTAGTCACGTCTACAAGACAGCTCACATGAACAGGCAGGCGAAACAGCCCTACACAGCCCTGTCGCAGCACACGAATACCATTATTAAATTCTTTAGATACGCGATTCCATATTATATTCCCTTTTAATCAAATTCTAAAAGTATGCTTGTTGACTCCGGTATCGCGTTAGTTAAAGACTTCGAAGCTTAAAATGTTTAGGGAGAAATGGAATACTGGTGTGTATTTTTTTCTTTAAAGTACCAAGACCAGCTATACACTGTATGTTTATGTTCCAAAATTAATATCGTTTATGACCTTCACACGCGTTACAGTATGCTCCTATTCTTTTTATGCTCAGCTACTAAGATTTCCCTTCAGTGGTAAAATTCAATACCTACAACGGGCACAGCAAAGACGTTTACTGTCTTTCTACGACAGACCAACGGACCACGAGTGCCCCTGTCGGTCAACCAATCACGTACTGCGGTGCCCCGCGTCATCTTGCGTCATACTGAGCGACGTCACCTGCGGTACGTGTCTGTAACGCGCACTTTGAATGGCTGCATCTGTATTTCTCTTTTCTTTGTGAAGTTTATTAATTGCATCTTAATAGTTCTAATGAACGCCTTCCTCTTGAATGACTTTGAATTCTGTGCATGCTGCAGATCCTTGCGATTAGACTGAGGTTATTAAAACTCACAGCAACAGCTAAATGCCCTTAGGAAGAATATCCTTTAGCACTGCCATTGAACCTGTCACTAAAATATGCACCAGACTTACTTACAGAGCTCCTGCTCTTGTTTAATCATTACTTAAAAGCAGAATTTTCAAATAGAATAACATATTGGTTTCCTTAATCTGTTATAGCATTCAGTGTGGTTCCAAAGTAATCTTTTTAATCCTTGGACGTGACATGGCACAATATTGGCCTCATTTTGTATGAAAGGATTAAAACAGTCGTTTCCTAACTACATGACAGTGAATACACTGTTTGTAAGAAGGCATTGTAAACACATTTTTATCTGCCTTAATCTACCCTAATGATCTGCAGTGACCTATACAATGTAATTCCTAAAAGTATGCTGCTACTGGTAATAATTTATAAGAAGTAAAATTACATTTTTAATTAATTTTCACATACTGCATTTAAAAGCAGATATTATTAAATTACTATTAGAGTTAAAATTCCTATGGGACAGATCTGTGAAAAAATTATCATTTTTAAGTACTTAACATTATTGTTTCTCCTTAATGAAGCAACAGAGAGCATCATAAGCGCTTGGTGCAGAGATTTTTAATTATTTTTATTATGCATGCCAAGTGAGACACAAGTGGGATTTCAAAGGTTTTATGTTTTCATTCAAACGCCAGGTTCTATTTGTTACTAAAAAAATTAAGTGCAGACAGTATTTCCATATATCCTTCCATCCATTCTCTCACAGCCTTATCCAATAAAAGGTTGCAGGTAGCTGGAGCCTTCCTAGTAAACAACAATTGCAAGGTGAGATAAACCCTGGATGGGACACCAGTCTAACACAGGTGAAACAAGCATGCACACACTCACACCAGGGCCAGTTTTCCCAGAAACCAGTTAACCAACCAGTATGTCTTTGGGCTGTAGGAAGAAATCGAAGCACCTAGAGGAAACCCACTCAAACATGGGGAGAGCATACAAAAAGCACACAGAAAACCTCTAAGATCCAGAACAGAACCCAGAGCCCCCATGCTGGAAGGCAGCATGTTATCTACAGTACCACTGTGCAGTAATACACTGATAAGAAGTTAACTATTCAGAAATAAAGGAGCTTGAATCTCCTGGCTTTCTGTAATCAAGCCAGTTGACTGAGAATCAGAAATTGTAAATCGGAGATGATGAAAAGAAGAAGAGACGTTTCAATACATTATACACATATTTACATATTGATGTAAATCTACAAAACCTTTTGTCTTCATCAAAAAGCAAATCCTGAATGTAGTCTTCTAGGTAATTTTGTTTTAGTGCAGACCCTAATACAATGAGGGCTTGAAATGTTAAAACATATCTAAAACACTGTAGTAAGCTGCATTTGCCAAGAACACAAACTTAAGCTGTTATTTTTAGGGGGTCGTGTCTGATGATAAGGCCAGTCACCCTACTTTCCATCACTGTTCTTTAATATCTTGGCATTAGCTTTCACTGTAGTGACTTAGCATTGCTGTTTTGAAAGACATCCAATAAGAAAGCTTTGGGCTCCTGTTGATTGCCAGGCAATTGTTGTATTTACCAAATGTCAATCAAGATGGTCCTATAGACAAAGTGTAAGTCTAATCTATTCTCCTAATTAACAGAAAAGCCATCGCAGACTGGGTTTCCAAGTACACACCGTGCTAAATAAAAAGTAGACCTTGTGTAGTATAACTGAAATAATCAATTAACGGTACAGAGGCAGATCTGGCTCGTATGCTATCTAAAAAGCAGGTGTCCCTTAATTAGAGCAGAAAGATGATAGTAGTACCATAATTGTAGCATCTGTCATCCATTTCAAATTTTAGAATGGAATAAAAGCCTGAGTGGTTTGTCTTATAGAGTGAATCTTTATGCGGGAAAAAAATTGTAAAGCATTTCATACAGTTGCAAGGATACTTAGGGAATTGATAAAAGTTTTGCTTTCTGTATCTTGTTTTCACTATAGAAATACACAAAAACATTGAGTAGGAATTATATGTGATGGCAAAAGGAAATGATTAAGAAAATTACAGATGCCATCTGTGCTTAAGTCCTAAATGAAGTCCCTAAGTTCAGAAAGATAACATTTTGTTTCATTGTTCGTTCTGTTCATTCATGTGTTGTGTTCAGTTGTTTTGGATTCCAAAATTAATTCTTCATGCATATTGGCTCAAGCTTATAGCTGGCAGAGATCAGTCACATATTAATAAATCATTTGCATAAAATAAACATCTTTTTACTTGCTTGATAATTTCCATAATGAAATATATGAGGTTCTCTGAATATGGTATGCTAAAAGAGCAATCTATTCCCATAAATTAGTCTGTTACAGGATCCTTTAGTGTGAGGAATCAGAAAAAAAGTATAATATTGAAGATTATGTAAAATCTTGCTTTTCACATCCTTTTGGCTCCCAGATGCAGTATTTATTCTGGTGTTGTAGAAGATGTTATTCACTTTGAGAGAGGGAAATTCTAGTGCAGCAGTAATTTTACTTATTTTATGTTAGTATTCTAAAATATGGTGGTAATTACCTATCCTCCTTCAAGGAAGGGAGACTCTGCACTCTCTATCCCCCAAAACTGAAAATTAGTTTGAAAGCCTTCAGTCATTCTGTTCCTCTGACAAATGTAAACCATTTCCCTCAGAAAAAATGTATTGAATATTGCCACAGGCAGAGAAATAACAGTGCCTTGTATTATTTTTTATTTTTTCTTCTACTATAAGTGTGTATCATTTGTCTTTGTAACATGTTCATATTTAAAATTTAATGTGACAACAAAAACAGAATCATGATACGATGAATGTTTATATATGACGCATAATAACTAATAACATAATAACTACCTTGTATAGCATGATGTAGGAAAAAGTTCTTGTGAAATTGATTCTGTTGCTCCCATTCTTTATTTTTGTGCTAGTCTAAATATTAAAATATAGCTTTAAATATTTTAATGATGGTATATAAAACTGTACAGTGCATCTCCTTAATGATCTGCATTATAGTTAAGAAAATAGGAAGGGTTCGAAGTTAGCATTTTGTATAGAGTACATGACTCTCCCTGGACAAGACATCACGTCTTTGAGCAGTTCTCCATTTCTACAATCAGTTAAAGTCCTTGTCTCGAGGGGACAACAGCAGTGTTTGCAGCTAGAATTTGAACACACATGAGGACAAAGGCTTTTGTACTGTGCTACTCTGCACCCTTTAACATGTAGTACCTTTCCTTAGCTAAAATCCTACTTTTAACATTATATCATAACATTCTGTTTGTTTTTTATTGCCTCCCCTTTATTGTCTAATGTCTATAGTCTTTGGAAAACACCTGTTTTTCAAATATATCTTTATAGTATTGTAATTATTTAATGTTTTCCGTCTTATAACCAACATTTATGTTTATGCTACTTATACAGTATGCACTACTCTGCACGTGCCTGAATTTTAATTGAATTTTCAATGAAAGTGAAGTAAAACAGCAATTAAGAAATATACTGTAAACATAGTTTCTTATTTTCTGGTGTAGCTGAGAATTGAAATGATCTTATCCCCTACTAGTCAGGTCTGAGTTGTGTATTCAGTATGAAAAATGTCTTCCTAAATCAATTGCCTCATAGTTCCTGCTTCATCTCCCACTAACAGCTCTGCCTCCTGCTGTTTTGGGCAGTGTGGTGAACAGCATTCTATTGTCAATAACAAGTCACTGGTTGAGTGGTTTCAAAACTCAGCTAAACTTTGAATATATATGTTATGGTAGAGTTTTAGTTCTTATATATAGTTTAACATCTGAATAGGCAGCTTTTACAAAATGGTGTGAACAACATTCCATATAGAAATGGCAAAATGGAAGTACTTTTGAGACTTATTATTTTATTACTATTTCATAATTCTTATTATTTTAATACTGTTTTATGCTTTAAAGCACACAATATTATGTGTTCTAATACATGAAACAGTGTTACAGCGGTTTTACAGGATAAGTTATTTAGATTATTCGGTGACAATATTCTGGGCTTGACTTCTCCTTCACAGCATCCACATTTCCTGGTTTTTCAATGGGAAGTAGTAATACTTGCTACTGGGCCCAACAATTGTCTTTGACAAGCTAATCGCAAATCTTGTTTAGGGGCAGGAGTATTGCAAAGGGGGCCTGATTGTCAATCTTGCAATGTAACTAATTACAGAATGCTTATCAAACATCAGTTATCTTGACTGAACTAAAACACAGTTTTACAGTTTTTATACAATGGGAAAACTCCCTGTAAGTTATTCAAATTTAATTGAATATCTATCATTGTAATATGAAACATTTTAAACAAAATATTTAATCAAAATATGTACTTTCATTTTTTCATTATGAGCAGTAAAAATGAGAAAACTGTGAGAAAGAAGACTCCCCTAATGCTCCACTTAAAGCATCTGTAATCAATCAGTTAGAAATGTGCCACCAAGCTCAGTCATTATTTTAAGCCTAAGGCAATAGATTTCTAAATGCAGGTTTCAAGTCCATTAGACTCATAAAGTGGGTATTCTTTGCCAATACAATATGCGTCCTGAAAGAAATACAGGCAATATAAATACAAAGAAGCAGGCACTTAAAGGTTTATCAGAAAATGTGCTCAGCCTTTCACTTATTAGCATACTGATTAAGATCATTTTCATGCCCTTGCACTCTGAAATATGTAAACAGCCTTCACTAACTAAAGTATTAAGGAAAAGCAATAAAACTCAAACAACAAAGTGTTCTTTGAGTTATTTTTACATCCAATACTTTTTACTTTATTTTGTTTTTAAAATACTTGATTGGGTATTCACAGTTTTCAGTTGGAAAAGCTCCATTTATTTTTAAAACAAGCAAAACCTGTATAGTTATTCTGCATAAAGAAATGCTCCCTCTCTTAAACTTAAACATCTGAGTATTTTTAGAAATTCACAAAGGGATTATATCAGCAGCACATACATCTGAAAGCCTCCTTCATTCCCCATGGACTGCTGCGACATTCTCTTGATGTTTTTTTCTGTGATCTTTATAACTTAAATTCAAACGGTTATAAAGCAATGAATAAAAAGGCTGTTGTGCCTCATACCGATGTGTCCTAATTAAATTGGGAAATAGCCAAATTTCCTTAAATTAGCACAACCAGACATACAAACATCCTTTAAGGAAGAATTGACATTTCTTATGCCCATTTAAAGAAAATTAGTTCTTGAATACAACATTTTAAAATTTTTATTTATAATATGATTATATGTTGATTTTGCAGTAGTCATTGTTATGTCTCTTAACTTAATATCTGACAGGCTCTATAACATAATAGATGTTTAGTTCTAATACTGCATTTTGCTGCTCTTACAGACTTGTCAACAATGTTTAAAATGTATTACTAGTTTATTCCCTGACCTATTCCCCCCCCAAAAAACTCTCCCACAGTTCTTTCAGTAGATCATACATGCATGACAATCAATTATATGTGTTCACTACGTTCAAAGTAAATTTGCCCTACCTGATATTAGTTCTGACTACTGAGTGAACAGCAGTCCCTAAGGATTCACACAACAATGCTATACTGCCAACAAAATACAGCATTAGTCATGGATTTTTTTTGTTATTTAAAAGAAAGGTCAAGTGTTCATGATTTCTGCATCACAACACCCATCAGTTTGCAGGGCAAGCATTTCTCTTAACTTAGTTCAAATTTCTAGCTGTCAGATTTATCATCTTTCATTAATGGCCTACAGCAAACAAGCTGGCTGGAGAGAGGTTTTTGTGTACAATGTGAATCCAATTACTGAAGCCACAAGGACTAGAGATTGTTATATATGAAAAAGGAGCTTATTTATGCAATACTACCAGAATTATTTCCAAATTTGTCTTGCAATACCTTTTTATAATACATCCTGAAGGCCAGAAACTAGAAATCTAGGTTTCAGTGGCATGTGTTGTGTTTTATATGCAGCAGGCACCATTTTATGCTAAAATGGCTAATAAGTTGAGATTTTCTATCTCCACCTTGGCAACTCTCCCCAACAAATGGTAATAAAAAGACACTCAGTGTTTAATTTGAGGTGAAAAGGGACTCAATATAATCATAAAATATATATGAATAAAGAAGTTCTTCACTGCACCAAAGAATTTCAGTTTTTTTTCCAATGTTGCATTTACAAAAAACACTAGCCTTTAAGAATAAGTATAAAACATTCCTCTATAAATACCTAGATAAAAAAGGACCACAGCGTTCAGAAATCTTTCATGTGTGTTTATTCAACCAAAGCAGCTGCCTTAAGTTTTCTCACTAAACATCATCTGATCACTCTCAAGCTGTTTGAGTAATGACTCCCTTTAGACATCAACATAAAGAAAAAGGGGAAGAAAACAGCAACTATGTCAGCTACTCCATTTAGTATCCAAAGCATTAGATGCTGGAATGCAGACACATGATGGGAGAGGGTGAGCAGCTTTCAACAGAGCCAGATTGATGACAAAGTAGTGTTTACATTTATAAAAGTAAATTAACAAAGGTACACTGATGCTGGAACTGCCATTTTATGAAAATTGTATTCACATTTGAAGCATAATACACAACCATAAAGGTGGGATCCCCAGAGGATGACAGGATTGAGCTAATGGAGAGCAGAGTGCAAATTGATCTATCCAATCAGTTCCTTCAAATCTTGTCTCAGACACTGAGATATGTACTATATGATGATCCATAAGACACGTTGCAGTGGTCAAAGTGGAAATAGATCTAAAAGCTGTTTGCCTTCACAATGCCTGGACATGCTGTGGCCTAAAAAAGTATTTACCCCTTTGCAATGATGTCCTAATTTGTTGAATTGCACACAATATACCTGTATACACCTAATTTTGAAAGTGACTATTTTTATTAAAAAAATCATACGGAAACTTTTATGGGTGAAAAATGTTAAATGTCTGCAAAACTGCAAAGAAACATCTAAGAGGAAGCACCAATTACAGTGCCATGTATTTTTTCAATAAGTTTATACTAACTACAAACATGGGAATGGTGCAATTTTCACTCATTCTTTCATTCTTCTTTAGAAACTGGGGTTGAGTACTCTTGCAAAGGATTGCAAACTTTTGTGTGGATATCTATTGACATGTAAACATAATGGATCCTTTACTGAACCACTTAGACACTTAAATAGTCATTACCTTCAACGGAGATTTAAGCACTGAAAACATTTAAATGCAATAACAATTTCATCTTTCTTATTATTCACTTGAATAATAATTAATCAGTGTTCAATATTTTTTTAAAATATACCATTGAGAGATTGGTGGAATTTAATATGCAACATTTTTTCAACTAATAACAATGAGAAACATATAATCTAACCAATGTAATTCTGTACAATCTCCACACATTCCTGTCTATTTCAATCTTGTTTTCTTTTTACTGTCTTTCCTGCTCACAAATTTATGTTACTGCTTTATGTGTTTTGTCACAAAATTCTGCTGACCAATGTGCAATGGTGTACAGTAGTTGTTCCATTGCAGAGAAGTTGCAGTGTTCTTCCATTATTTAACAGAATATTATAACAATATTAGAAAGTGAATCCCCACATTATTTACTCTGGCAATTTAAACAAAATATCGTATGACAGATATAACTGCTAAATTTATCTGATGAAGATATAAAAAGGGAACTTTAAAATGAACAGAGGATGTTTGTTACGGAGCCAATCAAAACATTCAAAAACATACCTTATGGCACAGTAGACCCAGTTTATGTAAAATGTTGAGCTTGATATGAATGATTGCCCATATTATATGCTGTTAGTTAGTGTTTTCATTTTTTTAAACTATCTATATCTTACGACTGTAAAATCAATGTGACAACTCTACTGGGACAGTGAAAAGCTTGGCTGTATAGATATTATTGAAAACACTCAGATGTAACACACACTTTGTGTTTAAAAAGAGCTCTTTCATACCTCCTTCCACAAAGTGCTAATGCTGCAACTGTGAAAGGATAACCAGAAAAATAAGGAATTATTAAAAGAATTGCATATCAAAAGTTGCATCCTGACATATTATTATGGATGTTATCCAGTAATCATACAATATATTGTTACAATATAAATAGAAATATCATGTTTTTGGTATTTGTTTTCCACACTACATACAGAGTTATTTTAAGGGTTTAAGTAACAGTTGCATCCTTGTTAAGATAAATCTTTTTTGTGCTGTTTGGATTTAGGATGTTTTTTTTTTTCATACAGTATCTTACTAAAATTACAAAAACACATTTTATGATTTCCAGACAGGTTGTGCCAATATTTTGGCCCATTTACAGATGCAGCCATTCAAAGTGCGCGTTACAGACACGTACCGCAGGTGGCGTCGCGCAGCGTGACGCAAGATGACGTGTGGCACCGCAGTACGTGATTGGTTGACCAACAGGGGCACTCGTGGTCCGTTGGTCTGTCGTAGAAAGACTTACAGTAAACATCTTTGCTGTGCCCGTTGTAGATATTGAATTTTACCACTGAAGGGAAATCTTAGTAGCTGAGCATAAAAAGAATAGGAGCATACTGTAAGGCGTGTGAAGGCCATAAACGATATTAATTTTGGAACATAAACATACAGTATATAGCTGGTCTTAGTACTTTAAAGAAAAAAATACACACCAGTATTCCATTTCTCCCTAAACATTTTAAGCTTCGAAGTCTTTAACTAACGTGATACCGGAGACTACAAGCATACTTTTAGAATTTGATTAATAGGGAATAGAATATGGAATCGCGTATCAAAAGAATTAAATAACGGTATGATTATATTCGTGTACTGCGACAGGGCTGTGTATGGCTGTTTCGCCTCCCTGTTCATGCGAGTTGTCCTGTAGCCTACTGGTCTACGTGCCTGACTACCAACTTGCAGGTTGTGTGTTCAAATCCAGCTGGTGCTGGACTTTTCTTTTAACAAACATTTCTTCGAAAAAATAGAATAGCGATATTATGGACAATCAATTGACTTTTATATTTCAAAATATCACAACATGATCGATTCTAAGTCATTTTTGATAACAATCAACAAGCAAACATTTCTTTGAAAAAATGAGACGTTTCCCTTGGTCAGAGATATAAATATATAATATATAAATAAATTAAATTTAACTAGCATGTGAAATAGCGTGTGAAAAAGTGGTAGTTTTAAGCTTTTCTGCTAATATAATATGGAATCGCGTATCTAAAGAATTTAATAACGATATGATTATATTCGTGTACTGCGACAGGGCTGTGTAGGGCTGTTTCGCCTCCCTGTTCATGTGAGTTGTCCTGTAGCCTACTGGTCTACGTGCCTGGCTAATAACTTGCAGGTTGTGTGTTCAAATCCCGCTGGTGCTGGACTTTTCTTTTAACAAACATTTCTTCGAAAAAATAGAATAGCGATATTATGGACAATCAATTGACTTTTATATTTCAAAATATCGCAACATGATCGATTCTAAGTCATTTTTGATAACAATGAATAGTCACCTTCTTCCCTTCTGACAACGGTCCCTGCTTCTGCTTCCTGCTTCTATTGTGTGTGTGTGTGTGCAACAGAGTAAATTCTTATAGAGAAATGGAGGCTGGACAGTATGCGTTACAATATAAACATTTATATTCATTTAAATCGTGTTCTGATTTAAATCGCAAACGCGTGTTTAATTATATGTGTTTTTTAATCATAATCAGGCTAATGCAACATAAATTGATACAGTATCTTTGTCTTCTAAGTATCTTAATAAACTTTCAGCATAGCTTTCTACCCGTTAAGATTTATATTTCTTGGGATTTTGGGATCAAACGTGGAAGGATTAGATTGTAATCGTTTTTATTTGTCAAATACGTGATTGTATTTCTGAATGTTATGTGACACCTACAGTAGTTCACTGCTTTAAATACAGTACATCGAATTAAGAAAGTTATGTGTAGCACTTTAGATCTTTTTTCTGAACCAGGGAAAATCTGATCATGTTTCTCTATAACAATAATAAAAAACTTTATTTTATATATCACCTTTAAAAGTGGTAGTACCTTTTTTAGTACTATATTTTTGTATTATATTCCCTATTAATCAAACTCTAAGAGTATGTATCGGCTTGTCAGTCAGGTCTTTTTTCTCTATTTGAATTGTCATTTACACCTGCACGACTTTAAAAGCTAGCAAGACAGGTTTCGATTCACATTAGCTGGCGAGCCCTGTTAACAAAAAAACTAATAATAATGTAACATGCCACTGTTTGTTCATGAACAAAGTTATACTGAGATTTCCTTAGATACGCGATTAAAAAATAAACGTTTCATATGTTGCTGTTGTGAATACCTGTGGAGTGTATCTTATTAAGCTCTAAATTGCATTTTGAGCGGTTTTTGACTTTTTTTAAATTGCATTTTGGGCGCGGACAGCACATACAAGGGTTAATGAACTGCGCCAAGAAATTTAAAATAGTATTGTTTAGGTGCGAGGGTAGGAGTGGACCGCAGCAGGCATAATCAGCAAACCAGGATAGTTTTGTGGTGTTTGTTTAGATGAAACGTTCCTAAAACGTATAACGTAATAAAATTAAAGACGATTAAAATCTGTAATCTTTCCACTTGTACTGTGAGTCATCGGAAAGTTTCGGCTTTGTGTAAGGATGGTATCAAAAAGCAATCTTAAGTGGTGAGAAAGCTGTGCTCAATGTATTTAAGGTACTTAAAAGTAAAAGGAGATGCTTCATATTGCTTGACTAATTTTAAAAACTAAGTTATAAATGCAGACGCTCCCTCGGTGCCGCGCCGGGTGTAACTATCAAAATATACATTCCCAACACTAATTGTACCCATTTGTCATGCAAATAAAACACCTTGAATTGAATTGAATTGAGGGAGAGATGGGGGGAGGGGGAGAGAGACAGCCAGGACTCAAGGCAAATAAGATACACACCACAGGCATTCACAACAGCAACATATGAAACGTTTGCACGTATAGTTAAGTTATTACTTGGTTTTCAAAGTGCAATGAAATACAATATTGCTGTTGTTGCTGTTCTTGTTGTCTTTATCCTGTAAAGCGTTTTGAGAAGCCACCTTTAAAGGCGATATATACTGTAAAAGCGCTGATTCTTATGGAATGTGTTCCGCCGGGGATTCAAATTTTTATTTATTTATTTTTTAATCGCGTATCTAAGGAAATCTCAGTATAACTTTGTTCATGAACAAACAGTGGCATGGTACATTATTATTCGTTTTTTTGTTAACAAGGCTCACCAGCTAAGGTGAATCGAAACCTGTCTTGCTAGCTTTTAAAGTTGTGCGAGGTGTAAACGACAATTCAAATAGAGAAAAAAGACCTGATTGACAAGATTAAATTAATGCAGATCAGTAAATCAAGGGACAAAACAACTATTGTTGGTGTGTGTGTCTCTCTCTGCTGGATGTCCCTCTCAGTCTCTGCTGAATGAATAAAAGAATTTTATTGAAAACGCGTTTGCGATTGTCTGGTATTTACTTTGGTCCCTTTTAACTGTTTTTCGATCTACTGTATTGCTTTGAGATGCCACTTTTAAAGGCGATATGTAAAATAAAGTTTTTATTATTGTTATAGAGAAACATGATCAGATTTTCCCTGGTTCAGAAAAAAGATCTAAGGTGCTACACATAACTTTCTTAATTCGATGTATTTAAAGCAGTGAACTACTGTAGGTGTCACATAACATTCAGAAATACAATCACGTATTTGACAAATAAAAACGATTACAATCTAATCCTTCCACGTTTGATCCCAAAATCCCAAGAAATATAAATCTTAACGGGTAGAAAGCTATGCTGAAAGTTTATTAAGATACTTAGAAGACAAAGATACTGTATCAATTTATGTTGCATTAGCCTGATTATGATTAAAAAACACATATAATTAAACACGCGTTTGCGATTTAAATCAGAACACGATTTAAATGAATATAAATGTTTATATTGTAACGCATACTGTCCAGCCTCCATTTCTCCTATAAAAATTTACTCTGTTGCACACACACACACAATAGAAGCAGGAAGCAGAAGCAGGGACCGTTGTCAGAAGGGAAGAAGGTGACTATTCATTGTTATCAAAAATGACTTAGAATCGATCATGTTGCGATATTTTGAAATATAAAAGTCAATTGATTGTCCATAATATCGCTATTCTATTTTTTCGAAGAAATGTTTGTTAAAAGAAAAGTCCAGCACCAGCAGGATTTGAACACACAACTTGCGAGTTATTAGCCCGGCACGTAGACCAGTAGGCTACAGGACAACTCGCATGAACAGGGAGGCGAAACAGCCCTACACAGCCCTGTCGCAGTACACGAATATAATCATATCGTTATTAAATTCTTTAGATACGCGATTCCATATTATATTAGCAGAAAAGCTTAAAACTACCACTTTTTCACGTGCTATTTCACATGATAGTTAAATACTTCGATGCTTAAAATTGTTAGGGAGAAATGGAATACCGGTAAGTACCAATTCCTGGAATCTGACTGGCTGACACCCTTCTGAAGTGGTTCCATAAAATATGGTATACGGAAAAGAAAGCGTTGATAAATACAAGTGTCTTTTAATACACTCTTTGCTGTGCTCTTGAGGATCCTTGTGATATTTTGAGCTCTAGTTGAATGATAAGTGTCGCATTTTAAATCATTTTCGTAGTTAGAAATTATGAAACGCCCTGTTAAAAGCAAGGAAGTTTTTATGCCCGTTGAAGTAAAACAAAATGCCTGACAAAGTATGGCTTGGACAGATTCCAAGTGCTTGTACAGATGTGCTAAAGAAATTATACTTTGAGTATACAGCTTGTCCAAAGTCATCCATTATTAATACTATTAGTAATATCTTCGGTAAAGGCTTTGATGCATAAATATTTCTTATAAAGGTAGGTTGTGTACTTTTGTCCAACTGAACAATCTTGCTTTCATAAAATATACCAACATTTTAATGACTGATGATTAACATGCTGTAATACACAGTTCAAAATTAAAGGCTCAAATGCTGTACATTAGAGGTTAAGCTCCCCCTGGCGGTTTTACAAGGTGACGCCGGATAGTTTCCGGCAGAGCGTCAAATGACGCGCGATTAACCACGTGACACTGCGTGACACCGCGTGATACCGCGACACGCCCACTGGGGTATGCCGCGAAATACCTCACCCATTTTGAATGGCTGCATCTGTATATCCCATCAGTCTTGAAAAGTTTCTCGGCCCCGGGTGACGTGAAGCATAACTATAGCATACTGTAATGCTGTCACCATGCTTCACAGTAAGGATGGTGTTAACTAATATGAGTGATGCGTTTTGATTTGATAGCATAAAATGTAATACATTGCATTTAGAAAAAACACGTTTTAATTTGTCTTCTATGATCAAAAAATCTTTGTCATATATTTGCTGTTTCACTTACCATAGGTGCTTTCTTGCATGCCCCATGCAGGATGTGAGATGATATTTTTAAGTAATTTAAACGTGACTGGGATATTTCTTGATCCATGGATATTTTATGCCATCTTAGCCACTGAACTCTGAAAGTCTTTCAAAGTTGGCGATGGCCTAACAGTAGCATCTGTATTTAGTTTCCTCTTTGCCTGATTGAGAAACAGCCTGATCTAGGCAGAGTCTGGGTGTGTTCTTCTTATTATTAATCAACGTCTTCCTGCTCAAAGAGGTATACTGTTCTCCTGATCTTAATAAACTTTATCTCTGAGTTGTTTTGAAAGCTACTTGTCTTGGTAATGTTTGTGGTATTGTGCTCTTTAAACCTTTTAATGACCAAATTATCATTTACAGTTCTTCTTATCTACTCTTCTTCTCTAGAGGGCACTATTAGTAATAATGCCTAAATTGTTCAAGTAGCAGATTAAAAAAAAAGATTTTGCTTTTACTTACGTTTTCTACATTGTAGCCAGGAAACATAACATTTTCCTTATGCATGTACATACTAAAAAGTTTGATAATTGTCAGTTTTATCTAAGGCATTAGTGACCTTTCCTTTTAAAATAACAACACTTATCGTGCATATCATGATATGTTTTGATATCGTATCATGTTGCAGCATATGACATCTATGATATATCCACAAAAGCAGCTAAGTGGAAAGTAGATGACATATGATACAAACATATGGTCAAATGGGATTAGGACAAGAGCACTTAAAGTGAAAAGAAAACTACTTGTAGAAAAAAAAAGAAAAAACATTTCTTATTCAAGCTGATTAAGAGTCATAAAGCATGAATTAAAGATGGAAAAACATCAGGCCTGAGATTCATATACAGATGCAGCCATTCAAAATGCGTGCGTTATTTTGCGGCATACCCCGGTGGGCGTGTCGCGGTATCACGCAGTGTCACACGGTGTCACGCAGTGTCACGTGGTTAATCGCGCGTCATTTGACGCTCTGCCAGAAACTATCCGGCGTCACCTTGTAAAACCGCCAGGGGGAGCTTAACCTCTCATGTACAGCATTTGAGCCTTTAATTTTGAACAGTGTATTACAGCATGTTAATCTTCAGTCATTAAAATGTTGGTATATTTAATGAAAGCAAGATTGCTCAGTTGGACAAAAGTACACAACCTACCTTTATCAGAAATATTTATGCATCAAAGCCTTTACCGAAGATATTACTAATAGTATTAATAATGCATGGCTTTGGACAAGCTGTATACTCAAAGTATAATTTCTTTAGCACATTTGTACAAGCACTTGGAATCTGTCCAAGCCATACTTTGTCAGGCATTTTGTTTTACTTCAACGGGCATAAAAACTCCCTTGCTTTTAACAGGGCGTTTCATAATTTCTAACTACGAAAATGATTTAAAATCCGACACTTATCATTCAACTAGAGCTCAAAATACCACAAGGATCCTCAAGAGCACAGCAAAGACTATATTAAAAGATACTTGTATGAGATACATGAGAATCCAGGCTTTTTTTTATCAATGCTTTCTTTTCCGTATACCAGATTTCATGTTACCACTTCAGAAGGGTGTCAGGGCTGTAGGGCTGTTTCGCCTCCCTGTTCATGCGAGTTGTCCTGTAGCCTACTGGTCTACGTGCCTGGCTAACAACTCGCGGGTTGTGTGTTCAAATCCCGCTGGTGCTGGACTTTTCTTTTAACAAACATTTCTTCGAAAAAATAGAATAGCGATATCATGGACAATCAATTGACTTTTATATTTCAAAATATCGCAACATGATCGATTCTAAGTCATTTTTTATAACAATGAATAGTCACCTTCTTCCCTTCTGACAACGGTCCCTGCTTCTGCTTCCTTCTTCTATTGTGTGTGTGTGTGCGTAACAGAGTAAATTTTTATAGAAGAAATGGAGGCTGGACAGGATGCGTTACAATATAAACAGTTATATTGATTTAAATCGTGTTCTGATTTAAATCGCAAACGCGTGTTTAATTATATGTGTTTTTTTAGTCATAATCAGGCTAATGCAACATAAGTTGATACAGTATCTTTGTCTTCTAAGTATCTTAATAAACATTCAGCATAGCTTTCTACTAGTTTAGATTTATATTTCTTGGGATTTAGGGATCAAACGTGGAAGGATTAGATTGTAATACGTTTTAGAAAAGTGTAATCTACAGTATACCTGCCCAGACTGTACGCCTTCCTAAACTAGTGTCCTGCCCTTCCCCGCGCACCCCAGCCGGGCGCTCTTCGACCTGTGCCCGGGACGAATGTATATTTTGATATTTACACCCGGCGCGGCACCGAGGGAGCGTCTGCATTTATAACCTAGTTTTTAAAATTAGTCAAGCAATATGAAGCATCTCCTTTAACTTTTAAGTCCCTTAAATACATTGAGCACAGCTTTCTCACCACTTAAGATTACTTTTTTGGTATCATCCTTACACAAAGCAGAAACTTTCCGATGACATACGGTACAAGTGGAAAGATTACAGATTTTAATCGTCTTTAATTTTGTTACGTTATACGTTTTAGGAACGTTTCATCTAAACAAACACCACAAAACTATTCTCGATTGTATTTCTGAATGTTATGTTACACCTACAGTAGTTCACTGCTTTAAATATATCGAATTAAGAATGTTAGGTGTAGCACTTTAGATCTTTTTTTCTGAACCAGTGAAAATCTGATCATGTTCCTCTATAACAATAATAAAAAACTTTATTTTACATATCACCTTTAAAAGTGGCATCTCAAAGCAATACAGTAGATCGAAAAACAGTTAAAAGGGACCAAAGTAAATACCAGACAAACGCAAACGCGTTTTTAATAAAATGCTTTTATTCATTCAGCAGGGAGTGAGAGGGACATCCAGCAGAGAGAGACACACACACCGGTTTCCATTGACAAAATTGTTTTTTTTTTCAATTCCTCTTGTCTAACAGGAATGTTTTGTTTGTGGACAGACTGTTAGACTAGAGGAAAAGAGCGCCTCCTTGTACGAAGCATTTCGTTGATCCGATCACGAATTCTTTTCCAGTCGCACGAAGTAAGAGTTGAGAATCTCCGATTCACCATGCGACTAATGGTTTCCCGGAGATTGCAAGGCAAGGCACTTTTGCCTCTGGACCCATCGAAATTTACAGACGTTGTCCACCCCCAGTAAATTTCAAAAGTCACAAGATTTCGAAACACGAGGGCGGCGTAGCGGTCGGCTCTTGCTTTCCCGTCTATGCCAATGCACTGCAAGTACAACCCCCCCTCCATCTCCTGAGTGATGGGTAGCAGTTGGATATCTGGGAGAATTATTCGTCCCACTGGCGTCTGTGAATTCCGCTCTGTGAACGGTGCTTCCTGGGGGGAGATAGACAGCGGGGACAGCATCAACAAATTCCTGCGCGGTGGTGAGTGGAGAGGCCGGGATGGAGTGTCCTGAGGCGGTGTGTGCTCTGTGGGGGGCAGAGCTTCTGCCAGGCATTGCAACCTGCGCGGCGGGGAGAGGCACTTATCAGGAGACAGCTGCTCAACTGTTTGACTGCCGGAACATACTGTCTCCTTCCTCTGCATTTTCAGGAGTGCCTCTAGCCTCCCAATCCTCCCCAGTAATGCATCGTACTGCTCCCGCTGCTGCCGAAATGTCTCCACACAGATGCTGCTTCTACATGTTGGCACCCTGGCCAGTGGCCGAGAGCAGAGACCCACAGCCTGTGGCAAAATAAAATTAATGTAAGAAATAGTCACACAGTAGTATTCATCAGTCGCGGAACAGACGTCAAAACAAACTTTTCTTTTTTTCCGTCTTACCGCTTTCTTTTTTACTGTCCTGGTGGTAGATTTCGAAGATCGTTTCGCCCGTGCGGTGTTTTCTTGAAGAACAGGCTACGAAGAAATAATTATAATTGAATTTAAAATTCAAAACGGCAATAATACCTTGTAATATGCGCTGTAATCGCGTATTTCAGATGAAGTCTGCTGTATTTGCTTACCCTTCGCTCTTTGGAAGCTGGGGCGGCAGAAGCACCCCGTCTCTTCCCGTAAAAGGTCTTGGTCTCCATACTGTACTGTGGTCGCTGTAGTGCAGGATCGCAGTTTTTTTTGTGATGGGAGCTCACCCAATCCCTTGGTGTATTTATGCTATATTCACGTGTACGGCTAGAATGTTCATTGTCTTCCAATGAAAGGCGGGTGCCTTTTGCCGAAGTCGGGAGACATTAGAGGCTTGCCACACCCGGACTGTTAAACCAACGCATTAGCACGTCAAAGCCCATCGAGGACCCGGGCGCAATAATTGTTTTGTCCCTTGATTTACTGATCTGCATTAATTATGGAAATCGAGTTCCTGCTCTTTGCAGACGACCTGGTCCTGCTGTCGCCCACAGAACAGAGGCTGCGCCAGAACCTGGCACTGCTGGAGCAGCACTGTCAGACCTGGGCGCCGACAGTCAAACAACAAAACCAGAGTTATGGTTTTCCAGAAAAAAAGCCAGACCTCAGGGAAACAGGTACAAATTTACACTTAACAACACATTAACACCTAACAACGGGAGCAGGGACGAATTAGGCCAGTACCCACTATTGTTAAACATACAGAAAAGGATATTAAAGTATTGAATATTAGTATTGGCTTTAGTATTGGCCATACAGAACATTAAAGTGCCCCTTTTCCATTCAGCGGGTGCCTGAGCCGCTGTGTCCTATCTTCTGACAGTCGCCGTTGTGAATGTCTGTAGAGTGTATCTTATTTTTAGTACTATATTTTTGTATTATATTCCCTATTAATCAAACTCTAAGAGTATGTATCGGCTTGTCCCCTCCTCCTCCCCTCTCAAGTAATAACTTAACTATATGTGCAAACGTTTCATATGTTGCTGTTGTGAATGGCTGTGGAGGAAGCATTCATAAGAATGCTTCAAGAACATTCAAGAACATTCCATAAGAATCAGCGCTTTTACAGTATATATCGCCTTTAAAGGTGGCTTCTCAAAACGCTTTACAGGATAAAGACAACAAGAACAGCAACAACAACAATATTGTATTTCATTGCACTTTGAAAACCAAGTAATAACTTAACTATATGTGCAAACGTTTCATACAGTATGTTGCTGTTGTGAATGGCTGTGGAGTGAACCGTATCTTATTTGCCTTGCGTCCTGGTTATCTCGCGCGCCCCCCCTCAATTCAATTCAAGGTGTTTTATTAGCATGACAGATGGGTTCGATCAGTGTCGGGTATTTACTTCGCTTTGAGATTCCACCTTTAAAGGTGATATATAAATTTTTGACTAAAATAAATTGATATCTTTGTCTTCTAAGCTCTCTGTGTACAGTAGAGCCTCCTGTCCAGCCAGCACATGTCCACAGACATACACAACAGCGACATATCATAAAACGTTTGCACATATAGTTAAATTATTAGTTGTTTTTCAGGAAGTCAAAAAAAACACTTGAACAACTTATCCAGTCTCTCGAAATAAAAAAAACTAATAATAATGTAACATGCCACTGTTTGTTCATGAACAAAGTTACAGTATACTGAGATTTCCTTAGATACGCGATTAAAAAATAAATAAAACTTTGAATCCCCGGCGGAACACATTCCATAAGAATCAGCGCTTAAATATATCGAATTAAGAAAGTTAGGTGTAGCACTTTAGATCTTTTTTTCTGAACCAGGGAAAATCTGATCATGTTTCTCTATAACAATAATAAAAAACTTTATTTTACATATCACCTTTAAAAGTGGTAGTACCTTTTTTAGTACTATATTTTTGTATTATATTCCCTATTAATCAAACTCTAAGAGTATGTATCGGCTTGTCTGTCAGGTCTTTTTTCTCTATTTGAATTGTCGTTTACACCTCGCACGACTTTAAAAGCTAGCAAGACAGGTTTCGATTCACATTAGCTGGCGAGCCTTGTTAACAAAAAAACTAATAACAATGTAACATGCCACTGTTTGTTCATGAACAAAGTTATACTGAGATTTCCTTAGATACGCGATTAAAAAATAAACGTTTCATATGTAGCTGTTGTGAATGCCTGTGGAGTGTCTCCTATTAAGCTCTAAATTGCATTTTGAGCGCGGTTTTTGACTTTTTTTAAATTGCATTTTGGGCGCGGACAGCACATCCAAGGGTTAATGAACTGCGCCAAGAAATTTAAAATAGTCTTCTTTAGGTGTGAGGGTAGGAGTGGACCGCAGCAGGCATAATCAGAACACCAGGAAAACAAAGAACAGGACAGGTGAGATGTGTATCCAGAAAGCGAGTGATCAGAAAAAGGAAATGGTGTTACGCCCAGGTTTTCGACCCAATTGTTTTAACTTGCTAATGCATCAGACACATTTCCTGGCGTATTGTGTTTTAAATAAAATAGGAGTGTCTTTCCCTGGCATTAGCTCATCGGTATGGTGTAAGGTTTATCTGTACCATACCATACAGTATATAGGTACAGAATTCAAGCTGCACCACTGTATCGCTTTGGTAGGGGGACGGACAATGGCCAAAATCACGAAGACTCTCTCACACCAAATAATGAAGATGAAAAGAAACGGGAAGTCAACACGGGACATTGTACAGCAGTTGGCTTCGATGGACATCTTCGTTTCTGAAAGCACAGTGAGACGGCATTATAAAGGGGAGAGGAGGCAAAGAGAATCTAAACCAAGGATGATTCAAAGGTAAATAAATTTCTAAAAATACCTTTCTTGCATGTAAATACAACTACGCACATTGTTTTTAAAACTAACTGCTGATCTCTTTTTTTTCAAGTCCTATTGTGCGAGCTATCGACAACCTGACCGATGAAAATGATGAGCTACCGGCGATGCAAGTCCAAAGACGGCTATGGGCTGACCTCGGTGCGAATATTAGCCCGACATCGATAAGAAGAGTACGCAGGAGGCTTGGATGGAGATACAGAAAAACCAACACATGCCCGATGATAAGGCTAAAAAACAAAGAGGAAAGACTCAAGCAAGCGCTCCAATGGATTGAACAGGGGGAGGCATTTCAGGATGTACTTTTTACCGACGAAACAACAGTGGCTCTGGAACAGTTTTCCACAATGGCATTTTGCAAAAAGGGGAGATATGTGGACAAGCCAAAGCCCAAACATCCACTGAAGGTTCACGTCTGGGGGGGTATTTCTAGAAGAGGCCCGGGACCACTTCTTATTTTTGAAGGAATTATGGACCGTGTATTTTTTGAGGACGTCGTGGTCACACAGCATGCTGCCCCATATATCAGGGAGCAGTTTGGATCAAGGCACCGTCTCTTTCAAGACAACGATCCGAAACACACAGCAGCAAGGGCGAGGCTTATAGCAGAAGGAGTGAACTGGGTGAAAACTCCAGCCGAATCCCCAGATCTAAATCCGATAGAGATGGTTTGGCATTCGTTGAAAGACTACGTTCGGAAAACCGCTAAGCCCGCCACAAAGCAGGAACTGATCGATGCGATCTATAAATTCTGGGAGGAAGAACTGACCGAACAAAATTGTAACAATTTTATTAACAGGCTGTTTCGTGTTCTTCCTAGGATTGTTGACCGGGGCGGGGGACATTCGGGAATGTAAGTCTGGGAAAGACAGTCTGTCCACAAACAAAACATGTAAAAAAAACAATTACTTTTTGTCAATGGAAACCGGTGTGTGTGTCTCTCTCTGCTGGATGTCCCTCTCACTCCCTGCTGAATGAATAAAAGCATTTTATTAAAAACGCGTTTGCGTTTGTCTGGTATTTACTTTGGTCCCTTTTAACTGTTTTTCGATCTACTGTATTGCTTTGAGATGCCACTTTTAAAGGTGATATGTAAAATAAAGTTTTTTATTATTGTTATAGAGGAACATGATCAGATTTTCACTGGTTCAGAAAAAAAGATCTAAAGTGCTACACCTAACATTCTTAATTCGATATATTTAAAGCAGTGAACTACTGTAGGTGTAACATAACATTCAGAAATACAATCGAGAATAGTTTTGTGGTGTTTGTTTAGATGAAACGTTCCTAAAACGTATAACGTAACAAAATTAAAGACGATTAAAATCTGTAATCTTTCCACTTGTACCGTATGTCATCGGAAAGTTTCTGCTTTGTGTAAGGATGATACCAAAAAAGTAATCTTAAGTGGTGAGAAAGCTGTGCTCAATGTATTTAAGGGACTTAAAAGTTAAAGGAGATGCTTCATATTGCTTGACTAATTTTAAAAACTAGGTTATAAATGCAGACGCTCCCTCGGTGCCGCGCCGGGTGTAAATATCAAAATATACATTCGTCCCGGGCACAGGTCGAAGAGCGCCCGGCTGGGGTGCGCGGGGAAGGGCAGGACACTAGTTTAGGAAGGCGTACAGTCTGGGCAGGTATACTGTAGATTACACTTTTCTAAAACGTATTACAATCTAATCCTTCCACGTTTGATCCCTAAATCCCAAGAAATATAAATCTAAACTAGTAGAAAGCTATGCTGAATGTTTATTAAGATACTTAGAAGACAAAGATACTGTATCAACTTATGTTGCATTAGCCTGATTATGACTAAAAAAACACATATAATTAAACACGCGTTTGCGATTTAAATCAGAACACGATTTAAATCAATATAACTGTTTATATTGTAACGCATCCTGTCCAGCCTCCATTTCTTCTATAAAAATTTACTCTGTTACGCACACACACACACAATAGAAGAAGGAAGCAGAAGCAGGGACCGTTGTCAGAAGGGAAGAAGGTGACTATTCATTGTTATAAAAAATGACTTAGAATCGATCATGTTGCGATATTTTGAAATATAAAAGTCAATTGATTGTCCATGATATCGCTATTCTATTTTTTCGAAGAAATGTTTGTTAAAAGAAAAGTCCAGCACCAGCGGGATTTGAACACACAACCCGCGAGTTGTTAGCCAGGCACGTAGACCAGTAGGCTACAGGACAACTCGCATGAACAGGGAGGCGAAACAGCCCAACACAGCCCTGTCGCAGTACACGAATATAATCATATCGTTATTAAATTCTTTACTGTGGATACGCGATTCCATATTATATTAGCAGAAAAGCTTAAAACTACCACTTTTTCACACGCTATTTTACATGCTAGTTAAATTTAATTTATTTATATATTATATATTTATAGCTCTGACCAAGGGAAACGTCTCATTTTTTCAAAGAAATGTTTGTTTGTTGATTGTTATCAAAAATGACTTAGAATCGATCATGTTGCGATATTTTGAAATATAAAAGTCAATTGATTGTCTATAATATCGCTATTCTATTTTTTCGAAGAAATGTTTGTTAAAAGAGAAGTCCAGCACCAGTGGGATTTGAACACACAACCTACAAGTTGTCCTGCGAGTTGTTAGCCAGGCACGTAGACCAGTAGGCTACAAGACAGCTCGCATGAACAGGCAGGCGAAACAGCCCTACACAGCCCTGCCGCACTACACGAATACCGTTATTAAATTCTTTAGATACGCGATTCCATATTATATTCCCTTTTAATCAAATTCTAAAAGTATGCTTGTTGACTCCGATATCGCGTTAGTTAAAGACTTCGATGCTTAAAATGTTTAGGGAGAAATGGAATACTGGTGTGTATTTTTTTCTTTAAAGTACCAAGACCAGCTATATACTGTATGTTTATGTTCCAGAATTAATATCGTTTTTGGCCTTCACACGCGTTACAGTATGCTCCTATTCTTTTTATGCTCAGCTACTAAGATTTCCCTTCAGTGGTAAAATTCAATATCTACAACGGGCACAGCAAAGACGTTTACCGTAAGTCTTTCTACGACAGACCAACGGACCACGAGTGCCCCTGTCGGTCAACCAATCACGTACTGCGGTGCCGCGCGTCATCTTGCGTCATACTGAGCGACGTCACCTGCGGTACGTGTCTGTAACGCGCACTTTGAATGGCTGCATCTGTACTGTAGTTTCTGCACTCAAGCTTTTTTTCCAAGGATAAGCTACAGTATAAGCTTTGACTGGGGTAAGCAATGGGGTTTTAGATACTATTTTCGAAAGACAAATGTTTAGAGATTACCAAGATTTACTCCAAAGATTTCCATTGTTTTTCCATTTGACTTACAGAATGTCATTTATTTATGTCAACATTTCCAAAGTAAATCCCTTGAGAGGAGTGGTAAATGGACATAATCATAATTCCACCTGATTTGAAAAGTTATGATTAGTGTGGATTACTTTGTGTAACTTTTTAACAGTTACACAGTTTTTGTAGGCAAGGATTTTGATACAGATGAAGCCATTCAAAGTTCGCGGTACAAACCCGTACCGCATGCAACTACGCACGAACCATATTCCATATTATATTCCCTATTAATCAAATTCTAAAAGTATGCTTTTGTTTCCTCCGATAACGAGCGTATTCCCAGAAAAGGTTAAAATGATCAATTTTCAAAAAGTATATAAACATACAATAATATGGTCAGAAGGAGCACGTAAAAATGTTTCCGAAATAACCAGGTGTAAGACTTTGATGCTTAAAATGTTTAGGGAGAAATGTAATACTGGTGTGTATTTTTTTCTTTAAACTACCAAGACCAGCCATATACAGTACAGTTTACATACAGTAATATGTTTATGTTCCTAAATTAATATCTTTTATGAACATATGAAAGGCATACGTACTTTGTATGATTGGAAACGACTGCGTGATCGGATCAACGAAATGCTGTGGTGTTACTTTTTGTCAATGAAAAAATAAAGTTTACAAAGAATGTGGACCAGGGTGATACTTTGAGTTTACAGCTTGTCCAAGGTCATTCATTATTAATACTATTAGTAATATCTTCGGTAAAGACTTTGATGCATAAAATATTTCTGCATAATTAAAATATTTATGATAAAGGTGGTAGGTTGTGTACTTTTGTCCAACTGAGCAATCTTGCTTTCATAAAATATACCAACTTTTTAATGTATAATGATTAACATACTGTAATACACAGTTTAAATTTAAAAGTCTAAAGAGTATACAACTTAAATTCTTAATTGAATAAATATTGTTCCTCAGCAGTGATCGGGATTCGAAACCAGGTGTTTTCTGGTGACAGCTCAAATACTGTACAGGAGAAGTTAAGCTTTATTAGCTCCACCTGCCGGTTTTACAAGGTGATTCTGGATACTATTAACATAATCTAATTTGCATATAGTGTATTGTGGTAAATTGCGACACGCCCACCAACTTTTGAATGGCTGCATCTGTATGTGTTTTAGATTTATCCAAGCTAGGGTTAGGCTTAGGGTTGGAACCTATTTTGGGAAATTCACCTGTGTTTTCAATCTGAATCCAAATCAAATAATATTTTTAGCCATATAGCAGTGATGATTGTAATGCTAACCCGCAAATGCCATAAGAAATTTTAATTTTATATGGCATTTCTGCATCAGGTTAGGGTTAGACTTAGGGTTAGGGCTAGGGTTGTAGTAAGAACTAGCCATTTTAAGATGTATTTCCTGTGCTTTAGGATGTATTTGAAAAGTAGGAAAAGTGTTGCAGTTTTTGCTAATCCACGTGCAATTCACTCAAAAATGATAAAAACTCAGAAGTTTGAAACTTCACTTTTTACATGTGAAACTCTCATGTTTTTCTCTTTTAAGGCCAAATAGAATGATACTTTTAGTCAGATGGTAGTGCTGTACAATATGTAATGCTAACCTGCAAACAGCACAAGACATGGTCATTTTATGTGCCATTACAGCAGAAGTTGAGAAAAAATTAAATTGAAATGCTAAATACTAGAAATTGAATTAATGTTTTAAGAGAAATAATGGCTAGATTGTACTCTTACACATCTTTAATTCATTAAAAAAATAATGGATACCACTTGTTTGCAGTTTATTTAATTATATTACTTTCCCTTTTGAAGTATTAATAGTATTATATTATATTCCTTTCCAGGTACTCTCAGAAAATTACTACTAGTATATAGAGTTATGACACTTATTAGTAACACCTCAAGAGGGAGCACGTAGGGCACTCCGTTTGAGGTCCGTTTATTTGAGTCCATATTTTAGCTCATTATTTTTTTATAATTTTGACTAAGCTGTTTTAATTGTCAAAGGAGGTATTTATTTAAAAAATGAGGTACTACCTCTAAAGGACACTGAAACTTTAATCTTCTAATCATATCTGATTTCTTGTCTTACAGCATTGAACTTTCCATAGCTTTCTATAAATTGAGCCCATCATATTCTGTGGTTTCCATAATTATGCCAATTAAGGTATTAATAATCCACGACAAATCATTTCAAGATTGATTTTGCTCATCAGGGAATAAAACCGGCTCAGAAGAGTCATCCTCTGTTTTGATTTTATTGCAGTTTAGATTTAGATATAGTCATCATTTTGTTTGGCAATGATACCTATATTATATTAATACATAACTGTAATAAAATTATAAATAATAAAGTAGCATTTCTTTAAGGAAAAGTGAAAGTTAGCAATGATGGGTATGATTTGGGATTGTGGCATCTTATGAATTAATTGGTGCCTCTGAATTGACCTTGTACTGTATGCTTCTTTGTGTGTCTACCCTGCAGTGGGCTGCAGCCCCATCCACAATGTAGTTCTGCCTTGTGCTCTGTACCTCTGGAAATATGCTCTGTGATGATGTGACCCTTACCAGCAATAAGTGACTTTATTATAAAGGATGGATGGTTTTTCATGTTCTTCTGCATTTTAATGATTGTGCTCCTTTTGTGATTGTTTTTAAAAGTTAACAATAATTTGCTCTCTACATTTAACCATACCACCTGTTAAAGTGTACTGTATATTCAGAGAGAATTGATATAACCAGGTCACCTCCTCTCTGACTAAGAGCATTTAAAGTCAAAGTAGGCTCTACCAGTGTGACATATACATGTGTATGTCTCCAGGTATGGGAAAATTATAGGATCTGTGTACATTTTGTTCATCCATAGATATATGGCTTATACTGTATGTAACCAGCAAGATACATATAATGTAAGGGAATCTTTGTTTACATTTTCTAGTTATCCAATAAAAACGTTGAAACAAATTCATATGAAATTTCAGTATTTTATGTTTAGGTGAGTTTTTGACCATCATTGACATCCACTATTGTCTATAATTAGAAATGTGCCAACACAGGATAGCATTGATTTAGAGATTTAACAAATCAGTATTTCATTCAGACTTTTGGACTGAATGAAATAACGAAGTGAGCATTTTTTATAGATTGCATAATACTCTGGAGGAAAAACAATAGATGAGTTTGATTCTGATAAGCTGTTTCTTGTAAACTTACTGTAACCACCTGGAAAAGTAAAGCTCTGTGTACTTTCAGGTTTTATTAATTCTCTGGGATGGTGCAAGTCTGTGATTGTTGACTTTGATTCAACTCTTGTGAGACACACCAAATTTTGCTTTACAGTGTATGTGTTCTTTCTTAGCTTCTGCTGGACAGATGGCATTTGCAGAACCCCATTTTCTATTAAAATAAGATTTATGGGCCTTTAAAAAGAATAGTCGAATCCCTGCACTATATGTGAAGGAATGCAATTTTAGATTACAGATGATGGTGTTGTCTATGGCATTGTAAATAGCAGACCAGAAGTACAAACAGGCACATTGTCATATTCTTAACTTCCTTTCCTCCAAGAGTATGTATGGTATGCTTGTGTACAGAATTAAGAAATACAGGTCAGTAGTTTGTAATAAGCTATGCTTTTTATCTGTTCTTCCTTTTTTCATTTCCATTTTTCATACATGATAAAATCCCTAGATTAACTTTAATCATTTCTAATACTTGGTTAAAGTTCCTGACTCAAGAGGTGTTTATGAAATAGCAGTATGTGAGCAAATGAAATTAATTTTTAATCTGGAAAACTTGCATTAAAAGTCTGTATCACGCATCATGTTCATTTAATGAATGTTTAAAGTACTTCAAGGGTTCCTTGACACCTGAGCACCACCTCAAACTTTGTTCACCTAGAAATGGTAATTCCTAAGTAGAGGGCAATAGGCTCACTCCCCCACTCTTATTGGACATACAGTAGCTAAGGTGTAGTTTGAGGGAAATTAATTAATAATTGAGCGCCAATTGGCAGTGTGATGTCATTTGAAGAAAGTGAAGTAGTGCTTTACTTGTTAAGGGTTCGGTAACAGGGACCGAACCAGTGAGTGAACCCACTTGCAGGAGCAAACAAAACCAAGTCGTAATCCGAAAGCAAACCGTAATCGTAGGAACGAGCCAAGTGTCCAGGGGAAGCCAGAAATCCGAAGGGGACCGAGTACCGAAGCCGAAACGAGATCCGAGGTTGTAGTCCGTAGAGCAATCCGAGAATCCAGGGGTAGCCAGTAATCCAAAACAGAGCGAAAGTAACCAATCCAAGCCGAGATCCGAAAAGCCGAAGTCCAAAGGGAAAAACCGCAAACCGAAAGCCAAGACGAACACAGAGTAGAAGAAGCGCAACCAGGAAGCTCGAAAGGGAAAACCAATACTGAGCAACGAGGTAGGGAAGGACAGGTGTATAAGTAGGATGAGACGGGGGTGTGGTGGTGAATGCGAAAACTGATAGGTGAACTGATGGATAGGGGCTACGCCTACTTCTGCCTCCTCCGTTGCCGAGAGGCAGGGATCGTAACATTACCCCCCCCTCTACGGGCGGCTCCTGACGCCCTAACTGGACGATCCGGGAAGTGAAGGTGGAAGTCTTGGATGAGGTTGGGATCCAGAATATCCTTCTCTGAAACCCACGAGCGCTCCTCCGGGCCGTAGCCTTCCCAATCGACGAGATATTGTAGGGCTCCACGAGACCATCGGGAATCCAGGATTTTATTGACCGTGTAAGCAGGGAGTCCATCAATTACTCGAGGCGGTGGGGGTTTTTGTTGCGGTTTAGACAGGGTGGATCTGTGAAAGGGTTTAAGGAGGGAAACATGGAAAGTAGGATGGATCCGAAGGGTAGGAGGCAAGGCCAGTCTGTAAGTTACAGGGGTGATCTGGGCGAGGACACGAAAAGGACCAATGTACCTGGGAGCAAGCTTGCCAGATGGTTGCTTAAGAGGGAGGTTACGAGTAGATAACCAAACAAACTGACCACGTCGAAGTCTGGGTGGGATACGACGGCGCCGATCAGTCACCTTCTTCTGCTGAGCGGAGGTGCAAAGAAGGGTGGCCTTGGCCTTCCTCCAGAAGGTCTTCAGGTTAGAGATGTAGTCCTGAACCGAAGGTACCTCTGTGTAGGGATGGGAGTCAGGGATAAGAGGAGGCTGATAACCTAAAGCACACTTAAAGGGAGACATGCCGGTAGCTGTGGTATACAAAGAATTGTGAGCATACTCTGCCCATGGGAGCAAGGACACCCAATTGTCATGGGTAGAGGAGATATAAGTCCGTAAATAGGTCAGCAGTTCCTGATTCATTCGTTCAGTCTGACCGTTGGCCTGAGGGTGATAAGCTGAGGTAAGTGAGACTGAGGCGCCCAGTGACTTACAGAAGGCCCTCCAAAATCGGGAGACAAACTGGGGGCCCCTATCAGAAACAATATCCTTAGGGATACCATGCAGTCGGAAGATATGTTGTTCAAACAATTCCGCTAGTTCTCGAGCTGTCGGTAAGGATGGTAGGGGAATAAAATGGGCAGATTTAGAAAAACGGTCTACCACCACCATAATAGTCGTGTGTCCATGGCTGGGTGGAAGGTCAGTAATAAAATCTACTGAGAGGTGGGTCCAAGGACGGTCCGGGATGGGTAGGGGTTGAAGAAGGCCCGCTGCCCTCATCCGGAAAGACTTCGTTTGGGAGCAGATAGAGCAGGCCTGGACGTAGTCCTTGACATCCTTGGCCATAGTTGGCCACCAGAAGTCTCTGGAGATGAAATCCAAGGTACGGTGGAATCCAGGGTGTCCGGCGAAGCGGGAGTCGTGTCCCCATTGTAAAACTGCCGATCTGACGGAATTAGAGACAAATAACTTGTCCTGAGGGCACTGAGGAGGTACCGTCTGTCCTACCAAGGCTCGTCGAACAATTACCTCAATGTCCCATCTTACAGCTGCCAGGAACTTACCAGACGGGATGATGGGTTCTGGAATCAATTCGGCCTCAGGGGGGTCGTGGATCCGTGAAAGGGCGTCTGCCTTGATGTTCTTGGAACCTGGAGTGTAGGTGATCAAGAAATTAAATCTGGAAAAAAAAAGGGACCACCTAGCCTGGCGAGGACAAAGACGTTTGGCCGACTGCAGATACTCCAGGTTTTTATGATCAGTGTAAATTAAAAAAGGGTGATGAGCACCCTCTAACCAGTGCCTCCATTCCTCCAATGCCAGCTTAATGGCCAAAAGCTCACGGTTACCGACGTCGTAGTTCATTTGGGCAGGTGATAGCTTCTTAGAGAAGAAGGCACAGGGATGAAGAATCTGTTTTTCTCCATGACGTTGGGAGAGTACAGCACCCACACCATGGCCAGAAGCATCCACTTCGACCACAAAGGGCAAAGTTGGATCAGGGTGTTTTAGGATGGGGGCTGTAGTGAACAGGTGTTTCAGACGCTGAAATGCTTCTTCGGCTTGAGGGGTCCATTTGCCTTGTTTAGGTCCTTTACGGGTCAAAGAGGTTATGGGAGTGACCACCGAGCTGAAATTTCGAATAAACTTCCTGTAAAAGTTAGCAAAGCCGAGAAATCGTTGAATGTGTTTTAGATTCTTGGGAGTGGGCCAATCAGTAATCGCCGAGACTTTACTCGAATCCATTTCCACCCCCTCCGGCGAGATGACGTACCCTAAAAAGTGAATCCTCGAAGCATGGAAGGTACACTTCTCTAGTTTGACATATAGCTTATTCTTAATGAGCCGGGAGAGTACTTCTCTGACATGGAGAACATGATCCTGGAAGGAGTCAGAAAAAATTAATATGTCATCTAGATAAACCAAGACAAATCTTTGTAGGAGATCCCGAAAAATGTCATTAATAAAAGATTGAAACACTGCTGGAGCATTAACCAAACCAAAGGGCATGACCAAATATTCGTAATGTCCATGGGTCGTCATAAACGCCGTCTTCCATTCATCCCCCTCCCGAATGCGGATTAGGTTATAGGCCCCTCGTAAATCCAGTTTTGTAAAGATCTTGGCTCCATGCACTGACTCAAGAGCTGCTGGAATTAGAGGCAAAGGGTACCGATTCTTGTTGGTGATCTCATTGAGGCCACGATAGTCAATGCAGGGACGGAGCCCACCATCCTTCTTCTCCACAAAAAAAAAACTGGCACATGCTGGTGAAGTGGATGGACGTATAAGCCCAGCCTTCAGAGAATCTTGTATATAGACTTTCAGGGCCTCAGACTCAGAATTGGAAAGTGGAAAAATACGACCTTTGGGAGGGATAGTACCAGGCAAAAGGTCAATGGCACAATCGTAAGGTGGATGAGGGGGGAGGGCCAAGGCCTCATGCTCATTAAAGGCTTCTTGTAGATCAGAGTATTGAGGGGGTATGGTAGGAACCCCTGAAGGGGACGTCGCCATGAGTGCAATCTTCACTGGTAGGCGACAGCATTTTCTAACACATCTGGGTCCCCAAGCTACTATCTCTTTATGGGACCAAGAAATGTGTGGGTCATGCTGCTGTAGCCAAGGAAAGCCTAGCACCAGAGGATGTGTTGGGGTCTCAAGGAGATAAAACCAGATGTCTTCCACATGGGTGGCGCCTCTCTGCAGGCTTATAATTTCCGTTTGCCATCTAATAAGTCCTGGAGATACGGGGGAGCCATCAATAGACTGGACACGAAGAGGGGTAGACACCAGGGTCAAGGGTAGTTTCCAAGCTCGAGCGACGGCGGCATCTATAAAGTTACCCGCCGCCCCTGAGTCTATAAAAGCAAGTAGAGGTCTCCTTTCATTACCCCAGAATAGTGTAGAAAAAATAAAAAATCCTGAGGAAAGGTGAGGGAATTGAGTATTCTCACTCACCTTAGGATTCTGAGAAGGTGGGCGGCACTTCAAAGATAAGTAAGCAGCAGGGCAGGCCGCTTTAAAGTGTCCAAATTTCCCACAGTACAGGCAGCGACCCTCTCTTTGGCGCCTCTCACGTTCTTCAGGGGTTACCCGGGTGCGGGCTATTTCCAAAGGTTGTTCTGAGTCGGCAGATCTGAAAGGTGATATCCGAGGAGCCTCTAGTATAGGGGACCGAGATCTCTCAGCACTCCTATGACGAATTCTGAGTTCTAATTGCAGTACCTGCGAAATAACTTCCTCCAGGGTATTACCCAATGGCGGCATATTTACCAGATGGTCCTTAATTTCTTCACTAAGTCCTTGACGGAAAAAAAAAATAAGGACCTCATCGTCCCAGTGAGTCTCTGCTGCTGCTACTTGAAAATCAATAGCATAATCATGTACAGACCGACGCCCTTGGTGGATGGAGGAGAGGCGGAAGGCAGAGTCTTGGCCAACTATGGGACGACAAAAAACCCCCTTAAATTTTTCTAAAAAAAAATCATAATCCTGAATTTCAGGAGCCCTGCGATCCAACAGAGCAATAGCCCATTCCAAAGCGCGGCCGGTTAGCCGTGAAACTATGAAGGCGATCTTGTCCTGAGGAGAAAAAAAAGTCTCCGGGTGAAGCCTGAGAACCAGCGTACACTGTGCTAAGAAGCCCCGACATTTCGTAGGGTTGCCGTCAAACCTGTCAGGTGGAATTAGTGGAAGAGGCCGAGGAGCAGGTGTAGGAGCAGGCGGGGGCGGAGCCGAAGCGGCAGCTCCAGCGTTGCTTCCTCGATTGCCGATGGGCGGCATTGCAGACAGGTGCGCAGAGATCTGTTGGACAGAAGCCTGGAGCTGGAGTAAGGCTTGTCCGTGCTGATCCAAAGCCGAGCGAATCTCCTCTTGCTCCGCTGGGTCCATGTTAAATGGCTCAGTATTCTGTTAAGGGTTCGGTAACAGGGACCGAACCAGTGAGTGAACCCACTTGCAGGAGCAAACAAAACCAAGTCGTAATCCGAAAGCAAACCGTAATCGTAGGAACGAGCCGAGTGTCCAGGGGAAGCCAGAAATCCGAAGGGGACCGAGTACCGAAGCCGAAACGAGATCCGAGGTTGTAGTCCGTAGAGCAATCCGAGAATCCAGGGGTAGCCAGTAATCCAAAACAGAGCGAAAGTAACCAATCCAAGCCGAGATCCGAAAAGCCGAAGTCCAAAGGGAAAAACCGCAAACCGAAAGCCAAGACGAACACAGAGTAGAAGAAGCGCAACCAGGAAACTTGAAAGGGAAAACCAATACTGAGCAACGAGGTAGGGAAGGACAGGTGTATAAGTAGGATGAGACGGGGGTGTGGTGGTGAATGCGAAAACTGATAGGTGAACTGATGGATAGGGGCTACACCTACTTCTGCCTCCTCCGTTGCCGAGAGGCAGGGATCGTAACAGTACTGTTTTCTATTGTAAGCCATGGAAGATAAAACATCTGTCCTGGACCATTGCTTCCCTAGTTGTTTTCCATGCACTGTTACTTCACATTTTTGCTTGCATTCTCTTTAAATTAAGGCATTTGAAAATGTAGTATTCTTTGAAAACATCATGAAAGCAATAATATATAGTGCTCTCTAGATGTATTCATGCCCAAGAATAAATAGGAACCAAGAAAATCACATAGTGATGTTACAGATCGTATGTGTCTCATGTAAAAAAATCTTATACTGTAATTATAAAAGAATTGTACACAGCAAAGACTTATTTGTCTTCAATAGTTAATTGAATTCTATAAATCGGGAAGGTCATACAGTATTTATTCACACCTCTGTGTATTCCTTAAAAAACTGAAAACAAATATACAATAACATTCTTCTCTCTGGAGGTGCATTGGAAGCTTCAAAATATAGCCTTGGGATATAAAAGGAAGTAATATACTGAAACCATTCTGTAGTAGCATCATCAAGGTTACAGTCAAGGAGCTCATCAAAGACAGCAGGCAAATGGCCACTGATCTCTACAAATTGGAACTGGTTAGAAAAACCTGAATCTACCTCTTCCCACTGAAGTGGTTCCACTATGTCCATTGTTAAACACATTTAAGTCTACTGGTAAAGTGTGCATCCTGTCTGGAAGAGGGTCATGTGTCAATGTATTATACTATCATTGTCTCTAAAATAAATTGTTTGGGAGGCAACTGTAAATCCACAGCAAAATGTAGGAGATCTCAATTACATACTGGTATCTTTAGGACAGAAAGTGTCCAAAACAACAATTCAAAGTCATGTGCATGAATGTAATAGTTGTATAAGCACCTCCCGTAGTATGCTTATGGAAAGAATAAGCGACTTCTGAAAGTGAACCACCATCATTTCATCAGTGTTAAGTTGCCAAGCTGCTCCAGCTTAACTGAAAATGCACATTCCAGCAAGACAGTGATCCAAAGGTTATAGAGTGTATAAATCTACAAAGAAATAGTTATCTGCACACAAATAAGTGTTCATGACAGGCTATCTCAATCTCCAGGCCTCAATCTAACAGGACATTTGTGATTCTAACTCAAGATGGCAGTTCACTGACAGAAACCATAGGGTCTAAAAGAGAGTAATCCTACATGCAGGAATGTTCATAAATTTCTCTTCTGAAGTGCCAGAAGCTAAAAGCACACAATAGGAAGTATTTAATCAATGTATTCCCTGATAGATGAGAAGATACAAAATACTACCTACAGGGGTGTGAATAAATGTGACTGTCATGTTTTCTGAATCGTATTTACGAGATACAATTAGATAACTTTGTTCTTTGTAATGCTATTAGGATTTTTGTATAATATTGTTAGAATGATTTAACAAAGATTTTATCCAGTCTGTAAATATACTGTTATTTGATGTCTATAGTACTGTATATATTTCAGTAGAGCTATGAATGGATTGGAAGTCAATATAGGAATAAAATCAATTTTCATTAAAAACTAATCTAATGCATGAATATTCAAATGGTATTTTGTCTTTTATATTGATAATGACTAAATCAGAAATAATAACTGTAATGATAGCAATATTAAACTAATTGCATAGAACATGCCCTGGTTTAATGGGTAATTATAATAAAAAAATATACCACACTTGTCTTGTTCATTTAGGTAACCCCTATGCTTTTTTTCACTGCAGAAATACCCTTAATATTTGTATAAGACCATATCTTAAAAATGAACATGCTTACACACAACCACATACTGTACATGAATATAAAAAAGCCATAAAAGAACATTACCAAAAAATCCATGAATGACACAAATTCTTTATTAATATATAATCTTTATAAACTGTTTTCCTTTGTGATTCTGGACTGAAATTAGCTGCTATTTACAAACCATTCCTACCTAAAAACACTGTTAGCCATCTTTAAAAAATCACAGTGTACTGTATATCCTTTCATATAGTTGAGCTTTGAACTTTGGATTTCTATTTTGAAGGTATCCAAAATAATATAAAACACTGAACATAATAAACCAAAAAGGTTGAGAGTGTTGGTATATGTTAATCCAAAACATAACATGTGATCAGGAAAACTATCAGACTATATCAAAAACGATATCAGAAATTGGAAATTACCACTAAAAAAGACTACAAATGTTTGTTGGAAAATGATTTAATTTCCTTGCCTAAAGCAACATATGGAACCATTAACATACAGTAATTATACTGTACATTATGTAAGAAAACAATTGGAAGATAATATTGAAATATCACTTTTCCTAAATTTCATTTCTGTCCTAAAACATTAGCCATTCCATCAAAATTGTCTACATTTTGTGGGAATGCTAACTCTGACCTTTCAAAAAATTAGTGCAACCTTCCACTAATTTGAGATGAAAATATACTTCACTGAATGAAAATATTATTGTGAAATGACTAAGCACCCTGTTGCAGTTTAAAAGGTATAATCATTTCCTTTGAAACTTTTGCTTTTAGGGCAATTTAGTCAACATTTCCTTTTAGAACAAATGCTGTGTATACTGTATCACTATATACTGTTTATAAGAAAAAATGTTCAGAAAACATTAAAACATCACTTTTCCTAAATTTTATTTCTGTCCTAAAACACAGCCATGTTATCCAAAATTATCTTTTGTTGGAAGTTTTTCTTGGAATCCTAACACTAACCTTAGCTACAGGTTTGGGTTAGGTTAGGGTTAAGGTTCAGACTTTATTAAAAAAAAAACTAATGCAACCTTCCACTCATTTGATTGGATAATATACTTTACTGAATGAAAATATTGCTCTGGAATGACTAAGCAACTCACCAAGCCAAAGAGAATGTATCAACAATGTTAAAAATCCATTTTTTGACAAGTATTATGGTATTGGAAATTTTGAGTTGAATGGTTTCTCAATGAACATGGTATCAGGCTTAACTAGGAAAAGAGTCAGGAATACCCAATACATTTTGGCTTTATTTATTAATATGCCTGTGCATTCAATGCCAAATGCAAGAGTTTGAAAAAGTACATTCACTTTCTTACAAACTTTTGCTTTTAAGGATATCCAAAGAACATTCTCGTTTAGCGCAACATAGTGTATATAGTCATATATTATATACAGTACAACAATCAGAAATACTCTCATCACTAACATCTCAGAAACACCAAGACACAGCTCAAAGTCAATATAAAACTCAAACTGAAAATAAAGAGCTCAAAGTTCAAGATATATTTTATCACTTGTATCAGAGACTTAGTGTCATATTATTTCATTCTTCTATTGACTGAGGAAGAGCCTGGTGCAGGTCTATACTAAGAATTAATTTAAAGCCAGACTGAGTGAGCATAATATTTGTACTAATTTATATACAGATGGCTTTTTTCTCCCCCATCACCTTTCAGAGGCTTCAGAGGATAGTTACCATATATGAAACACTGGCTGTAGAGATCACACAGTAGCAGGTGCAGGAGCAAATTAACTTTTGATTATATAACCAAAAGAAAAGATTGGTTCTTCATGCCATATTTAATTTTGAGACTGAAATCCAATTATATATTGTTAGATGTTGGCATTGTGATCTCTCTAAATTCTCTGTGAAACAATATTTTATGAAAGTCATCTTTTAGCTACAGTACCAAAAAGTTATGGAATGCAAAGTACTTCAGATGGGTTCCTTTGCCAATCTTCTGTGCTTACGAAAACAAATAATTGCTGCAGAGATGTGACATGTTGAAAGAAATCTTGAATGTACTGTATCACACACAGGTAGTTTCAGAAACAAATAATGGGTAGATAACATTGGTTTATCTATTCCCAGACTACTTAAAAGAGTCAGGTTTAGAGAGTTTCTCGAAGCAAAATCAAAAGGAGTTTCTTTGATAGACACCACAAAAAATCCACATTTCTGTTGAGAAAACCCAAGGAAAAATAAAAACTTTGATCAAAACACAAAAGACTCTATGTTGGTGCCATGTTTATTAAAGTGAAGCAACAGAGAACTGCATTAACAATTATATTATTTTAATCTTTAATTGCCTTCGATCCTTAGGGATGCCTTTACCAGAAAAATAAAAAAAGGCTCAATGGGTTTATTTCCTAAGTTTGAGAGGTTTCATTAGTGTAACACGTTCCACTGTGTGACTCGCCTTGTGGAACCTCATCTCAATCTTTACATTAGCTTTTCAGGCATCTCTTTTTTTTATGATTGTCAACCTTCATGAGTCTTCCCTTTGATAACATTTTACTAGAGGCTTGACTCGATTAAACTAATTATATCTTCTCAGCTTAAAAGGAACACTTGTATATGTACTAAAGCATTTCATAATGTTTTAAGATACTCCAATGATTGACTTTGTATTTGTTTCCCAGTATGTGACAGTGGCATTGAACAAGTTTGTCATCTAGGATTTTGTTTGCTTTTTTTCTCGAACATTTTTTTCTGGTTACAATTTCATCATACAAGAACTTTTCTTTTACAGAGCATTTAAAAGAAATCACAAAGTAAAGTAATGAATTGTCATTATCACTAAACATCAATTCTTAAATAGTGTATCTCTGTTAAAAACTGCATGTTTAACTATTTCTTTTGCCTAAAATCCAGAAATGACTAGGGAATACTGGAAATGACCATGCACTAACCTCTACATGACTAAGATTAATTGATAACATTACATTGTAATGAACGTATCTGTGAATGAACTATTCCAGTATGGATAAAAAAGTGGGAATATGGGGAGCAGATATCTTGTGTGTTCTTAGCATAAAAAAGAAAAGAAAACCATTGAATTGATTGATATTTGTAACAATTCTTAGGCATGAGTAAAGTGTTGGCTGCTTAAGATTTGATAAACATGTAATTCATTAAGTTTAGTGCATTTTCTTCTTATTTAAATTTAAAATATATGCAGTACATCCATTAGGTAGTCCTCCAATAAAAATACATAAAATAAATTTGCTGGGCACATTTTAGATGCCTGCAGAAATTCTTTACAAAAACATACCGAAATATACAGAAATTCGTTTTGTGGAGTATGAATCATAGTACAAATTGAGAGGAAAACAGCACAATGGAGGAATTTCTGTTAAAAACTGAAATGATCTTTGGCATTTAGAGTTAATTCAAATTTTAGGTGTACCATAATTGAATTTGTTATAGTTCTTGGTAGTCCATTGTAGCACAGAAAGTATTCATAAATCTTCTCATTTTCTTCATAAATCTTGTAGAATTGACCTTTTCAAATGTAATATGATATCAATTATGATTAGTTATTAAGGACTATTTCCCTTGAATGTCTTCCACATTTAATAATAGAAAAGAACTCCAAATTAAATGAATGGCATTTGTTATAATATGTAATTATTTGCCCCTCATCTGCATAATGTATTTTATTCTTATTTTTTTCCATTAATTTAAACAACACAGCTTTTATAAATTTCATAATTGTATTATATTTATATTTAAATTAATCAAAATGACAATAAAACATTAAAGTTTATTACATTGAACCTTTAAGGCCTTTATATTCCTTCAAGATACAGCCAAAAGAAGAGCTTCCATTGCAGCATAATTGATACTTCTTAAAAAGTATTACAACCCTTCTATTGTTTTTTGTTGTATTTTATCAAATAAGAAACTGTTTTTGGAGTTCAATATTGAAATTTAAAAAAAACTACAAATTGACTGTCTACGAAATGTTTTCACCCTTTGGAAACTATCAAAAACAGTACAGTAAATAGACACAATCTCTATTCCTTATGTTACACATTAGCTATGCTGTGTCCAGAGGTATGGAATAATTATCAGGTTTACGTGATCCAGGGAAGATTCAGGGATATCCTTTGTTTGTCTTCTTAAGGGCAATGAGTGCTTTTGGGACAAACAGAGAGTATACACGGATTACGGTGAAGACCTGGCTTGAATACTGAAATAACTCAAGGTCTTCTTCTTGACTCTGTATCCTCACAGAGCTAAAGCTCTTTCTAAAGCACAGCTGAATATTTCCTTGTGAAGAAAAGGCTATACATTGAAATCTACAAAAAAAAAAGAGTAAAAGTCCAAACTATGGACTTGCAATATTAAAAGTCCTAAAAATATTGCAAACATTATTCATTTTTTTATAAAACATAATTAGAAAACCTAAAGGTTTTTACAGGAATAATGTCAATTTGATGCATTTCAATCGTGTTATATGAAGTGATATTAATTTTAAGCCTACTGTTCAATTTACCTAAAGCACTAAGTCATGCCAAATTTACATGATTTCAAAGGATCCTCAGCTTTTAATAAGATCTGCACCAGGATCAAGGCACATTTTATTTTTCCCTAGTTTCTAAATGGAAAAAAAAAGTATTCTGATTGTATGTACTGTAACTAGTTATAAACAATTTGATGTATCAGTTTGAGGTTTGTACTGTATATGTCTAAACCAGACCTACATCGAAATGTACAGTAGCTTTCAAAACTACTCAGACCCTTGCACAGTTTTGACATTTTATTGCTTTAAATCTTGCAGTCACTATAAGTTGAAATAACAATTAATACAGTAGAATTCAAAGAAAAAAAGGAAGTAATAGATACAGTAATATGAAAATTAATATGAAAAAAGTAATGATTATACAAACCCAATGTTGTGGGTCACCTAAATTAATATACGTGCACAGAATTTCCTTATTTTGCCACAGACGTAAGCATCTAAAATAGTGGTTCACATGATTTCAAAATAAATACTATTATCTCTGTAAGGCCCCTTAGTCAGGATGTGAATTTCAAGCAAAAGTAATAAAGACCATGGAGCTTACAAAACACCCGGGTTCTATAAATATTTGAAATAGATATTATATAGTGTAATAATTATAGTGTACAAGGGATCTTTTTAGCTTATTAAACTGCAATTGAGCTTTAAAAGTCAATGAGGTGGACTGATGTACATATTTACACCCAGAATATAATTGAGACTAAACCTATTAATTAATAAGCTCAAATACATTGGCTTGTTCAATAATGGATCACCTCTTTTTTAGGGGAGGTACGTCTTCTTTAATTTATAATACTTCTGTAATCAGTTACAATTAACTTACATTTGGGTTTTTAGAAGTGTGAAACCTTCACCTAAGTGTGAAACAAAACCTAATCAACTTGACTTACTCTGATCTGATATGATACCCATTAATAAGTGATATAGAACTATTTAATCTGATAGGTATCTTAGTTATAGCCTGTTAGATACTTTGTTGATTTCCATTCCTAGATTAATATAAAGACAGCAGTCACAGAGCATATTGTGGTAAAGTCTGAGACTGTAAGTGATATTATTTTTTTATTGAATATAATTCAACACCATCTAAAGGTTTGGCAAGGGAAGAATCATAATGTTCTATCACTGACACATGAGAAAGTGTGTAGAATTAGAAAATGACTAAAAAATGACTAATTAATCAGTGAAAACATTGAGATAGATCTATAGATTTATGTTATTTTCTTTTATGACCATCAGACAGAAGAAAGTTATTGTAAATTGTAACTGCTTTCAAACAAATACTAACAAAAGCAATTTCAAAGAGGTCAAATTTTAATGAGAATTGTGTTCGTTTTATTTATTAGTCATTAATACTGGTTAAGAAAAATAAAATTCCCTGAAATCGCATAGTAAAATTGCTACCTTGGAGTGCTGGGGCCCTGGGTTTAATTCCAGACCTGAGGTGCTATCCACATGGAGTTTTTATGTGCTCCCTGTGTTCTCTGAGTGCTCCGGTTTCCTCCCACATTCCAAAGACGTATAATTAACAATTAACATAAGAAAGGTTAATTAGCTTCTGGGAAAACTGGCCCTGGTGCATGTGTGTGTGTTTGTTTCTGTCCTATCCAGGCTGTAACGGGCTTTGTGCCTGTTGCTTGCCAGGATATGCCTCAGCCCCCTCATGACCCTGTATTGGATGAAGCAAACAGAAAATGGATGGATGGGTGTATGGTATAATCACATTTGGTTTAAAACAAAGTAAAATGGTTTGAAGTATATGTAAGATCAAAAGAAACTTCTCTGTTAGTTTTAATTAATGTAATACATTTTCAAGAGCTTGCCTGAATTGTACAATACATTGTAGAAAAGTTTCTAAGCTTGTTCTATTAAAACGAGACATGGCATACCATATCTACTATGTCTATTGCTCACACTGTGAATATTTTCTTTTTTCTCCTCTGTCTCCTTTGTGAACGGCAAATTGACATTTCTAATTAGAAGTTTCACACTGCAGGCAAGTGAATTTACCCCCAACTGGGACGACATGGCTTAGTAAGAGTTTTACAACCACCCTCATTGATTTGCAGATTATCTCACATTGGAGACTCTCCTCCCTAAGGGACATATGGGGAGGCGAAACAAATGTGGGAAAAAGTGTGGAAATGTCTCATTCGACTCCAGGGTTAGATAGATCAAGTCTAGTATGCTGTAGATTGGGTGTTGATTTTTCTTTTCTTGTTTCAGCTTTTAAAAGTTTGATTTTTTTACTGGTAAAAATAACCTTGTTAAAAAAACAATTTAGGGACTAGAAAAGATTTATTTTGCAATATCTATCATGAAAAACCTCAGAGGAAAAATATTTCAAAATTGGTTCATAAACTAAAACACATAAAATCCAAGATATTTAAGTACACTGTTTTCTTGTTTGCTGGTTTAGTGCCTTGATAATGGTCCATGAGTTCTGTAACATTGAAAACTCCTATCTTTTGGTTTGGTTTTCTCTAGCTGGCTTGATATTTATTAGTGATTAAGACCAGTTCTACAGTACGTACTTTACAATCTTCTCTGGTTTCAAAATGAAATGTATTTTATAATATCTAGCATTATGATCTGCTTTGCAATTTGCACAATTTAGGAATTGTAAAAGAACAAGGTATTATCAGTATTTTAAGAGATCAGATAATGCAAAAAAAAGTTGAGTTTCAAATATTTTTCAAAAGATAATTGCCACTTATGTTTTTGCTTTGTTTTCTTAGTTTAATATTTTTTGGTTCCTAACATTTATTGTGATTAGGAGAACACAGTGCTTTTAATACTGTTTAAGTGATATACAGTTTGTATACTGTATTTGTAATATCTGCTGTTTAAAGCATGTTTAAGATATGTAGTAAAAGTAATCAAATGAAATCAGCTTTTTTTACAATACTTTTGCTTTGTCAAGACTGAACTTTAAATCAAAGAATCTATACATTTCACTTTAGGAAATAAATGTAATACCCTTTGTTTTCTAGATATTTTATCTTAAATGCTAATTACAGCTTCACCTGCCTTACTCTTTTTCCCCTGTTGTTCAATGTTTTTCTGTTGACTCTGAACATCCTCAGACTCTGAAGATCCTGAGACAGAAGTGAAATCCATATGTCTTTAGCAAATCCTTATTATTCACACAAGTCACCTTAGTCTCCTTGGTCCTCTGGGTCCAATCCATCCCTTCTGCCCTTTGCTGAGCAGGTCAGAAAATCCAATAAAACTGGGATTCAGATTTCTAACTCTTCCTCCCATCTCAGCTTAGTTTGAGCTTCACTGCAGTGCTTCACTGATAATCTGTACCCTATTGGTTTGTCTTTTAGCTTGACTCTTATTTTCATCTCAAATCCCACGTAAATTTTGCCTAAGGGCAGTCAATCAAAGACCATCCTCCTACTCATATCCATGTTCTCACAGTAGGACAGCTGTTATCAACAGAGTTTAGAAATCCTGACTTCGTTAGAGATTTGTTCTCTCTTGCTGACTGAGTTGTCCACGAAGACATATATAAAAAAACCCTTAAAGGTTTAAAAGTTGCAGCTAAGCAATTCTTCTCTGTTAAAAACTACAGATTCTACCACTTCTTTTTTGTATTCATTCACTGTTTTTTTCATTCGCCTTGTTATCTTTAACCCTCCAGCCAGCTAACATGCTTTGCTTTGTTTCAGAATCCTTCCAAAAATTATTTTCAATAATATAAAACTATAAAATTAAGAACTAGTAAATCTAAATGCTTGATGTGTCCTGTTGCTCGGTGAACGTTAAAATAACAAACCTCTTACACCACTGTTTTACATACAATAACAGGAATTAAATATGTTCAATTTTATCACTTTTGAATATAAATAATATAAAGGAAAAAAGTAATTAGTCCATTCTCATATTCTTTGGTGATGGATGATGTGTTTCAAGCTTTTCTTAATTTAAATTGCAAGTAATATGGAATTATCTCATTCCTCTCATTCATACTTCTGTTTTCAGTTAAGTAGCTCTAAAATATTAAGAAAATATGCAAATCATCTTCCGTTTCTATTAATTAGCCGTAATATAAAGCACCAAAAGAGACCTGTTGAATGTCAAACCTGACAATACAGAAAAATACATGAAGGAACCAATAAGCTCCATTTTTTAAGATCCACACTGTACAGTATGTACCATTTGTATATAGAGGTCTGGACTGAGTCACCGTAGATGGGCTCGCCATCAGGAGGAGCCAAACTCGGTTTAATGAAAACCACGATTTTGCATTGACCTCCATGGTAGATGTCAATTTATGAGGTGCAGAAATTAGCTTGATATATTAATTATTGTGTACAATAGGCCCGTCAAAGTAGAGCTCCAAGTGTGGTGGTCTGGGCAAGAGTGTCTAGTCACTAATTGTATGATTAGACATATCTTTTTCTTTTAACAGTTCAATTTAAATATATTATACAGTAGTCTGAAGCCGACAATATTGCCTCTATTCTTAAGGGGTAGACTAGACAATTATGTAAACTTAGATGCCTGGAGTTGTATTGTCAAAGTAATGACTAGGTTTGCTGTTATTTGGCCTTTTGTTTGCATCCCTTGTAACAGTTGGTACCGGTGGTGGCATTGGGGTTTAGAAAGAGCCCTGACCCTATGTCACCTATGTGGTGTTGCAGTATGTAATCTGAACTCAACTAAATGACCTATAATATTCTGAATAACTCTGAGGTTGGAAGGTTGGAAAAGACAAATTCCTAATACAAGAAATTGTATATGGCTAACAAAGTGATCTTATCTTATCTTTAAGGTTCTCTTAGGCTTAGGCTGTTTTCTATTATTAACTAATTAACTATTATCTGATGTAGTCATTTGACCACTTCCATCATGGATTATTGTTCTTTCATGATGCCAAAATATCACTTTCCAACAGCCTCTCTCAGAAAGTTCTGATCTTCACTCAAGAGCTTCTGTACCATCTCCCTGTAGCCCTCGAAAAAAAAAATCCTTCCTTCCATCTCCACCCAGAGTGGTGTTTTGACATCAGCCAGCATTTTTCTTCTTTGTTTAAGGTTTTTGGCTATTTGGCAGAATTAATTTTCAGGCACTGTCACCGATTGTCACAAGGACCAGTACCATCATGACCATAAAACTGCTATCAAACTCCACTATATGTGACACTAGGTGGTGTGATGCAATATCAGGGATCTTTAAAATAGGTAAGGATTCGGGAAACAGACACAATAAACAGTGGCACACTGTAAATTCATTTTTTTTTAATTTAAGGTGCAGAAACAGCAACTGAGACACAAAACAAAAACCTAGCTTATGTGAGGTCTGATTCACCTTTTCAGTTTCCAACTTACCCTGCTGGGTGGCTAGGCTGCTTGCTAGTTTTATAACAAAACAACTCAAGTCATCCACAGTCTGAATCACAAACAAAATGTGTAATCACAAATCAAAATGTGACCCATGTGTAATCTTGGTCACTTCCTCAGCTGGTCTGATCCATTTTCAACTTTTTTTTTGCACTTTTTGACTCTCTTTCGCACTGTGCTTTTTGTATTGCAGACTAAAGGAGGCAGCATATTACCAGCTCAGTTAAGGAAACCTTTATGTATTGGTCTTATAAAGTTAACTTACCAATCTCTTTTGCCGACAATTAATGATAGATGTACCCCAAAGGCTTCTAGGTGAAGTAATAGAAGCCAGATCCATTATTTCACCCCCTCCCTGTTACAATAAAAACAAATTTTAGAGGTCCCTTTCCTACATATTAACATTCCTCTTCTTTTAAAACTTATTAATAAGCTTTTTTTCATTATTTGTATCATTAAGATATTTTACTTAAATATATCCTACACAAAACATTTAATCAATGAACACTTGACAAAAGTTAAGAGAAAAACTTTTCTTAATGTGTTAAAGTGTGATAACAGTTCAATTTAAATAAAAGCCTTTATTGAGCACAGAGAAAATCCCAGGCTGGATTTCTGGCAGATGCTAGCTGAAGAGCTAATGTGATTAAGAGTGGGCTTCTTGATTAACTCCAAGTTTGACAAGCATGCTTTGATTGTGTCAGGAAAGCATTTCTTGAGGGATCACCTCCAAAACAAAATTGAACCATTGTCTGACATAGAGAGGATTTCTGGAATGTCAGAAATGAAATAATTAATTGGCTGGAAAAGAAAGAGAATAATAAATCCACAGGCGTCTCCCATTAGTAACTTGCAAATCCCGCTTCATTTTTGGGTCAGCCTTTTGCTTTGCAAAGGGCTTGGTCTCGAAATGTTTGAAGAGCATTATAAAGGGCTACTTTTCATGAAATATTAGACATTAGATGACAGAGATGAAAGAATGGTATGATGAACATGTCCAGAATGAATCATGTTTGTTTTGTGGTGATTGCTTTTTGGATTGAGAATTTGTCGATGTAAGCTGGTGATGACCTTTTGTATTATCAAGTGGCTTCAGAAGTGGAAAACAATGTCTTCTGAGTTTCATAGAGAATACATGCTCTTGCAGTCTACATTGCAGCAGAGACTGCTACTGTATGCGTGTCAAACACATCAAAATCATTGTATATTGGATAATTAATTCTCAGTGGTGTATATGAACTTCATCATTAAAATAGAGCTTAATTTTATTTTTTGTGCTCAGACATAGATTTTTTTCACTACTTACCCTGCTATTTCCTGAATGTAATTTTCAAGAACATTAGTTCTCTAACATGACAACACCATGATCATTTACCTTGGGCTGTTGTCAGCCTGAAACTGTTAGTATCATTAAATAAAGTGTGGTGTATAGTGCATTGTTCATAATATAGAAATCCAGTAGCTGTAATATTTATTAATGCCCTCTTTAAACTAAAACTAAAAGTTGATTTAAGTATGAACTTTTGATTTAAGTGTACATTAAATTTACAAAAAAACTACAGATTTACATGACTTTCAATATAGCATCTATAAATCATGCCCTTGTTAAACTATTAACCATAGTAAACTATAGTTTTTAAACATTAAAATCCAAGTGTACATTCGGTATTGTTAGTAGAAAAAAACTAAAGACTTGTATGAGACAAATAGTTACATATATTTCAAAATGCACAAGATTAAAATCTCTTCAAAATTCTGCTATTATTCTATCCTTTTAGCTTTGAAAACCTCAAGGAGGTACTTCTTGTCTATAATCTTAAACTATGATATAAGACACATTTCCCTACTCCTCCATGCAGAAGCTTTCCTTCCTGCAACATATTGCGAAGTCTACTTGCAACCAAGTTTAAACTTCATGACAGAAGGTAATAATATAGGGCTAAAAATATCCTTTTAAACTTTGCAATCCATCTGTTCCTCCTTTCTAACTAGGACACCATAACCAGAGGTTGCAAACCAGCCCATAGGAAGAACACACCCTTTTCTGTTTTTCAACACAAGATTCACCTTTCTGAGTTAACCATGTCACTGGTGAGAATGAAGTCATTGTATCCTGTGTTTTTGAAGATTCCTCCTAAACTGAAATTTGTTTAAAACATTTTTATGTCCTCTTCCTGGTGAGATCGCTTCAATTGAATTATCCTCAATGATGGATACCACATAGATACCACATCGTGTCTGATGGATTTTTTATTCCAGTCATTAGAGTTGTTGAGGTCAATAAGATTTACTTTAGCTCTTCAGGCAGACCTTTAACTTTCCTGTGATGAAAAGGTACTGAGTATTTTAGTTCTGTGTTCAGCCTCCATTAGTACCAACAACATCTACAGGCATAAATTTTTGTAAGCTTTGTGTAAGCTTGAGGTCTTGTAAATCTACCAATGACAATAAATTTATAGCTCTTTCTTTAAACGTATTTACAGGATATGAATATATTTCAAATACTAAATATTTAGAAACGTATTTTTTAGAGTTGTGCTGTTGATTTATTCAGTACTCTTTTTCGTACATTTTATCACAGTTCAATTTATAAATACAAAAAAGCTGAATGTATACAGGTACCTGCATTTTGTTTGCTAAATTATAGTTTGTAGATACAATCCATCATTTGAAGATTACTGTATGTGGAACAACAAACACTCAATTGATAAAATGATGTCTGGAATAAATCCTTGGATTATATAAAGGAAGTGTATCAGTGAAAAAGGTTTCACCTTGAAATATTAATATACCTTGTTTAAAGTCCTCTAGACCCTAAAAAATTTCAAAGTGTTTCAAATTACAGAAAGAAAGGTGTTGCATATTATAAAAAAACGTTACAATTCAACAGCTTTCTAATAAAAAAGAGTAGATAGTAAATATACAGTATACATACAGTGTTAAGTAAAAAACAAAAAAAGTATATTCCATATATTCTTAAAACGCTAGTGTAAGAATTAAAGGTTTTTAAGGACTTAGCTTCTAAGATTGATGCATAAATGCCATTCTACAACTGTGGTAGAACTATAGTAAAATGTCTTTTCTCAAGTTTTTTAAGGTTTTTAAAGGGACTCCTGACATTGATTTATTTAATGACCCGAGATTATCAGTAATTGAATAAGGAATGCATAAAGAATATGGCAATAATGGCCTAGTAAATAAAAAACAAAATTTAAAACATAATTGTAATTCTGTACAGCATGAAAGCAAGCAACAGATATAAGCACAAAAGTAGAATTAAAGAACAAGTCGAAGATGTTTAGTTTTGTTTGTTCATTTAATGGTTAGTTTGGCATTATAATGCTGATTACACATTGCTATACTGAGATGCAGGCAGGAGAACATTTAAAAGTATTTAGTATTTAAAAGTATTTTTAACTGCTATTGCTTGTACTTGTGAATTCTGCCTGTTGTTTTCATAGTTTTGGAAAATTGTGATTTCAAAGTAAACAGACTATTCAAAGGTTTCTGTAAATTGTAGTGGTCTTGAGGTGCTTTACACCTACATTATTCATGTCTTATAATCTTTTTTAATGAAAAAAAAAAACATTTCACATATTTATTAGTTTCAATTCTTTTCAGTAACCGATGTCTGTCTACATTATTTTATTACTTTTATTATTTATGTAGGAGGCAAATATCATGTAAATTTAATATACATTTTCAGTGCTCAAATCTTAGATGTCAAAATAACTTTTCAGCAAAGAACAAGACTGTAGGCATCACTTTTAATGTGTGCTATAAGGGCTGAAAAAATCATTACTTATTGATATGCCTTAATGGCCTCAAAGAATCAAGACTGGCTGAACCCAAGAGAAGTGCTGAGAGTTAGATATTTGATTCTAATTAAGACTGAAGAGTTACATGCTATAAGTAGTGTCATTATGACACAAATCTTTTTCCTAATCTAATGCAAAAGTTGTTTTTGTTTTTTTTTTCCAAGAGCAATATGGCTCTATAAAACACCAATGGATAGAAAAGGGTATTTCAGTATGCTGTAGGAAATCCGACATTCCTTTATATGAAAGACCTTTAGCTTGCTTTTGTTTGCTTTATTCATTAATTTTAATATATTAACACACAAAGTGCAGACTTGATTTTTGCTCTAGAGGAGAAAACACTGAACCATTCATGATTATTATGACATAATATGTTTCAAATCTGCTTACTTTTTTCAATACAATATACCACATGCAATGAAATACAATTCAAGCATTGTTACATATTATTTCTTTTAAAATAAAACTACAATTTTTAGGTTGTGTTTTCAAATTTGGAAAAGGGTAAATACAGAGATGAACAGTGTTGCTCCAAGTAAAAAAATATCTTTGTTTCTTCACAGTGATGCTAAGTGACACAAGTATTGTTTTCTTTCACTAGGGAATCTCCCAAAAAGCCATAGATCACATGGAGAATGAATCAAATAAGTATCCTCTAAAGCCTCTTTATAAACCAGTTGGTATTTAAAAGTGACTATGTTTCACTAAGAAATATCAATAACATATTTGTTTATCTTAATTTAGCAGGCTGGACTATGGAGACATTTTATTTTTGGCGCACTTGCCAGGAGCACCTCTTTCATTTGTAGTCTGATGGATTGGGTGTTAATTGGTTAATTAATAAGATTATTAGAAATATGTTATAAGTGTACATTCTTACATGGCTGTGATGAGTGAGGTTTGAGGGGTATAAAGGGCTTCACATGGTTAGATGGGGGTTGTGTTTAGGGAAACAGTTGGGGGAGACTGCTTTACAGGAAGCTTCATTGATAATCTGTACACTATTGGTTTGTAATATGGGCTTTTTTAGTGTGTATGAACTGCAGTAAAGTCTGAACTGCACTTCACTGCTGCAGTCCTAGTGATTTTTAATGTGCTCAGATCCCTGGAGTCACCTTAATTAAGGGGTGGAGTCAGTAACACTTCATTACCTACAAAGTGTCTAACTTTCACTACCCTAGAAAATGTTAAAGCAAAGGCACACGTGTTTCATCATAATAAATCATTTTCATCATTTAAATGACTTGTAAAGGTGGAAAATTAAAAGTAAACCAAGATAGTGTGGAGTTGTAAAGCAGGTGACCCATTCAAATAGCTTTGGCACACATACAGATGGGACAACTAGGAAGCAAATTCCCACGGACACTGAGCATACCACACACTAGAAGCCATTGAAGCAATTCAATGTTAGTATAATTTGGTTTTATAATAGCTTACTTGTGTAAAAGCAACATGGTACACAGCTATATAAAGCTGTTCAATATCCATAGTCATTGACCATGGAAATGTTTTCCCTAAGGAACCATTTGTATGTGGAATATATTTAATTATTCTGCAGTTCATACTTTTAATGATACAGTTGTTTGTAAAAGCCAGCTAATTTTATGAGCGTTAAACAAGTAGTGATATATGGCTCTTTTGCTGCATTGAGCATTAAAGAAATATTTTCTTTAGAAAGCTTAAGAACTTTTTTTTAATTAATCCACTTTACTCTGTCCCTCATATTTCAACTATACTGTATGTTGTTGGTTGATGACTGAGATATTAGTGTGCCAATGCCTTTTTATCCTCCTTACCCAGCCTGTGGCAAATATTTAAACTGTAATTTGGAGTTTTTGCTGACCTTTGTCTGGATTTTTCCTTCTACAGCCCTAAGGTTTTGATGTTCTGGGGAGATTGTAACCTGTAGTATTTTTTAAGCATTAGCCACAGCATGCTTAAGAATTACAGGTGTAGTGTGCTCTCACGAGGCACCAGTTCTGTAGGGTTTGGGCATTTACGGGGACAATTATTAATTGTAGCCGTAAATCACAAAATGATTCTTTTAATGGCTTTAGAATCCAACCTTGCGATATAACTCAAACAACCAACACACACAGGTACTAATACACGAGGATACATTTATTAATACATAGAATATGCATGTAAACCTAACAGATCTTATCGAGAGGGTTATCAGAATACAAAAGGTATATATTCAATCAGTTACGAAGAGTTACATATATCAAGAGGACATACGTTCAGTATATCATTCATTTAGACCGTTTCGTAAATGAACTTGGTTATAACTTCTACATTGGATACTCAAAACAAGTACATAACTCTTAGGAATTAAATTGATATCAACTGGTTGGGATAACAATTGAATTCTCGAGCTGTAATGCATTGAAGTTGAATACTCATCCAATCTCTGGGGATTCAGATCTCATGCGGGCTTTCTGGCTCCGTGCCAGGCTGTGCTGTGCGGCTTGCGACGGTGCGCTGCTGATGCTCACTGACCGGCTAGTTAGTGTTGGCTTTAACTAGCACAGTTTGTGCACAGGAGAAAAGATAACTGTGGGTCCCAGCAGGTCAGGAAGAAGACCGGTTCGTTCCTGATGAAGCGCTAGTTCTGAATAGTGATTCAGCTGTCCACAGTTCCGGCCTGTTCACGAGGCTTGCTGCTGGTGCTAACCTCGGGTGGATCCTCTGGTTACTCTCTGGTAACCTCCGCTCTCGACTCTTAGAACAAAGGAAAGTTTTGGCACTCGGACACACTGGCCGTTCCGTGGTTGTCCGGGCTGAGTCTCAGGATGGTCCTCTGCGAGTATGTCCTGCCCTTGGGAGCCTTTCTGCTCCTGGGCTGTCCTGCCCTGGAACTGTCTCGCACCCCTGGAATTCTCCTTAGAATTATCTTTAGAATTTCTTAGAATAGTCTCGGAGCTCTGTGTTGCCTGTTTTTACCTGGAGGAACTTCAGCTTGTTCATTGGCTGAAAGTTTCATGGGCATCAGAGTCCCACGTGGGTTACTCGGCCCTACCAGTCCCTGATTGGTTGATCAAGGTGAGATATGAGTCACTTACTCCTGACACCTAGGAATGCAGTCCAGATGTCCATCTGGCACTCCCTAGACAGATAGGCGCCAATGGATGACCATTGATCATGATAGCCAGGCTTAGCTAAGTACATCCCCATTTGGGAGCTGTCCCTTATCAAAAGAAAACATCTTTAAATCAGCCTGCGTGAATAGTTTCTCTGTGGCTGCACCACAGAGATGAACAGAGAGATGGGGCCTCATTTGGGAAAGCACAGCAACACTTAATTCTGTCTTATTAACAAGCATTGCCGCTACACAGGTTACAGGTTACAGTCTCCCCAGAGCTGGGATAATGGGATTAACATCTCATTTTGGGGAAATTCCAAATCCCCTCAAGGATTTGTAACCTCATAACCATAATAACAAAGTTTCCTTTTGGGGAAAGAGAAAACTCTTTCTCCCTCATCCAACCTTTAATTGCTCCTAACCTGTAATAACTTTTAACTGATAACAACCATAACCTTTTAACTGCTAGTAGTAGTGTGATCTTTAAATGGCTGACCCTGTTTAGCCAAGAACACTAATCACAACCAAAGGTCATAAACATAACATAACCATAACATAAAGGGCACTAATTGGCATTCCGGACACAGCAACAGCAACAGCCAAGTTACCTTTATCCTCGTTTGTTAATGAGAAACCTTCTGCTCAACCAATAAGCTTCCACTCAAGAGTTACTTCTCTTTCACCTCTGCAAGACCAGAGCTTCATACTTTCAGATCTAACCCATGAGAAGAGCTAATCTTTGCTCATCTTCACCTTTCTCCTTAGAGAATGCTCTATAGGAGGTGCCTAAACCTTAAGCTAACTTGTCCTACTTATCCCATGTACACACTGTTACGATCCCCACTTCCCTGCAACGGAGTTCAGTCAGCAGAAGAAGGCGTAGACCATGCTGAATTAGGCAACCTATCGCATCACTTATTCACCACCACACCTCCATCTCATTATATACTTAAACACAGTCTTCCCTAACCTCTTCGCTCAGTATTGGTTTTCCATGTGAGCTTCATTTCTGCTTTATGCTTTTTCTCATTTACACCTTTTCAGCTTGGAACTGCTTTTCTCTGTTGGACCTACGGCTTTTGGATTTCGGCTTGGCTTTGGAAAGTACTCTCCTTGGTTTCGGACTCGTGCCTTTCTCCTTTGAACTACGGCTTCCGGGTTACGACTTGGTTTTGGCAAGTACAGTACACCTCTTGGTTTTGGATTTCTGGCTTTCTCCTCTTAACTACGGTTCTCGGATTACGGCTTTGACTCTGCCATCACACTCTCTCAATTTAGGATTACTGGCTTCCCCTTTTGACTTAGTTTCTTCGAATTGCGGAAAAGATCTTTTGCAGGATTATATTCCAGCTCCCGCATTAGGGTTCATTTCTTAGTTTTATTAGTTGGACTCTTAACACACACATTTGCTCCAATCTCTCTAATAACCATTTACTACCAATTAATCTTTTTTATGGTTTCTTAAACACCATAACCAACCACACTCCCCTTACAATGGCATAGAATGAGATGTCAATGGAAATTAACTTAAATTAGGAATTTAAATAATGCAGTATTTTTCAGGCATGAAACACGAAGATCACTTTATATCCCTTTACTTCACACCTGACTGTTGTAATGGGAATGTCAGGAATCTTCCTAATAGTAGGTACTCTCATCTTGAAGGCACAGTATGAGATAATTGCACATTGTTAGTAATAGTCAAGGGTCAGACTCTTGTCCACACACAGACACACTAGTCTGTGCCATGAGTTATCAGTCTCTGTTGAGAAAGTGGCAGAGGAGAAGTATTTTGAGGGTCAGTTTTTCTGTTATTGCTTTTTTTGCCTAAAGGAAAATGAATATAGATGTAAGGGGAGACACAGGAGAGCGAAATAAAAAATATTGTGTATGTGGTATGTGTTTTTTAATCTCTATTGCTTATAATGGTTCTGAGTACTGTGAGTGTCCATAAAAATATCTAGTTCCTACATACTGTACAACAAAATTTCTTCTGAATTTAAGAAAGATTGACAACAAGCAGGATACAGAGGGACAAAATTGTTTCAATCTCACATCACAACTACAGGCAATTATGTGGCAAATTAATCTATATAACTAAAACACTCACACAATTTTAAGGATCTGCTGTTATGAATTTATTAAGCAAGAATGAATGTCTAATTAAAACTAAATAAGTTATTTACATGTCTGAGGAAAGACAGTATTTGTTATGCATAATGTATGAATTACTTACTTATTTCAGTCTAAAATTTTAATTCAATATTTATAAATTATTTATGATTCATTATCAAATACCTATGGTGGCAAAATAATTACATACTTATTGGATATTGGCTTCATAATCACCAGATAATCCCATTATTATAATAAGTGATTCTTCTGTACTTACAGACATATTGGTTTCTTAGTAAATACAAAGTGAATTTTTCATAGTTTTGTATTGATATTAAAATATACATAATTAATATCTGCATTATTGGAGAGCACTTTGTTAAAATTCTATATTAATTTTTCTTCCTGCATACTGTATAAGGGGAGATTATTTTAGTATTCTTATGCCTCGTGTTGTCATTTTCAAATCTTTACATGGAAAATTGTGGTAGTTTGGAACAAGCAGCCCAGCAATTCTAACAAAGGGGATACTCTGCTTTCTTTCAAGAAATTCTGGTTGAGATCCTAGGATTATTAACAAACCACCAAACAGGATTAAGTGGCCTACTGGTCTTCTCTCATTTGTAATTTTTCATAAATTCATGTAGTTAAAATAACATGAAGCCTTCAAGTCAGCCTCCCTAAGGAAGTGATCAACCATTGATCACTTGTGGGTCTGTTTACTATTAGATCCTACACAATTATGCAAATGGTACAAATGAAAGAGATGAGATCTTCCATTCACTTTGTAATCAGATCAATCGTGATATTCAGTGGTGATTGGTGCTGATGTTACACAACTCTACGCACCTCATGGAACGCAGTTTGATTAAGAGCCATTGATATAATAAGTCACTACATTACAACGATCACAGATAGATTAATAGAATCTTAGGTGGTATGCAACTCGAAATGAGTTTTATCTTGTTGAAGGTTTAACATGCTGGTGTCATAATAAAAGCACGTTACAAAACATGGACAACATAACTTTTTGCATTTTTATTACCATTGACAACAGTAAAGTGACTCATATCCCCCCCCCCACCCTTTACATCACCATCATCATCAGAATAGTGCCAACGTCTTATATTGACTTTAGAAAACAAAATATTTTTTAATTCTATGTTTTATTGTTTCTCCTGTAATTATGTGCTCTAAAAATAATAAAATAAGACATAGAAATGCCAACAACAAGGTTGCTTTTCATGTTGACATAAATACTTTCATGCAGTTCAGTGATTTTGCACTGAAACCTTGACATGGTAAGTGCACCCGATGACTAACACAAAACAGGAATTGCTGCTGTGCTTGTGTGTTCTATCAGGTGTTTGTTCTGATATGACAATCTTGTTTTAGGATCATTACACACACAGTTGAGTGGGTCTAGGTCAAACACAATTCTTTTCTGTGTTCATAGCACTGTTGAAACCTAGTGATGCTGTATAAATATAAAATGAATAAGAAACTTAATAATGTTCTGAGCCCTATCATTGCTACAGTGTCTTAAAAAAAAACTTCAGCCAAATAATGTTTTGGTATACTGAAGGGATGCTGTGTATAAGGTTTTAAGGTGCACAGATTACATGAACACAAAAATAATACAGTTCTATGATTTATTTAAGGAACACATTCAGCATCTAGATTTTCTTAGTAGATCACAGTCCCCTTTGAGTATATCTAATCTATTATATACTGAAGCCAGGTCCCATAAGACCATGCTCACTTAAAGAAGCATCTCAGTCTTTCAAAAAAGGAAGAGAAAATAAACAATGACAAAATACAGTATATTAACAAAGTTCAAAATACAGTTTTACTAAATTACAGGTGAATTCTTAACACACATACTGTAAAACATTGTAAACTAAGGAAAACATCAAGTAAAGCCCAACAGATGTGTGTTCTAATTATGAATTATGAAAGAGACCATTTTGTTTCTACTGATGGGCCAGTATTAGTAATCTTAAAATGCTATATTACTGGTGGTCAACTTTGATATGCAAGGATAAGGATATCAATTCCAGTCAGTTTCTTTCACTTGTAAGTCACAAACACTTAAAATAAAAAAAAGTTTTTTGTCATCAAAACAACAAAGAAATAGACATTTTACTGTGTCTGTTTTTTCTTTATTTAGTATCCCACCAAAATATTTAGGAATTAAAATAATATTTCAGTTTATACATATACTGGGAGGCATTATAAATGCAGCAGATACAATTGGTTCAATTATTTGTTTTGTTTTTGATGCATCTTAGTACATATGTATGCAAACCATATTAATACATCTTTCAGGAGGAACACTTTAGAGAGATTTATGTTTATTTTACTCTGATTTACCAAAACTGCATGTAAGTCATTTGTTTAGTAACAGATAATGTTATGGCTCTGAAGAGATAGATAATTGGTTGATTGATTGTGTAAGTGATGACTAGCAATATGAGAACAGGCACCAATTAATGCACTTGTCATGACTCCAACAATGTAGAACCAAGAGGCTGGTAGAACCTTATTTATGGTGTCATGTTTTCTAATGCAAAAACACCCACTGCACGCGTTAAATTGTATCAGGTAGGTACTGCATGATGCTTGTAAGAGCACCAACTAAACAGATCAGTCGCAAGGCAATTAACTTTCAACTAAGATTCAGGGTAGCATGAGAAAATGTTGATCAGCACTGAAGGCACTTTAGAGATAATTAAGGAAGAGCCCTGTTTAAATTTAGATGCTATCTTAACATTTTACTAATCAGGGCATTTTAAAGTAATCTAAAACTGAGTAATTTAATAGCTGGCCTGGATAAGATTAGACAGGGACCCTAATGGAAATGGATATTTGAGAAGTCCAAAAACAAAATAGATAAAGCACTGCTCTGGGAAAGAGACCAACTTACAGATATATCTATTTGTTGCAGTTACATGAGGTTAAATATAAATGCTTTTGATCATGCCTTCTCTTTTAGTTGTGAAAGCATATCTAACTTCCCATTTACATTGTATAAAAGTATATACTGTACATATATGTGTACACGTGATAATTTTTCTTATACAGGACTGTAATTGTGTTACTTTAAGTTTGAGATCAGCCAAAGGCAAACATGTATGTAAAGGTTAATGACATTTTTTAATTTTATAATTTTTTTTAATAACATTGGAGACAAAATAAATACTTATTTAAATTAATAAATAATTTAGAACCTTCAGTTTTATATCAGATTCTGGTTGAAGAGAAAGCTGAAGTTAAAGAGGAAGTTACAATTATTAGGATTTAACCTTAAAAAAGAGATTTTCAGATATTGAAAACATTGGGTCAAATATAGTAAATATCCAGTAAGAAAACATACATTCCAATTAACAATGAGCAAAATGCTCTGCTTAATATTCAGAGTCTAATAAGCACCTTGAATGCTGTTTTTGAGACCTATTTTCTTAGAAGTGCTTGAAGTATATTCTAGAGTTCAATTTGGAGATAGGATTGGTCTACCGAAGATTTGTGACTTTAAGATGCATGAACATATATCTTACAATCTAATGAAATTGTTCCCTTAGACATTCTATTAGAGATAAAAAAAAGGAAAGCACCTTGAAGAAAGTTTGAAAGGACTCAATCACCACACCCAAAAAATGCTGCAGGATTTCCCTTAAATCACACTTAAAAATAAGATAACAATTACAGCCTGTATCCATATTCCCCAACAATAGGAATTATTTTTATAAGATAGAAAATAATATAATATAAAAGCTCCATGTCTTCTTCTAAACTGGATATTTGAAACAGTTCTTTAAAGATTCACAGTTAGTAATGTATAGAGCATAAAAAACGATCTACCTTCTAAAAACTGTCCATGACAAAATATTACACAGTCTTAAATGCTAATTCATTAAGTCATTAATTTACTTTTATCGCAACATCTGTAGTTGTAACTTTATTGCTTGACAAAGTTGTTAATTCAAACAGATTTGGTTATTTCCAGAAAAAAAACAAACTTTTTTATTCCTTCACTTTAGAGTCCTTTCCTGATACAAACTCCCTAGTTCCATTTTACACGATTCAATTTCAGGGATTATTAAACTTTAGTCAGTACATATCTTGGAGTACATGCATGAGACTTTATTTTACACTAGTATTTTATTGAAATATTTAATGATTTTGTTAAACAAAATAAACTACATAATATATGTGTAGGTCGTTGAAGGCAGATTAGAGGTCATCCAGTGACACTTTTGTGTCTTGATGGAATGTTGGATGGCTTTAATGGTTGCACATCTCGGTTTAATGAGATCCACCTGGGAACATACTCTAGCTAGACTAATTAATTGCATTGAATCCAAAGGCAGTCTCTCAGAAAGGCAGGTATAACAGTATTACCATTAAAAAAAGAATCAAGCATCTTGAAATCCTTAATACCAGACTTCAATATGCTTTATGAAAGATTAATACCATTCAGTTCTAACCACACCTGTTAAACTTTTCCAAAAATAGACTATGTTGCCTGATAGACATTTAAAAGTGGATAACTTTCTGTATTGAACATAAAGAAGAAACTGCACAACACACCAAATGTGCTAAAATATTATAATACGTTTTGAAAATCAGGATTAATTATGTGTAAAAATTTACTTGCAGTTTTCATATAATTAATATAATAATTCATATAATCTACAGTATTACTTTACATAGGAGTGGCTATCACATTCACATTAAGTAAAATTTCTTAAAGCATTTAATGTGCATAAAAGCCTTTTCAGATATCCAGTACATTTTACCTTAGTATTTCACATCCTTTGAATTGTTAGATGACACTGTTAAGGTATAAATGGATTTGTAAAATCTTGTATCAATTAACAGTGTTGACAAATATAAGAGAAAAACTCCTTTAACATCCTCCGTCCTAAATATTTTGGTAAAAATCTTGGTATATCAAAAATGTACCTGTATGTTTGTTCTTAATAAGAAAATGTCTTTTATCCTTTAAGAACATACTGTAGATAAACGGTGCTTATTCATGGTACTGACATGAGTGGCAAGTAATATAACTGTCACACCTGCAGATATTCTAAAGACATTCAAGGTATCTATTAGCAGATAAATTCATACTAGGGACATAAACAGAGTAAAGAAAACATTTTTTTCCAAATTCATTGAAAGTAGGGAGATAGTTATAATCCATTACAGAATTTTTGCACAACTGATGTTGAGTACCTATTTAAGGAGTAATGAGACAAGCATTCAAGCATAGTTCCATTTATGTCTGCTGACTCTGGAGATAGGTTTGACACTTGATGGGCTTTGTGCTTTAAACCTCACAACCTCCAGAGTATCTTAATTGATGGAGAGTGAAGAAGAGAGGGAGTCTTGTCTGCTGACATTCTTTGAAGATGAAGTAAACAGACTGCAGATGAATTGTCCATCGAAAGCTTAGACTAATATGTAATAATTAAATCCTCATTGAAATATCCTAGTATTTGTGACGTTTTTAAGAGGTTGACAGAATATAAAATATATAGCTTTGTTTATTGAAATTGATTGTGCTTTCAATTTTCAAAATAGAAACCCATGTTCTGTAGCTTTTGTAAACAATTTACAGTGGTGGTGTTAACATGAGGTATTCATCATGTACACAGATTACTGTGGATTGATTACAGATGGACTGGAACATCAGTGCATTGGAAAGCATACCAGCTGGAAATATTTAAACATGTAAGATGGGAGTGTAGATAATGGATTTAAAAGCCTTAAAATATCCAGATATAGCATATTCTAATCAGAGATGAGGGGGGGTATTTTGTTAAATGAATTGAATAGAGCCTTTGTTGCCATGGTCATGACCAGTTGCTTTGGATTTGCAGGAGGAATATCTCTGAAAATTTAAAAATGTAGGAAATAAATCATAGAAAATATGGAATCTGTAGAAAATATGGAATCTGCATATCCTGTGTCAGTGGTGACCACCGTGACTCTTACTACATTAATTTCACTGATGAAAGACTCCAACTGCAGACGACAAAAAAAAAATATCTTACAGAAATTTCTGATGATGTAAATCAGAATATTTTGTCCACATTGCCTGTGTGACAACTGCTGACACACCACCATAAATCTGAAACTGCAAACTATGATGTGTGACCATAGTTTTTCAAATTAAGTGGTTTTTCCTCAGTCACATCCTCTCCTATTTCTTTCACGCTGTTCACTTGTTAGTGAAAACTGTACAGTATTTTTCCTTTCATGTTGCTCTTTACTTGGTTCTACACACACAAGACAATAGATCTCATGAGCTCTTCACTTTCTATCTTCATTAATCACCAGACACAGGAGTATTCAACTTTATTAACTTTGTGCTGCCCAATTCTTGGTCTTCATTAAAATAATCACTTGACTTATTGACAGTGACTTTTCTGATCACGACATTTTCCGTCGCTCCATTTTGGTCTATTATATTGTGTCCCTGACACAGCAGCAGGATTACCATTTTCTCTTTCATCTCACAATCTGTAAGACAATACTTCTGTCTGCTGATGGAAGGACACAGGGAGTACGTGGAACTCAACCTTTCATATATATTATCTCTGTCTTTGCACTGTGGGGAGAAGGTACACTGTGACCTGGCCAAGTGATATCCCACACATCCAGGTGCTAACACCTCCAGTCAGTCTTAAATAATGCTATTCCTCAGCAGTGTACTTCATCATCATTGAGCATTGAAAACAAACTACCAAGCAGCCCACCTTTCCAGCATCTGTGATTCCCTAAAGTACAGCCTAAACTGCATTTTCTCAAGCATCCGTAGGTTTTTGAGTCCAAAGGCAGGATAGGCCATTGCAAACCATTTCTAATGAGAAATACCCTTAGGAGCTCTCACTAAACTTTCAAACAGGCTGGAGCCAAAACACAGAGGGAATCCCTTTTCCTTCTAGCTGGTCTTATAAGACTTTTAATAAGCCCAGAAATGAGGCTAATTCTATACAGAGCTTATCCCCACAGTTTCTTTTCCTCACTCCCTCTGAGTGCTAATTATTCTTTCAGAGCAGCTGTGCCTCAATCTGTAAATTTTCCAATTACAAGCCTGCTATCATGGCTGAAGGCCACTGTGCCTAGGTTTGGATTAAGATGCCGACTTTCTCACAAAGCCACCTCTCAATATCTTAGATTGTTTTGATACAAAAAGTACACTGTGTTGTTGATGTCAATATACAACCTGAATACAGTGCCTTACAAATGTATTCAGGTATTTCCTATGGTGTTCCATTTTGAGAAATTACAAAATGATGCATACAATTTTTTAAAACTTAATATTTTATCTAAAACATGGATGCGTAGATGAAACTGTTCTATGGGTATGTCACAGTAAATGTCAACACAGACTAAAGTGAAAAAAACATAAATATAATATAACATTGCATAAGTATTCAGACTCTTGAAATCAGTATTTGGCAGAAGCAGCTTTGGCGGCAAATACAACCGTTTTTCTGTAAGTCTCTACCAACTTTGAATGCCAGCTTGGTGCAATTTTTGCCCAGCTTTTTTGCAGATGTGTTGTGTTGGGTCTGTGCCAAATGTAATGTTCAGCATTTATTCCAAAAACATCCAATTTGGTTTTATCTGACCACAAAACCATTGGCCACATTTTATTATTGCAAACTCCACACAGGCTTTGAGATGTGTTGTTTTAATTAATGCCTTTATGGAAGGCTGCCAATTTTGTTTAAGTGTTCTGGATATTGTTGACTGATGAAGTGTTCTCCAATTTCAGATATTGAACTGAAATGTTCCGTAACTGTTGTTGGCCTTTTCAGTTTCCTCCTGGTCCAGCTGCTCAGTTTGGAGTGACAGCTTGATCTAGACAGTGTCTGGAAGGTATGATGCACCTTCTGTTCCTTGATGACTGAATAGACATTGCTTGTAAGAATATTTAGAGACTTCAATATTTTTCTGTATTTGTAAATCTGTGTAATTTTGTACCTCTAAATTAATTTAGGTTTGGTACAGCACTGGGTCTGAGTACTTATGCAATTATTTTTTTTTCCATTTTCTTTCATATGAACTATTAACTTCTTTATTTTTGTTTAAATATTTGAAATTGTGAAGTATGCTGTGTTACAAGCATTAATACTACTACTACATTTAATACTATTACATACTATTAATACTACTACATTAATTACTACTTCAATGTGTCATGAATACAAGCTTAAAAGTAACAAAATGCGAAAACTGTGAAAGGATCTGAATACTTTTGCAAGATACTGCATGATGTCCCTAAAGCACAATGCCTTACAGATGCAGCCATTCAAAGTGCGCGTTACAGACACGTACTGCAGGTGGCGTCGCGCACTGTGACGCAAGATGACGCGAGGCACCGCAGTACGTGATTGGTTGACCGACAGGGGCACTCGTGGTCCGTTGGTCTGTCGTAGAAAGACTTACAGTAAACGTCTTTGCTGTGCCCGTTGTAGATATTGAATTTTACCACTGAAAGGAAATCTTAGTAGCTGAGCATAAAAAGAATAGGAGCATACTGTAACGCGTGTGAAGGCCATAAACTATATTAATTTTGGAACATAAACATACAGTATATGGCTGGTCTTGGTACTTTAAAGAAAAAATACACACCAGTATTCCATTTCTCCCTAAATATTTTAAGCATCGAAGTCTCTAACTAAAGAGATACCGGAGTCAACAGGCATACTTTTAGAATTTGATTAAAAGGGAATATAATATTGAATCGCGTATATATTTTATGAAAGCAAGATTGCTCAGCTGGACAAAAGTACACAACCTACCTTTATCAGAAATATTTATGCATCAAAGCCTTTACCGAAGATATTACTAATAGTATTAATAATGAATGACTTTGGACAAGCTGTATACTCAAAGTATAATTTCTTTAGCACATTTGTACAAGCACTTGGAATCTGTCCAAGCCATACTTTGTCAGGCATTTTGTTTTACTTCAACGGGCATACAAACTCCCTTGCTTTTAACAGGGCGTTTCATAATTTCTAACTACGAAAATGATTTAAAATGCGACACTTATCATTCAACTAGAGCTCAAAACATCACAAGGATCCTCAAGAGCACAGCAAAGACTGTATTAAAAGATACTTGTATGAGATACATGAGAATCCAGGCTTTTTTTTATCAATGCTTTCTTTTCCGTATACCAGATTTTATGGAACCACTTCAGAAGGGTGTCAGCCAGTCAGATTCCAGGAATCAGTACTTTAAAGGAAAAATACACACCAGTATTCCATTTCTCCCTAAACATTTCAAGCATCGAAGTATTTAACTAGCATGTGAAATAACGTGTGAAAAAGTGGTAGTTTTAAGCTTTTCCGCTAATATAATATGGAATCGCGTATCTAAAGAATTTAATAACGATATGATTATATTCGTGTACTGCGACAGAGCTGTGTAGGGCTGTTTCGCCTCCCAGTTCATGCGAGTTGTCTTGTAGCCAACTGGTCTACGTGCCTGATTAACAACTTGCAGGTTGTGTGTTCAAATCCAGCTGGTGCTGGACTTTTCTTTTAACAAACATTTCTTCGATAAAATAGAATAGCGATATTATGGACAATCAATTGACTTTTATATTTCAAAATATCGCAACATGATCGATTCTAAGTCATTTTTGATAACAATGAATAGTCACCTTCTTCCCTTCTGACAACGGTCCCTGCTTCTGCTTCCTGCTTCTATTGTGTGTGTGTGTAATAGAGTAAATTTTTATAGAGAAATGGAGGCTGGACAGTATGCGATACAATATAAACATTTATATTGATTTAAATCATGTTTTGATTTAAATCGCAAACGCGTGTTTAATTATATGTGTTTTTTTAATCATAATTAGGCTAAGGCAACATAAATTGATACAGTATCTCTGTCTTATTTTTAGTAAATAAAGTGCATTTTTGCACACTATATGTGCAAACGTTTTATGATATGTCACTGTTGTGAATGTCTGTGGACATGTGCTGGCTGGACAGGAGGCTCCACTGTACACAGAGAGCTTAGAAGACAAAGATATCAATTTATTTTAGTCAACAATTTATATATCACCTTTAAAAGTGGAATCTCAAAGCAAAGTAAATACCCAACACTGATTGAACCCATCTGCCATGCTAATAAAACACCTTGAATTGAATTGAATTGAGGGAAAGAGGGGGGGAGGGCGCGCGGCAAATAAGATACACTCCACAGGCATCCACAACAGCAACATATGAAACGTTTGCACATATAGTTAAGTTATTACTTGGTTTTCAAAGTCGGGAGACATTAGAGGCTTGCCACACCCGGACTGTTAAACCAACGCATTAGCACGTCAAAGCCCATTGAGGACTCGGGCGCAATAATTGTTTTGTCCCTTGATTTACTGATCTGCATTAATTATGGAAATCGAGTTCCTGCTCTGTGCAGACGACCTGGTCCCGCTGTCGCCCACAGAACAGAGGCTGCGCCAGAACCTGGCACTGCTGGAGCAGCACTGTCAGACCTGGGCACCGACAGTCAATCTGGACAAGACCAGTTATGGTTTTCCAGAAAAAAAGCCAGACCCCAGGGAAACAGCTACAAATTCACACTTAACAACACATTAACACCTAACAACGGGAGCAGGGACGAATTAGGCCAGTACCCACTATTGTTAAACATACAGAAAAGGATATTAAAGTATTGAATATTAGTATTGGCTTTAGTATTAGCCATACAGAACATTAAAGTGCCCCTTTTCCATTCAGCGGGTGCCTGAGCCGCTGTGTCCTATCTTCTGACAGTCGCCGTTGTGAACAAACATTTCTTTGAAAAAATGATACGTTTCCCTTGGTCAGAGATATAAATATATAATATATAAATAAATTAAATTTAACTAACATGTGAAATAGCGTGTGAAAAAGTGGTAGTTTAAGCTTTTCTGCTAATATAATATGGAATCGCGTATCTAAAGAATTTAATAACGATATGATTATATTCGTGTACTGCGACAGGGCTGTGTAGGGCTGTTTCGCCTGTCTCTTCATGCGACTGTACCAGGAAGAGGATTTCTTTCTATTCGAAACGTGTATTTTAAAAGTTTAAGAAGTAAAAACCTTACAGCGTACACAGATTTCTAAACTGATCAGGATCGTTATCTTTGTCTTATGCATAATAATGTTCACCGCTCTGTCCAGCAAATTAATAATAAACTTTATTTTATATAGCGTTTTAAACGAATAAGGAATTAGATTGCTCATAAACCTAATCACTTGCTTTTTCTTTTTATTTAGGCTCAGATTTCAACTATAGATCGTATTATTAATAACCATAATAACAACCAACCAACAAAAACAACCATATAAACATAATACCAACCAAAAACATAGATAACGACCACAATACAAAATCAAATATATCAAACCATTATACTCTCGCAAATTCCTCCAATTATCATAATCCCGCCCCTTATGCAAAACTAAACCCTCCTCCCATCCCAGTTTCTCCTCTTTATCATAAACAAAATCCACCTCAATTTTCAACATAAAGCCTTGCTGCTTACTGGGTTTTTGAGGGGGGGAGGTGTCTTTCGCTGGAAATCTCGCCTGCTTCTACTTTACGAGTACAACCCCCTCTCTGCAGGAGTGCTGGCTGTGACGAATTAAACTGGTTTCACAAGTATTTTTAAAGGAAGTACAGTGTTAACTGGTAGCTGGGCACCTCAATTAAGTCGCTTTAACATGCTAATGCGTGGGTGTAACAGTCCGGGAGTGGCAAGCTTCTAATGTCAACTCGACTCGATTGGAAGACAATGAACGTATTTTAGCCCTAAATGAATTAATAGCAAACATGGTTTACATAAAATACATTTTTCCAAGAAAGTTTATAATAATGCGATCTATAGTTGAAATCTGAGCCTAAATATAAAGGAAAAGCATTTTCAGAGAGCAATCACGCTGTGTTTATGTAGAAAAAGCGATTAGGTTTATGAGCAATCTAATTACCTGTTCGCCTAAAACGCTATATAAAATAAAGTTTATTTAGAGATGAATGATCAGTGTCGCAGTTTAAATAATTTTCGTAGGAGGGCTTGGACAGATTCCAAGTGCATTTTTGCAATTTACGTTGTAATACAGTTTAGAATACAGTTAGTCTAAGCTTTATCAGCTTTATTTATGGGTTGCAATTTAGAAAAAGTCAAAAACAGCACTCAAAATGCAATTTAGAGCTTTCTGGCAAGGGGAGACACCCAAATTATAATGTAACATGCCACTGTTTGTGCATTAACAAAGTTATACTGCAATTTTCCTTAGATACGCGATTAAAAAAAATAAATTTTTTGAATCCCCGGCGGAACACACTCCATAAGAATCAGCGCTTTTATACAGTATATCGCCTTTAAACACATATATTTAAACACGCGTTTACGATTTAAATCAAAACGCGATTCAAATCAATATAAATGTTTATTTTGTAACGCATAGGTGACTATTCATTGTTATTAAAAAGACTTAAATTCGATCATGTTGTGATATTTAGAAATATAAATTTGTTTGGTGCGAGTGAGGTTTTATTTAATCTCTGACCAAGGGAAACGTTTCATTTTTTCGAAGAAATGTTTGTTAAAAAATAAAGTGATACTGTACAGTAGTTCCATGGGATTCAATCACAGACCATGTGACATGGGAGTCAGGAAACTAACACACAGCGCCACCAGATTTGATAACGCTATAAAAACGCTATAAAATAATGTGACTAGGCACAGAACAAGTTTACAGCACAGTACAACCATGACCATGACAATGCTGACCATGACTTTAGAAGCATAAATTACCTTACACTCAATTTAAACACAAGCTGTCTTTAGCCCTCTAAGCTGGTTCATACAGAAATGTAGAGATCCAGGCTCAGAACGCACAGCTTCATTAGCGAATACATATGCAGGACAACTAGAGAAGACGTTTTACAGAGGATGGATTTTTAGAAACATCCCATCAGTGACATCACTGAAGTCAACTCCTACTGTGGGTAACTGTCGTGTGGATAGTTTCACAAGAATCAGACAAAGGTTTAAGCATCGCTTGTTCTAGATAAAACTGCAAAAAAAAACAACAACCCATAATGTACTTCTTTGCGGCTCTGTTTGCCCAAATCATATATTCACAACGTTAAATTAGAAAATAATATTACGTAACCAAAATCCGCAATATGGAAACAGAACCTGTGTAATTGTTGACAGATGATGTTCTCGTAACATTTTTACAAGACAAACTACAACATTTAAAAAATGACTTGTATGTACTTGATATCTCTAATCAATCCACGGCGATATAGTTAAAGCAGTTGCCGCACAAAACGAAACTAAAACGCCCTGGGCATACCGTTTCGCGCTTCTTATCAGTTGCTCAAAAGTAATTTGACCGTATGAAATGCATAATATAAACCTAGAAACATATACAGTACGTGAGCAGTACTTACGTAGTATCGGTGTCAAGACATACCTCTCAAATACTGTAAATCAAGTTAAAAATATCTCAAGACCGATTCTGGTCATAATGAAACCATGTTTCGTGTATGTTTTCTTTAAAGTACCGAGACCAGCCATATACTGTATGTTTATGTTCCAAAATTAATATCGTTTATGGCCTTCACACGTGTTGCAGTATGCTCCTATTCTTTTTATGCTCAGGCACTAAGATTTCCCTTCAGTGGTAAAATTCCATATAAATATTCAATACTTAAACGGGCACAGTTAAGACATTAAATATACATATACATACTGTATACAGTACAGTTTGCATACGGTAATATGTTTATGTTCCTAAATCAATCTCTTTTATGAGCATGTGTAAGGCATTGTGAATCGATTCTCAAAAATTACTGTACTTTGCATGATTGGAAAAAAATGCATGATTGCGAAATGCTGTGGTGTTACTTTTACAAAGACGGTCAATGAAAAAAAGAATGTGGACCAGGGCAATACTTTGAGTTTACAGCTTGTCCAAGGTCATTTATTATTAATACTATTAGTAATATCTTCGTTAGACTTTGATGGCTACAGCTCAAACATGAGAGGTTGAGCTTTATTAGCTCCACCTTGCGGAAATTCCGGATACTATTATTTTGCTAGCGGTATTTACCGGTAACTTGCGGTATTTAACGGTAACTTGCGGTGGACTGCGTACAGCGTACCGGAAAATAATGCGGTATCGCCTGCGCATTTTGAATGGCTGCATCTGTAAGTGACATGACATAGATAAAATAACAATTCCTTTTATCCACTGTGAAAACTGTTCAACTTTACTGGTGGCAGGTAGATTTTGGAAAAAAAAGTGTAATGTGCTGTATAATAAGGTAACTAAGTTCTGAATGTAATGTTGTCAAGAGCTTATACTGGCTTTGAACAATTCCCTTTAATATTGTATCCACTGTGTTTTTTAAATTGCCACTGGATTCTTTTAAAGATGTAAATACAGTACAAATACTTTATTTTAATATGAATTTTTGCAATATGGTGGAAAAGGGTCATATAAAAAATAACAAATCACTGTATATGACATTTTATTCAAAAGCTGGAGCTTATACATCTGCTGAGAAAATGAGAATGTTGCCTTAATAAAAGTATGGCCTATTGAGCAGAACCAGTAGAAACCATAATAAAAATATAATGTCCATTTCCCAGTTCCCTCAAGAAGACCAGTGAAGGTATCTAGAAAAGAAATGAAATGTCAGCTGTCCATGAAGAACAGCACTCTAACTAAGCCCTTCTGAATACATGGAATCTCTTCCCAGTTCCTTCACAGATAGATCTCAGACATGAGATTGAAACATTTTTCAATGTTTTTTTTTTTTAAGAAAACTTGTCAAGAATCCTCTGCTTGTAAAACAAGCTTGTGATAACATCCAATATAAGGACCTTCTGGTTGAAGTTCTTTTTCAGAAATTGAGTCATACAGTATCAGTAGCTAAGGCAGGGGGAACGGAAGCTGTCTGGACTGAAAGCTCCAACACCTGACAGGATTTTTCCTGGGTCACTGGCTGAGAGTGTAACTAGGAGTTTTCATCATCTGGGAAGAGAAACAGTAAAAATAAGTTATGTTAGATGATTGCCAATGAGGCTTGTGCTCTTAGAGTACCTAGCAGTGGTAGGTCCCTGTAGTTAGACTATATTCCCGTTTAACTGGTGAACACTCAGCAAAAAATGTTTAAGTTCACAAATTCCCCATTTAGGATAACTTATTTTCTATGAGATGGTTGAATTGAATATGTCATGAAGAAGGCTGTTGAGTCATTAAGTATGTTATCTTCACGCATTTTATTGTAAGTCACCTTGGTTAATTGTAATACAACACAAGTAATGAAAATAGTTAATAATGCAGTAGAAACATGTAGTGGAATATAAAAGATATTTACATATATAGTTTAAAAAACAACAAAATCCTCAAAATAAATCTAAAATTAAACTTTTAGTTTAAACATTAATTCATCCATTTTTTAACAGCTGTATCCAATACAGTGTCGCGAAGTAGCTGGAGCCTATCTCAGCAAGCAACATTCTGTAGGATACACCCTGGACAGGACGTCAGACCATTTCAGGACATTAATTTAAACAATAGAAGTTAATTTTGTCATATTGTACACAAAATGAAAAAGAAAGCATTCAGAATGGGAAATTATAATTGAGTTATATTCTTGTTATACTACAGCAAAACAAAGAGAAACCATTAATTTGTGTTGTAATACATGACAATGTACAGTATACTTAAAGTGTGCTATAATGGATATGATACATATCAGGAAGGAAGGTATTTACAGTTAGTGAAGAAATCAAGACAAAGAGATAAAATATACTGTAGCTGAATGCCTCAGCCTTTTTAAACTGTAGACCAGATGTTGAATGCACACAATTTAAAGATAGTTTCCCATATGGGGGTTTGTTGTCAAGCTGATATAAGCTAAATGAAGAGGACAACCCGACAGGCATGGCAGCTAAAATAGAACGCATTGAATAAGAAACCACAGAGGAAACTCGCTGTGTTGAGTAAATGACAGCGCAGTTCAAAATCAACCTCTGGGTGTAGCTGCAGGTGAAAAGGCCAGGGAATTATTTGCACAGCATGAAAATCTGCAGTGAAACGTCATTTAATGGTAAAACCAAATACATTTAAGCTATAGTGACCTTCATACATATGTAATCACATCTAAATGCTACTCCTTGCTCAGTTTAAGATGACATGACACATGCTGAATTCCATTAGTCACCAGCAATCCAGTAGGAAAGAGTGAATTATGAATTTATCTTCCCCACTACAGCTTCTTGTATTCACAAGAGTAGGAATAAACACCAATATTCAGAATAAAGTGAACAGTTTTTTTTCATTATCATAAAAGTTTTAAACTCTATAGAAAAAAGTACTCTGTTTCTATAATGTTTCTATATTCTAATTTTGTGTATTATAACATATTTTGCAGTTTGTAATTTGTACATTCTTACCTGAACCAACTATCTGCAGCAACATCTGTCTGATTTTGCAGGTCAGAACTTTCCCAATTACAGACAGCACACATGATGAATCAGATGCCCTTTATAATAAGACATCTTTGCAATTACATTAATAATTCAACAGATGATTCCTTGATTCCTTTGAAGTGAAAGGGCCGGAGCACCCTTAAGGAGGAGGGACTATAATCGTGACAGAAATATAATCTGTATTCCCCTCAACATGTTATAACACATATTCCAGAGTGACTAAATAAAGATCAAGATGGTAATTTTAGAAAATGCGCACTACACTGTTAATGATCTTCAACTTTCCTTGGCCACATTGGGACATTGGCAAAATGATCAATTCCACAGATATACTACAGTAACATTCACATTTTTTACTCTGATTTAAAAATAAACTACAGATGCAGCCATTCAAAGTGCGCGGCACAGACACATACCGGAGGTAATTGGCTACGGCCTCGCGCATCGTGACGCACGATGACGCAAAATACCGTGGTACGTGATTGGTTGACCAACAGGGGCACTCATGGTGCGTTGGTCGGTCGTAGAAAGATTTAAATGTCTTTACTGTGCCCGTTATAGTATTGAATATTTATATGGAATTTTACCACTGAAGGGAAATCTTAGTAGCTGAGCATAAAAAGAATAGGAGCATACTGTAACACGTGTGAAGGCCATAAACGATATTAATTTTGGAACATAAACATACAGTATATGGCTGGTCTCAGTACTTTAAAGAAAAAATACACACCAGTATTCCTTTTCTCCCTAAACATTTTAAGCATCGAAGTCTTTAACTAACGTGATACCGGAGTCAACAAGCATACTTTTAGAATTTGATTAAAAGGGAATATAATATGGAATCGCGTATCTAAAGAAATTAATAACGATATAATTATATTCATGTACCGCAACACAAGAATAGTACATGCTGTACGATGTCTGTTGATAATGTTTCTCCAGGGCTTTTTCAGCACTCCTCATATGACCTTGCCGGTGGCGCTGTGGGTTAGGTTCCTGACTCCCAACTCAACTCGAATCCAGCCGGAGCCATGACTTTTTTTTTTTAACAAACATTTCTTTGAAAAAATAAACCGTTTCCCTGGGTCAGAGATTAAATAATACTTCATTCGCACCAAGCAAATTTACATTTCTAAATATCACAACATGATCGAATTTAAGTCATTTTAATAACAATGAATAGTCACCTATGCGTTACAATATAAACATTTATATTGATTTAAATCGTGTTTTGATTTAAATCGCAAACGTGTGTTTAAATATATGTGTTTTTTGATTCACAATCAGACAAATGCAACATAAATTGATATCTTTGTCTTCTAAGTATCTTAATAAACTTTCAGCATAGCTTTCTCCCCGTTTAGATTTATTTTTCTTGGGATCTTGGGATCAAACGTGGAAAGATTAGATTTTAATCGTTTTTATTTTTTAAATACATCTGTGTAATCTATACTAAAGAGCTGTACACCACATGCTATAAAGATACATATTGTAATACTTTCTGGTTCGGATAGGACGGACACTAGAACTCAGACTTGTGGAGTTAAAGCAAGTTAAAGCCTTGATTTTATATATCACCTTTAAAAGTGGCATCTCAAAGCAATACAGTAGATGTAAAAACAGTTAAAAGGACCACAGATTACAAAGTAAATACCCAACACTGATTGTACCCATCTGTCATGCTAATAAAGCACCTTGAATTGAATTGAATTTAATTGAGGGGGGGGGAGGGCGAGCGAGAGAGCACAGCCAGGACAGGCAAATAAGATACACTCCACAGACATTCACAACAGCGACATATCATAAAACTTTTGCACATATTGTTAAATTATTACTTGTTTTTCAGGAAGTTAAAAAAACACTTGAATTACTTATACAGTCTCTCGAAATAAAATTATTTTTCAAGCAATGCAACTAACGTCGGGCAACGTGTTTTTTTTAATCCAACATTGACAGCCACATCTTAAATCTTGCCAGTCAGCTCTTTTTTCTCTATTTGAATTGTGGCGATTCAAACAACTTGGGATAACAAGTGGTCTCAAAGTCACCGAGCTCACAGAGCTTCAACAACAGATGACATTTTCCTTAGTCCTTCCTTAGTCTTCCTGAAATTGTCAGATTATGAGTGAATAAAAGCATTTTATTAAAAACACGTTTGCGTTTGTTTGGGAGCTATATTATGTATTTTTCATATGTAAGATATAATGATGTGTTCCTGCTTACACATCGAACGACTTTAAAAGCTACAGATGCAGCCATTCAAAATGGGTGCGTTATTTTGCGGCATACCCCGGTGGGCGTGTCGCGGTATCACGCAGTGTCACGTGGTTAATCGCGCATCATTTGACGCTCTGCCGGAAACTATCCGGCGTCACCTTGTAAAACCGCCAGGGGGAGCTTAACCTCTCATGTACAGCATTTGAGCCTTTAATTTTGAACAGTGTATTACAGCATGTTAATCTTCAGTCATTAAAATGTTGGTATATTTTATGAAAGCAAGATTGCTCAGTTGGACAAAAGTACACAACCTACCTTTATCAGAAATATTTATGCATCAAAGCCTTTACCGAAGATATTACTAATAGTATTAATAATGGATGACTTTGGACAAGCTGTATACTCAAAGTATAATTTCTTTAGCACATTTGTACAAGCACTTGGAATCTGTCCAAGCCATACTTTGTCAGGCATTTTGTTTTACTTCAACGGGCATAAAAACTTCCTTGCTTTTAACAGGGCGTTTCATAATTTCTAACTACGAAAATGATTTAAAATGCGACACCTATCATTCAACTAGAGCTTAAAATATCACAAGGAAAAATACACACCGGTATTCCATTTCTCACGTTATACCGGAGTCAACAAGCATACTTTTAGAATTTGATTAAAAGGGAATATAATATGGAATCGCGTGTCTCAAGAATTTAATAACGGTATGATTATATCCGTGTACTGCGGCAGGGCTGTGTAGGGCTGTTTCGCCTGCCTGCTCATGCGAGCTGACTGTAGCCGACTGGTCTAGGTGCGTGCCTGCCAACGGGCAGGTTGTGTGCTCGAATCCAGGTGGAAGGTGCTGGACCTTCCAGTTTTATTTATTTTTTAATCGCGTAACATATTACCGTATGCAAACTGTACTGTATACAGTATGTATATGTATATTTAATGTCTTAACTGTGCCCGTTTAAGTATTGAATATTCATATCTAATTTTACCACTGAAGGGAAATCTTAACATAAACATACAGTATATGGCTGGTCTCGGTACTTTAAAGAAAACATACACACCAGTATTCCATTTCTCCCTAAACATTGTAAGCTTCGAAGTCTTTAACTAACGTGATACCGGAGTCAACAAGCATACTTTTAGAATTTGATTAAAAGGGAATATAATATGGAATCGCGTATCTAAAGAAATTAATAACGATATAATTATATTCATGTTGCAAAAGAACTGCAACGGACATAAAAACTCCCTTGCTTTTAACAGAGCGTTCCATAATTTCTAACTACGAAAATGCCAGGTGAAAGGATTTGTAAACATATTTTGTTAAAGCAAGTCAGTTTTTTCTGCAACACATAAAATACATTTTTCCAAGAAAGTTTAGCCTTTGTCACTAATGAAACCACTAAATAAAGACATAAATATAGAAATCTTAAGATTTGTTTTATTTAATGTTGGTAGCAGGATGAACTGTCAGAGTGTATATTTTGCTCGCAAAGTTGCTGCAAGATGTTAACAGTGAAAAAGGTATTTAGAAATGAGTTATTTCAAGATGAAAAAGAAAACATACACGAAACATGGTTTCATTACGACCAGAATCGGTCTTGAGATATTTTTAACTTGATTTACAGTATTTGAGAGGTATGTCTTAACACCGATACTACAGTGCTTAAGTACTGCTCACGTATATGTTTCTAGGTTTATATTATGCATTTCATACGGTCAAATTACTTTTGAGCAACTAATAAGAAGCGCGAAACGGTATGCATTTTACTTTCGTTTTGTGCTGGGACCCGTGGATTGATTAGAGATCAAGTACATACAAGTCATTTTTTAAATGTTGTAGTTCGTCTTGAAAAAATGTTACGAGTACATCATCTATCAACAATCACACAGGTTCTGTTTCCATATTGCGGATTTTGGTTAGGTATTATCAAATCCAGTGGCGCTGTTAGTTTACTGAGTCCCATGTCACATGGTCTGTGATTGAAGCCAGTTAGACCGGTTTAATTCGTCACAGCCAGCACTCTTCAGGTGTGAGGGTCTTCTGCTCAGAATGAAACGCGAATGTTTGTGTATATTCTAATGGTAGTGGGGGCAGGGTGTGTGGGAACAGGTTTGGTTGAAATTGCATTAGAGTTCTATGTTCTTCACACCTGAAACATTTTCTCTGAAAGCATTTTCTTCGCAGTTTAACCGATCTTGTTACAGCATGTTACAGTTTACTTTTATTAACCATATTAATTTTAAGTGCTTAATGTAAAATCTTGTAAAAATATATTTTCATTTCATTGTTCAAATATACATTAAGTCTGACTATCATATAATAAGTTAAATACAAAACTAAAGAAAAAATAGGGATAAATATAATTCAAAATATTTTGCTAACAATGTTAACTGTTTATGAATAATAAAATGTATTAACTAAGGAGTAGGATGGCACAGTTGTTAGTATGTTTTTTGTTTTGTTTCTTTTTCATAAATACAACAGTAGTACCTGATGTCTCAGTGGCTTTCAAAATTTAATTATGCAATAAATAACCACATGTAAGACTCTGATGCTTAAAATGTTTAGGGAGAAAGTGGAATAATGGTGTGTATTTTTTCTTTAAACTACCAATACCAGCCATATACAGTCTGTAACGTAGGGATTTCTATACGTCTTTATTTAGTGTTTACATTAGTGACAAAGGCTAAACTTTTAGCTTCAGTAACGTGTACATATCTCCCCTTTTTATAAAACAACATGGTTGAAAACTGTTCCAGAGCCACTGTTGTTTCATCAGTGAAAAGTACATCATGAAATGCCTCTCCCTGTTCAATCCACTGGAAAAAAGAAAAGGAGCATAAAGCCTCTGATGGTCATAAACGATATTCATTTAGGAGCAGCATCAGAGGTATGTTTTTAACTGCACTGCATTGGAGAGAATACCATAGTGTGTTTTTTTTTTACTCCCTGGCGGAAACTCGCTTCCAGAAGAATCAGTATGGCTCAGAGATTAAATAAAACTTCACTCGCACCAAACAAATGTATATTTCTAAATATCACAACATGATCGAATTTAAGTCATTTTAATAACAATGAATAGTCACCTATGCGTTACAATATAAACATTTATATTGATTTAAATCGCGTTTAAATCACCTTTATTTAAAACCCATAAATAAAGCTGATACTGTTTAGACTTCCAATTATTTAAAACTGTATTAAAGCAGCACGATACACAATGCAACGTAAATCGCTATCTTTGTCTTCTGTGTAATAATGTTCACCTCTCTGTCCAGCAAATTTACAGGTTAAAAACAATACTGTTAGGCTGGGAAAACGATTTTTTTTAAGAAATACAAAATGAGATATAATGATATGTTCCGGCTTAGACATTAACGAAGAGCATAACGCGTGTACTGTATACACTCCAAGTACAACCCCCCTCTCTGCAGGAGTGCTGGCTGTGACGAATTGAACCGTCTCACGGGTATTTTCAAAGTAGGAGGCGAGATTTCCAGCGAAAGACACTCCCCCCCCCCCCCCTCAAAAACCCAGTAAGTACAGTACTTACTAGTTAAAGGCTAGGCTCCCGACTACGGCGAAAGGAACCCTTCTTTCATTAGAATACAATGAACATATTTTAGCCCTGAATGAATAAATAGCAAACATGGTTTACATAAAAGACATTTTTCCAAGAAAGTTTAGCCTTTGTCACTAATGAAACCACTAAAGAAAGACATAAATATAAAAATCTTAAGATTTTTAAAATGCATGACTTTGCTAAAATTTATTTGAAAATAAAAACAATTACAACCGCCAGGGGAGAGAGAGAACAGGGGAGGGATGTTGGTTTTGCATAAGGGGCGGGGCTATGGAAATTAGGTCTGTTTGGGAATGTGTAGTTACATGTTCTGGCTGTTTGTGAATTATCGTTGTTGAGTATGGAGTGTTGAGGTATTGATTTTGTGTAATGCTTTATGTTGAAAATTGAGGTGGATTTTGTTTATGATAAACAGGATAAACTGGGATGGGAGGAAGGTTTGGTTTTGCATAAGGGGCGGGATTATGATAATTGGAGGACTTTGCGAGAGTAAAATGGTTTGATATATTTGATTTTGTATTGTGGTTGTTATCTATGTTTTTGGTTGGTATTATGTTTATATGGTTGTTTTTGTTGGTTGGTTGTTATTATGGTTATTAATAATACGATCTATAGTTGAAATCTGAGCCTAAATAAAAAGAAAAAGCAAGTGATTAGGTTTATGAGCAATCTGATTACTTATTCGTTTAAAACGCTATATAAAATAAAGTTTATTATTAATTTGCTGCACAGAGCGGTGAATATTATTATGCATAAGACAAAGATAACGATCCTGATCAGTTTAGAAATCTGTGTACGCTGTAAAAGGTTTTTACTTAAACTTTTAAAATACACGTTTTGAATAGAAAGAAATCCTCTTCCTGTTACAGTATGTATAGCAAACCAGCACGTCTTTTTTCTCCAATCAGAGGGGTGTCAGATGGTGTCAGCCAATCACCATTCTGCGTTGGGTAGCAACGGGTGACTGTTCTCAGGCGGAAGATGTAAACAGCTTAATGTTCGTGTTAAATAATTTTTTTAAATTCAATTAAACGGGCACAGTTAAGACATTAAATATACATATACATACTGTATACAGTACAGTTTGCATACGGTAATATGTTTATGTTACGCGATTAAAAAATAAATAAATAAAACTAGAAGGTCCAGCTGGATTCGAGCACACAGCCTGCCCGTTGGCAGGCACGCACCTAGACCAGTCGGCTACAGTCAGCTCGCTGGAGCAAGCAGGCGAAACAGCCCTACACAGCCCTGCCGCAGTACACGGATATAATCATACCGTTATTAAATTCTTGAGATACGCGATTCCATATTATATTCCCTTTTAATCAAATTCTAAAAGTATGCTTGTTGACTCCGGTATCACGTTAGTTAAAGACTTCGAAGCTTACAATGTTTAGGGAGAAATGGAATACCGGTGTGTATTTTTTTCTTTAAAGTACCAAGACCAGCTATATACTGTATGTTTATGTTCCAAAATTAATATCGTTTATGGCTTTCACACGCGTTACAGTATGCTCCTATTCTTTTTATGCTCAGCTACTAAGATTTCCCTTCAGTGGTAAAATTCAATATCTACAACGGGCACAGCAAAGACGTTTTTACTGTAAGTCTTTCTACGACAGACCAACGGACCACGAGTGCCCCTGTCGGTCAACCAATCACTTACTGCGGTGCCACGCGTCATCTTGCGTCATACTGAGCGACGTCACCTGCGGTACGTGTCTGTGACGCGCACTTTGAATGGCTGCATCTGTAGAAAAACAGGTTTCGATTCACATTATCTGGCGAGCCTTGTTTTGTCAAAGGACAGCACACTCTCTCTTGCTTGCCCTGAACAGACAATACACAGGGGGGAGGGCAAGCGAGAGAGAGAGAGAGAGGGAGAGAGAGAGAGGGGGGGTGATATGTGAATATGATAATGTGAATTCCATCAAGTCAGGCACCTGTGAATTTGCAGTATTCCCAGAAAGAGCCGTACTTACTGGGTTTTGGAGGGGGGGGAGGTGTCTTTCACTGGAAATCTCGCCCCCTTCTACTTTGAAAATACCTGTGAAACCGGTTTAATTCCATATTCAATTCCATATTAATTCCATATTTAATTCCTTCACTTCTGCATAAGCTTTCTGGAGGAACAGTGGATGGGATGCATTTGTTAGCAAGAACAGCGTACAAACACACCTTAACATCAAATTGTATGACTTACAGTTTATATCAACTGTTAAATAAATTATAAACTACAGTTGCCATTACGTTTTGTTGCATCTCTTTATGTGTGTATGCATCCACTTAAAACCACTTACAGTAAAGGCTAGACATATTTGTCTTTTCCAATTCCAGAACTGTGGTGCTACTGAGTGGAGTTTGTATGTACTGCCCGTGTTCTCATGTGTTTCCTCCAAATGCTCTGGTTTCCTTCCGCTGTCCAAAAACATAAGTTAATCTGCTTCTGGGAAAATTGGCCCTGGGTGTGAGTCTGTGTTTGTGTCAGTGTGTATGCTCTGCGATTGACTGGTCCCATCCAGGGTGTATCCTGTTGTGGCTTGCGGGAATAGCCTCTGACTCCCTCCAATGATGCTAAATTGCAAGAAAAGGTTAGAAAGTGGATAGATGGAAGGATGGTTAGTGTAACCAGACAGAACTGGTAAATAAATGGATTGTAATTTAAATGGCGAGCTACAGAGTTTTTTATTAAGAATATATAATATAGTTGGACTTCTGCAACTATAGCTCTTCTCTTGGCATTTTAAAGTGTACCACAAAGGCATTGTAGCATGGATAAAATGAGTTTTAATTTGACTCAAAGAAGCCCATTGAACTCAGGGAGTGACTCAGATAAATGCTCAGCTTGACAAATTCCAGTCATAAGTACAGTATCTAATGAGTTCAGATTCAAACCAGGTATCCTCCATCAATATTAATGAAACAGCAGTAAACTCAAAGTTGTTACTTACTTTTGTATTATTGTAATTGGAAACCATGATCTTTTATAATTTATAAAATAATGTTTTAAAGAAACTGTTCCCCTTACATTTTAATTTTCTATGCAAGCAGTCATTAGGAAATAGAGCTTGGAGTTCAGAGATATTTAGGTTGAATTCTTTACTCTTGTTTTTGTGATAGCCAATTACCTATGGGTATGTAGCCCCTAATGGGACATGGTGAACATTTTTGTTTTGGAAGCAATCTGGTGCAGACCTGATACTTTTGTGTGTGCACCAGATACTTTCAAGTGAGCACCAGATACTATCGCGTGCACACAAGATACTATCACGTTTCCGGTTTACAGAACATACTGCCTAGTAGTTCTATCTTACACAGTTACACTCTAGAAAAATGGAAATTGGCAAGTTTATAGAAGAATGCCTTCAGCTGAGTCTCAAACACAAAGACATAACATTTGTTCATGCCAGTCATCATGGATACATTATCACCGAAAGGCATTTAAAATGTATTTTAAATTCTAAGTGTCTATTTCGTTGTAAGGGCTACAGCAGCATAGATGAAATCATGGTGTTTATTCAGCTCCAGTTGCAAAGTTCAGGTCAGCTTCATGGCTACCAATGAATGCATGCAAAATGTCAAGAAAATGGTCCTCGTTCATGATGGATATTAACAAAGTGCCTGGACAGTGTTTTGTTTTGTGATGTCACATTACACCGATACAGAGCCCATATTGGAGACCCAGCTGAAAGTTAGGCAGTATGTTCTATAAAACCGGAAAAGATATGTGGTGCGCACACGATAATATCTTGTGCTCACCTGAAAGTCTCTGGTGAGCACGTGATAGTATCTTGTGTGCACACAATAGAATCGGTGTGAATGCGATAATATCTGGTGTGCATGCGATTGTATCTGGTGCTCACCTGAGAGTATCTGGCATGCAAGCGGTTGTTTCCAAAAAAAATTACACCATGTCCCCTTAGGGGCTCTGTTCCTATGTTCCTACAGTATGTTCCTAACGTAAAAAAATAATAATTCAGTACTGGTACTGGTATCTGGCTTCTGTTTTGTTCATCATAGAGTATCCTGACTCGCCTAAAAATCTGAGCAATTTAGGTATTGCTTTGTCCTTTTAATTATTGAATTAATCTGATTTATTTTTGTATTAGTATTTAATTGCTTTCAAACTTTAAATTACTTTTCTGAGTAAAAAAGGCTAAGAGCATTTCAGCTTTTCACTTATCTTAGGTTGAATATCTATGCTTTCCACAGAACATTAAAATCAAGCATAATAGGAGCTCTGTAGTATATGCCCGAAGACATTGTACTAGATAGAGCATAGTGCCATAACCTATTATTGTAATCGCAAATAATGAGGCTTTTTCATATGATTTGTACCTACAAATAACTTTAATCTATCCCCAAAATACAACACATTTAGAACAAAATTTGATGATCAACTTAGAGCTCTTTAATTTACTTTAATTTTTACCATTTAAAAACAATGCTTTCATGTTGTACATTTTCACAATAAAAGTACAATATGAATACAATAAGACAAGTTAGTTGATTATGCTTCATACAACAGATTAATGGAACTATATACTGTCATTCCATCCTGCCAAAAAATGTAAACAGGGGCAAGCTGTAGTTAACCTATCATTTGGCAGTTATTTCCACCTAGAATATTTTCTGATCTGCAGGAAGTGAAATTGTCAAATTGAATAAAAAAATGACTGCTATTAAGATCTGTCATACTGTACGTAGTATGAAGTAACCGCTGAGAAAGTGAGATGGTGTAGGCTTTTAATGAGAACTCTTTTTTATTCAAGAGTATTAACCATGAATAATTTGCCTTCTAACTGATTAATGACATAGTTTTGATTATCTTTAATCCATCATTTTAAATCATACAATCAGGACTATAAGTCTTCTTCTAAGTTTGATATTGTTCATAATGGGGTGTATCCTGATGCTCAATTAAAAGCATTTATCAATATATTGTGGGCTTCTTGGGGGCAGAAGGCCTTAACAAGATCTTTAACTAGGTGAATTACAGGAAAACATACACAAATGCAGCTATAAAGGTAAAAACAATGCTCCTTTTCTTACAGCACTGGAAAGCACACAACCAAAAACATTAAAACTAATATCCTCTTTGAACTACTAGCTGAGCTACTCCAAAGTTCCTATCTAATTACAATCAGGCAGCTAAGCTGTTTATTGGTTCTAAAAATGTTTCTCTATAGAGCTCTTTAAAAAACTCTTCCCCAACAAAAACTTAGTTGAAGACTTTTCCAAAATTCATATACCTACAGAACCACCCATGAGTCATTCACGTTATGAGTTCATTTCCTTCTTCTACTGGTGCAACACACTCATGATCAGCCCTCTGTCAGTTGGCAAATGTGGAATCCCAGAAGCTTCCACTTCCGGGTTTTTAAGTTGTCACCTAACCAATTGTTTTCTTCCAACTGGTCAGATGGCAGGTCATTTCCCAGCTTTCTGGGGAATATATTTCAAACAAGGGCTACCAGTCTGTCAAAATGTGACATCCTGTCACAAGGTTTAGTTTAGTACTCAATATTATTTTAATAAAAAAAATAACCCTTAGACATACTCTACAATATTTTTATGATTTTGATTTTTTTTTAAATTGCCTCACAACAACGTACTTGGGAATTGATGTGTTGGGAATGGTACATTTGCAAAGAGTCTAAGGAACTATGCACTAATATAGCTATTATTAATTAGTTTACAGGGGCGTTTCAAAGTTTTTTACCCTCTGCAGAATCTGGGCTTAATTTCCCAAGAGTAACTATCAACTCATGTAGATTCCAATCAAACTGGAGATGACAAAAGTGGGGAAAACAAAAAAAATCTAATTTAAAGTAAGTTCTGAAGAAGGAAAAGTGTAACAGCCCTTTTAATGAATCACCGTACTTTGCATATCGTTCTTTTATTTTTTATCTTTTAAAAATACACAGAATAATAGTCTTTTACTTCAACAACAAATTTTCTTCTGCTTATTTCTGAACACTTGAGGCATCTACTGTTTGGCTTTCAAAAAGCTTTGAGGAAATAAAAATTTGCCTTAAAGTGCCTTGATGTTATTTTGTAAAGAAACCTATCTAGGGTTACTCAAATAATTTTGCTCTGAAACTCATATTGTTTGGTTTTTCATTAAAGGATTTGTATTTTACAGATAACTATCATTTAACATTAAGATAGATTTATAGTATGTGAGGAGTTTTTTTTAACTTCCTATCAGTTCAAATGGTACTACTTCTTTTTGCTTCATGCTCCTGTCAGCATTTTTTATATACTGTGATGAAGCAGAATTCACTGCCTTTCAATGAAAAATTAATTGCATTTGTCAGGGACATGAAGCAACCATCCAGATTTAATCCAAATTTACAATTTGCCTTAAAAGTATTCAGAAAAAAGGACATAAAAGCTGAAAAATAATCATTTTTTACCATTGATGGTATAGCAAAAACATTTCTGCTGTCTTGGTTTATGTGTATTGTCACAAAAGTGTTATTTATATCTTGTTTTTAATAAACTGACAAGCAGGGCTATTAACATTTGCATTTTTGCAAGTTTTTTCTGTCAGAAACACTTAGCTTAAAAAGATGGTTTTCAAATTCTATTAGAAACCTTGTCAATCCAGAGTAACAACACTCATACGGTTGTAGCAGATAACAATGTCATTTATTATATTACTGTTTGCCTTAATTCTGCTTTTGAACCCCATTTCAGCATGCACAGCAATCAACTACATTAATCATTAAGTGAGGGACTGTGACAAGCTTTTATCTTCAAATATAGTGTGATGCAGCAATTCATACACGTACTGACAAAAATGTGACTAAAACCTCCAAAATGGTGGTTTTTGCATCAGCATGTGTATCAATCTGATTTGGCGGATTTAATATTTGATATAAATAATTCATTTTAAGTTTTAATATAATTACAAATTCACTTTTATAAGAAATACAATGTGGTGCAAAGTCTAACATACTGTAAGAGCTGTCAATACAAATGGTTATTTAATTGTAGGTCCCCTGAGAAAGTTTAAGTTTAGCATTGCGTTTAACTGATTTAAAGCTGTTTTGCAAATATCTCTTCTCAAAACGTAAAGTCATTTCAGCCATTAATGACTTGAGCTTCAGGATTTGCACATTCACTGGAGACTAATTATTACATTTCTACATATTTCTGACATGCATGTGAGCTTCCTTAGACAACCCTCTGTGAAAAATAACTGACACTCTTTTCCCATGGGATACAGTTAACATATAGTAAGATAAATAACATTAAATCTTGAATGTTATAACTACAAGCAGGTATCTTCACTCAGATTTTTATGTGTGAGAGTTATAAATGGAAATAAAAAAATGGCAATCCAGTTAATCAAAGTGAATTTTCATATGAAAGATGTTAAAATATTGTTTTGGTAATGTATTATGAATTTTTAAATAAATCTAAATGTTAACAAAAGGTTTTTTAAAGTTATTTTATTAATAATATACCACTTGTTTGTTGAATAAGGAGTTTTAAGAATTTCCAAAGGAGAGCACACACTTAAGCATTCACATTTAAGCAAGACATTTTAATAAATAATACACAGTACAGTAGATACAATACCTAGATCACTATGCTGTGCTTATAGAAGACCAACATCCTTCCTCCTTTTCTTTCCCAAACTAGGCCAGAGCTTTCAAATGGACATCACAGGGGACCATCTCACTAATCCCATTAGGCGAGAGGCCAGGCTTGTTCATAGTTTATCACTGACTATGTTCACACAAGAGCTGAAAATACATTGAATGTATTAAGGATGTATTTCTTATTCTCCTGGAAGCTGTAAAACTGCATATCATATGCTACTGCTATTTTCAAGAATGAACCTTTAATTCAAAACAAACTTTTGTTTAGTTAGTAACAGGTCTTTAGTTCAAGCTTTCTTGTATTTTTTTCTAAATACATTTTTGTATCTTTTTGTATGTTATTTTGAACACAATCTAGATGCATATAAGCAGTTATTGACAGAAAATATACTGGGTAGCATGGTAAAGGTCTTAAATATATTTAGGAATACTGATTCACTTTTATATTCTTTTTATCGTTTATTTAAGCTTAAATTTCTTTATGCATTATTTTTATTGTTTAGGTAAGCTAAAGAGAGCCATGACTGTTCTTGTGATCTCAATATCTTAATCATATTTTGTTCATTGATATAGTACATTCAGGAGATAAACGGTTGCAGACAAATACAGAAATGCAATGAAATCCAACTAACACTTAACACACCAATGTGCTTAAGGCACTGATCAAATACACACTATGTGAGTTGAGGAAATTCACTACAGTGGACAGATAATGATCAAATATTTGTTTGAATCGTTACAGAAATTCGTTCTCTACATTTTGTATGATGTTGTACACTTATTGCTTTGCATATTACTTATCGTTCGCCTAATTGGATCATCACCAGCTTCATCTGAAAAATTGAAGAAAAAATGAAAAAAATTAAGTGACAGTTAGTTTTCTTCTGTTTTGTTACTTGTTTGGAACCCATACTTGTAAATCTGCTCAGATGTAAATGCTACTATCCTTGCATTAGGACAGGAATGAGGAAGGCTATGCAGATATTTTTCTAAAAAAAATAAGCTGTCAAAGAAATATACTCAGTTTCAGTACTCTGTGAATCACCGTGTATGTACAGCAGAGCTAGTAGCAATAAAGACCTCTTGCCACACTTCATTGTAAGCAGTGTTGGCTTACAGACACTGACCAACTGCTGTTAAGCCGAAAACTGAACGTATTCTTTCAAGCACAAACCCACCAAGCTACAGTATCACTTGGATGGTTCTATGCTACTCTAGTGGGAATCCTTGGCACAGTCTGAGCTAAAGAAGACCTTCTTTAGCCCTACTGGCCAACATCCCTGTTATGCAACCAGATCGTACAACCTGTACTGTATGTCGGCCGTTCCATTACACTATATTCATAAATCGTACGGGATCATAGGGTCTGTAGGCCTGAAGACTTGTCTTGTCAAATGCCCTGATAAAAATCAAATTAATTACATTAATTTTTATGGAATCCCATTTTCGCCAGGGAGGTGTCCATAGTACCCGGATGAAATAGTGGACGGTGGATTTTTAAAAAAGTTTTTATTTAAACACCAGAAATACAAAAAGGAGACAAAATATGAAAAAAAAGATACAGAAATAGACACTTCACACCCAGAGGAATTCACAATTATAAAAGCTGAAACTTATACTTTTTACATATTTCCAATTTATGTCTTTTGATTCTTTAAATTTATAATAGAATTTAAGTAAAAAAGGAATTGTACTTTAAAAGCATTAATAGAGGGAGCAGTATTAAACCATTTACTTTTGTGGATGAAGTATTTCGCTAAAATAATTAACAGATTAATAATAAGAACATATCCTTTATTCAAATCAGATCAAAGATACAAATATAAAATATCAAAATCTTTAAATTTAACATTTACCTTTAAATGTTTAACAATAACATTTTGCAAGTCTATCCAAAACAATTTTGGTACAATTCCTTTCTTACTTAAAAAAGAAGGTCTTCTTTAGCTCAGCTGGCAAGACCTGGGTTCGAGCCAATGCAGTGAGGCAAGAACTAGGGTGGGAGCGGCGAGGGCACAAACCCTAGAACCCGAAACCATTACAATAACAAAAGGACAGACAACGAAATGTGGGCTATTTCGAAGTCGCAAATGTAAGATAAGTTGCAATTGCAAGATTTTAAGTCGCAATTCTGATATATAAAGTCGCAACTGCGAGATATAAAGTCAGAATTCTGAGATACAAAGTTGCAATTGGGAGATACCATAGCGCGTTTTTTTTTATTCCCTGGCCGAAATGGGCTTCCATATAAACATTATATTTTTGAAAAGAGAGAAATAAGTAAAACTAAATTTAAAATATTTTTTATACTTTTTCCACATATATTCTAAATTATAATTTAATATTTCAACTTCCTTGAGCACACTATAGTCAAAGCTCACAAATCCTCTTGATTTTTGGTAGTTTACTACTTTTTGCTAGTAAATTCATGTAGAACATGTAAGGTGATCTCCAGGATCACAGAGGATTTACTACTTTATTGCTAGTTTAAATTAGCTGATATACACAGTTGAAAGTTGAAATCTGTTTTGCCTGTTTTTCACTTGATCTGCTGAATCTTTACACTTTGCAAACATTTTTTCAATATGTTTTAATATCATTAGTTTTTGTTTATTCCTTTTAACATGTATATTTATGTTATTTTTTTTATTCTAAGGTGGGTGCCTGTGCTTATGTTGAACTGTTTTTATCAGGTGGATGCTTTTTTAAATTAAAACAATTTATAAAATTCTGTGGAGACGTGTATGTATATATATATATTTTAAAGTAAGTTAATCATTAGTTTAGTCAAAAACATGTTGATTTCACTTTCAATAGAAGTTCAGATTTCACACCCTGCTGTTCTGGACTGAATAAATGTTTAATTCAATAGTTCTCTCACTGGTCTACTCAGTCATTTAGCAAAATTAAATGTTGAGGAGTCCTTGACATGCTTCAATCTCAATGTGCTTGTTTCAATAGAAACAGCAAATAATTAAAAATAATAAAAAAAGGTTTTACACGTATTTCACTGTGATCTACTTGTTGAATATTTAATCTAAAACTAATGTTGAAGAGTGTATTTAAACATAATGACTTTAAGAAATACAAAAATTACACATAAAAAGTTTATTTTGTATGTTTAAAACCTTATTGTTAAAGCCCACACAAACATACAGGATATAAGTTATGCACATTCTGCACGAAAAAAGTCCCAAGGGTGGAATCAAACCCAGGACACTAAATCTGAGGCAGTATTGTTAAATACTGTTGAATCTTCCCACTCCCAAAAATATGTTAGATCTTTTTCTTCATTATGATATGTTATTCTTACTTTTTAAGTGCCTGCTGTTAAGAATGGTAAATTAGTCACAGGTTAAATCAAAACTTCATCATGTCTGCCAAATACAGGATCCAAATGTTGTTTCTTAATGTCAGCTGTTTCAGGGCATTATTTATCCAGCTATCAAGTATTTGGTTTTGAAATTGTGATTACTAGGGGGTAGAAGTTTCAGTTTAATATCGGTTTTAGTCAAGATCTGAAATGTTCTGCAAAACACCACTGCTCATCAATTTTGTATTCAGTATCATATGCAACAGAAACTGTGCCTTCAATTTACCATTCAATCCATTCTTAGTCTAAATATAATAAAAGTATGATACAGTAAAAAAAAGTAAATTAACTCAATGCTTGCCCTCTTACCATGCTAATGGTTACTTACAAACCTAACATGTTATTGTTAGTTGAATAAGTAATTCAAGTGAGATTTTCCTGAAAATCCAGAAGTAATACATTCCCTGATGATTTAGCAGTAAGACATTGTGTCAGTAAAGTTGTCAGGAAATTATATTGGGGCCTGATGTCCTAGAAGCAGCAGCAATCCTATGAAAAGAACACGCATGCTGATTTGGAGATATAATTGAAGAAAACTGCTTTAGATGATTTTGACAGGACAGAAAATAGGCCAATTAGTCACTCAGATCTCATCCTCCTGTGAAACATAATTGCCTCCATTTAATTCAGCTGCCAATGATGTAAGCTAGGTAGGGTTTCATATTTGCCTGGTTTTCCAAAGATTTAGAACACATCAATTTAAAAGTAAATGTGAAACAAAATAATTCATGGTTGTATATTTAAATTTTTACATAATTTTGTTTCTCATCCAAAGGTCATTTGTTGCAATTTAATTTGGTCTTTGGACAAAAATATATTGTTTCTATATTACAATTCTATATTACAGTATTATGTATTTTCTATTATACAGTATATACTGTACATTATATACTGTATACATTGTTACATTACAGGAGTTTACGGAGACACCTTTAAATTAATTATCTATTAAGAATCTTCATGACGAAACATTTGTAAAGAATAGAACTTTAGAGCAAGTGGATATAGGAAAAATATCAGGGCATTTATCTAATAATATTGTTACTGGTAGAACATAAAGTATATACTGTATACACACTGCATATACAATATAATCATCATGTGCATGATCACACAAAGATAGTATTTTTTATATTAACAATTTTGAAATGAACAGTAGAACATTTTGAATCAGTGTAACTCAGTCTTAAAATTAAAAAAATACAATTTTTAAATAAACTTTTTTTCTCCTTAATTTTCTCCTAAGTGTAACACCTTGTTGTTTAGTTTACGTCTGAATACCTTGTTTCTAATGCCAATCTTCTTCTAACATTGATTAGCAGATACAGATAACTCTGAGTCTCACTGAAGTAGTGATGCACATATCATGTCCTTGAGGGCTGCAGTCTTTCAGGGGCTTGAAGTAATCGATAGTATAAACACAAGAAAATGTGAAATCAGTCAAATTGAGCAAGTAATTAAATCAATAAGGTAATGTAGAGCACAGATCAAAGAAAAACTAGAAGTATCTTCCCATATGTTTCTGAAACCACAGTATCAGATCCAAAATTTAAAAAAAGGCCGGAAAAAGAAATTTGAACTCAGTTGGCTGTGCTTGTAGTCTCTCTGATGATGTTTATTTAGTAAAATTAGACATGTACTGTATATAAACTATACTTTTAAAAAGCAAAATAATATAATTTGCTTATATACAGTATATACTGTATACTATATGCAGTGTATATAGAAAGGTATATGAGCAAAAGAAGTAAGACTATATTTTCCTTAATAAAATAAAAAAGTGCAATGTAAAAATATGGAATTGGCCAATTTTGTAGTGATCACACAGTATGATTATAGGTTGAAACAAAAGACCTGATGTGGGTTTGAGATGCGATGCAAATAAAAAAAAAATTAGCAGAATTACTGCTTACTTTAACTGCTAAAACAAAAATCCTGCAGATCCAACAGCCTAAAATTACATGCAGATTTCAAATTTGCAAGCTATATCAGTCAGCTAAATCTGAAAGGAAAAAGGTACGTAACGTAGCATGGAAATAACATGCCTAGTAGTAGCGGGAGAAAACGTAGTGGTAAAACAAAATATGCATATTTGATGAAAATATACATATATAATTATATATTATATATAAATATACATATAAGATAAGATCAGATCACTTTATTGGCCATATACAATTTCTTCCATTAGGAATTTGTCTTTTTCGCATACCCCAGCTTGCTCTCTATGAGACACACAGACAGGGAGAGAAGCTTGGGGTGAGAGAGCAGGGTCAGCCATTGTACAGCGCCCCTGGAGCAGTTGGGGTTAAGGGCCTTGCTCAGGGGCCCAATGGAGTAGGATTCCTCTGCCATTCGCAAGATTTGAACTGGCAACCTTCCAGCCAGAGGTGCAGATCCTTAGCCACAGAGACACCGCTCCGCCCCATATACAGTATATTTAATATATTTTGGCAGCATAAAAACGGTCTTTGACATGTACTTATGATTTGTATTGTACATTACATTTAATACTAATTCGTCTTTTTCGCCATTAGAATCCTAATTAATATTGACTATTAATAGCTTACATATTTAAAACTCTTTAATGGTCTAACTTTAATGTTCACTCAAGTAACTTCTCATTGCTTTTAGCTCTTCAGTGACAGTTATTGATGTCAGCAACATAAAATTAACTTCCACTCAGAAAAATGTTTATATCACATGCAAGTGTTCATTATCATGCTTATCTAGATGAAGAAAACTTGAACTCATGAGCCAGTGTTTAGAGATACAGTAGTATTGGAAAATATTAATATTAGAGAATATACTGTACATTTTAATTACATATACAACATTATTTTCCATAAGTACAGCATATTTATATTCCCATTTCCATTGTTAGAGCTATCAGCTTTATACTCAAGCATCTAAATGAAGACCAGAGACTTTACAGTATTGAAGTAATCAATAGTATAAACACAAGAATATGTGAAATCAGTCAAATTGAGCAAATACATGTGAATGTGATATAGAATGTTGAATAATCTGGCAAAAGCTCAAAAGAATAGGGTATTGACAAGATCATAAAGTCAGTGCCAGTGAGTGGCCAGTAGCCCTTAACCAACATAAATCCTGTGTAGTACAGTGAAAACAACTGATAGCAGCACAGAAAGTCAGGTTTTAATTTTCTGAAGTGCCACTGTGTTCTGCGACTGTTCTGCCATTCAACAACATACAGTACATTTAAATGAGAGTTATTAAGCAAATTAACTTGTTATATAACTTGTTTATACTATACAGAGCTATACTGCAAAGACTCTTATATGTTTAATGTCACCTGATTTGTTGCATGTACTGTATTATTGGAGATAGGAGAGATAAAGTTATGTTAAAATAAAAAGGTTTAGAGAAGATTCTTATCTGAGTGTCAGAAAATTGAATTTGTAAAGATTCTGAGTGCCTTTTAAAGTTTACTGGCATTTTAGATGAATTGATCATAGTGAATATAGGACATACCTGTACAGACTCTTCAGACTCTTGTAAATATAGTGTAGTTTCTTATGTACGTTGTTGCCATAAACCCAGTGTTTGAAGTATAACACATAATGTTTTGCATATGAAAGTAAAATATTAACATTCCTATGCTATCCAAGTTAGTCAAATTACAAACTGACGTAATTTTTAATTTATATTTTGAATTTAATATGTTATTCAAAACCTGATTGCTTTAACTGAACACTTCTAAGGGTAAGATACAGTAAGTCACTGTATATGCCAGCAAAAAATAAAGCAAAAAAAAATATATATGTTGATTGCATAAGTATTCAGTACTGTGAACTAATTCAATATTTGATGCAAGCAACAATTACAGCCACAGGTCTTTTTTGGTAAGTCTATACTAGCTTTGCACACCCGCTTGGTGTAATTTTGCTCATTGTTCCTGGCAGATTTGCTCAAGCTCTCAAGTTGCTTCAGGATTGCTTATGAACAACAGTTTTCAAATCTTTACACAGGTTATCAATAGAATTTAAATCAGGGCTTTGTATGGGCCAATCAAAGACATTCACCTTCTTATTCCTCTGGTATTTGCTTGTACAGTACTTTGCTTGTAATATATTATCTTTTATAACTTATGTTAAGCGATAAAGAGGTTATTGTGTGGTGATGCATTGGCTTGCATGTGACAAAAGAAAAGTTATTGCTATGCTGAAATGAATAAAATATTTGTTGTGGAATTACTCTCTACTAGTTGTAATGTGAAGTTGAATTGAAAACTTTATATTATTTGTGTTTTAACAGTTGCTGCACATGACTGTATTCACTCTTATATAGATTTAAATTCTAAATTATGTATATTCCATTTCTACTTGTACTGTATACTGTATGTTATTGGATGAAAATGAGATTTTGAACTACACTATTGTTTTAAATGGTAAGCCCACAGAAGTTCCATGAGTTTTACTTTTAGCATATTTTAAAAGAAGCTACAGTTCAGTCTCATGATTGGTTGACAGAGAAGAAAAGTCAAGTGAAAACAAAAAATAATAAGAAAATACATATTTAATATCATAATGGCATACGCCTATTGCTTATGCACACTTTCCCATAATTAGACTGTACAGAAATATACAAATGGGTATAAGGATTACAAATTTTGGAGATGTTATATGTACAAACAACAATAAAATAAAAAAAGTAGTAATACAAATAATGGAGATCTCATGTTCAGAAATGGAATTACATGATTACACCTTCTGTTTTTTGTATAATACTGTTTAGAAGATGTGTTTTCTAACATTGTACTAAAAACATGAGATTTTTCAGCTTTCAGTTTTAATTAATTTAATCTGCTTTCGCATCACGTTTGAAGGATTTGTAAATTCAGTTGCATCTTTAATGATTTCATCTACCATGAGTAAGCAAAAGTTGAAAGGGCACGATTGGTCAAAACACATTGAAAAACAAAACACATATCCAATACTGGGAGAAGGATGAATACAGCTTCTGTGATGATGCTTATGATTAGATTATGATAAGCAATTCAGTTGTCTGTTCTTACTGGCAAAACTGATCAGGTGGGGATTGAGAAAATATGACTGGTAAATTGGGAGATTAGGGTTGTTCCAAAACCAATGTGAGATGGTTGGGTTTCTGGATAATATTAAATTATTCATCACTGTAATTACAACAAATCCTAAACATTACCATGAAGTGGCATATTTTGTGTAAGGTGCACTGACATTTTATTAAAAAGATGTAATGGGTAAATTCTTTAGACTGATTGACATCAGCAGTTTGATCAGCAAAGGGTCTCTTGTGAAAGTCATAGGCTAGTAGTACATCTGTGACAAATACTTACCAAATGTTGCAAATTACAGTATGTCTTGTGAGATTTCATCGAGTTTGTCTCATATTAGATCCCGAACAAGCATGTGCCTGTTCATTGGTCTCTGAGTCCTAAGTGGCACATGACATTCCAGGTCATTACAGAAAAAGAACTCAAGTCTGGAAAGTAAGGTTTTCTTAGTATAACTGTCACATTCTCATATGACAAGCAAGGTGTTGTTAAACAAGAATAATGAGAATGTAAAGTGACAGGAAAAGTTTTATTCCATGCCGAAAGGAAAAGAAAAGAGACACAACGTTTCGGTTGTGGAGCCTTTTTCAGGTGTGTTATGAGAATGTGCCCAGTCCTGATGGAATGTTGTCATAGTAAGGGCAGCAAGTGAGGTCCCAAGTCTTGATCAAGATGGTGGTTTGCAAACAGGTTCCCATTAATCACTACCAGTGGAGTTCTGTAGTAACGAGACGTTCTAGCCCAGACCATCACACTTTCCCCTAAACAAGACATGGGTTTACTGCTGATAAGACCGGCTTCAAGATACTCACGGAACAAAGGTTTTGTTCTATATATAAGCTAGGAAATATTGATTCATTTATGTACTTTTCTTTTTTTTTGTTTTTTGTTACTATACTTGACACTCTGTTAGTGCATCTCACCATCTGTACCAAATCAAATAATAATAATGTTTTTAATATAATAATTAAGAGTAATAAGGTGATTTCGTTCTTATACAATAGCCAAAATCATGTGGTTATATCATGGTTAATTGTGAAAGATAATCAGTTAAATAAAATGATACCAACAACACTTTGATTGCCAATATAAAATAAAAATAGATTTTTTTATTGAATTCAAAATACTTTTTTATTATATGTACAGTACATACTGTAAAAGCAGACATTGGAACTGCAAGTCTGATTACATTGCAACAATAAAATGGCCTTATTTGTTTTTTTATTGAATGTCTTCCTCTGTGAATTAAGATCATTAACAATGGATTTTGTATGTTTCCCTAAGCTTTAACAACAATCACTTTCATCTGTACATTTTGGTTTTGTTCTGTTTTAAGTTGACAGGTGCATGAATTTAAGTCTTAAAACCAAAATGACAAAAAATTCCAATTAGAACTTGTTAGTTTAAAAACTTTCATTATAATGGGAGACATGCATCACTGCATTTGCAGAAAAGCTTGTTTACTGATAAAAACATAATGAAAGTTATATTTTGAAAAATAACAATGAAAGGGAACAATGAACTTGCTCACAGGCAAAACAATTTATGTCAGTTTTTAAATACAGCTTGTCAGTGAAAAGAGAGAATAATAGTACAGTATATGGTATATGCAAAGAAATTCTGATATCAAGGAGTTTAATTCTGTAAAATGTGATGTAAACATTTGTACAAAGATCTTTTGGGGTTTTATTAGAATTATTCTTTTGTGATTATTTTTACACATTTTAATGTTAAGATCTTGCATCTTGCAAGCAGTATTATTATTTTTTCTCATGAATTTGATCATGTATAAAACTCATCAAAGAGAATAGCAATGATAAAATACCGTCAACAGTCTGAAATAATTAATCGCCTGGACCATTACACATTGTGCAGTGTACAGCAGTGCTTTGGAAGTAGATTACTTTGCAAAGCATATGGCTACAGCTACCTGTGTTATCTGCATGACTCTTAACACAGAAGCTGCATTAATCAGCTTTTCAATCAAGACCGTCTCCTGGGTACTTCTATGGCAACATTTGCATAATAACCATAGAATCAGGTCATAAATGGGTCATGATGGATTGAGCCTGTAGTCATTGTTGATGTGTTGTGAGAAGTCACAGATGTTTCACATGGTGGCTTATGTTTCTAAAAATCTTTGTGGACATAATGTACTTGTTTTCATATTACCAATGTGGTAAAACCTTAAAGAGGAACTGCTGTCTCAATTTCTCAGACTGGTTATTAAATCTTGCTAAAACAATAAACCCTTAACTTTGTGAACGTACTGGGTAGTCGGTGTATTGTCAAAAACTTTTTTGTGACACGAAGCAGACCTTCATGATCACAAGCCACTGTAATGACTAATGTAATGCAATGTACGAGTGAATAAGTACAGGTCTGCAGTGGACATTTCACCACAGAATGATCCAATCCAATGTGATTTGCATGCAGAGTCAACAAGTAAGTTGTGTTTGTCTGCAAAAAGGTCTCGAAGTCGAGAGCAATAATTCTACTGGAATAAAAGAGATGTATTCACAGGCCTGCATGTTTATAATGTAATAAGGCCAGTTTAAGTCACCAGAAGTGGTGTAGGTTTTACACATTACTGTGTACATGTTACTTTCATTGTGGTTTGAAATGCACTCAGCAATGTCAATTCTTTCTAACCCCAAAATATAAATATAGCATAGCAGTTCACCTTTAAAACAGAATTAAAATATACTGTACTGTACTAACTTACTAAAAGTATAATTTTTCTCTTAATTAGAATTAATTTCAAATCAGCAAACACATGAAGCCATGTCCAATAAACAACACTATTTATATTCACTGTATATTACCATAATAAGATAAACATGTTATCTGGACCATTATATAGTACTCTGAGAAATGCTTAATATGATTCACTGTGCTTCAATTTACAATCAATGTTAAGATGAATTCATGTATTCATGTCTAGCATTAAACTATTGGAGAGCTATTTCCTATTATAATTGTCATCATCTAATTATGATTTCCATGTGATACAGAAAACAAATTGGTCATTTTTTTTACATTTTTAATTGTTGAGAAAAATTATAATATGGGAATATGGTACCATTTGAATTTCTTGAGTCCTGTATTCCATACACTTGCTAACAGATCATAACATTAACTGTATCACACTGCATTTAAGAATGTGTTATGTTATGTTATGTTATGTTATGTTATGTTATGTTATTGCATAAACTCTCAAAGTTTCCTCTAGAGCTACAGAAGATGCATTCTCCTGATACAAGAAAAAAAGCAGTTGTTTAACCACTTAACTGTATGAATATATCATCACAGGAATTTGAATAAGTGTCCATTGTCAATTATAAAAATTGTTTTGAAGCATTGAAAAAAATGCACTCAAACATCTACTCTTTTATTAAAATCCATTAATTAGGAGGTCTCAGCAACATCTCAGCTCACGTAGAGGACAAAACAAACATTTTATTTCCATTTCTTTCTTGTCTTCACAAACGTTTCTTGTTTCTTTGCTTTTGTTATTTTTTCTTTATGTTTTTTTCTAATTGTTAAACAGAGGTTCTCTGGTCATATGGAGATCATGTAATTTTTTGCACCATAGAAATAATATATTGTAATGTACATTCTTGTACTCAACAGCTATATGATTAACTTCGTACTTTTAAAGGTCAAAACCAGATGCCCTGCTGCCTTGGACAGATGATCTAAAATCTAGGTGTGCAGATATTCATTACTTTAGTGACTCTTAGCTGGAATGTTCAGCAGGAAATGCAAGAAATGGATATACCAATATAAAGTACAGATGCAACAAATACATTACCTCTATATTGTTAAAAATAATTCATTCTATGACAATAATACCATTCTGTCTTGACCTTTTTCTTTTTGCAATTGTTTTATTAGAGTAAATTGACTAAAGGTTGATGGGCATTGGAAATAGCTGTCATTTCAAAGTACATCAAGATGGAAAAGATTATACTGAAAGGTAACATAGTAGTGTATTTTAAGACACTTATCTCAGCTCATTTTAAGGAAACTTGGCTTTCTTTCTCTATTTACCCTCAGTTTCATATGATGATGATAGTGTTTATTTTCAAGAGTGCAAAATTAACTTGCAGCTATAATTAAATTTAGTTGAAATGTCCTCTGCATCTTCTTCTTAATTGGTAAGAAAAGACAAATTGAACCATTGTAACAACCTTTATTAAGTCATTATTATATAAAATAATTTTACAATTATTTGCGTCTCACATAGCTTTGGACGTTATAGCCTTACATACACTTATGAAGCTGTATACTCTTGGGGCAGATACCAAGGAACTTTGAAAACCATGAAAAAAGATTTTAATGTAAGCAAACACCCATGTATACACACATTGTATTCCTTAATTGATCTGTTCTTTATTATGAACATGAATTGCAGTGTATTAGTAATTATTGGTTCATTCTTAGATATACAGTATTACGAGCCAGTATACATTACTTTGTAATTGAAAGCACTGTTTTTGCAAGGTCTTTTCAAGTCTTTATGAATACGTTATGGTTAAGCAATATGAACTTGTTATGAATGCCGTAAAATGTCAGAATGCTCAATAGTTGTCATTGCCAGCATTTGAATATCATGATACTAAGCCATTGTTAGAACAAAATACAAAATACATTTCCTTAAGCAGCTTTTCAAGTTCAAATTCACAAATGCGACTTCCATCTTCTCGCCAGCTGTACACACATGATCCATTTGGGTCTGAGTAACCTTTCACCACTTGTAGTTTGAAATGTCACAGCTGAGGCTTGGCTAGCCAAGGACATTCCACTTCAAGAAAAGACCTGATCACAGAAAAAAAATAGCTCTTGTAGGTTGTTGCTCTAACAATGATTTTGTTTCCCTAAAGTCACCAGTGATAGGCACCTCTGACATGAGAACTAACTTGATCATACATTTGGGAGCCTTGCTTAATAAACTGGGCCCAGCTTTTATTGATAAGCTTAATTAATACTTGTATTGCTGTATCCTCACAGGACATCCACTGAGGATTTTACAGAGCTTCACAAATACAGCAAAGCAATAAATTCTGTTAGAAACAAATGAAGAAATGCATGGCAACTGAGTTCAGATGTGAAAAAAAAATAAAAATAAAATAGGAAATAGGAAGAAAGAAATGGAAAATTGTCATTTTAAAAATACTATCCCTTTTAAAATATTCACATTCTCTGCCTTCAGAAAACAAAGATTAAAAGGGTGAAAGTTATGCTTGCCAAATATTTAACAGCTCAGTCAGATTGAATATATGTCCAAGTTTTTGATCCATGTTCTTAGAGTCTGTTTTTCTCCTGGGATTAATGAGATGTGATCATAGAGGCCATGTGTCAATTCTTGTTTGTAGTGCATTTTGCGGTGTGTAAACTAGGTTGTTTTCTCCTTACGTTTTTATGTTGGATCTGAGTGATACACTGTCTTCTAAACCAGATTGTAACTCAACCCTTAATTTGGTTTCAGCTGGAGTTAAGATGAGGTCAGACATAAAATAGCTCCTACATTGCCTTGATTATATACTGAGAGAGGGGAACATGAAATGCACAGCTGGATTTTTGTGTCAGTATTGTTCGTATTCATGGATTGATTTTTCTGATAGCTTTCTGACATTTATGGAAGGCAATTTTCCTTTCACAGAATTATGTATTTTAGGAAATGACTGCCTAACTACTAGTCTTTAATACATCATTAGAAAAAATAGTAAAAAAAAAGTATTTTTTACTTCACACCTTTATTATAACCTTTGAAATATTGCCTAAGCTCTGGTGACGTTCATAAAGAAAACACACCATGTACAGTTATGTATGAGGTCAATACGAATAAGCTTTTGTTGGAGAATGGATTTGTTTTGACATTTTTATAACATTTTGTTTGGACATGTCCATCCTTCTTGGTGTTAATACTCTATAGATAGTAAGGTTGCTGAAGAATAAGAACAAGAATATTTGCCTCCTTCTGTATTAAAGCCTACCAAATGCTCAGGTTTGTTTAGAATTACATTTTTTGTGATGCCGCATTTTTTAGAGTAACACCCCCATTTATGTTAATTTCAATATTCAATAATTTCTTGCTAGAGAACAAGAGATAAAGGAATGTTAACCAATCATAAGAAATTAAATGTATCACAATATACAATGTATTTATCAAGATTAAGTTTTAAATATGTCATAAGTGTATTTGAACTTGAATAAACTCACTTCTCCCCCCAACAAGCAGCCCTTGTCCTTTGTTCATGTCTTGCTGTGCTTTGCCACAGAATATTTGTGTCTTTTGCAAAGTGATTAATAGAAAGGGCTAGAAATCAGTTTGATGGGTGGCCAAAGAAACAAAACACTGCTGCTGGTGGTTGTATTTGTTGAAAAAGTCACTTTGTGATGGGTAAAAGGTCATTCTTTTCTGTCAAAAGATGCTCCTGCTGGGAATATTTATCATGCATAAACTGCTGCATCTGCGCCCTTTCCTTTGGATTGCATCAATAACACAACACCTAAATAATTCCAGCCTTTTTCAAAAAGAAAAAAAAAAGTTCATCTATTTTTAAGTAGTATTGAAGATTTGATCTTTGTGCTATATCTGAAAAAAGTGAGAAGGTAATGAAATGTCTTGTCTTGTTTGGGCCATATGCAATGATAGAAGATAACAGCTTTAAAAATGTACATTAGAACCTTCAATGAAATAACAGAGATCAAATCATTGGAATAGGATCAGCAGTGTTAAAGGTTAAAGAAAATGTACCACTGATTCGCATATTCATCTCCATCTGTTTTTTTTATGAATACTCACGTATATAGTCCTTTATATTATATGGAGTTTAATGTGCAGTTTTAATTGTCTCTTTCTCAATGACAGCGCCATGGATTGGTGTAGTGTACAGGATCTGGTTTGCCATGACTCACACAAGGACAAGTTTCTTTCTGATAATGTATGTGTAATGAATGGATGATACTTGTCTGTTACTTGTTAATGGTTTACCAATATAATGACTTGGTTTTCTTAGCACATCTAGTCTCTTTCAATTAAAAATATGAGTTTTCAAAATTGAAAGATAAAGGGAGTTGATCTATTATCTGTTCATCATAATGATTTTAATACAATATTGTGGGATAAATTCATATAGACTTTTTATATACAGGCATATCTATGAGAATTAATTCAACTGTAATTTATCTATAACTATATCACACATCAAAGAAAACATCACTCTATTTATTCATGTTTGTTTTTAAGAAAAATAGCATAAATAGATTTTGGACACAGGTTAAATGTTTTTGTCATTGCTTTGATTGATTTATCATTTATGACTGACTGTGTTACACATGAGTGACTTTGATTAAATCGCCTGGAGAAAATCAAGTGGGAATACAGATAAACCAATATACGCCACTAAACAAGAGATCTTTGCCTTCATGATATTGATTTGTTGGAGCAACACCTCTGGTGGAAATGGCAGAAGTGATGTCAAGTCCTCTTTGCCTTCCTACCCTGATGAGCCGGTGTAGTGCACACAAGCAAAATGATATGCTAATTGTTGTATTTAATAAACCAAAGTATGGTGAACAATGTCTAGAGGCTACACACAATGATAATGACAGCTTGGCTGCATGGTACTGCATTGATCAAGTCTTTAGATCTCATCTTCCTGTAGTCTCTTTTTGTTACATTCATGAGAATGTGACACGATAAGAAACATTAAAGTATGTATCTGCGTAAACATATATCGGCTATAAATGAACAAATAAAGGTTTATTCCATGCTGAAAAGAGAAGAAAAACACAACATTTCGGCTCTGCAGCCTTATTTGGGTGTGTGAAAGAGAGGAAAATCAGCAGCTGATAAAACGTGGGAGCAGAAGCCAGGAGTGAAAAGGATGCGGGAACAGGAGAGAAGTAAAGTGGACACTCAGGTGGTATGAAATTGAAAGAGGTCTGAAGTCAAAACCTGCAAATGAATAGAGAGGATTAGGAGGAAACGAGTCCGTCATTGAGAGAATGTGGAAGGTGTGATCCTAATTTCAGGATCATTTGGGTTTTGGATGTCTTTCTTTGATCCTCTAAGCCCTGACATGTTCCCTGAAGTGGTCTCCCAGTCTCCTTCCTGTTTCACCAATGTAGATAACTGAGAATTTTCTGCAGGAGATGCAGTAAAAAGGTTACTGGATGTACATCATGTCATCTGATGGTCCCATGCTTTATCGGATACTGATTTTACTCTCATTCTCAGACCTGAAGAAGGCTCCACAGCCGACACATTGTGCTTCTTTTCTTCTCTTTTCAGCATGGAATAAACCTTTACTTATTCCTGACAACAAGCATACATAGTAAACCAACAAGAGAAGTCATATGTACAGTATGAAGCGAATTACCTTGATACAAATGGACAATCATTCATCCAAAGATAAAAAAGATAGCATCAGGGTTGAAATACACTGACTAATGTACTTGTTATCATCAATCTTGTAATTTAAATCATTTTCATAGAATTAATCAATATCCAGATTCTCAAGGACACATACATTTTTAGTTACTGTCATGACATGGAGAGATGGATCTGAGCTATAGTCATTGCAGCTGTGTCCAATCTGCTTCTGGTGGCTTGGCACCAAAGGTAGTCCTCTCAACACTGGGGAAAAAAAAGAGGAAAAGATCTCACTGAGATCCGATCTTGAGTGGCTTTTGTAAATTTTTGCATATAGCCTGACTTGAATCTAGCCATCTTTGAGATAAAAGTACATAGAAATTGTTCACTAGCCCAGGTGTAGCAGGTACTTCTGAACTTGGACATTTAAAAGTCCAACTGCATAAATTTAATTGATCAGGTGATTGCAAGATTTCAAGATTGTTGCAGAATTCTGTTTACATATGGACTCTTAGAATGGTGTTTGTTGAAGTTGGTCACTGTCACATGGTCAAATAACTTGTCATGTTGCCAGATTTTATGTAAATGGAACAGTTAAACAAACAAGCAAGGTTTTAATGTTGCACAATACTTTTAATTTCCTGCAATCACAGATGTGATTCCAATTGGTTGTGACATCATCAAATGTAATGTCCTTCCCAAACCCAAGGTTTCTTATTGGTTGGTAATCATTGAATGATTGACAGTTATTGTCCTAGTCCGTATGGGTCCCTTGTGGCCGATGTTAGGCATTGCCTTTTTGGAAGTGTCACGATTGGACCCAACTGATAAGGTCCTGGTTTATTTGACAGTCAGGACATGCTGCTTATCAGAGAGGCCCATCTCACATACATTCCTATGACTCAATATAGGAATATATATATATTCATGCCAGAGACATTGTACATTCAAGCTAACAGAACAATTTGTAGTTAATAAGCCTTACTGCTTAACATTTTTCTTTGATTTCTTATTGCCTCCCAATTTTATCTGAAAGATGAAAATTAGATGTCAGCATACTGCAGATACCTTAATATTTTCACAGATGGCTTCTTCAAGTTCACTGATCATCTTTGAAAATAAATTTGATCAAAAACCTCCTAAAATCTAAACATACAATCTCATGCATTTGAGCCTGATTCATGTCACCTGCCTGAGACTGTGACTGTGATTCCCTAAGTGGCAGTGCATAATTGGCTTAGCCTTTTCATGAGCTAGGATTAGAATTAGTCAGCAAGGGTTCTTTGAAAACCTATGACTTTCCAGGCACCTGCAGGCTTCTGGTGACGTCAGTGTGGGACAAGGCAATTCACTAGTTGGTAATCCTCCAAAAGGTAACTACAATGCTTATGGCCTGTCTGCCTTTTATCATTCTCCTTGTGGGGACACCAGTGACTTTACTTTGAGCTAAACTGTAAAAACAAACATTCCAAACTGGGTGTATTATGAGAAATGTGTGATTCTACATTTACATAAAAAATAATTAGAATGTCATTAGAAAATCAGATAACCTCTTTCTGAATCATGTAACTACTCTTTTGTCACATGAGGATGAGAACGCTAGGCCTTGCAGAAAACAAATATTGGATCTCAAACAACGCTTGCACTCGCACTCTTACAGACCCATAATTTAATAATACATTTCTTTGTAAAGAAGCAGGAAAACTTTGAGTTCTATATATAAAATATAAAAAGATGTGTTTTAAAACTTTGGGACATGTTTTTATCACTTATGTTTCTATTAATTTTTATGTTATTAATACAACGTATAATTACAATTGCAATATATTCCAGACACAAATATTCATATACAGTATATGACAAACAGTTTGTTTTAATAATACATTCATACAGAAATTAAAGACTATCAGTAAAAATGAACAAAGAAACATTTAATAAAAACATTTCCTATTTTATAATAATTTATTTAATATTTAATATTTTCTTAGAAATATTGCCCATATATTAATATCACTACCCATCATAGCTGTTTGCAGTCATGTCAGTTAAATAATCATAGTTAAAGCAATCCTCATTAATTAGCTTTCACATCTGTTTTCCTCTCCAATGGCATGTCTTGCAGTCATGCAAAAATATCAATTGAAGGTGAAAAGTGTTGTCATGATTATGACACAGCCTCTTTTAAACCCAAGGGAACTGAGGCAAGGGCACTGGTATATCCACAGAGGTCGTCATTCAATCAGATTAAATAACGTTTTTGTAATGGTGATGTCTTATCACACATCTTATGGTTCTGACATACACAATTGCAGTAGATGACTCCCTTAAAGCTTCCAAACAGCACTATCACACAATAGTCAATCTGTCATTCCAATCAGCTACAAAAAGTACTGTATTTCTTTATGCAGACATGACAATACTGAAATTGATACTTCATTAAAAAGTATGTTAAGGTAACAATAAGACAGGCATTTTAAGCAGTTTCATTATGAAAACATTAATGTAATTATTTTCTAAAATATAGTGGAAATATTAATATGAAACCATGTTTAGAAAACCTGCTATTAAGGTTTTCAGATAAAATATACATTCAGCTCAAATACTGTTTGAAACTGACATTCATCACCCTGTCCAAGCATAATTATGCAACGTTTTACATCCTTAATAATTTGAGAAAAGCTGCTTTTGTAGTCTAACATAAAATTAAATGGATAAAAAAAGTTTCACTATTCTTTATTTTTTCCAGTTACAGTGGTAATGACACAAAATACAGTGTTCTAATTCCATTCACATTTATCATTAGAAAAAATAAATACTACAACAGATAAGAGTTTGTAAGACTGATTTCTGTATTTTTACCATAGGGTAAAGGAGAAATAAGAACAAATGCTGTATTCATAACACTTTTAACATTTAAATATAGCCAATAAGTAAAACAAAAACTCTCTTGGTGCAGAAGTAACTAAGTAGTGAGTACTGAAGTCCTCATTATCAATCTATGATGTAATAAATATTAGTTTATTTATAATATTATAAAGTGTTAATGTTATATAGTTAATCCTTATAGTTAACTCACCAAACTGGGGCAGTTTTAATAATTGAGAATGGTGCAGTGTTGGACTAACTATCTTAAAAGGGGCTAAATATGTAAACAGGGATATGTAAAGTCTGCCATTAATGCTTCTATATGTACTGTAGATTTTTTACACACCCATTAATGTATGGCCCTATAATGTGCATAATATCAAATTAAACACTTATTCAATTTAAATATGGTACAGTAGATACTGTAAATTCAATATTATTACATTAAAATAGTCACTTTTGCTTGATGATGGAGACATCTAATGATGGTGATGATGCATTTGGAATCTGAGAGGTTAATTGTTTGAAGCTGGTGGGTCATCTGGATATTGAGGATTTTCTACCTTTATATCTATGAAAAAAGAAGATATTGATGGTTCGGGATCAGTGGAACTTGGAGCAGCTGTAGACTGTTTAGGCTGTTAAAAAATGTCAGTGTTTTTGTGTTGTTTTCTTTTTCTTCATAAATCTCTCAAGATTTCCCTTTAAGGTACTAAACTATGCTCTACTTCTCATGAAATGTGAAATTTTAATTCATTATAGGATCCATATCCACGGGATACTCTGCCAGAGCATCTGCTTATAATTGGAAGCCTTTTAGGATAGGCTTAGAAGGTTTCCTCTCTTCAGCATCATCATTATGGCTGTCCCAACAGCTAACAGCTTTCAGCTCTTCAAGCTCCCTGTTTGCTGGCTCTTGATAATGGGATTCTAGCAGCTCATTCACCTCACATATAATCAAACCCTTTAAAGTAGGAGACTCACAAAGGCTTGTATTTAAAATCACCAGAAATATTCCCACTAAAAAGCAAAGTTAGCCTATCCTTAATGCTACCTTTTGTGCTGATGAAAGTCCCACTGCCCATCTTCTACACCTGTTTGTTTTTGTTTTTTTTCAGGAGCAAATCTCTTCTTCTTGAATGAATGTAAGCTTGAATTATGCACCTGCTTCATGAACCTCTGATTCAGCTTCTCCTTGCAACTTCACATTATGAAAGCTAAATTATCTGTGACTTTTATCATCTTTATTCACTTTGAAGTGATTTGTACTACTATTACCACCTTTGCACTTCACCACATTAATATAAACTTTTATCTTTTCTGTCCATAGAGCAATTAAAAAATAGACTTTTTGATTAATTTGTTCACATATTCACATATTTAATCTCTCTCTCATCCTACCGTTAATCCCGCATCAGCAGGGTCCGCTTGTCGGCACGCCCATCTCCATTTGGTGGTTTGAACCAAATCTTTGAGCTGACATTGCCATTAAATGTGACGGAGAATACTCCAACCGGCCCGTCGCTCCGCCTGCCGTTGGAGTGGGGGAGGGGGGGTGGAGAACAAAGTAATTTAGCCAATTCATAGAGGGGGATTATTAGGAGGCATAGGAAATTTGGCCAGGACACCGGGGTTACACTCCTACTCTTTTCGAGAAACACGCTGGGATTTTTAATGACCACAGAGAGTCAGGACCTCGGTTTTACATCTCATCCGAAAGACGTCGCTTATTTACAGTATAGTGTCCCCGTCACTATACTGGGGCATTAGGACCCACATGGACCGCAGGGTGAGCACACCCTGCTGGCCTCACAAACACCTCTTCCAGCAGCAATCTTAGTTTTCCCAGGAGGTCTCCCATCCAGGTACTGACCAGGCTCACACCTGCTTAGCTTCAGTGAGCTGCCAATTGTAAGTTGCAGGGTGACATGGCTGCTGGCACATATCCACATATTTAATAAATATCACATAAAGATACAGAATTCTTGACACTTCAACATTTAGCAGTAAAGATACAGAATTAAGTGTTGTTGTATGTTTTTCAGTGAAGCCCCTCTCTATTGTCCACAGAACATCCCAGTGTTCTTTGTATGCTACAATATTGGGGAGAGGAGTTTGTCAATTTGATCAATCATCCAAAAAATGATCCACCAACCAGGTGCATGTATGGCATGGAGACCCACTCCAGCTGGTGACTTCTTAAACAATTGCCAACCATATTTTCTCCAGTTAAGTGGTGCACATCTCTTCTAACTTTTCTTCTTTTCTTGATCCAACTTGGCTGTCTGACAACAGAACCACGTCACTTCCACAACAGTTGTCTAAGCTTTTGCACTTAAACGTTTTGCCCAAAGCATTGGGTTAGAGAGTGAGCCCAAAAGTAAAGACAGAATTCTCCCCAAGGTCTAGAATACAGCCAGGACATCACAACCAGCTAGCTACCATTGTGCATCCACATGAACACCAGAGGAATAGAGCTGGACTTTCACTGACATGCCTGACTATCTTGTTATTCAGCAATAGCCACTATGCCAGGAGCAAATCGAGTTTCTCCCCTCTTTCTGTTACTCATCCTGACCAAGCTGTCGCCCCTGTGCACAGACTTTGTTTCATTTTAACCTAGTGCTTACCTGGATGTCCTGCTGAAGAGAACTGGCTGTCAGTGCAAGGCTGAAGCAGGACGTCATTTTCTACCTAATATGGTAGCTGCACCAGAACTTAATGAGCACTGAGCTAGCACAACATGGACTGGACAAGATTATGATGGACCTCGTCAGCTGTTTCCTCTTTTAATATTACTCCTGCACAGCTTGTGTAAAAATAAGACATGGTCCTCCAACAAGATGGCCTGCAGAGCCTTATTCATGATGGAGGAATGGTTCTCGCTAAAGTCATTGTAGCCCAGTAGACACCTGGCAAGTAAGAGTCACTTTCTCACTTGGCCCATATTTTTCTGCCTCTAGGGGCCATTAAAATATTTATTAAACATATTCAAAAATGTATTACACAGTACCAGCACTGAGATTTCAATTTTTTTAAATATAGTACCATCTTTGGGAGGGCTATGCTATTGAAAATTCAAACTTTGCTTATCTTCCACAGGTTTGTCTGTGGTGGGATACACCCTGGATATGAAGCCTAGCCATTGTAGTGTACATACAAAAACAGACTGACTTATACACCCTCACACCGGGGTCAGTTTTTCCAGAAGCCAATTTACCTATTAGTATGTCTTTGTATTGTGGGAAGCACCCAGAAAAAACACTGTAGCATCCCAGGTCCAGAACTGAACCCAGGACCTCAGTGTTGTAAAGCAGAAATGCTATCCACTGCACTACTGTGCTGCCATGTTTAGAAACAATGACTGCTTAAAACAAGTGCCAGTAAGGTATTGTTCTCTATCATTTGTCACAATCATAAACCCCTCCTCTTAAGGACGCTCCAGCCCTTCCTACTGTAGTTTACCTCAGATTTCCTGCACCTTCCCCCTGTTCCAGTCTACCCTTTAAAAGCCAGACACTCCCACCATTCCAGGCTCAGCTTTGGAAGATGGACGCCTGGACCACCCTGACCATCTGGGTCCCGGGGCTGGGAGCACCTGGCCCTGTTACCCTTTTTTATTCCCCTGACCCTTCGCCGGATCCCACTCCGGCTTTTAACTTTGTCTTGTCTCCGTCATGGATGAATTACCCGGCTCTGGACATTTGCATTCCCTTGGATATTCTTACGGACTCCCTTCGAACTTGTTTGCCTTGGCCACACCCCCCCGAGCACCAGTGCTCCTTGGACATGCCCCCCCGTTCTTCTTCCAGCCCCGATTCCTAGTCTTTTTCCCCATGTTTGTCTCACTCCTCTCCGGATTCTGCCGTCTGCAAAGGGTCCTGAATAACGCTTCGTGACATTGTTGTTATAAAGCCATAACATATTTCGGAGACTGATATAGTTTAATCTAAAAAGCTTATTTTTAAAAGGTTTTTAGGTTCTGAATTGAATAATGTAATATCCATCTATCATTAATATATGAATATTAATTTACTCTGTCAATTTCACAACATTTGAATACATCCATATAAACAAATAGCTGATACAAAATCCATTAATATAAATATCAATTTGTATAATATAAATTCTCACTGTTTCAAAATGCTGGGTAGAAGAACTGACTAACCAGACATATAATTCTGCGTTTGCATATAGCAATTCAAAGTCACCAGCCATGAGAGGTTAATTCATCTGACTAGCGGTATATGTACATGGATATAAGGTATATATGACTTACGAAAGGTATTCTTTTCACATTTTGTTACTTTAAAGCTTGTAGTCATGACAATATGAAAACAAATAATATGTGTTACAGTATATTCACAAACTAGTCCACACATTCAAAGCAAAAATCACAAAGAAAGAAGAAGTCAGATAATTATGACAGACAGTCAGCCTTAATGACCACCTGAGGGGAAACAGCTGTCCTTACAATGATAATACCTGACTGCTAGGCTCCTCCCTATTTAAAAGTGTGTTTCATCTTAGCAGGTGTGTGAGATAGCTAGGGAAAGGTTTGCTATAGCTTACCAAGGTGCTCCCTGGGAGCACTGCATAGAAAGTAATGGAACAAGATGAAGGTCAAAGGTATCGCACTAGTAAGCCAAGGGGGGAACCACTAAAGACAGGCTTTCATTGTGACTAGACAATGAGTCAAATTGCTGATTAGAGACAGTACAGGAGTGGTTGAAGAATTTTTCCTTTTCTGCTCTGCTTTCACACTATGAGCATTGTTTTTTTAAACTTCTAACTGTTCTGTTAAAAGATTAAAGGGGGTATGGTGCTGTGACTGTACCAGCCTCTCTTGCACATAATCACATAATTATTATAAAAGACAAATTGAAAAGTCAGGAGTGCATAAGTATTCAAATGCCTTGCTGTGGCAAGCCTAAATTAATTTAGGTGCACAAAACACACAGTTAGTGGAAGAGTGGCCACTGTTTGCAATAATAACGGTTCATATTTTTAAAATATATACTGTAAACATACATGTCTCTAACAGGTCTGTCAGTCAGATAATGAATGTCAAGAAAAGATTCAACCTTGAAGACCAAGGCCAGGGTGCTTCAAAACAACTCAGAGAAAAGTTGTACTACATAAAGGCAGAGACATTTCAAACAGCCTCAGCACTCTCTCTGTGAGAATGACAAAGTCAATCTTTGATAAGTAGAAAGCACCCAGGCAATGCCTAGATGAAGCTGTTCCTCCAACATCAGCAGCTGGACAAGGAGGAAACTGGTTAGGGATGCCGACATGAGGTCAATGGCAACATTGAGTAAGAGTTACAGTTCAGTAGCTGAGAAAATGTCCACAGGTCAACAATATCCTGGTTTCTCCACAAAAGGAAATGCAAAGTGTTTCATCTGATGCAAACCTAACATCATTAACACCATCCCAACTCCCAAAAATGGTGGGGGCAACATTAAGTCATAGTTTTACTTTTCATTAGCACAGAAGGGTAAGTTTGTCATGACTGATGTACGCTGTAAACATACTGTAGGTTGAGCAAAGTACAGGAAACTCATACTGTAGAAGAAAACATGCTTTGTACCTAAAACTTGAACAAAGGTTTACCTTTCAGCAGGACAATGACCCAAAGCCCTTACATAGGACTAAAGCTACACAGGAGTTTAAGAGTTTGGTATTGGTTTAAGAGTATGAAAGTGAATGTCCTTGAGTGGCCAAGTCAAAGTCCCTACTTGACTCCTACTGCAAAACTATGAGAAGACTTCAGAGCTCTTGAGCAAATCTACCAGGAGAAATGGACAATACTTATGTCAAGCTGGTGTGCAAAGTTGGTAGAGAGTTACTTTAACAGACCTTCACCTTTAATGGTTTCTCTAAATTATGATGTCATAGGTCTGAATACTTGGGTAAATTAATATATTTCAGCCTTTTCTCTTTAGTTTTTGCTGACATTTAGTGTAACTGTTATTAACTACCAAATGGGCCAGATGGGCTGAATGAAAATAAACTTTCTTATTTTCTAATCAAACCCTTAAAAGATTTCAGTTTGATCACTTAAGTTCTAAAATAATAATAAAATAAAATAAGTAAAATAATAAGTTTTATAAAATTGCATGCATTGTTTTGCAGCTTCCCAAAATGAGACACTATGGGAAATGGTCTGAATACTTTTGGACAAACTACAATATACTTTTGTATTACAAGAAACACTATTAGTTATAAAGTAGTTAAAATGTATGTATAAGGAAATTGACTGCAAATGTACTTTAATCAAACAATAGTGTCATGAATTAGTTAATCTTATTTCAGACACATGGCACCAGTACATATGTCTGTGATGGTATATATATTTAAGTATTTAAGATAGCAGGAGGTTTGTTCACAAATCTGGTGCTTTGAACATGAGTGACAGACTGTTTATGAAAGAAATGTGTTCTGCAGCAATTGCCAAGAGGAAATAATCTGTTTCTTTTTATTTAAAATGTATTCCTTTGACAAAATGTTTCACAATTATTGCTAATTGTTCATATAAGAATATTCATTAACAGATGTTTTGGAGATTGAAATTACTGTGTAATTTAGGAGATCTATGCATAAGCGAAATTTTGCCAAAGGGCCCTGTGTGTGGTCAGCCAATTTTTGGCAGCCATACACTTACTCCTGGGTAAGCTCAATGCATTTTGATTAATGTGAGGGTCTACAGTTTCCCATATATAGTAATAAGTGCCTATACAAACGCAACTTTAATGTAATTTACTTTTTCTATAATTGTGTGTGGAGAATGGATTATTTTTGTCCCCTTTAGTAAACAGGGCCTAGTGCTTTGAAGAGGCTGACAGAATATATAATGTAGGAAATTGACGATTCTAACAACATAATAAAGCCATCTTCTGGCTCATGGCAGTCAATGTGTGTTACTGTACTGGAATTGCAAAGCTTTACAAACAGCTTGCCTTTTTCCTTTGCTTGCAAAGTACTACATGTATGTTGAGTTAGAATGATAAATGTTTAGTGTTTAAGTTCTACATTGCATATTTTACCCAAAGTATCATTTTAGATTATGTATGATACATGATATAAGTTAAATCATTTAATTTAAACTAGGTTTGTCAGAGTCATTTTGCTGTATGTTTTTTTTTTTACCATCATCATTATCTGAATTCATAAACTAATTCTTGGATATATTTTTTAAACACTCCAGGTAAATACAATGACAACAATAACAATTGCTATTATTTTCCAGATTATACTGTAGTTCATTCAAATTTTGTTCCTGTGAACCATAAGAAAGGGTTAAAAAGTTAAGATTCAGTTGTTTGGAAGATCCAAAAGTACTATAAAGGGCATTTTCCTGTATTGCAATAGAAAAACCCATATGTAATGAATTGTCTATTGGGAAGGAAGCTTATAAAGAAAGAGAAGAGTTAATATGGGTGAATTCCAGAAGCAAATACATTTTGGCAAATTGACAAAGTGCATTTTGTGTACCAAGATCAAAGAACAGGAGACCTGTCAGGATATAGGTCTGATTTTTTCTCTCGATGCATGAATGACCTTGAGCAAGTCATTAATTAGAGGTTTACTTTGCCTAAATCCAAAATGTCTGGAAGTACAACACCAGGCAGGTTCTACTTGGAAATAAGCTGCTACTCTCCAGCTGATGTGCTTTGGGAAAGAACTAAAAAACCTTTAAAAATGTGGTATACCAAGGGTTGGAAAGATGCCAGATTTGTGTAAGTAACAGTGATAATCTGATCTAATCTGCTGAGGCAGCTTTCAGATTCGCATCACCAGAACAGATCAACACCATCCTACAAGGTTTTTTAGTTTATCACAAAGTAAGAGCAATACAGAGGGTGTTTACATTATGTATACTATGTGTCATAGTGAATGTAATAGTAAGAATTGATTTTTGAAGTGATTTAAAGTTTCTGTGGTATTTTTATTTTAAAGATACTTGGAGTATTTTTAAAGTATAACTGGAACTTCAGTTAACAGATACAATTGTTAACTTAGTTATTCAAACATCACCTGCCTGGTCAATTTGTTTGCTGAGCTGTGCATGCTGTGTGTTACCATTAATTTATCTGGAACCTCTTTAGAACTTTTTTTTATTTAGTTTTTGATATGCATGTAGCATCTATAATGGTTTTCAATCTAACGTGGATAGTTCTGCCAAAAGTGGCAGTTAATGTGTTGACATTATTAATGATTAGCTATATTTCTCCTAAAAATGAAGGACATGGATCAAAACTGATAGAAATTCAACATTTTTTTCACTGCTTCCATAGTAAATTCTCACCTCTAAAAACTGATGCTTAAGTAAACAAACAGTTTTTCTGGGTTTTTGTACAGCATGCACTTATTGCAAATTCTAAATAATTCTGTTTGCAAAAATTATGCAAAACTGATCCCCTAGATGGCTCAAGACACAGTATTCTCCAACATTGATCAAAGCTACTCTGGCGATTAACTGCAAATTGTAGGCATTTAATGTTCATACTGCATAATTCAATGTTGAGTACCATTGTTACAAATACATTAAAAAGCAGCTAGCTGAAGCAGCTATGAAATATAGGGGTATTTGTCTATTCACAGAGTCTTAGTATTGAATAAAATACTGTATAACACTTCCCCAAGTAAACATTTAAAACATTATTACTTAACACAGTTTACATGAAAAACTCTAAAAATTTATTATTATTATTATTATTATTATTATTACTGTTACTATTTTCTTTGATATTACTGTATTTTTTGTATCCACAACAAATCTTTAAAAATGTCTAATATTAACATTTATTGGCTATTATTATCTTATGTGATAAAATGTGATAAATCCTAAATTTCTCTTTCTAATAAAAACTGAATGAGATTAGTATTATGGTCATCAGGGAATACAAAATAAAGAGTAGCTTTATATTTTGAAATAATATTAGTTGTGAACAGATGAGGAAGAGTGTAGTTTTATTTTAAAAAATAGAAGGGACAAAATACACAATAGAGGCTTCATTGATACACAACTAGTATTTATCAGCTCAGCTTTTAGCCTCTAGGATTTTTTTGGTTTCTGTAAAACACAGGATTAATGAGGTGGTTTCATGTGATATTTGAGAACCATCTACTGCTTCTATATCTTCTATAAAATATCTTCTTTATCTTCTATAAAATACACCATTCTCTCACTAAGCCTTCACCAGCAGGGTATGAAACACACCAAAGAAATAAAAATAATTAAAAAATTCAATAGTCCTTTTATGTCCTCTAGAATGTAGTATCAGTGTTTAAAATATAATTTAATCAGTTTGTTTTAATACTGTGTAAAGTATAGGTCTGAAACAAGAATGGATCAAAATACTTTAGATAAAACAATATTGTCCTGAAGTAAAAAGAAGGACAATGCTTATGTGATTATATGTATTTTAGTGTGTCCTATTAAATATAAATATATGTATAGGTGATATTACAAAATGATCTTCCCAGTTTCTGAAAGATGTAGATTGTTTAGTTTACAGAGACATACACATTGTAAGTATATTAAATATAAAAGGATATATACATATACATATAAATGGATGTTTTCACTAGAAAAAAAACAAACGTGGGATTTTGTACTTAAAGGCTATTCTAAAACTCAGAAACCTCTATTTCCAAATCAGAAATGACAATTTGAAAGTATGTTTGAAGCTTATAATTACTGAACTAAAAAAATAAGTTTCAGTACTTGTATAAAAAGGCAACCAGATGGTGAAGAATGCATTCACATTGTTAGGAGTAATTTTGTGAATGTTCCTGAGTGCATCTTTCTCACTGAACTTTCTCCATGCCAGAGGTCTAGGGGAATGTACGGACTTCATCAGATCTCCTTATCTAGCATTTTTCCCAGGGGTAATAAATTAAAAATGGATGCCTTAAGCAAGAGTTAGCTTGAATTATTAGACATGAATTTAAAATGTGTACAACCATAAACACTTTAATGTGATGCTGTGTTTTTGACTGAAAAAGGCATTACATTGATTTTAAAATGCATGGGTATCAAAGTATTAAAAGTCACAAGTGCCATCTAAATATGACTGGTGCCAATGGGAAACCGAAAAGCTGCAAATTAACTGCGAAGCACAAGCTTCTCAAAAGTTGGTGAAGGAGCATACAAATAAATAAGGATGGTTTTGAGGAGCTTTTAAATATTGATGTAAATACTTAACAGCAATTAGGCCCTCAGGCAGTCTGATGAATAAATAAATGGCTAGTTTTTAATTGACTACACACTACTGAAGAGCAACATGTGGTATTGGAATACCATAGGAATTAAATATTTAGTATATTGTTATTGTTACTCTTTTTCCTGTAATACTCACCTACTGAAGTAAAAGTTATTGCAGGATAGTGGTGAAATAAATCACTGATGTTTAGTAATTTATTTTATGATATTTATACCAATATAGGGAATATTTATATAATTTTTTTTTACCAAACCTAGGGAACCCAGCACTTTCATTTCAGCTCAATTTACAAATCATGGGTGTTTTGACAGAAACTTCTCTCAGTTTACATCTCTGCTGTATCTTAAAGTCCTACAAAAATATTTTTTGTAACTTATTAAAATATAAAAAAGATTTTGATATATTTTCTGTTTTTTGGAAAATTTCCTTGTACTGTTTTGTTGAACTATGCTTGTGCACACAAAAAACACTTTAATACAATTTCTCAACAAGACAGTGGGCCTTTTCACAACAGGCCTTTTCAATTCTGCTTTTTTAAAATCCCAAACAAACAGGTGTATCTAGACCATTTGCAAAAACTTAAGAATGGGACTTTTGCTAAGCGGACTTTGAACCCATTCTTTAGAATTCTGCTGTCTTATGCAAGCAGAGTCCACAGTTTGCCTTTGACTTCTTAGTGACTCTGAAGGTGACATTTCAGAAAGTCTAAACTTAATAAACGGAATTGCTTCCTTTTCAGAAATGCCTGACCTGTCCATAACTCTACCAATCCTGTGCAGAATATCAATCAAGGAACTTTGTGAGCTACCTTTGTCTCAGAGGCACTGTTTTAATAGGCCTCATCAGAGTCCTTCTATGACAGTACTCATGGCCTTGGGAAGTAGCAAGAAATGAACTTGAGAGATTTATATTTCCAGACAGATCTCTACAGTACATTTGAAGGTATTCAATAGAATATGATAATATAACTACTGGAATAAATATGGCTTTGGCTGATTCAAGGTAATAAAAATGTTATAGTCATACTTTTTAAGTGGTGTTACAGCATTGTGTGTGGACAGATGAAAACCAATCCACAACTCTGTTTAGGTGTCTGCAAGAGAGGTGTTCACTGGAGGTTCGGTGTTGTACAAAGCATTATTGGTTCGATTGTGAATGTAGAGAAAGCTGTGTACCATTTTTAAATGAAATGTAATTTAGTCATCCCAGGAACCAAATGCAGAATTTTTTTTTTTAATTTAGCTAATTAATAGCTCCCCAGTACTCCAAGAAAGAATATTAAAATATTTTCCTAGATGCTCATCCAGTCTAATGATACTCTTTATAACTAATCTCCTCCTTAAAAGTGATAATGCTGGCCCCTGATTTAAATGTTTTAATAAATATTGATAAAGCAATATTCTTCACCATATACTTTATTTTGGGCAGCACACTGGTGCAGTGGTAAACATTGTGCTGGGGCCGTTGGTTTAATTCCAGACCTGGGGTGCTATACAGTATGGATGGAGTTTGTATGCTCTCCCCATGTTACTGTGGGTTTCCTTCAGGTGTTCCTCTTTCCTCCTACAGTGCAGAGATATACTGGTGGGCTAATTGGCTTTGGAGAAACTGGCCCTGGTGTGAGTGTGTGCATGTTTATTTCTGTGTGTGGCCTGCAATGGGCGAATGTTCTGTCTAGGATGTATTCTATCTACCTTGTGCCCGTTGTTTGCTGGGATAGGCTCCTGCTTTCCTGTGACCCTTGATTGGATCAAGCAGTTAAAAAATTAATGGATGTATGGATATATTTTGTTTTGCTGATTTTGAAAACCATCTGCTAATATCAAATTGTACTGATCTCCCAACCTCTTTTAAAACCATGGACTCAAGTATGTTGATATGCTTGTATTAGTGCTATCTCAAACGAAATGTAAAACCTTTTTTGGACATTTGATGAGCTTAATTACAATCAACAGGCCACAATTGTAAGTCTTGATTTACCTGGTTACCATGAAAATAATTTCAATTGCTCCTGCTGCTTAGGTATAATTGATTTGAACTGTGCAAACACCCACTTAATTTGTAGCCCAACATAAACCTGTAAAGCAATGCATTAGTCCATTAACTTGGCTAATTTTGTCCTAGGTCAGTGCTGATTACCAATTACCAAAACACACACTGAACTCGTGCAGAATGCATTCGATCATTAACTTAGCTAATGTTCCTGATTCAGTGCAGTTGAAGTGACTATGCATATAATTACAAGTGTATAAGAACAAAAGGCCTTTAACCACCAAAAACTATTAGTCTTGCCTGAAAGATATATACCTAAACAAGGAATATACTGTATGTAGAAAGGTGAGTAGTAAAACTGCACTAAAGAAAAACTCAGCTTTATTCTTTCACCATACATTTTAACTCTTCAGATCAGGAAATATTTGAATCTAAGAGAACAATGAACTTTGGTCACTATCATCTATCAGCATGGAAACTGACAACTTAATATTGCATATATTTTTAATCAGAATTACATATTAGAGAATGTAATTATTCATGTAAATGTGTGGGAAAGTTTGTCTTGAAGTTGTATAGGGTTTTTAATTTCCTTTAATTAGCCTTTAAAAGAGGAATGGATATAGTTCATTAGATGTAGATGTGTATTTAGATGTAAAACACTGTATTCACTTTACTGCAACAATTTAACATTAAATGTTTTCTTTCTGCTAGGCGAAGCACTAAAAAACACAGATACAAATCAGATTTTTTTTCTGAGTTACAGTATTCCTTTTATCTTAACTGTGACACAATGACATAAATATAGAGCACAGCCCACACTTCAATCTGCAACACATTCATTATGGAAGGCGAAGTGAGTTTCCTAATAATAACTAATTGCTTGCAGCTTCATAATTTACATTTAGTGACGTAAAAGCAGAGTGAATGAGAGTGACAAACCCTAACTCTTGTGGAATGGAGACAGATTTCCATGATTACAAATGTTCAAAACGGAGCTTCAGACTTAGAAAAATGATCATCCGAGAAATGGTCCTGCGACCTTTTGAAAAATGTATCTTCAAAACCTCTACAAGGATGAGTTCATAGCACAAGATACTTAAGACCATTTTAGTTGCAAGGTCGCTACTTAACGTTTTAGTGATGTTCCCATTGACATGAACATCTTTGACCTGCTTCTCCTTCAAACTGTTTGTGCCAGCAAAATAGAACTCAAGTTTCTTGGATGCCTTCTGGCTTTTGTCCTCTGCAAACCTTGTTTCACAAAGGTGAGCCATCAGATTTAGAAAAAGATAAACATTCAGAAGTGACAGGGTGGCAAGATTAGACTGGCCTTAAAAAACAAAACTGTTCACAACAAACCACATTGTTGAGAAATGGCAATTCTTTGACTTGCATTCTCCTCTTTGTCTTGAAGGTTTTCTTCAGTTATACAGTACCAATTAAATTAAAACAAAACTCCACTTTAATATAATTATATATACTGTAGTATAACCTCACTAATATCAGCAGTGATACATGGATTGATATTCACTGATCTTGCCTGCTGATGGGCAAATATGGAATAATTTGGATGGTGGAGAATCCCAGTGCTTGCATGGTCTGATGTTTAAGACAGTTGAGGCTGTCAGAGACCATGTCTCATCAGCTGAAATAAGGCAAGCATAAAAGAGAGTTGGATTTTAAGTGATTTAATAGAATCATACATTTTCTTTTCTTCCGTTGGTGTTGAATGTGAACATCAAGGTTTCAGTTGAGGTACCTTTCTTGGGTTGGATGTATCTAGATTATAAGGAATATTTTAAGGATTGTTCATGTGAAACAGCTGTGGGTATCTTCATAGAAAGATCTTCTGTTATTAATGTCATGATCTTGACAACCATTAGCTTAGCTAATGATATCAGCAGGGCACCTGCACCTGAGGTCACCTTCACTGAAATCTAGAGACCCCTGGTTTAGTACTTGACTTAGGACATTATCACCATACAAAATAGCTCAATGATGGTGAACCTAAGTAAGTTTTTCACATTCCTTGGCCACCCACCAGCTTTATTATAGCTCTATAGTCAATGTTAATGAGCAGAGTTAGCTTTACCCTAGGGGGCTGCCTTCCATCTAGGAAAAAATAAAGGATTTTTCATGTCAGTGTAAAGTTGCCAAAATAACTCTGTCAACTAAGATATGAAGTATTTTTTGTGATGGATTTCAATATGTTTTATTCCTGATTTACTTACCATTTATCTTATCTTTACTATGTATAAAAGAGGCTCATGTTTAAAGATACTAATTTTAATGATTTGTTACTCCCTATGCATAAAATGGCAACACTGCTGAAGATAGCTAGGCATTTAAACCATTTCATTCACACCTTAACATTTATATCTTATAGAAACCATAGTCAAAATTTATTCTATTAATCTTTAATGGTACATGAAAGGCTAATATGAAAGCATCTTCTTATAATTTTAATATCAACTAGTACCATATGCTCAGCACGAAAGAAAGCCATATTGATTCGGTGAGCTTACCCCAACAGCTGTGTTGCAGAAATTACTTTTTCCTTTGTGCTTTGTTGTCGAGCAATGGAAATTGCTTATTTCCCTTGCTTCGGTTGTCAGCAAATTCAATGCCAATAAAGCCTAATGTACACTGACCTTTTGTTCTACAACACAAATTAAAGCAGTCATTGTCAGTGAAAACAGAGTGATTCATTTGGATGTACCTGCTACCTATTCATTGTTGTTTGAATAAAAGAATGGCTTGCATCTCTCATCTCCATAAAACCAAGCATGGGGATAATAAAAGAAAACAAAAAAAGTAATTTGGACATAACCAGAAATACTAGAGCCACAAGCTCAGGTCCTGAACAGTGTCACAGAACAAACTATGTATAGTAGATGGCAATAATTCAACAAACTTATTGGTGTTCCTGCCCCATACCCTCTATCTGCAAAACCTTGTGTTTTACAGACTATTTGTATTCACTTGCCAAGACTTACATTTTATTTTCATTGTTATTTACTTTTAATTTTATCAGTAAATGCAATAAACTCCCTTGGTATCCACAGTCCTCCACAGAGAAAAGGGACTCCTACAATGTGTGGATGCACCATATTTACAAAAAATCACATTGTAGTGCATGTGTATGCATGTTCGGAATATCCATTACGTTGATGCAATTTCTGCTCTTAAAACAGAGATACTGGTAGTGACAAAATAAGTTCAAATAGTTTTGTACTTGTACTTTCTTTTGACAAACTGATGACAGCTTTACACTGCTTAAAGATGATGCTCTGTAGGTAATGTTTTTGTTGGTATGTTTTGTGGAAGAAATGTATTCCGTATAAAGATAAGAAATACATTTAATTAAAAATCTAATGTAAAAAAATGTAGCTGGTTAATTAAGCTCTTACATTAAAAAAGTGATTTGTTTCCTCTTTACTTAAGAAGAATTAGAGAAGGCACTCTTTCATCAGGATCAGTATGGTAACAGTGCACACTTTGCTGTAGGTGTTGTCATCCTTTGTGTGTGAACTTATAACAAGGTACGGGCTACTTGGTGTTAAAAATCCCATAGCACTACTCATAGGAGAATGCTGCTAGCCCCAATCCCCAAAATGATCTTCTGTGTGTCCTGACAAGACACAGACATGTACAGTATGTACTACCTTGGGTGCTGTGCTAGAGATTAAATGAGTCCTTTTGTGCATGGGAAATACTTTGGCATCCTTTGAGATGAAAAGTAATTCATATGCAACAAATTATTAGAAAAACACAGAAAGAAAACTGTGATCATTCTCCTTCCCTAGATGTAAAGCATCTAGTAATCTTAATTCTTTCCAGTAGTAATCTCATTGTTTATATCAATACAGCCTGCATTCAATAAATGTATGTTCTAGTCAGTTTTTTTCCCATTTTTTCACCAGCTATCTCAAGGCCTTCTCTTTACAAGAAAAAGACATGCATTATCACTTATGGTACAGCAACACAATAGACATATATGATAGTGTTATCGAAATAAAAAGAAAATACTTAAGTAAAAAGTAAGATGTGATGTGATATCATGATTTGGATGACACCTTTTATTTGCCTAAAAAAGGCTGAGTGTGCATTACTGAAGCCCCTATTTTATTGGAGCTGTCTAGATATTTTCAAAGATGAAGTTAAATATTTACATTTTGATTGGTTTGGCAGCTTCAGTTAAAAAATAATAATAAAACAGTTTTTTATTTGAAATAAAAAAACATTTACTAAATATGTTTTATATCTTAAATGCATATTACATTGAGATACACTAGATCTACAATGGCACAAGTAATTGGAGACAAAGAAAATTAATTGTTGAGATAATATACTGTATGTATACTGTAGGTATCCACATTTTATTTTAATTTCTTCTTTTGTTTGGATGTTTAGAAAAGTTTTTATTACTGTGAAAAAAAATCTTAAATATGTTTGCTGCTGTACTATATATCCTATAAATAATTTTGACTAACATTATTTATTGACAGTGGATCTAAAATAAGTCAAGTACTTTTCAAACTGACATCTAGTTTAATTCACTTGGGGGAACATGTAGACAAGCTGTCCATTTGAAGGCTAGAGTGTCAAGGCAAACAATTTGATGAAGCATGTACTGTAGGACAACACAACCCACTGTTCTTTGTGTCATTATTAGATCTTCCTCGTGGTTTTGCATTCCCATTTCTGAGATATCCTGATGGTAATCTCTAAGGACAAATTTTGCTTTTCCCTAATTTAAGAATGTTGTGAGGAAAAAAATATTTTGGCGTCTTGTTTCTTCAATTCCTCTATGGAACATGCCTCCTTCATGGTGGATTTCCAGTTAGGAGCATCTGTTTTTATTGCAAATGCTGGATTTTCCCATGTTGTTTTTTTGGGCGATGAAAATCATGCAGATATGACTTGCTTTTTGTATGTTAAGAATGATTAATTTAGTGTTCTGACATTATAATAATGCAGAATATTTCTTAACCCTACTTTTGTTCCTTAAATTAATTAATTTCTTATAGGAACATCTCACTTTCCTATTCCTCTAAATGAACTGTGAAAGTTACTGCATATGTAAAATTTGGAATTATCATTGGAACCATTTCCAGAATGTCACGGATGTCGGAAGGGCAAACCGTGGAATGACAAGGAGAGCAGTAGAGACCCTATGTGTAGGGGCAACACAGAGGTTAGCCCAGGCTCAGGGGTCAGACGATGTTGGAATAGAAACCTACAGTATGCCCTCAGGCCACGGACGTGGGGTGACCTGGTAATAGGCGGGTCTCACAACATCCGTACTCTCAATGCTGAGCGAGGAGCAAAGGGTGACAAGGAATATACTGTATAGCTTCACACAAAGACACACCGGAAGGACAAGAAAAGCACAGGGAAACTAGGAACAGGACAGAGTAGGAGCACTCTCTAGATAGAATCTATAGATTCTGTACATGGGAAGTATAATTATTTTGAAATATGATATTATGCTCATAAGTATATTAGTAAATCTTAACTGAAGCTAGATGGGTCAAAATGCTTCCTCTTATTTGCAAACATTCCTTTGTCAATAGTATTTGAGTGTGTTATTGTCTTAGAAAAATTAACAGTTCTAGTAGATCATTTATTTCCCCAGGGGCCCATTGAATCGTACTTCTGGATGTGCATGTTTTGATACTTGTTATGCGGAAATTCAGATTTATCAGTTGACTCAAGCTGAAAACTGCCCATATAATTTAATTATGTGTATTTTGCAGAATATTGAGTAATGTTCATCTGTTAAATTCAAATTTATATAATCTGTTTATAAAGACATGCCTTTCAAACAAACATGAAAGACGAACTTTCATGACTTTTATTCCACCAAAACACAATAACCACCTTAATAAACAGCATTTGAAAAATTGTTTAAGATCTAGTTTCTTTTCATGTAAAAAATTGACTACTCTTCATTTTAATATCATTTAAAGACCCCTATTAAATGTTTACCATCCTGGTCATGGTAAAGGTGGTGTACAGGGTAGCTCAGCCCAAGATGTATTTTCTGATTAAATACAATGTATTAAAATAAATTTATATTTGTTTATATAAATTTATGTATTTATTATTTATACTATATATAGTATGCTGTATACACTATATATATTTTATATACATATCTTTATACATGTAGTATAGAAAAAGTAACTCCCTGTAGATACCATTTACATTTGAAAGGTTCATGTTGAAGTCTTTTATGGGAACAAATGATCAATTTTAAATTTCACCTCTGAGAAGAGGGAACAAATAAACAAAAGGAATAATCCACTTAAATATGTCACAAAATACAGAGCATGAAAGAAGCATCATGAAAGCTTACATAGCATTACATAACACAGCTACTGTTAATATAATACTTCATCAATAGTTCATGTAATACTTCATCAGTAGCAATGTCACAGCCTGCCACAATGGCAGCAGATGCTGAGTGCAACTTCAGCTGTGGATCTTTCTAAAAGTAAGATGTCATAAAAAAGGTCTAGTCAAACAGATGAAAAAGTGATAGCTGATAGGCTTTACCAAACCCCTTAAAATGGTTATCTTAGCTGCTGTCGTCCTTGCCAGAATAAACAAAAAACCCTTATTACTGTATTGATTATATAATATTGATTGTATTTATTGATGGTGTTAGCTGAGATACATCTGCCAATGAAAGTACCTCTGGTGAGAGAAGCACCATAATCACCAGACAAGAAAAAATGGTAGATGTCGCACGTCACCGGAATGCATCCATTTCTTGGCACTCCCATTACATATGCAAATGAGTTTTGTAGCAGAAAATCAGTTGAGCAGTTTTGGATGGATATGCTGTAGTGTACAATTTTCAGATAATATGAAAATATTGTGGAATATGATGTTCCAATGATGGCTAACTCTATTTCAGGTGGATATTATTGGTATACACCTAATACTAAAAATAAATAACACATATGAAAATAACACAAGTATTGATTATATATACAGTAAGTGGAAGAAACTTCTCCCTGGTGGTGGCATTTAAAAAAGTTCCATTAGTTGGTAAGGATTTTGTAGGGTACCACCATGTGTGTCAAGTGATGAGTAAAATCAGAGAGATAAGAAAAAGGAACTTGGAAGTGCATACTATTCTTGCAAATCCTGGAATAAAAGAAGACCAGAGTCTTCTAAGATATCTTAACATACAGTATTGTTACACATTAACCAAGGAGGATAAAGAAAGGGATGATTTCAATGTTACACCATGGAAGTCCAGGGACTGAGGCGGACAGATTCCACAGACATCTGCTCTTTATTGTGCATAACTCGTAACTGACACAGAATGGCAAAACCCACCAAGGCACCCAAGTGCCGTAAAGCGGTAACCCCCAAAACCCAAAATGCAGTCATAAACCCCACAAGAATGCTGTGCGCGACATAACATTCATGTTAGGCACAAGTTAGTTGTAACAAATATGAGAGCTGTATAAAAGCCAATAATATGTGAAAATGTCTGCTACCATTTCTATTGGATGTCAACTAACTGGAAATGAAACCATAACTTCATACAGTAAACCCTAGGTTTAAATGGACTAATGGGGAATGTCCATTATTGTCAAATGTCAGTTACAGTATGTCGCAAATTACATTATTCAGCCCAAAAACACACTATTAAATGAGGACAATATATACATATATTGTAGTGAACAGTTCTAAGTACTGTGTTGGTGGTGTTGGAAATGACAGTCTGGATGCTGACAAGTGAAAGAGACAGAATGAGGGTAACTCCTTGCTTTAGAAAGGCAAAAAGGTGGGAAGAGTGAGTCAGAAGTTGTAGAGGCCGTGTGTGCGGAACTCTACAATACACATATTTCATACAGTATATGCTTTCTGCAGCTAACTGCAGTGCTGCAGTGTGCATTAATATATTACTGCATTGTACTGTTTATAATGTATAAATTACAGTCCAGTCCTCTCTTTACCAGACTAATGGAGGGAGGTGGTGTCAAGTATTCCTATCTGTCCATTAAATTACCAATGAGATGTTTTGTGCTAAAAAAACACACTCCTATGAGAAAAATATTATGTCAGGAGAAAGCCAAGGTTTTTTGAAATGGTAATACGTGACTAGAAACTTATTCATAAAATGTGTTCTTTTTTATTAAGGACTTTTAAGATCTCAAAAGTTTATCATCTACAATGGGAAGATTTTTTTAACCTGGGACAGATATTTTTTATGTGTTATTGAATCTTGTAAATGTATGATTTGCTAACAACCCTAGGGCATTGCTTTGAAAGTACAGTGGGAAACTTAAAAGATATTAGGAACACAGGCTTATTGTGAGAGATTCAATGAGCAAAAACAGATATTTAGTTTTTTTTGTTTAATAAGGCAATATGTGTCTGAGTAAATGCTATTTTATTGACAGAGATGCTGTTGCATGAGATGTTCAGAAGTGCTATTCCAGGTGTAAAACTCAGTTGCTACATATCTTAAGTGGGCTGTTGAGTTGGTCACAGTGGTATGTGCAGGAAAGCAAACAGAGGGATCTTGGACCATTAGCAGTGTTCACAGCCTTAAGACAGAATTTCATTAGTGCATTACCATTGGATAGATAACCTGACGAAATGTGCTAGTTCTGTTAAGGAGGTTATAATTACCCGTTATTCATTTGTGAGGCAAGGTAGACTTAAGTAATTTAAGAATGGATGAGGAATAATAAATACAATTTTGTTTGTGTAACATTTATTGGAAAACCTTTTATGTTTTCAAAAACAAATTTTTAGACAAATAATTGGGATCATTAGTCAGGAACTAGCATTCTATGGGAGGATAAAAAAGCAGGGAATTTAAAATTTCCACTTACATAAACAGGAAAATGAAAGTGATTAATAAAGGTGTGGGAAACAGTCACAGCATTAAACAACACTAGGCTAAAGGTTGCAAATTAGTTTGTTTTTATTCATCGCTAATGAGTCCTGTGTTAGTAAAGACACTGCATTTCAAGTATAAGTAAATCTAAACATGTTGTTTCAAAGTATTTAGAATTACCAACCATTTACCATAGACAATGTTTCAAATGATGACAAATTAAGTAATCATACTAGAATTATCATATCATTGTCTCAGTTTGAGATAAAATAATCAGCATTTTGAAATACTCTAAGTTTCAAAATTAGGTATTCATCTATCTTTAATAATTAATAAGTTTAATGTTAATGAATATGTGCTGAAAGACAGAGTATAGAATATTACTTTATATTTCATATCATTTACAGTACATGCAATACCTTCTATTTGAAGCATTAAAGGAAAGGTAAACTCATTGGAAATATCTGACATATTTTGCAGAAACTATCAATTTGTCATCATATGAATGCATTTATATTTAGCTAAAATGTCTCATGTATCATTTTTCCCTTTTGAATACAAACCAACTTATACTGTTTATGTTTTGTCTCGAGGTAAACATTTATAGAGGTGATGCCAAATTAAACTGATTTGCAATGTCAGTATTGCAGATGTTTTGAAAAAGAGATTCACTGGCATATGAAAATACTTATTTTTTGTGTATACTGAATTATATATACATTCTATTTATCTAGAAATCCTACACCTCTAATGCACCAAAAAACACACTGACTCACTAATAGTTTCAAGATTCTTACAGCTTAATTGTTTTACTCAAGGAACACAGAGTTTGAAAAAGTCCTCTTATGAAAACCATTCTAAAATGTTCTAAATCCTAAAGGTTTTACTCTATATAGAAGTGTAAAAAATAATATATTCACAACGTCTAATGTCAGGTATGATGTCTGGTTTAATTAAATTATTTATATTGTATATTTTAATTTTAAAAATATAAGCAAGGTTTTATACAGTACATTTCTTAGTCATTTTGTATCACATCAAACTGGTTTCAGATGGCATTGTCTGTCTGAGGTACTGAATGTTTTTGAAACCATTTCCATTCTGCCAGGCTGTAATCAGTCTTCATTTTGATTTGTAAGTATTGCTTTATGTCATGCGCTTTTCAGCTTGTTACCATAGTGAAGCATAAAATAGACATTTCAGTGAAAGACTGCAAATCTTGATTCATATTTTATGCAGTTTTTGTACTTAAGATTAGGACAAATATATATTCTGGTCTGTGCAGTAGTAGAAGCATTATTGTTCAGTGTTATACTTCATACTGTATAGATTATACTCAAATGTAGCCTCAAAAAACTACTTTTCTATTTGTAAATGAGAATTTTATTTCAAATTGCAGAAGGCCATTGGTGTCCAAACCATTGTGAACTAACACAGTAAATTGCTGAATCATGTAGTCAGTATCCAACAAGTCTGTCTTTGCATTTGACTTTCAGCGATGCCTCTAAATCGCACTGTCATGAGCCACCTAAGGAAAGGATGTAATTATAGCCGACTTGCCACTAGAGGTGACTACACTGCCTCTGATCTTTATAGATAGTCTTACAGTGGGTGTCTAATAGCTAAGATAATTAGGTTAGTAGTGAAGACAGTGGTATAATTATATTTGTATTTGGTGTATAAAGGACATGATCGGTGCTCATGCTGGTTGGGATTTTTTTTGGTTGGTATATTTTCCCTTTGCTGTCTGGTCTTTGAAAGACTTCCCTTTGAAGTCTTTCATGGACTTGTTGTTGAGGGGGGACATCCTTGACTCTGATACTCTAATGGTAAGGTGTATGTCCAAGTGGGATTGCTGAGGAGTATTTTGTGAGGTTGTGAATTGTGCCTTTGGCATGTCAAATGGCTTTGTGGCAAATTAAGTTGTTGTTGGTGAGACAAAATCCAGTATGCTACTCCCAAAAACTAACACCATCCAAAAAAAATGTTAGACATTTTAATAAACTATGTGAAAAGAGATTCAGTTGATTGGCTTGGAAAAAGCATGATGTGTTTGAATGGTGGACAAATGGCTGGAGGAACATTTAGGGTGTTTAACATCATGGATTTTGAATTGGTTGGTATTGTAAAGAAATGTTTTTGAGTGAAATTAGAAATTCCATTATATATGTATGCCCTTGCCTGAACCCACAGAAGGGTGGGGTCCAGCAGCAGCCCCCAGGACAACCAAGAACAATTATTGGGTCCTTGTAGGGGATGTTTCCTGGAAGATGACTCTAGCCAGCCTTTGTCGAAGGCAGGTTGACACTCCCCATGGTGGGAGCTGAGGGTGGAGAAGTCTTGGCCAGCTAAAGAGAAGGACGTAATTACAGCTGACCTTGCCACTACAGACTGCTACAGTACATGACCTCTAGTTTTGAAGGCTATCCCTACATTCTCAGATGTCTATAATTACATTTGTATTTATTATATAAAGGTTGTGCTTAGTATTAGTGGTAGCTGGATTTTTTTCTGTTTGGCCTGAAAAGGCAAACGGTACAGCCTCTGGGACTTCAGTTCTCTTGGCCATTGTGAGTTTTTGCATGTGCAGATCCTTGGGTTCACCCTATTTGAGTAATATCATGGACCTATAAATTAAAAAAAGAAATTTTGATGACTCCCATTGGCTCCCAGGATACATAGTTAAGACACATTCACACACATTTACCATTTTCTTTCAAGATTTTTACATTTCATTTTAGGACAGTTCAATGTCTATATCTTGTAGCAGTAAGGCTTATTATGCTTTGAATTAAGTCTTCAGAAAGATATTTCATTACTCTTATCTTGAATGAATAATGATCCTGGGATACCTTAGCTCCTTTGATTTATGTCATTAGTAGTGTGACTGAGATGAGACTCTCTGATAAGCAGCATCTTCCCGCTCCCAGACCAAACTATTTCCAGAGCTATGTAAGATTTGACATAGCCAGCTCAAACATCTGAATCCACCAAAGTTCCTACTGTAGATTACGACACTTCCATGTGACGATACAGTACTGTTAGTATTACTATCTATAGTATATACTATATGTCCAATTTATTTTTTTTCAGAACTTCATTCCTACAGTATACAGTTATTGGTTTGTGTTTCCTAATTTCTGTACAGACCTGTTTTTTTAATGTGGTTCTTCCCTTTCATCTATATGGCCTATTAATTTAAATTGAAACAAATTTCCGTTTAATGTCACTTTTGTAGGTAACACTTCTCAGAAAATCACCTTCTTGTAGCAGATCTTAACTTATGTGCTTAATTGTGTGCTTTACTCTTTTTTACATTTTATTTTTTTTCTGCATAGCAGTTACAACACATGCTTTAAGTAATTACAGATCTTCAAAACATTCTTGCCAATTTCTCTAACTGCTCAGGTTTTAAAAACCTCACATTACACCCTCCAATGTCCTTCTACTTTTAAAGCAGTTACTAGTATTACTGCTGTCTTTTTGTGACTTGGTCATTAGCTGCATCCTACAGCTGTTCATACATACAGTGCACTACAGTACTTGCTTTCTTCAGTTTTCTCTTCTTATATTATCAGTGATTGTCTTAAACTGTTTTCATCCATAGCTGTAGCAATATTTGTCCTTGTCGGATTTTTTAAATGTTTTATATACAGTACTTTAATTCACTTTAGTAAGATATCTAGACAGTTGATTAGCTTAACACACTCACATGATGAACTCAACAAACATACAGTATACTGTATACTTGCACACCAGAATTCATGATAAATTAATAACTCATTAATGTTTTTGTTTCCACTTTCCACCTTTCTCTTCATTTTGATATGAACCCTTCAGTGTTCCACATTGCACTGATATTTCATTTTGCTTTTTCATATTATTCCTTCAGATGATCAAAAACCAACCCTGTTTTTTCTAAGGTCGATGCCATAGTACCTCATGATTTACAACTATGTTGCCACTGATGGTGGAAAGATAGTGAACTTACTGTGTTGCTTGTTAGCAGATTCTGATTGCCGTGTCACTTACTCTGGCCTCAGCACACTAGCCTACCAGGAATCAGAGGGCAGTCATGTCGATCCAGGTAATCTCTCGGGAGATTGCTTTGTTCCGTTTAGGAACTTCTACTTTGCGCCAGGTTAGGAAGACCCCGATTGAGAGGCAAGCACTCAGTTCAGGGGATCCAAATCATGTTGTCACAGTTTTAAGGATTTAGACCTGGCCCTTCACCAAAAGTGAACCCACTTTTATTCTCTGGTTGTTCTTTCCCTACAGCTACCTTAAGGGGTGATGAACTTAAAACATATTCACCCCACTGGCTCTCTGAAATGCATTCAGTTCCCAAGAGATCCCTTTCTTAATGCTAATTTGTTGTGGGAAAAGATGACACCAAGACAGCAGGATGAAGTTAAGCAGTTTACTGAGCTTACAGACAGCAACACAGTGTTGAGACTATCCTGCAGAACCCAGAGTCAACTAGAGAATTTTCAGCCTTTTCATACTGTACATTTCTTTAACCTTGCAGAATACATGACATAGAAATGGATTAGAAAATAAAAAGCATTCCTAAGCATTTTTTTCTTGCAAAATCAATATCTTAACATATCGTGCTCCTGTTGTCCAGTGATCTTAGAACATTCAGTACTGCTGATGCCCAAGGACGTACACATTCTTTCATATTTTGTTCATTAATTTTTTAATGTCTTTCTGACACTTTATATATATTTTTTTTTCCTGTTGTACTGCTTTTGCTTCCAGTCTAAACAATATATGACATGTGCTGATTTCTCAGTTAGAAAGTCTGCAGATAGAAACCAAACCAAAAAAAGAAATGTCCTGAAGACTAAGGCAATGCAGTTGCCCACACTCAAAAGTGAACTATAAAACCTCACTAAGCAGAAACACGCACGCCAAAGCAGCTCTTTTTCAAACTTGTAATATATTCCTTAGTCGGACGCTTGCACATGACTAAAATAAAAATAGCATCAATCATCTGTTGAGGCAATGAAAGACAATAATTATGTTGCACTCCATAACGATGGCCAGGTCAGTAAATTCTCTGACACTTTCGTTCACATCTCCATAATGAAACCGTCACTGGCACAGATTTGGCCAAGATAAAGGAATTCTTAAACCTACTGAAATTACCCCATTTAACTCCTGAACAGTCTGACATTTTGGATTGTTCTGCAATTTTTCAGGAATCAGTCACTTGCTCAGTCTATGCATACTGTAAGTGTAATTCTCCTGGATTAGACAGAATTCCACTTGAGCTACTACTAGCAGTGTGTGATCCAATTGGGCCTTTAATATTGAACTGTACATTTTTCAATGCAACTAAATGACAATATTACATTTCTCCAGCGTGTTTAGTAGTCCTGCTGTACTTGATTTAAAATAGTCATGGGCTTTTCAATTTGAAAGATTTGAATGCGTAGTTGGTTTTGGGGGCTATAAAAGGCTGGTTATCACAGAAAAATCAGTTTTAGTGCCTGTGAAGCTGGTGTGGTAACACTCTATTATTGATAAAATAAAAAAAAAGAAAAAAGAAACACTTTTTCTAGCTTGGCTCTTTTCCTGCAATGCAGCCATCACCACCCCTGCTGCTGTTGGCTTTGTCTGCTCTTAGTTTCTTAGCGTTTGCTGCCATCAGCATCCTAGCTATTTTCAAGGTTGCTTGCCTGCCTCTCCTGCTTCCACCACCTACTAAAAAGAACCTGCACTATTAAAGGGAGAATCACAGCAGTTGCCTGTCAATGCATGGCCTAAATTAACACTTTTCTCACAAATTTACACCTAAAGGCCTGGTTGAAGCACTCGACCAGAGAGGCTTGACAGTCAACATCCAACAGAGGTCCTGCGTCACTCGGTACATAAATGGACTACTCTTCGGTGATGATTTTAATGAGAAATCCTACTTCAGTAAATAGCTAAAATAACTCCTCTGCAATCTGTTCATCAGATATTGTTCGAGTGGGCTGCAGAAACTACTAACTCCAACTTCTGGGAGCCGCCAACTGCTCCACCACCAGCAGGTTTCTCATTCTGCAGTTCATCCCATAGAGTTGGTTATTTTTTAGATGGAATTGGACACCCATCTACCCATCTCTTCATAACCTACTCGGAGTGTCATCATCAAACTGTGTTCCAGGTACCAAAGAAGACTCATTTGGGAATTGGCCCTGTATGCTGAAAAGACTCATTCAACTGATGGGCCTATCACTGGTCCTGTCACTTCCCCATCTTGGCCTTGCTTTGGGAGAACTGGTATTTTCTCATGTGTCCTTGACAGAGTTATCAAAAAGTGCTGCCACATCCTGGGTTTCTTCATTTTTCCAAGTGGCCATTTGACTTCTCTGGTTCTCCAGCAGACAGTCTCCTCAGGAGCTGTTAGCATCATTTTACTCAATTGAAACATAAAGATCATCTAGTCTTTTTCCAATATTACTGGGTAGGACAGGTCAGGAACAATACAATTTGTACTGTATATGTTAATCTGTACGGTTAACCTTTCTTGTGGAATTCCGTATCACATCCCTATAAACACACCAGATCAGGATCATAGTGCACTTTACCTACCCACCCTGGTCTACACTAAATTTTCATTCTCATAATTATATCTTTGATGACAATAACTTGCATATGTTTCAGTGTCTGAAGGGAGGATAACTCACTCCGTGTTCTTTTTAACTTTATGATATCTATGACTCCAATCAACCTTTCACATTTACAGGGAAACTACTGTCCCACACAGTGGCTGATCTGATTTTTTCAGTAGTCACCACTAGGGTTTTGGTCTCTTTTTCTGTGGGTGTATGAGTATAATCTACTTTTGAATGTAACAGGTGTGACCTTGCAGCACATGCTTCAAATGTTACTTCTCGTGAAGAATTTTCATGTTATCATCAGTATTCAGGCACAACATATTTTGTTTATAAGTATGACTGTAGCAAAACAATTATTTTGTAAGGTTAGGTACAGACTTATATAAAATCCTTAAATTGCAATTCCTTACTTTAATTCACAGAAATTGTTCTTTAGGAAAGAAATATCACTGGGTTACATTCTTCTGTGGTAAAAACAGACAGTTTGGCCACAAACTTCTTATCTTCAGAACTTAACTAATTAAACTCAAAATTTTGATTTTTGTTGCCTGTTCAGCCATTTTCAGTGAGTACTTTTTCTTTAGAGGGTTATAGTTGTCCAGAACCTAACTCAGCAAGTACAGCATGAAAGATAGAACTACACATTGGATGTAATACCAGTCCATCACATGGTACACACACATTCACTTACACTCATATAAAGGAGTCAATTCAGAGAAATGAACTAACCAGTGCGTCATCTTTGTACTGTCAGAGAATAGCAGTGCAACTGCAGAAAACCCAACCAAAAAAATATTATACATTACTTTTTTAAGCTTTCTCAGTCTGGAATCAAATTGACGACCCATTAGCTGAGAGACAGCAGCACTAACTGGTATTTCACTATATTATCCAATATTATGTTGTTGTGCTTCAAACGTTATTAAAAAAATCATTGATAAAAGGTCCTGTGAAGGATCTATTGATATTGCTTCTTCAGAAGATTTATCACATGTTTAAATTAAAAGGATAAAATATACACTTTTTTCATCAAGTGCCCATACTACTTGTAAACCATTAAGTGCAAGAAAGTCAGAAGTAATACAGTAACATCTCTATAACCATCAGCAGTTCTACTTAGCATCACTTACCAAGTCTATCAAATATTAAATGCTACTATTGCACCACAGAAGAAAACATTTCACAATCCACCTATTTACCTTTGCAAGAAGAAAAACACAAAGGTGGAGGGAGAAACTGGCTTGGTTAAGGCTTGTCTAATGCTGGATGCTTTAGTATGCACATCACATCATGGGAGCTATACTGCAGGGAGCAAGCAGTTTATCGCACAAGCGTGCAACCTCAGAGCCAGGATAAACACTTCGTTACTCTGCCTCCAACCTGCTCTTCACAGAGTAAGGCAGAGAGAACCTGAGAAAGAAACACTTCCACAAAATCTTTAAAGGAGAAAGTCATTAATGCGCTGCTCCTCTTGTTGCCTCCTATCCTTTTTTATTGTTGTCTTCAGCACTCTATGTGTCATCCCAGCAAGTGAGAAGAAGAGACAGCTTCTAGTATTGCCCATTGTGAGTCGAAATAACAGCTTGTATCAGGTAGGGAGCCCTTTTCAGCATCAGTTCTGATTTGTTCAGTCAATGCACTGATTTGCACAGTACTGTAATTCATTTCTTCTTGCCCTTTCCTAATGACTGCTGTTTTTTGAATAGGGGAGAATACCAGAGAGGGCACTTTAATTGTCAATGACCTTCATGCTTTTTCTATTCTGTAAACTGTTGATACAATTATTGTTTTTCTTCTATAAATTGTTTCATTTCAAGAATTCATTGTTCATCTTTTAAGAAGATAAAGTAATACGATGTTTCAAGGGCTCTGATAAAAAGTTTTCTTGTACTGCAGACAGACCTGTTAACTTTTTCCCATACTTAGATTTGTATGCTGCAAGGTTATGTGGTATTTTGTATGAGCTTCTGAAAATTACATACTGAACTTAAGAAACACAGTTGAACTGGAGATAGAATTTCTGCAAGTCTGTCTTTTTTTGGGTTTTCCAGTAATGGGTTTGAGTATAAGAGATGTTAAGCTCACTTTCTATGAATATTTTTTGGGGGTTTTCTTGATGTAGGGATAATTTTTCAAATATATTTGCTACTAAGAAAATACTAACTGATATGCTTGCAGATATTTTGAGTAAAGGTGTTAATGTTTCTTTCATAACTGTGGCATATATCAATAAATCAAGTTAAACCATCAGAAAAGGGTGAATGAAAGAGTATGTCTAGAAAACAGTTGTTTTTTTTTACTTTCATTGAGTGAGATTGTTATAAAGTGTGTCCATTTTCTGTAGCAGGAAATTTGTTTTTACAGTAGGTGGGATTTTACTGTATTGTCTTGCCCCTTTGGCCCACACTATAATACCGTTTGTAGTAAAGATGCAGATAATGCAGAATGAACCTGGTAACTGCTCCTCAAAGAGAAGAACTTTATTTTAATCTTACTTGCTTACAAACAAAAGGGAGATTTTTAATACACGACAGTTCTTTCAAGTCCAGAGAGTAGAAGTTTCTTTGAAAACCTTTGAGAAAGGAAATATCAATCTAGCTTTTGAAATGTTAATGTGAGGTATTGGATAATGCCATCCTATAAGCAGTACTAAAGCTCAAAGAACATTTCATTCTTTCGACATGCAATCTATATTGAATATACAGTATATTGTGTATCATATGCAGATGGAATAATCTGTATATCCCCTATCGCATCTACAGTACAACTCTCATATTCACTGTAACATTTTAGATTTCAATTTACCTAAACATTAAGCTGGTTCATACTTTTTAAAATCTTTTTTGTTACAGTTTTTGAAAAATGTAGTTTCTTTTTTACTTATTTGCAACACTTTGGGATGTTTTAACATAAATGGCACTTTGTAAATTAAAGGTTATCATTATAATTAAAAATACCTAAAATATAAGTATTTTAAATAGATGAATTAAATTGTATAATATACTATTAAATTATATTAAATATAAGAATTCTTAAATTAACATCCTTAATGATTACATTATTTGGTGTTTCATCAGATGTTTGAATTAAGGTAAAATGGCCACTATCACAGCTTAGTGTTGTGCTAAATAATAATGAGTATGGAGTTTCTGTAATACTCTGACTGTAATACATTTTTTACTGCAGAACTATATTTTTTCATCTTTTAGTTTGAATGTAATTTTTTCATCTGCTCTTCTGTTTTATATTGTGTATATTATTGAGGAAGTTACAAAACAAAATGTTTTTTTCTGTGTAACCTAATATAATAATTTATCATATACAGTATGTAATTATATTTATGTAACCAGTTGAGATGACTCTTTGAGGACATTTCTCACACGTTCTTTGGTGATTATGCATAATGATTTACACTAGCCAAGGCAAATGTATGACTCACCATTGTACTAATGTGATAGTACTGTAGCTTCCTACGAGAAAGTAATACTTTCTCCCTTTATAAAGTATACAAAAATCAAATAAATAACTTGACTTGAACAAGCAGATAGAAAATAATGATTTCAATGACAGAGGATCTATCTTCATTGAAGCAGGTAACATTTCATCGTCTTCACACTCAGTCTTTAAGCAAAAATATTATATTGTAGGAATATAAAGGTGTATATTAGTGTGTATTGCTGTCATTAAATGCTCATCTTGGGTATGGACTTCTGTACTATTCTGAAAATCTAATCAAAAGCTACAGAATCTTTGACTGACCAAGCATAGTCACGGTGCTTCCTTTGCAGTTTAATTAAAATGCAGCACAGTTAAAAATGATGACTCTTTACTTATGGCTATTTAAAGTACTTTTATAAGGTGCATTACATCTAACTTAATTTAATTACCTAATCCTGTCCGCAAAATTGAGGTTCAGTAAAATTGAATTGAGGGATTACCTGTGGTAAATTTCTGTCCAACAGAGAAATCAGTGTTGTTGTTTTTTCAATTAAACATTTACCTAATTTTTAAGCTCCTAAGACATGTACTCCATGAAGTTGAAGAAAAAATTATAGTTTTAGGGATTAAAACAGAAACACATTCATAAAGCAAAATAAAACTTTTTTTTCCCACCTAAAATAGATCCATTGAGTCATTTTCACTTCAATAGCCACCACTTAGTCTAATACACATCTACAGAATATTACATGACAGGAAATATACAGTAAACAAACAGTTAAATGTTGCATTCAATGGAGTATGCTTGTAAAATAAGTAAAATCTGTTTCCAAGAGTTTTAATATTTACCCTACATATGTGTTTTAAAGTGCATATCTGACTTAAAATTAAATATATAGGAACAATTTCTATTCTGTTTTCTCAGTTTACCTTCTTTAAATTCATGTCCCAAATTTAACTTCACAACAGGCTTACTTTTGTTGATACTTTACAGTATGTGCACTACGCACTAAAAGTCGTAGTCAGTGACATCTATGAATTGGCTTCAATACTCTGCTCTCCTCCTCACTGATAGCTGATGTGTGGTGAGCGTTCTGGTGCACTATGGCTGCTGTCGCATCATCCAGGTGGATGCTGCACATTGGTGGGGGTGGAGGGGAGTCCCCATTACCTGTAAAGCACTTGGAGTGAAGTGTCCAGAAAAGAGCTATATACTGTAAGTGTAAGCAATTATTATTATTACTGCTGCTTCTATTACATTAGTAGTTAGTATGTACTGTATATGCAAGTTTTGAAGTGTTAGAGTAAAACCAAGACATGTACAAAGAAAATGCCAACAAAATGCTGTTGAAGCAATGGAATCTATTTCTTAAAGAAACAGATTTCTTTAATGTTGTACTGAAGTAAGAAGGTTTTTTAAATGAAAAAAAAAGTCTAAATATACAGTATTTCAAGTTTTTTTTCATCAGGCTCAAACCTGAATGTTCTGCACTTGTGATGCAGATGACATTCACAACATCTGTAACATACAGTACAAAATGCTTACATTATACATTACAGTATTTAACTAACACTATATGTTTGTTTTTAAAATGTGTAAAGTATTTGGTGCATCACTAAAGCATTTTTACAGCACACAATCAAGAAAAATATAGAACATTTCTGTTTTCTTATCTAAGTGATGTAACTGATAGTAAATTATGTTAAATCATTTTATTTTCTGAGGAATTGAAACCTGCTTAAGTACAGTACTGTATATACAATATTCAATATTATACAATATATACAATATTCTCTGCTTAGACATATTAATACTCACAAAAAATCAATTATAAACTGCATACACTGTACAATGCTATCCTTGTAATAATTTTCCATGAACAACATCAAAGTTACTTGAACAGAGAAAGAATAAAGACCTGACATGCTTTAAATTAAATTGCAAAGCCATTTTAATCCAATTCGATCAAAATAAAAGAAATCTCATCATTTCAGGGAAAACAAAAATAGAAATAGTAAATATTTGAATCTTATTGGACCGAGTCTGTGTTCACCTTCACAGAATGTCACTTTTAACACTTGAAAGATTTGCTTTAAACCATGATCGATATCTCAAAGTATAAAGGAGGAAAGTCAATGTTGTTATTTTATTTCACCTAAACAAACTAATCTGTGAAAAAGGCAATCTTTGTGTATAGTGCTGGTATGCACTTTTAAATGTAAAAGAGTCCACGAAAGTTTGCTAGTACTTTTTGCATTTATGAACTTGTCTATATCAATCAAGAACAACACAACTGTTCTCTTTTTTGTTCAAAGAACCCAACAGCTAGGAGACATTTAGGATTTTCCGAGGCTTTGTGATTAATATCTGTCAGTGAAGTGTGACTCTTTAGTGCACAGTTTATGTAATATATTTACATATGTTACATATTTATGTTACACTAAATACAGCAGAATGTTAAGTTCTTTGTCCCTAAAGTATCAAGACACCTTGTTATGTTTTTATCTGTCTTTGTATAAATTGCTTTTCACCATCTGACATTGGCTTCTCTTAAAGCAAATTTCAGTTTTGTAAGCCACTTAATTAGCTTGAGTTCCTATAAAACTCGGCCTGATGTACTGTACTTCATTTTAAGATTCTGTATACGTTATGTGTTCTTTGTAATATTGAACTAGCTACCAATGTCAAGTGCACCATTTTAATCAGTCAAGTCCCACTTGAATGGTTCTGACTTTAATGTTAGCACTGAAATGTCTTTTTTATTATAGGTAATATAAAGGCACATATATAATAATATTACACATGACTATTTGGGTGCCACTTTATAACTGTAACTGATTTTGAAGTATCTTTCAAAAACTTTTGGAAATTACTGCAAGAAAATGTCAAAGTGAGAACATTACAGATTAGACTGAAGTCATTATCTTCACTCCACAGTCAGGTTTTATTATGCTAACTGTTAATGGAAGTTATATTAACTTGCAACAGATTGACCTTTGGTAATATTAATTGAAAACTTGGACTTTGAACCTGTTTTAGTCTTTCTGACAGGTTACATGACCATTATCTTTTAATAATGTAAACATGTTGGAAAAAAGTCTGTGATAATGCTGATAGATTTGACATTGGCTATAATGATAATATAAATATGCCTTTTCCTTAAATCATCTGTCAAAAATATTAGGAAAGAAACACATTTCTGATTATAGCTGCAGTTGCTCTTCAGGGTCTGTTTTACTACACCATTTTGGAAGATGCTTATATTCTCCTGAATTAAAAGTGATTAAAATGTTTATTTTAATAAAATGTATAAAATTAAACATTATCTCAGATACTGTATAATACAAGGGTAATTCTCTGTTGTATGTATGCTACACTGCCAAAGTAGCAGTTTTCATGGTCTAATTTTAATTCTTTTAATACTGGGGACTGCAGATACCATGTCTGGATCATGTGGTCATTTTTTTTTTCTTTTCAGATCAGAAAACTAGAGTAGACTCATGTTTTACGTGGTAGTTACAGAAGGTTCCTGATATACAGTATTCCATTACAAATGGGACTGGACAGATATTTTTAAACAATGACAAAACACAAATTGTTACAAATGGGGGATTACAAAACTGGTAAAAATCAGCAAATGACCGAGCGATTAAGTCAATAAGTGAAATAATTATTCATAACCCCCGATTTGTAAGTGATTTTCTATCCATATCTGAGCGGCCGGTATAATCAGAGGCACGTGAATTCTTTATTCTCTGGCACAGTTTTGTTGAGAGGAGTAATAATCCAGGCACACTTGGTTAAAACAAATATTTATTACAATAAACTACACAAGACACAAAACATACAACATGCAAAGTTACATTATATACAGTATTTACAGACCGGGCGTTTCAGAGGCCTAACATTCTGGTCAACAGCAAACCCCAAACCACTACCAAGTATTAAACTCTTAATATGCCTACAGAGGCCACACAAGAGACGAGATGCCTTCTAACTAAATAAAAAGTAATCTGGATCTGCGCCTGTGGCTGGAAGGTTGCCGATTTGTATCCCGCGGCCGGCAGAGGAATCCTACTCCGTTGGGCCCCTGAGCAAGGCCCTTAACCCCAACTGCTCCAGGGGCACCGTATAAATGACCGACCCTGTGCTCTGACCCCAAGCTTCTCTCCCTGTCTGTGTGTCTCATGGAGAGCAAGTTTGGGTATGCGAAAAAAGACAAATTCATAATACAAGAAATTGTATATGGCTAATAGAGTGATCTTCTATCCATAAAATGCACCCTATTCAGAAAAGACGTTTCTAACTGAGGTACCTTTTGCCCAGGAAACCCAAGTTCCCTAAAAGACACAGAAAAACTCAGTCTCTCTAACAAGGTTCGAATATTTAGCTCCGGTCAGGTTTGGTTTGGAAGTTCAAGAAGTAGGGGCTCTCGCCTGGTGCAAGCTTCAAGTCCCAACTCGTCTGGACTCCCTGCTTCCCTTGTTTCTTCCTCCTGCCTGTCCTCCTGCTTCTTTTCTCTTCTCTTCCTCCTAACTTCTCTGTGCTCTTACTGTCAACTTATACTGTGTCTTTCTGCCCTGCTCCTTTTGCAATCATTAATCCACGACATGCCTAGGTATACTAAGATAAACTTTACTTTTGTTTCTGCTCAAGGGACCCCCAGACCTCAGCAAACATCCTCTCTCCTTTGAAGTTAGAAGAGTTTACGCCAAAATCTAAGAGACACTTCTCTGTTACCCAAAGCTGTAACAATACCATCATATCCTCCTATTCCTCCTAAAACAAGTAAAATCAATTGGAATTGTACTAGTATTTGTGTGTATGTTGTTCAAAGTATTATGAAAACAGTAAAGCAGCAAATACAGTACTGTACAGTATACAAAATAGATCAAATAAAATGTAATAGTATTTAAATGCAGGGAACACCATAATCTTTTATAACCAACATCACTATCATCACTAGGCGGTGTGTGCGGCTGATGACAATGATAATTATGATGAACGTGTTACATACTCGACTTTTGCCTCAATTCTGAGTTGCTCTCCAATGAAATAGTTGGAGGGGCTGGAGTCACCAGGTGATGGCAGAAGCCTATAGTGATGCAATAAACACAACAAAGAAAGCACCCTGCTAAAGAAAGCACTGGTTCACAAAAGCCCCCTCGTCTTGGTAACCAGGAGACAAGACAAAATTATTTTATTCCCACACTCAATTTCTCTGAGCCCTCAGCTTGCACACTGTCAGGCTTAGACTTCCATACCCAAGACACATTACCTTATATACTGTATGTCATCAAATACCTCATCCATACACACGCCTTAGTCCTTTCATGACCTCATCATGAGGTTAATTCATATCGCTGAGCCCTTTGCTGACCTCTGGTTCTCGCTCTACTGCTGGCCTCTTTCATTACTTTACCGGTGGGCCGACATGAAAAAGACAGAGGCTGCAACTCATTGTGAGTCTTCCCCGCCCCTCAGTGCTCAATACTCTGTCTAGGAGTGACCCTGATGTTAGACCACACACACACGGAGTCCAGTTCCTCTCTGGACTCCATTTCTCCTGGAGCCTCTTGCTCCTCACTATCGTGGGATCTCCTACTCAGAATGTTACACACCTAAGCCCACAATTCTCTCACTCATGGACTTCCTCTACTCTCTGTTGACAGCTATTGTTTCACTAACTTTCTACTTTCACTTTTCAATCTACTTTCTTTCAACCTGCTATAATACAGTACATTCTAACGACAGTGGTGGACAGTTCAGGGTTTTCTGTACAGCATGTACTGAAAACCTAGGGAACTGTCCACTTTGCTATCAGAATTTAAAAACAGTATAATAACAATAATAACAATAATAATAATGATTCAGCTATTAAAATAAAACATGTTATGGAACAAACAGCTTCAAAGAATGAATCTAAATTTTATACACTTTTGATTTTAAATGATCGGAGCCAGGGAATAGTCAGTCTGGACACTTATGCTATCCATCAGTCTAATACCACGCATCATAAAAGCTCACAACAAAATGAATAAATTCACCTCTTCCATCTACTGACAAGCTATTAAGGTCTTATTTCTATAGAGTAATGTCTGGAGGAGGGGGAAATGCATTAGCCTGGGACATAAGAAATTGTATACATGTGGAGATAAAAATAAAAGTCTAAAATCTGAAATTTGTTGAAGATATTAAATGCTGCACTATTGACAGCTTTCCATGATTTATTATATTTGACAGTTGGTTATATAGAAATGTTTTTTTTTTCACTACTCATTTTAAAATAATCTTTCATTTAAGTGCCATGCTGTTAATATATATATATATTTTTCCTTTTACTGCATTATACGTTTCATTGGAACTAGTGAAAGAAGCCATCAGACTTTTGTCATTTTACTTGTCATTTAAATACTGTCATGCATTGTATGTTTCTGCAATTACTGAGCTTTTGAATTTCTTGAAAGCTGTCATGCTGTTTGCAGTATTAACTTAAGAAATAGTAACCCACCAATTGCGACAAACCTGTTTCATGCTGGTAATGTACCTTATGAAGTAAAAGCCTCTTTTCTAAAATTCAGTGTAGATGTAGTGTTTTTTAGCCAAAAAACAAAATGAAAACGGCATTCATGTCTCATTGTGACAGACCTATTTTAATCCTCAATCTGTGGAACAAAGGTCTATTGAAACAGCATAGAAACTGTGTCCTTGTTTGGTGTCTACAATCATAATGGAAGTTGTTGAGCAAGTATCTGACTCAGGTTTAAAAGACAATCCTTCTAAGTTAATTCTGCTCTTGTTCTTCTTTAGTTAAAATGGGCTCTTTAATATACAAGACAAAACTGACATTTTGTGAAAATAAATGCATATAATGCAGTGCTATATATTTGTATTTGATCATGTTTCTTTTAATAATATGATTCCACACTGCGTTGCAGAAGATCTAAACAGATTATTTTCATTTAATCAAAAATGCCAACAGAAAACCACACTGAGGATATACATGGGATGGCAAATATTAATAATAAATGTAAAAAACATCCTGTAATGCATTAGGTGAAGCACAACCCTGTTATTGGAGTAACAGTATTTCACAGCACGGCCTCCATTGATTCTGGTAAATTTTGGATTCTTGGCAAATCAGCCAAGCACATAATGAAATACGGTGTTTTGGATGGATTATAAACCACATTAATAAATGCTTAAAATACTTTATTCTTTTCAGAGTAGGAGTGAAAAAAGACAGTAAATTACTTCCTTTGGGAATATCATTGTGGACAGTGTATAATCAGGCTTTCAAGAACGGAAAGACTGAAGTGGTTGTAAGGATATTATTCTTTCTTGTTTTATTCCTCTTTTGTTTCTTTTTTCTTACTTTTGAAGCTGGTCATTGCTGAAGATCTGTTAGCTAAGTATACTGTACAAATGTAGTGGGACCAATAAACCATTGAAATGGTAACAAAATGGGGTCCTTTGTCAGCTAGCAGGGCAGTCTGACTTGTATATTCAAAAAGCATTTTCACATCCTTGTTCTCAGGAACTGCTGCACTAAGAGAATTGAATCTTGACAGATTTCATAAATGTCTAAAGCATCATTTAGACTTACACCTCTCATATTTCAAAAATGCTTGTTATTCGCACTCCAGGTAATCGCCTGTTCAGTTTACAACCTGAGACTCAGATGCTTAGTGCTTCTTCTGTACCCCCCTGTAAAAATCGAATTGTATTTTCAGTTGTTTATAACACAATTGAATGATATAAAAAACAACACAGTCACATGTTTTATTTCCATAAAGTATGTGGTGGAGTATGTGGTGTTGGGGTTTTGTGTATGAGTTAAAAGATTGAAGCTGTCTCTCAGCGTTTTCCTCACTGTGAAGAGGCTGTCAATTTTCAGAGGCACAAACATTTGTGCCATGAGTTTAAAACATCTTGCAGAAAGATCTATCAAATGATATATATGAAAAACATTTTCTAAAAGAGCACAATATGGCTACATTTCAAAATAAAACAATTACTTGTTTATCAGACTGTTTTAAACATTTATTAGAACAATTGAAATTGAACAACAGTTACATACACACTGTATTTATATGTATATTCACAAGTTATAATTGTAGCAAATAAAACCTTTCAATCATTTTGCTGAATATATAACATCCTAATTAAATCAGGCATTTAAGCCTTAGATACAAAAAAGATTCCTGGGGCTTTGAATCTCAGGCTCAAGTCATTTTACAGTAAGTTTTGAAAACTGCTTTTTGCAGCACATTTGGGTTATACTGTATACAGTATACTGTGAGCTCCCTTCACATCATTACTCCCATGTTTCCACTCTAAACAATACCTGGATTATAAGAAAAAGAAGAAATGCTAATCACTTTGGAAACACAGTTACATCTGTTTCTGACTCAACTGTGGTGGCATTTCCAGTTATGGTGGTTCGTTTTCACATAACTCTTTGCCTGTCTTATAATTGTTAGCCATCTGCTGCAGTCTTGTTGATGACAATCGATTTACATGTGGGAATATTTTGGCAAGCGAATCTCCCACGTCTGTGTAAATGGGACAGGAGTAGGTCATGCATTTTTGAAAGTTTCACGTTTAACATTCCCATCAATCCCTGCGTACATATCTATAAAACTTGCAAAAAAACTTTTCATGTCTTTTTCATGTACAGTAGCTAATAGCACAGATGTTTTTGTGCATCTTAGCATGAGAGGTGAATGTTTCCACCTATCAACGTTTTTTTAGGAAAAAAGATCAATGTACACATTGTTTAAGTAATGATACACAAAGCAACCAAAGAAGTTTAAAAAAATTAAAGAACAGCACAAGAATAATGCTGCAGGAAGTACAGCATTCATTTTTGGAAAAGTTATCTTTTTTCACAACTTTGATGCCACTGTCTAGCTGCCAAAGAGAAACACTTGTTCAAACTGAAAAAGTAGGATATGTCTGTTGTACAAAATAACACACATGTTTACCCTTCTGTTAATTCTTTTGAAAAGAACAAACAGAGCTGTTCTTTTCCATTTTTACAGAAGACATAAGTGTACCTTCCTGTATCCATTTGTTTTTCTCATACCTGCTGCCTACGGTCAGCTGCTATTTAAGATGAAGGGAGTGTTATATTGCTCTAGTTTCAATAGTACAGCTACTGTCCCATAATATTTGAGTGAATTTGTTTAATGTTTCTTGCATTTATTTTATTATGAAGTACATGAGTGCTAAATCCTAACTTACAGTAGCAGATATATTATATTATCATTATGGAGTGATATACTGTAATTGCAAGTAGGTTCCTTGGAGAATTTCAATAGGATGACCATTAAATCACAAGAACAGGGACCTTGAAATCTAATAGCAGTCAGCATAACCACACCTTAAAGTATTCAAATGAATTAAATGTAAAGCAGTTCAGAAATAAGACCTTGTTAAGGCTTTATAAGCAATTTATCCAGCAAAATTGAAGGTGATGGCATTTATTTGTTGATTTTCTTTACTGCCTAATATAAATGTTAGATGCTGTCTGTTGCAAATTCAATTGAACAAAACTACTTCACAACATGACAATGTTTAGTAATAATTTACACATAATATAATGAGTGAATTCTGTAAATGTTTCTAAGGTTTATTAAGTTTTTCCCCTTCTTTTATCCTTAGCTTCCGTTCCTTCCAGCAGACTTCAGTAAATCGACCATTAGACTGCATGTATAAGCAAGTATAGGTTGTTCCATTCATCAAAATGTCACTGATGATGGTGTGCTAAATTAGCCATGTGTTCTTTCCTAATAAAACCACCTCTAGGCAGAGCTGTTTGTCTGGTTCACCAAAGACAACAGTGTCCTTGGATTTCTCATTCTATTGGCACTCATGCAAAATACACATTTTCACACTGAAATCAAAACTGGACTTCCACACAGCACAATGCACTCCAATTTATCTTACCTGTGTTTCATTTAATGTTGGAGCGGTAGACTTAGGGAAAAGAAAGAATCTGGAATGTTACTTTGTCTAGATGTAGTGATATTGTTTTAAATACCAAAATATAAAATTATGTAAATTAAAAAAATATCTTTTCATCCTGTAAAGCACTTTGAGAAGCCACCTTTAAAGGCGCTATATAAAATAAAGTTTATTATTATTATTATTATTATTATTATTATTATTATCTGTTGCTCTGTTCTGTACTGTAGTGTTGTGGGAGACATTATTCTACAAAACTAGCATTATAATACTCTGGCAAAAGCTGAAATACTTACTGCAGCGCACCAACCATTGGACCTATGTCCTGTAGTTGTATGATTAAACACTGAAAATGCATACAATAAATTCTACAGTATATCCAGCTGATTTGCCTTATTCATAAAATCTCCCTTGGTTTAAATATAGTACTGATTCTCCTTCGTTAACAGAAAGTACATATTACTTAATGGCAGAATTGCTGATGAACATATTTCTTAAAGACATACAATGAAAGCCAAAACTTTATATTAATATCTATTATATTAATAGATTTGCAAATCCTATTAAAGCCTATTGGTTAAAACCCACTAATCACTAACTAATCACACCTCTGCCCACTGCCAACCAAACAGCTCAGTCAAACCCAGTTGTACATTATCTTCTCAACTTTCAAAGCAATAGTCGAGTGGTGGACAGCTATTGATGTATAATGTAAATGCAATATCAAAACCATTTGAATGATATTTGCAAATACATTATATTTGAATTCATGCAATTTGTGCAGTGGTGATGTAAAGATAAAAAACAATAGAAGATCATCTTGCATATGCTTTTAACAGTAGTAGTGGTTTCTTTGGTGACATTCCACAGAAGGCTATACATACAGTAGAATAATTCAATAAGAAATATGTGGCATTTAGCAAGTTACATTTTTATATGTTTTTTAACTGCACCAGCATTTCCAGAGAAAGATTTGAAAAACATTTTGTGTTCTTTTTTGTATCAGAAACACATCTTATTCTGACAACACATTGTGAATGCAAAGGAACAGGGCCAATGAGCACAGCATGGAAGCATGTAATCTTCTTATAAATTACATTCCTCCTGGTGTTGCCCCACATCATGGCATCAAATTATGCCATTCCAGAAAATATAGAAGTGGATCAAAACTGGATAAAGATTAAAAATGGCATTAAGGAATGAAGATTATGAAAATCATGAAATTCTGACTGTCAGGTTATCAGCATTTAAAAAATACTATCTTATATTGATTGAACAAAACCCCATAAGCCATGTATTGTCTCAAAGTGTCTTTATTGAAGTATATGCAAATGGAAAATGGCCTTGTTATTACAGAACTGCCCTCATCATAATAATTCCAACTACCACGACTTAAAACCTTTGCTTATCAATCACAAAACGTTTAATGAGAAAACTACAGCCTGCACACAACAGCAAAACAGTTGATACAGTACATTTTAACTGTAACTCCTAAAGGTTATGCAGTGCACTAAAATTCTAAAATAGAAACATGAGGAAAATGTTTTGACATTTTTCCATGACTGTTACTTTGAGACTATTTACTCTGGACAGTTCTTTAAAAGATAGAACTGTCATTATTGACTTCTGACCTGTAAGAGCGAGAAAGATCCATTACCCTTCACTTTGTGATTAATACCTGTACTAGGAACATTCACAAAATGTCTGTGTGCAATACCAGCAAAATTTGAATAGATATTTTTACAATGATTTTGTAATTTAGATAATTTTGTAAATTGTGAAAAAAGAAATTGTACATAATACAAATCTATATACAGTATATATACGTAGTTTAGGTATGTTTAGTGCTTAAGGTTATAAACATATGATTAATTTAGGTTTCATATTACTGATACATTTAGCTATTTTTACTTTTTAGTATATTTTTTGTAATATTAGCCTCTACTTTTACCTATTTTAAAGGTATAAATGTATCAGGACACACATATTGTTGCCGCTATCATTATTCTGTTGCTTATTAGATATAAACCAGACATGTGACAAAGAAGTCTGTGCTGCTATATTATATCCTTACATAGTGAAGCATAAAAAAATACAGGAAGGAACTCCAATGCAGAAAAGTCTACATTCGCATTGATTTCTAATCACAGAGAGACGAAGATTCTTCACCTCCAGAGATAGTCCTCTAAATCCAGTAGGTGTGATAAATACTGTATATTAAGAACCTGCCACTGATGCATTGAAAATTTACTTTTAAATTTTTACTTTTAAAGTTTGAAGATCATACTGCTTATTATATCTCTTCACCTAAAAGTAATAATACTGGGGCAAGATAACGTATTAAAAAGGGCAAGTCCAGTCTGGTCCCCGCCGCCAAGCAGGGTTCTTTTCCAGGCTGGACCCCATTAGATAGGGTAAGTCCATCCTGGGCGCTGCTCTACACGACAGCGCAGTGCCACTGTACTTAACAGTGCATTTTTGTATTTTTCCTTTTTGCTTTTGTTTTCTTTCAGTTTTCGCTACCCTCACACCGGTGCCTCCACCCCCTCAGATGGGGGCATTGATTTATACCGTTGCTCGCCACAGCTCCTCATACTGCCACATTGCTGCAGGTAGTTTGATTTAATGTGGGATAAAGGAATTCCTCATTTTGTTAAGTCTGAAATGATGGACTTTAAAACATCTAGTTCGGATACGGTGACGTCACCGCCCTCCCTGCGCGTAGCAGGGACCTTGGCTGCCTGGGCTCAGGGAGGTCTCCTTTAGCTCATGCGGCTGGTTCCCTGTTGCGTTATGCCGGAGACCTGGGTTCGCACCCCAGGTGTTGTGGGACGAAACAGGTGGCGGTCACAAAAGCATCAGTTGACATTTTTCATGCAGATTCATGTGAGGAATAAGAGGAGATGCAAGCAGCTAGTATCAAGATACGCTTAATGTAAGCAGTTAGAAAGCTCTGATCAAGTGGCAGCCCCTTTTAAAACGCATTGTCAAGAATCTGGACAACTTACTGTAGCTTTTTGTTTCACAGAAAACTGTGATACCAGGTGGTTATTCCATACTGATTTCACACCCTCATCACATTACTTTCAATAACTACTTATTCAATTGAGGGTCAAATTGACACGGAGCCTATCCCAGGAAGTATTGGGCACAAGGCTGAATACACCCTGGAAGGGGCACCACAAGGCACAAACACACACAGACATGCTGACGCCAATTTTTACAGAAGCCAGTATAAAATCACAGGGCGTTTCTCAAAAAAGGTAGGTGTGTTGCCCTGGCATCCTGGCCAAATTTCCCATTGACCCTTACCAATCATGGCATCCTAATAATCCCCATCTATGAATTGGCTTTATCACACTGTCCTCCCCTCCACTGATAGCTGATGTGTGGTGATGTGACGCACTATGGCTGCAGGTGGATGCTGCACATTGGTGGTGGTGGAGGGGAGTCTCCATTACCTGTAAAGCGCTTTGAGTGGAGTGTCCAGAAAAGAGCTATATAAGTGTAAGCAATTATTAATTATTATTATTATGTCTTTGGACTGTGGGAGGAAAGCAAAGGACCCTGAGGTAACCTACGGAAACATGGGGAGAACATACAAACTACAAAGATAGCATCCCAGGAACTGAACCTAGGGTATCAGTGCTCAGATTCAGTGCTGTCTTAGGGCAGCAATACTACCCACTATGCCACCATGCTGTCAATCTATGAACTTATCGTTTTTATGCTTTTTTTTCACTAAATGGAGTGGGACATTATACAGTAGATATAATTATTTGCATAATATTGATCTCTGTGAAGTCACACACACCCCCAGATTTCATGACTGCACTAAAGAAGAAAACGTTAGTCACTTATTCAATATTTTAATTTTAAGTTTTAAATTTTAATCACTTTTTCTTTCCAATTGAAAGAAAATATAAATAGATTATCAGAATGTAGTATGGACATGAAGATCAGTGACATACAAGGGAATTTTCTTGATCTATTATAGACTCGTTATCTTATTAATATTGTTTTTATAATATTAATTTCTGCTCCAAGCTCTGCATAATGACACTTTGTATTCTGTATCCATCACCCACATCTCAAGATTACTAGTGGTACCCATCTGATTATTTTAAATGGCCAACAAGGCACAGCTGATTATGCATAACCCATATGATGGCTATTCATAACCTTATGCATAATTGAATTCCAATTCCAATTGAGATGTTATTCGTGTCTCCTGTATGTGTTACCTAATGCACTTTTTTAGAAGAAATGTGAGGTGTCAGCAGTTACCTTTCACATGTGACCTAATCCCCTTTCTGAGAGAAATAAAATCAAACAAAATATTTTTATTTTTTGCCAATGAAGAAGTGAAACTCAACCTTTCTGTGAAAAGATTTACAGTATACTGTTATTCACTTTTAAAATATCGCTAATACTGCATTCTATATATTAAGGAACAAGTAATAGGTTTATTCCATGCTGAAAAGAGAAGAAAGAAAACACAAAGTTTTGGTCGTGGGAACTTCTATATATTAATACGACATTCTATCTATAACCATATATAATACTACATTCTATTTTTTAGAAATCATAGACTCTTAATTATTATTTTATGCTGGACATAAAACAATATTTTTGATGTCTTAAAGTATATACTGTACATACTTATGGTTTATAAAAAAAAGAATTGGGTGATAGTGCACAAAGTATGCAAAGATTACTTACAGTCACCTCAAAGTGAAAATGTGAAAATATACTGTATAGAGACACATAGACATTAGTATTAGAATTTTCCATCTACAGCTATATTATACTTGTTAAAGTATACTGTTATACTTTAATTTATTAAAGCACATTGCTATACTACTGTATACTCATTTTAAGAAATAAGAATATCTCTTCTGAACTCATTCGTCTTTGCACTAGATGGTGCTTGTGGTAAAATTACTAATTAAAAGGGACTGGATGTGAGCACTTTTTTCTGTAACTCCATCAACTATAAAAGAGAATCACATTCTAAATCAGTATATAAAGTAACAGTCTAAGAGATAGAGGCTGCTACTTGTGTCTGTGAGATACATAAAGCAAATTGCATTTAGGATTAATAGACTGCTATCCAAAATATGTGTTGATCTATTTACTTCTGCTCCATAATAAGTACTTTTGTGCACTGTAAAAAGGATTGAGAGTTTGAATAGAATTATCTATATCAGCAGGTGCCGGATAGAGTCTCAGAGGACTTTTCATTCCTGCAAGGAATAAATGAATAAAAATCGAGCACAAGGACATTAGGAAAGCAGATTAGAAAGAAAGTCGGGGTAAATAAGCCACATTGTTCCAATTTACTCTGGGGTTTTAAGCAACCTTTAGAACAAATTCCGAATAGACTTTGTTGCTTCTCTCTTGGTGTGTCTATTCAGGCACTGGCACAAAAGCCTAAGTGCTCACCATGAGAGATTAGCCTTGTGGTCAGAATTAAGCAAGATAGTGGGGCTTCATAGGGGGCTTTTGTGAGTTGGTTGTTTTTTTTTAAATATCCTTCTTATGTACACTGTACTGTATATACAATGTTGATTTAAACTACAGATGGATGATAATAGAATCATTGTAAATAATACCACTGTGAGTACATAGAATTTTTCACACTTGATCAGCGAATCTATGTAAATGTACTTGATAGACCCATCACCCATAGAAGTATGAAACTATATTGCATCTGGATGACTCTTATGGCCTTTTTGATGGCTGTAGGCTCATCTTTCGATCTAAGGTTGTATATATTTTTTGTGTGGCCGATATTGTTAGTGGTTGACTTTGTTTGGCTTTCTTCAGGCAAAGAACAACGTACAGTTATCAGAAGAATAACTGAAAAAGACAGAAAAAAATCTGTCAAGTGATTCCTTTACGGGGGCTGTGCACCTACAGGTCTAGTTTAGAAATGATGACTGCATGTCCATGATACAGAAATTCAGACTACACTTTAAGAGCCTCTATACTTTAAAGGGAAAATAAACTAACTTGAAGTTACAATATTTGACACTGCTACTGGCAATCTGGTGTTACTTTCTGCTATTATTGCTACTAAGCATACATGTATATTGTACAGTGAGTGATTTATAATGTAATGATTGTAAGGTCACTTGTGAAAATAAATTTAAATAAAAGTTTTTGTGTTTTAAATTAAAACACAACTGCTTACTTTTATGACTTACACATGGATCCCCTGTTATAAGTTGCCCTAATATGCATTCCCCACACTATGGACACTGGGAACACAATGTAAAAACTCCCTGCACTTGAGTACAAAGCTTTTGACTTAGTGACTTTAGAAAAAGTCTTGTATCACCGATTTTGCATAGCTGGGGGTGACTGTACTGTAAGTGTCACCAGTGTTTAGCATACCTGTATTTTATTTCTGTCTCCATTCCAAGAGCAGTGCAAGTGATAGTTCAGATGCTGAAGATAAAAAGGAGCACAGTAGCATTAACCATATAGCATAACTCATCCGCTTCTTGAGGTAACACCATATAAAGATTTGTTTAAATCTCACTTAATGTCACCCTAGATAATATTATGTTAGTAAGTCAAGATAAAAGAAAGAGACAGGTTAGTAAAAAATACTATGTGTACAGGTACAGTAATGTGCTGTACTGTATTTGGGTAGCTAGAAGTGACACAAACTTAACTCATGGTTCCCAAATATGGTCCCCATATTTATATTATTCTTTCTGGGAAAAAAATCTCCTTTATTCTGTACATCGTTTTGATTGCAATAAATCACAACTTACTGAGCACTAGCCCCAACATATATTGGCCACCCACTGTACATCTGAGTGTTAGTCTCTGGTGTACTGTGATTATTCATTTAATACAATATTAAAAAGAAATCTACTGTACATGGCCACACACAATCAAGTCCATTTTCATCCTCTCATATCTCAAACAATGATTTCGTGGACACCTCGCCTCTACAGTATGTTATGCAAGACTGATAAAATCTCATGATTTGTAAATTGAACCAGGATAGGCCTGCCAATCTGAATAATATTTTTCTTCAGATCCAGTGGTTTTTGTAGCTCATAAGAGATCTTGTTAATAGATTTGGTATTTTTATGGCTTGCAGTGATTTCTACATGTTATGAAGGTTCTTTCCATACTATCCATGGTAAATGCTATACAGTATGTAATCATGGTCATCTGATTCTATTGAACCTTTTAATTTTAAGCCTGATAATAGCATCCCAGGCATGGTTTGTATCCCTGGAATCACTCAGAAAATAATGGTTTATACCTTTCATACTATATGTATTTCCTGGTGGCCTTTTGTGTTAGGTTTCATGTATGCTGTTTAGAAAGTGTCTGGTGCATTTCAGTGCATGTCGTGTTTGCTGCACTTACAAGCCAAGTCAGCTGTGAAAGGTGCAAGGATGTATTTTACATTATGCTAAAAACTGTTGTTTTATGCTTACCGCATGGTTAATGGCTTTGCACACTGTGCCTACAGTTTATCAAGCTGATGGTATGAGAGCTATCATTTCTTTAAATATTTTGTCATCTGATAATCCTTTATGTTTTTGTGTGTTTTCAAAGTGAATTAAATTCAATGCAAATAACAACATATTATGAAATAAAATACATTCTCATATACTTTATATTTTAAATTTGAGCTGTTTCAGTGATTTGTGGTTCTGCTATCGATGCTAAAGTTTCATACTGGGTTATATCATAGTTAGTACATGACCACAAGACATTCTGTGCTAAATTATGTAATAGGTTTTACATATAAGGTTAGCTACCTTATATTCCTCTAAAGTAAATCACAGTTTACTGTGTCATATTGACCACAGGGTTTACTTACTTGCTTAATTGCTTTAGAATTTGTATCATACCTGAACTCTTAATGACCATCCTAATCAGAATGATGGCATGTGTGCAAAGTATACCAATGAACCTGTCTGTCTGGAATTTTTATTTTTGCCCACAAATTCTCATCTAGATTATCCCTACAGTTATCTCCTGGCAACAATTTTGTTAGCTGTGAACTGCCTCTCAGGAAAAAAAATATATAACATGTCTTACAAACCACTAAAACTTCCGTTTGTGGCTTTTTGAGTAACTATACATTAAAACACCAATACAAAATGTCAAAGAAAAGGTGCAGTGGTGGTTGCTCTAGTAAAGTAAACTAAATTTTATGCAGAGAAATAACATAGCCCAATGGCTTTCCCTGCTGTCTGTACACATGTAGAAAGAAAAAGAAAACAAAGTAAAATTACTCCCTTTTAAAAAGTAAAGTGTTATGAATAATTAATTGTCTTCACAGAGATATACCTTAAGGTACATTTTGTAGAATTCTATGTCAAAAGCAATAACCTTCTGAGATTTAAATACATTGAAGTACTGTATATACTGTACCCATTGGTGCAAAAACATGTTGATGCCCGCTATCCTCTAATCTTGATTTCAATGCCTTAGGTCTTTGACAACTAGGACAATAAATGCTTTGCCAGCTTTCTGAAAAACTAAATTGCCTTCCCAGGTGTATTCAGTATTTGATTCTCTGTATTTAAAACAACGTGAAGTCAGGTGAAACACCTTTTTGTACAAAAATATTTTTAAAAATCAGTACAAGTAATTTTCTTTTATATTTGCAAGAATCAAATTTAACAGCTCTAGCTGTTACATAAGCTTGGCTTTTTTGTTTTTTGTGAACACAGAACTGTATATACAGTAAATGTATTTTTTTGTATTTGTAATTTTTTTACATTTCTCTATTTTAAAACTACTGATTTGTTTAGGTTAATTCTTTAGATTTTTCTTCTTTCATCATTTCTATAACTGTAAACACAGTGGAATTTAGAGCCATTTAAAGAATAAGGGAATTAGTCATGAGGTTTTTGTCAGAGATTTAGAGATCTGTGATGGTGGGACACCACATTGGTAGAAATCCAAAAGAATTAGATGGAATTGAGATGAATGAAGGCATGGCTGCACAACAATCTCCAGAGTCTAGCTGACATATAATTTCAACTACATTCATTTCAAAATTTCAGTGCAATATGAAGTGAATGGTTTGGGACCAGTAATGAGAATTTGGAATGTACTGTAAATCTGAAGTCTTTCTCTAATTTCTTACAAGGTTATTTTTAGCATTACGACTTCACTAAAAAACACATAATATCCATAAAATGTGTCCGTTGTAAACCACACATACTGTATATGCCCCACTGCTGAGTCCGAATACATGTGCAGTATGAGTAGAACAGTTGTCCGTGGCAGCTAACTTTAAATATGTAGAGTGGAATTAGAAGTCTTTTAAAATCTGTTTCCCAGTGCTGTAAAATGTAGAGTTTGAATTAATATTCATGTTTTCATTATAAGATAAGATCACTTTATTAGCCGTATACAATTTCTTGCATTAGGAATTTGTCTTTTCGCATACCCCAACTTGCTCTCCATGAGACACACATACAGGGAGAGAGGCGCTTGAGGTCAGAGCACAGGGTGAGCCATTTATACGGCGCCCCTGGAGCAGTTTGGGTTAAGGTCCTTGCTCAGGGGCCCAACGGAGTAGGATTCCTCTGCTGGCCACGGGATTTGAACCGGCAACCTTCCAGCCATTTAATTGAAATAGCTTTTTCTGTTCATTACTAACTTCCCTTCTGAAAGTTCTTTAACTGCAAATTTCAACCTGTACAATTGTTTTGTAAAATTGTACAGTTTTTTTCTTAATCCAAAGATTAATCCTTTTTTGGTGGTTTTGCAACTGAGAAACAAAATGGAAACCCTAATCACCGGTTGTACTTAACAGACAAATGAAATATACAGTACGGTATGTAACAAAAAGATTCCATCATAAAGACTTTCATTTAACAAGGATACTTTCTAGTACTCCAGTTATGTGTGTTTTTGTGAAGGGCCTCTAATGAGATGTATGTTCCACAACCCATGATATGCCTTCTGTTAACAGATAGATCTTTATGTTGCTTTGTATATTTAGCTGCAAAACAAACAAGGGATGCATACTGTATGTATGTGGTGGGTAAATTAGGTTCCTTCTTATCTGTGGAGCATTTTCGGATGAAAAGTTCAATATAAGTACATGTAAGACTGAATAATAGCTATATCATATACTGTATATAATATATAGTTTTCATAATATGCAACAATATGGTGATGTGTAGACTATTTACTGAAATAAAAATATAATTGTGAAAAATCTTTGCAAACTTCCCACTTAATATCAAATTAATTAAAATGTAATTTAAGGTTCCTCCCTACACGTTGAGGAAACCTGTCTGCAATACTAGGAGAACTGTAAAAGATTTGCTAACATAAACATTTGGATCCTCTCCAATTTTTCATCTTGATAGAGGTAATCATACATTGATAAAAGCTTTAATTTTGAGCTTTTGTAAACATTTATTTTCCATAACCTGAAATTGCCTGTTGCTTGGAAAATGAAGGAAATGAGGATGGAATTAATTCAATCTATGTAGGAATTATTGTAAAAAACAGTACAAAGCATTATTCTGACTGGATATACAGTACTATATATATATATGAATATATAAATATTCAATTTAAAATACGTATCTAGTAAATATGTATCTATATATGTAAAATAGTATCTTTAAAAATAAAAGGATGATTTTACTTGTTATTTTTGGGGAGATTTTAAATCAAATGAAATTTCAAATGGAATTGGGAGAGATTTTTGTTGGTTTCATTCTTGTTATTTTAAATAGGAATTTAGTTTAAAAATGAGAGTTATAAATGGTACCACCTTCAATTGGTACCAGTTATGAAAGGAATAATTAACTAATGGTTTGATTACTGCTTGTATAAATAGCTAAACAAAACTATCTGAAAGGCTGCTACAATTAATTGAAATTTAAATAAGATACTTACATACAGTATAAATAAATTGCACATGCACAAGTATGGAATATCATAAATGAGTAATGATCTGAAGTCAAGATATGACTCTGTAATATTCAAGTTGCTCCAAGCTTGTGTGAGATTTAGGTGGAAACATTTTGGTGATGGATCATACTATATGTACAGTTTTGAGGAATACTTTGTATATCTCCCAGTATACTGAAACTAAATGAATTACCATTTCTTATCACAATACCCAGGTTTAACTGAAAATAATATTGTGTTATATAACCAAAAAAGGTTTATATTTACTGTACCAATACAATGTTTTTTGATATCCAGTGGTGTATTATTTAGAAAAAAATAATAGTGTCCAGTAATGTGAAATAACTAGTTTGCTAGTACAATAAGGGAGGTAAAAAGAATCAGGTACTTCGATAATTAACACACTGAATACCATAAGAAACTCTGTGATTTTGTTAGTGGAAATAATGCTATGTTAGTGAAAATACATCATGCCATGATCAAAAGTGATTTCAGAAGAAATTCAGAATTCAGAAAAAGTGTAGTTTATGCTTATCATTCTACAGAAGGATGGTTACAAAAGGTTCTAACTGTTAAATGCTCCATCCATCCACCATCAGACAATCTATAGAAAATTTACGGCACCATACAAGTCTACCAAGGACTAGAAATACTGACAAGATCTCCCCAAGGACAACAGAAAAGCATCCAGAAAGTCATGAAGAACCCCATCATCAGGCTATCCATTCATCAGCTGAAGTCATGCAGCCAGACAATGATTCAACAGAATGGTTAAAGAAGATGCAGTATGTTTGGCCAACTCAACTCAAAACTCCGTTCAAATGTTATAGTGATGCAGGACCTGGGGCAAGCTTTTCATGAAGGAAACCCTCAAATGACACAGTCTTGAAACTATTTGCTAAGGAAGAATGGGCCAAAATTCTTAAACACAAAAATAACAATACAAGAGACTGATCTAGCTCCAGTAATTGTTACTGAAGGAGACGCCACACGTATTTATCCAGTATTTATTCACATCAGCATATTAACTATTGGATCATTTTGTTAATTAAAACACCCAGATATGTTTTATGTTTACGTTCAGTCATTATCTTAATCTTTTAATTAAGAAGTCTTAATCTAATTTAGAAGTTTTAGGTCTAAAATATATAAGATTAAGGAGCAACCTAGGGTGATCACAAAATTTTTCTTAGCAAACTACTGTACAGCACAGGTATATCCCTTTGCCAGTGGAACCTCATATTCCATTCTAATTGAAACCCACAAACAGTGATAGTGAGTCCACTAATTCTCCAGTTACGATCTGCCTCTTTTGGGACATGGTGTCCCCATTTTCCAATCCAGTCACTAGCCAGTCACTGCCAATGAATACACTGTTGCATCGCATATTGGTGCATTTAAGTGGTTCCTAACTAGATATTGTACGCCAAGGATTGGTATAGTTGTATGTAGTATATAGTAGTTACATTTGCACATATATTAAGAATAGACATAAAAACTATATGTTGATGTTTCTTTTTGTGTAACATTTCAAAAAGTAAAGAAATGATTGTGTAGTTAAAGATGCTATAATATCTGTGAGCACCACAAAAAACTTTACTGTGTCATAAAAGAAGCAGATGGATTCCAGTTTTTTGCTAAACAAATTCTTTTGCCAATATGGCTTCACCTTTACATATCAATGTGACAGTGCTGCAATGAAATTAAGCAGTAATGATAATTTGTTGCATGAGGTTCTGTTCTTTCTAGTGACAATAGGGACAGAGCTTGCAGTAAATTTCCATGGGTTTATATTTGAGCATCTTTTATGGAATGATAATTAAAGAAGTGATAGGCCTGATTCATGTGGTTGTAAAGGCTTGGAAATGCACATTCATAATTTGTTTATTGGTCTACATCTCATAGTCTCATGTTGGTACCTTTCAGATTTTCCGCAAGAAAGAAATTACAACAATGAAATGAAATGTTTTCATGAACACTAGCCTATCCCTTAACAATTTCTAGATTCTCTTTTTCTGTACTGTATTTAAACATACTGTATCTTCTGCAAATCTATGTTTTCATCTCAAGTTACAGTGATCCTAGCTCATACTGCAGTTGGAAAAAATAGCTACTGTATCATAGCTAAATATGAATAATTTAAATGCTACTTTAGTCGTTGCTCACCAGCTCAACTAATAAACAAATTGAAGATTATCTCTATTGTCCTGATAACTTCAGTCTGAGCCTCGGTTGTCTCATTAGCTAACTGAGATTCCCCAAGCATCTTCACACAATCAGTCACGTTCTGACTATTTTGCCAGCCAGGGTGCACAACAGTAGCTCCTGGGACTTGCTGACCCTGGTGAGGCTACAATGTTGTGATTGAGAGATGCTCCTCCAATAAAACCTAAGCAATCGTATCTTTGTGCTGTTGAAGGAAACTGGAGCATCAAGCAAAAACCCACTGAAACTCTTGACAAATGTCCTGTCATAGTAGTGACCATATACAGTAGTAATACAAAGTGACATTCCAACCTGCTACTGCTACCCTACAATATACAAAGACAGCAAGTTATAAAAAACAATAAATTATAAAAATGAAAGCACCATCAGTCATAATGTATTCTTTATAGGATGTATCGGGAATGCTAAAGACCTGAAAAACCTTGTATTAGAATATATGGTAGTTTTGTTTTTTGTTTTTCCATCCCTTTATTATCATTTGTATACTGTATATTATAATATTTTATTAAAACACATGATGTTCCACAATGACATCCTAACAGTGATATATATGTCAGCCTCATTAATATACATTAACTGTGTCACTAACTTTATGAGTTTGTCTTGAACACACAAACTTTAATGCTTCACTACGCTATAAAAGAAACAGATGGGCAATACATAAAATTTTATTCTGTTTGCCTTTCTAACATGGCTTGAATCTTAAACTATTAGCGGAAACATCTGTGTAACAGGCAAATTATGTGGTTTTGTTACATTAACTTGTTTTTTCTGAGATTACACATTTCCTTTTCCTAGAAAATGTATTATTTGGTCATTTTTGTGAATCCTTAGAGATGATTTAAGAAAAATAGTTATGAATACAACAATAACAGTATATTTCCTTAAAATACATGTGTTATGATCTTTTAAAAAACTTTTAATTTTTTAATGTTCTTTTGTTTTCTTATGTTGTGCAAAGTAACTGTAATTGTTTTAGCTGAAAATACTATAACAAACATATACTTTATGCAAACATATAGCATAACAAATTGCTAAAAACACTCACCAAGATTTTATTTTCAAAATGTCACCTGACAGTGTCAAAGTCATACTACATGAGAAAGATGCTATTTGTAGATGTGTACTGATGGTAAAGAAGGTTCTTAAAAAAGGTTGCAACATGGTCTTCTGGTAGAGCTATGACCTGGTATAATTTGTTGGTGGTAAAGTGGTATTTCAGCACTTATCACATAGTACAGCAATCTTTCTGACTGCCTACGAAATTCTTCCTTATACAACCTGTTATGCCATTAAGTATTTTCTACTGATTTTACTTTGTGAGGAAATGTAATTTTTTTTATTTTGGAGGTGATAAATACACATAACATCACTGAACACACAAAATGTAGTAAATTTATTTTTACACAATTACAATGAAGGGACCAATTTATTTTTTTAGCCCCATATGCAATTTCTTTGAGTCACAGCAGGATTTTATTATAGTACTTTAAAGCATCAGTGAATCCCGACAGATTCCATCATGTACTAATTTGTAATGATATTCCCTGAATAAACAAAGACAGGTGTGCAAGGAAAGAGCTTTCAACAAATTGAAGAATATGTCACTAAAGTCCAGTGTTTTTTAATCCTACTAATACAGTTTTTAAAATATTGCTACTACTATCACTACCATCACCACAATACCTGCAACTACTACAACTCCTAATTAAACTAATAATACAATCAGCCATGCCAAAGTTATCAATTATGGTACACTACCAAAAAACATTGTATTATACTCTAAAAACCTGACTTTGCCCTCAAAGTGATTTTCTGTGATGACACTGAAAAGTCTATTTTCAAAAATGACACTGATAGACTGTAAGTGACAAGAGGTGTGATTGCCATGTGGTATATTTCTGATGGCAACAACAGTGTGTTCTGTGTATAGCTCATCTGCAGCTAAAATTCTGTTTGTTATCTTTCAGGGAAAGCACCCAGGAATAAGTCACATACTGTAGCACCTGCCAGCAGCGGCATATTACACTACAGCAAAATGTTATTTCCCGCTACAAGTTCAATGCCATGAGGAGTCCTAGGGGCTTATATTACTTTAACTGTTTTCTGTTACCATGAGAGTTGCTAGACCTACTAATGTGTCAGTTTAAAGAGACTCAAAAGGTTTAGTGGCTAGTTCATGGAAAGAAGAAACACACCAACAGGGTGTGATAGTAGGCCATAGGATGCTACAAACTGCCATCAACATCCCATGTTGTGTCAACCTGTTTAGGCTTAGTGGTTCTGTATCTTTGTGGTTATTTATGAATTGATAATGGTAAAGATGCAGCTGATGTAGTGATGAACTATCCATTACAAGTATGTTATGTTAATTACAAATGTGAGGCTCTTCAAATGATGACATGAGTCATGTTCTAACCATTACTATATAAAATAACAGGAGGCTAACAACGAAAAGTTGGAAGATAACAAAACTGTTGTTTATATGAAAGGAAATATAAAGAGATATGAGGAAAGGATGATTTTAAAATTGTTTTGTTATTTTAAAATGGATTTTACACCTCTCTGTTCTTTTCAGAGAATATATTTTCCAGGTCAAGATAAAGTATATTCAAAATATATAATAAATGAAGTAGTACACAAAGCATCAAAAATGTTATTGATTATTTTTGTGGCTTAGGTCAAGAATCTATTACCAAGCTCCTAGAGAGCACCAGTCCCAAAGGTTTTAACAGGCAACTATTAAATCAGTCCTCAATAACTAGGACTCTTTATTGAACAAATTAATTATTTAATCAAGCATTCCTAATCTTTAGAAGCAGGTGATTTAGCATTACCTATGAGACTTGCTGGATTGGAGCTCTCCAGGACCAGGGTGGAAGACAATTGGATCATAAAACCCTAATGAAACAGAATTATTTGAGAAGATACCTAATTAAGCATCAGATTTATTCAGAGGTTATTGTAATTGATTTTTGTAAACTTGAAAAGATTTTCTCACATACAGTAAAGTAATGACAATTTAGCAGCAAAGAAGGCTAAAATTCTTTAAATTTATTTCTTCAATTCCACATAAGCTCCCTGTAACATCTGCCATGTAAAACACTAGAATGTTTGTTGTTTTTTAGTAACATATGTGTCTTTAAATAAAAGTACATTTTAGTGATTAAAATATCTGTGCTCTTAAGATCAAAGCAGCTATGCTTACAAGTTCAATGATATTAATTCTAAAGCACTTTTCTGAAAAAATAAGACAAAAAAGAATATTATAAAGTAAGTATATAATTTTTCCTAGGCCTCAAAATTAATTTTTGTTCTAATCATGAGTTACACGATTAAGGCTTAAAGCTCTCAATTCAATTTCTTCTAATGGGCAGTAGAAAAGTTTGTATCTGACAATGAAAACATCCCTTGGGGTTATTTGCCCTGCAGAATCTTTACCAAGTAGATGTAAAACTCTATTAATTAATTCTCCCATGGTTACCTCTCAGTAGGAATCTATATCCTGTTTCTACTATAATCATGCTTATAGCTTCTTCATCAACATTTTTCCCAATCAAAACCACATCTGTGAAGACAACATCGAGATAATGTCCAGTTACATTATACAGTACATGAGTTTCTTCTACCTTAAACACCAGGAAGTTGTGCCTTGTATAAACTGTAACCCACTTGATTTTGTGTTCATGTTCATGGGAGTTTTTTATGTAAATATATTTTTCATTTGCATTTTTTTAAACAGAATTTGTAAGAAATTTAATTTTTGCAAGAATATTAATCAGCTTTCACTGTTTCATAAATCTGAACATTAAACACATTAAATAGCCATCTGATTATGTTCACAAATGCAAATTAATAGTTAATGCACTTAATATTTAAATCTGATGTGGATATTAAGTTCTAGTTTACAGCCTTGTGAAACAGATTAAACTGTTTTTTTCTTATTTCTACTTTTCAGTGTGGTTTTAACCTCTGCTTTTTCCTTTGCTGATGCTGACATGTTACTTTTTGAATGTCTAATTAATATTAATTCCCATAGAGTCATAGTGACTCTTTTCTTGAAACACACTGTTAACTGTGTTAACTAACCATTTAAAACATTTAACATATATACAGTATATACGCTGCATGCACACACATACAGTACAGTGTTTCCCTCATATCTGTTTTCCTGCAGCTACACTGTTTTGAGACAAGATAGTTCTACCCTACAGTACTTATGATGTGTAGATACAGTAAGTAGTCCTGCTCAGTACAAGAGGAACCAAATGTTCAGACACTGTGTCAATGCTTGTTGGAGGATCCAATGGTGCAAAGCCACCATCTGTGGGATTATGAATGAAAACCTTGAAAATGAAAGATACCATCCTCCATAAAAGGTTCTGTTGGTCTTACTTTAGTGGACATAGACATTATTGTGTCAGTCAGAGCTCCAAAGTGACTAGAGATACTGTAGGCTATCCTAAGCATTTTCCAAGATCAAATGCTAATTTGCTATCTGATTATTATTTTACTACATGAAATTAAGTACGTCATAGCAGTGGCCTTCAACTCTGGTCTTAAACAGTCAAAATCCATTATGTGTTATACTGTAGGTGTCTTCAGTCAGCATTACTTAAATACTTAAGTTAGTAATCATCTCAATTAAATAATTGAGAATTCTGTTGAAATGGAAATGCGAACACCATGTAGCTAACTTTGAGCATAGCTGGAGATCTATTGTTAAGAGAAACCAAATTCCAGAATTCTTAGCTTTGAGCAGAGAATACATATTCAATTTGCTGCTCTTCAGTCATTGCTTTTCTTTAAAAAAAAATAACATGATTCAACCCTACCTACAGTTTTGTTGCCATATTATTCTGCCTAGCCAAATTGAAATAACATGAAAGGATATTGCAGCTTAGCTCTCCTTACTGTTTTCTAGTTTTCCTTTAACTACACGAGTAGTACAATTGTGTAGCATGCACAGAGTTGATGTTGCTGAATTATTAAAACAAAACAAAAGATTAGTATGCACAGTAAATAAACTATGGTCTTTGAATTGCCTCAATGAATAGCTCACAATATACTGTGAGCTGACTGAATTAAAGTGAAATTCCACAATAGTTGTATAGTACGCAAGCTGGAATAAGTACAATACATTCATTGCTAGAAAAAGGCTATTGACTCTTCAATTTCTAGTACTTCTTCAGTCCAATGGAATGGACTGCATCACACAAGATAATTTTCCACTTCACAGTCTTTTGACATCTTTTATTTCACACCAAGTTGACTGCATGTTTGATTTTATCCCCTCCCTAACTTTTATGAAGACAGAAAAAAATAGAGTATAGAGACCAACTTTGTAAGTTTCTGGATGAAACATTAGAGACCCTAAGATTCACAAATCTTTATAAATGTTGCACAAAATCTCATAATCTCTTTAAACTTTGGCCCAGATATGAATTATCTTCCTAATATACAACTTTTTCTTACATTTCAACTTAAAGCTGTTTCTACATTTTATAAACATAGGTTATCTTTAACTGTAAGTAAACCACCTATGAAATTTTCTTTCTTGATAAAGCAGTCCAGACTAATAAAACTCCACTTGTTTGAAAGACAAATCAAAGAGAAAGCTAGAAGTATTAATCTCTCATACATGTTACAGCAGTAGGATGATGAAATTAAAATTTGAATTAAAGGTTTTCACTTTTTGACTAAAACACCTCAGTCCCTAAATATGTTTATTTAAAAGTCCATATTATTTTAAGAGATACCTGAACAAGTTTTTTCACTTTGTCACAGTAAAGTTGTTTCCTTATTACAGAGGCAAGACATTCGCAGCTGTACTGAATAATATAATTGTTTTGTTTTTTACATGACAGAACTCTCTTTCAGTGGTGATTGCTGTACTTATGACAACAATGTTGGCAGTTACCTATTTGTTACCTAGCAGGGACAGGGGAATGTCTGAATTAAATTCAGGCCCAATGATGATGAGTCCCGTTTTGTACATAAATGTCACTAGAACAAATTTCCCAGGTCTAAACCTTTCTCAGCAGGTGGTACAGCTTTTCACTTACTCTCCAGATAATAATACTCTGCTTCAAGGATCACTTGTTTGATCTCAGCTGACCTCTTCATAGTATTATAAATGTGCAGGGGTGGTGTCTTGGACCTCAGTGTTAGTGTCTGAGTTAGCTTTTATTTTCATCCATTCTTCAAAATGACTTTATTACCAGACTATCCACAGTCAGATGTGCAAACTAAGAGCATTCTGATTCATAAAAGAAATATTTATCACACTTATTTATCACACTGAATAGCTGTTGAAGAGCTGCAGGTGACCCTTGAAAGGTTAATTAAGATAAGTGGTTTGTAAAAAGCATGCTGATTCACTTGGAAGTACTTGAAGTTTTGTAATACCAAACTTGCCTTGTTGTGACTAATTAGCCTAAGATAATTAAGGAGTACAATGTTAAGGATGACCTAGGATAATTCCTAAAGGTGAATATGTGTACTGCTGATTTGTTATTAATTGTCCCTTTTTACAAAGCATATAATGTAATAGCACAATCTACTCAAAAGTACAAAAATCCACTATCATTAATAAACTGAGAAGGGAATAGGTTTCAACATGTAAGAAAAATACACCACAGGGAATGCCTATAGAGTTGAATATATGCAATAGATATTAATTCCTTTCTTTAGAGGACGGACTTTAAGATTAAATTTTGAACTTTGATACTGAAACTTCTTAGACTTTGAAATAGTATAATTGCAATTTGTTCATATCAGAGTTTAAAATTATCCTTCAAGGCTGAATGCTTCTAATTGCACATCATATCAGTCTCTTGACAAATTGTGCCCTCTGGCACAGTGGCAACAATAATTGTTCATTTAAATACTTTTAGAAAGGACAGAAATGACCAGAGCCTTTTTTATTTTATAACCCATTATTTTCTTTAATTTTGGTTTTAAAAAGGGCATGATTTATGTGATGAAATAAAATACAGTTATTAGTTCTACAAAAGAACACTGAACTTTAATTCTCACTAATTGATTTTAAATGATTTACTGTCTAATGAATTCAACTTGTAACAATTTAATTTGTCATGGCAATTCAAAAGGCTGTGCTGGTGTGCTTTTTTGTCATCCCTTTTAGACTGCTCAGAAAATTAAACTAGTCCCTATTTTACAGATGACATAAGAATTATTCACTCACCTTTTATTTCTTTCCTAAAACTTGTTTTTTAAAAGCCCTTTATTTATAGGTGGGATCCAAGTTAAATTAGTTTTAAATATAGAGGTTCATTATCGTGAGTTTATATCACCTGCACATGGACATCTGAAACAAGTGATTGATATCGGAATATAAAAGTGGTGTGGATGAGAACTTGTATTGGCTCTAATGGGGTTTTGGTAAATTTCTAGTAATATAATTGATATCTCAGATACTTTTTAGTTAAAATTCAAATTACAAAGCCAGTCATTTTCTCATTTATGTTTTTGAGATTCTTGGTTTTATTTTTTCATGACAACATTATCATCGTTGTTGGAACCAATTCGACATGTGTAAAATTGAACAATTGAACAATTCCCCAAGGCAGGCTGGACTTTTGCATTCTATATCCACATTCTGTGTGTCTGTGAAAATTTTGTATGTGTAGTCTCTGACAAATGCCACTGTGCTTATGTAATGAAACCCTAAAGTGTCACTGTGAGGTAGTGAGAGATGGCTTTATGAGAAAGCTCACTTTAATTGGGAAAACCTGCAGAATGAGGCACTGCTAGTCTGAGTGTATAATCAGCACTCATAGGGAGTGAAATTCCATGTGTAGGAATGGAGCAACTCCTCTTGGCTAATTAAGAGGCCTACAAGAACAGATAGGAAAAGGGTATCTTGTGTCTAGGCTCCAGCAGTGATGCAAATGAGAGTGCCAATGCGAATGCGAATGCGAATGCAAACAGATTGAGTGTAGCAATGTGACAATAGCAATGGATTGAGCTGTTTTACAGGTCTCTGGGACTCAGCCAACTAGGGATGTGGGAGACAGTACAGATTAGACTCTACTGCAGGACATTACAGGTGCTGGTCTGGTGGGCTGCATGCTAGTTCGTTTGTGAGGCTCAATGGGATGGAAGCGTGCTTCCAAGGAACAAGATTGGCCAGGTGAACCAGGGCTGACGGGAGGCGTAAGCACCTGGAGGATTGGAGCATCACCCGACCAAATTGCAACAGACTTCCTTCCTCACAGCTGAAATGAGTTTAGACGGGATAAAGTTGAGTCTTGAGTACTCCTTGACCCTTACCATCAGGAGAAAGTTGTGTGGTTTTAGAGTGCGAGTTGAGAGAGAAATCCACAGACTGGCTGTGTCGGGACTGCAAATGTCGGTTAGAGAAAAATGATCCTGGACAAATGGGATCAGCTGGAATATTAAGTGTTGGGGAAACATTATCTGGTGCTTGGTAGAGAGTAAGAGCAAAGACCTGAGTTGAAGTGATGTAAAAATGTTGATTAGACAGCAGCTAATCTAATTGGATAATAATTGACAATTGCGTTTCTGGCCAAACAAATTAAGTGATACTCTCTTTAGAACCATGATCTGTCTAGGATTATGCGGCATATATATGATGTAACATGTTTTCTAAAAGTGTCTGAGAAAAGATTTCTTGTCTTAGGTAAGCCTGAACACCAATTTATTGAAAATTGTTCCATTTATAAAGCTCTTAGAATGGGGACAGTTTCATGCATGCACCAAATATCTATCAATAGCTGCTGCTAACAATCAAGACATTCTACTGCCATCTCACAGAGAATATGAGATTGAATCATTTATTACTCAACTGCCATAATCATGTGAATGTCACGAGCAGTTCTTTCCGGGCCCTATGCGGACAACACGATCCGGAATGTGAGGATACAATTAGGAAAATAGTCATGCAGGAGAAGGGTCAGGAGACAGGGGGCGTGTCCGAGGAGTGCAGGTGTCCAGGGGGAGTGAATCCAGGGCGAACAATCCAAGGGTAAATCCAGAGGGGGAATCCAAGACGGGAGGTTTAGTCCAAGACCAGGGGATCCATCCGAAGTTAAAACCAGAACCGGGTCGGGACCGGCGGGGCAGGGAATCAGGAACAGGAAACTAAAACCATGAAACTAAAACGGAGCCAGACGCAGCAGGACCCCGGGCTCTCACGATGCGGAAATCAATGAGAAGCCTCGGGCAAACGCCTGCGTCTGGCTTTAAAGGTGGAACTAAAGAGGGGCTGGAATAAGGAACAGGTGTGGGGAATGGGACAGAACGAGGAAGGGCTGGAGCACCCTTAAGAGGAGGAGTAACGATCGTGACAGTGAAAGGTTGCAAATACTGATGAATGTCTCTAGTCGTATGCACATAATCCTGCAGTACCTGAAACATTATGAGGCCAGCTCTAGGTTCACAGTTCACAAACATTTCAGAACGGCCTGCCATTTCAAGTTCTGTTCTTATTGCAGAAACAGATTTCTCCCTGACATTCTGAGTTTAAGTTTGTTTTGCACTGTCTGGAGATTAGTCTTCTTTAAAGGACATCTCATTACTTCAAAGTAATGCATACTTCATTGTATGCAATTCTTCATGGTACAATATTTTAGTATGTAAATAGAAGGTATTAATAAAAACCTTTGAAATATTTTAAAGTCTAAAGATTCAATTTTATCCTCTGTTTCATTTTCAGACTAATGTATTATTCTATTTTTTTCATGTATATAGTACAGGTTTACTTCTGTTCTGTTAAGCTTTAGAGTCCTTTATGGATTCTAAAGTTTTTGATCCATTAATTCTGCTACAGAGTTGTGGGGGAGCCGCAGCCTGTTGCTGCAAGCAATGGACGCAAGCCAGGATACACCCTGGACGGTCTATTGCAGGGTCTATTGCTAGTATATGACAGACCACAATCAAACGCACACATACTAGGTCCATTTTTCCCAGAAGCCAATTAACAAACCACTATGTTTGATAGGTTAGACAAACACTGAAGAACTGATAATCTTCAGACAGACACCACCCGAAGAATTGAAACTAGTAAACAAGTGTTGAGGGGCAGCAACGCTAATCACTGCATCATGATGCTGGCCCTAAAGCTTTTGATATGAGCTGTCATTCTCTACAGTAGGTATCTTTCAAGGAAAGGGATGTCCTAAGTCTAAGTATATCCTTTTTTGAATTTCTATCTACTTCTGTTCCTTCTCCATACACACCAGGCAGCTAAGGTGCTTACCACCTTCTCAATCAGGTCTCTCTTCTGCTTCTTTAATAACACTTCTCTCAAAACTAAATCTCTCTGATACCCACACAAAACACTTAGAAAATATTAATCAAAAACTCAAAGTTCCACCCTTGATTCAAGTTCAGTCACTGTCTTCTCACTTTGTATCCCTGGTGAAATTGCACAACAGAGGATATGCCTTTTGTAAGACTGACCACAGGAAGCCTCTGCTTCCATGATTTAAAAAAATCTCCAGAACAATTGTCTTCGCCCAACTACTCAGGTGACTGAGGGAGGTAGCTTATTCCACACAGCATTTGGGAAATGTTAAAAAAAAGATCTCCATCTTGTCTGCACCTACTAACTTCTCACACTACAACTGTAATTGTCCCTGTGCTTTTCTGTTTTTTCTGTTTCCTGTATACAGTGTCTAAAAGCCCGGCATCTTGGGAATTTATACAGTATTAATGTTTTTCTAAATAACCACACAATTTTCAACCAAACTGAATTGGTTTGGAAGACAAATACTGTACTTCTAGTATTATAAGTACTGTATGCTCCAATGCCATCATCCACAAAGATTCTTCTCCCTTCTTGCAGTACCTGTGACACGGAACTACAGGGTATCTCTTGCCTTGCTTCCAAAAGGATTTTTAGTTATTAGAATTTTCTATGGAGAGTGTTTGACTAACAGACATAATAATGAAACTCTCTGATCATCTGTCATGTAGTTCCTTGATAATGTTCCCTTCTGCTGCCTTTCACCTCTCTCCGGTGGCTTGTTTGCCAGTTTATCATACTGAGGCAGAATTGCTGTATGATAATGTAAAATAAGACCATCTGTTATGGACTGGGAAAGTGAAATCGAGATTAATATCAAAGCTATAGGTGTGAATTTTAAATTCTCAAACAAATACAGAAAAACTCACATTAAACAATGCCGAAAGTGTGTGGCTCCTCAGATGTAAGTATGTGGGTGGGTACTAGTTTTTACTGAGAAAAAAGTTAACATATGATATACAGTATACTCTGAAAGGACATGAGAGAAACTACCAAACAAAAGTTTCCATTTTGGAACTTAAATTAACAGTGTTTCAGATCTTGAAAAGAAGCTTTAGATATATTAATTGTAAAAAGTACAGTGTAAATGTACTGTAGTTTGTTAAAACAGACCTGATATCTCCATTGCACTGCTTAATCAGTTAAATTTGTCACAAGAATAACTCAAATGTAATAATGTATTCAACATTCATATGTATGTTATATACATATAAAAAGTTGGAATTTGTCATAAAATTGAATATTTCTTTGATGTTGCTTAACTTAGCATGTTTGTCACAAAATTGTTAAAAGATATTAAAAGTTCCCTGTTTGTACATAATGTGGTTTATTAAAACATAATATAAATCAAGTGTTTTGAAGAAAATTAATTTTTCTGTCAAGATGACGTGACTATAACAAATGTGTTTCAAAACTGTAGTTGTCTATTGTCTAAGTTTAGTGCTTATAATGTGACAATACCATACTGCCAGTACTTTGGCTTTGTAAAAAAGTAAAATGAAAATGTCTGTGAAGCTCACATTATTTTTCTTCTCAGGAAGAGCAGAGTAAGGGGGTGGTAAGGTTTTAAATGAGATTATAAGACTCAAGTTTGTGTGGGCCAAATGACTTACTGAGCAGAGATGGTCATCAATAGTAAATCTCTTCCCAGGACAGAACATGTTGTGTTCGGTACCCTCTGTAAGGCAAATGTTGGAATTTATTGTTCTTATTATTGTGCATATTTCTTTTCCTACAATGAATTGCTCTTTGTTAATAAGATCTACATCCAAACTGTTGTCTTACAAATAACACATAAAAGATGAAAAATAAGGGTTGAATCTTCAGCTGAATCAAGTAATTCTAATAAAATGTTTAACAAAACAGCACTTTGATAAAATACCTTTGCAAAAGCAGGTTCACTTCAAAAGCTCCTATTATACTTGCTACTAGATGACAACAGCCCGTTGTAAACAGCCTTTTTTTCTCTTTTAAGAACCATACTGTACTTTCCTAGTATATTTTTTTTAATTCATATTAAGTTATACACCTCTCCCCCCCCATAATTAGGTGAAACTGGTGTATTCTAGAATTCTAGTATTCTAAAATTCAGCTTCCTGGAGTGACCAGAGCATTTTTAATATTCAAATGGGCTGGAACGTATAAAAGGCAATCTATCCCATTATTTCATAGGGTTCATTACATATGGTGTCTCTGCAATTTTATATATTTTGCATAATAGATCTAAAGCAGCTTTTATTGATTACCAGAGCCCAGATCATCACATTAAATGACAGAGAAGGAGCAAGAGAGAGAAGTGTAATTTCTTAATACAGAGTTATGAAGGAGACTTTTACTGTTTTGTGGGTTCTAATATAGAAATGATAGATGCATGCTATTGACTTTCATTATAAGCTATTTAAATTTATATAATAAATAGGGAAGTTACAATATATCATGAACTATGGGAAGCTGTTAACTTTTCTAGATTACAGATATATTTTATGGGGCAGCAGGAATGAATTAAATATAGGACATTAGCCTGCTCATTATTTTTTACATATTAAGTATTCTTTCATGAATATTTAAATTTATAGGGTTTCTACTGTATATCATCTTACATGTTTTAGTGATATACTGTACAAGATGCATACAGGGATTGTCAAGGTGAAAAAATAGTATGTAAAATATAGGGATTAGACCAGAACTAGTTTTATTTTGTCATGTACTTTGCCTCTCTGGCACTGAAGTTTGTTACCTTTTCATTCATCATTAATCATCATTACAAAACTTTTTTTTTAGTGTGTTGGAATGCTAGATATTATTAACACATGTTCCCCTAAGTTTGTGTGTGAATAATTAAAATATTCAAGTATGATATTAGCTTTTCAGTGAACTTTTTTGACAGACTTTACTCCAGTTGTTAGAGTGCATGAGGTGCAATTAAAAGAAGAAAGATTTCCCAAGGTCTGGACTGGCCTTTGTCCTCAGTTCCAGCCAAGGGCTGTAATTATACATCCTTTGTAAGTGAAATGTGAGTCTCGTTGGGATATTCTTGTAATAGCTTCCCTGTCCTATATATCACTTTGATAAAGTTGCCAATGAGACGGCAGAACTCAATAGACCCCACTAACAAGCTAGGCAAAGTGTCTCCTGGTTGTCGTAAGGTATTATAGAATCCTTCTAAATCAAGTTTAATGAAGTCTGTCTTCTTTATTTCTCTTCACCCTATTATCTCTTATTGACAGTTTTTGATGACTTCCAATAAGTCACCTTTTCTGCAACTAGCAAATAAGCTCAAAACCATATCTGTTGACAGCCAGACCAGGTGAAGCTTGTAAAATGTGACTGATTGAAGGTCGCTACTTGCAATGGTAGACAGACCATTACAAAAGTATCTTTTGTAAAAAAAAACTTTTTTGAAAGCAGGAAAAACTAACACTTTTTGGAAGTCAAAATTCCATTAATCAATTCTTTATAACATGTAATACATTAACATAATATATAGTAGTAGTGTTCATATGGTTCTATGAACTGATGCCTATATATAATTAATATTAACTGACTATTTTATAACAATACTGTAGCTTATTTGCTTTATAGTTATAAAGTGTTATACAACATATATGTTACTGGAAAAATACTGTATTAAACTAACTTTGGGCTGCACATAAAGAGTAGTGTGGAAAATACAGCCATAAAATCTTTTGATGTTAGAAACCTTTGAGCTAAAATGTATGAATGCCCATAACACTACTTAAATACAGCTAAAATACCAGTGTTAGACTCATACAATCAGCCTGACCCAGAATCCAAACTTATCAGGGGCTGCCCACATTTTTGCTCTGCTTTCTGGCAGTTTCTCGGCCTTTTTCCATTCAGCTCCATCATCAGAATAGAACGTAAAATGCTATTAACTGTTGCACTTGTTCATATACTTTGTCAAGGGAAGGCAAGTGAGGCTAGAGAGTGGAAAATAAGTGAACTACAGAGTGACATACAGTAAAGGTCATTTCAACGATAGAAGGTAAATACAAATGATCCATTCATCCAAGACAAGCAATCTAACAAAATTGGGAACAGAGGTAAAATTCAGTTTACTTAGACCAAAAACTACAGTACATTAATGACATTACAATGCAGATCAGTGTACAAGGCACTGTGTGATAAACGCATTTGAAGGTGTATTCATTTTGTATTCTACTGTATTTCCATTATGGTAGTTTAACCTAATTTTGTGTGTTTTATCTGGTCCTTAATTTTGTATTGTGCAGAATAAGCTTGAGGTGGGAATTGAAGATTATTCCATGAGTTCTTTTGTACATAAGTGAATAAATGTTCATTATGAAATTTAACACATTACATAATTGTTTAATATAACTGAATAATATGAATATACATTTAAAATCTTTAATGTCTGAAGGTGAAATTACTGCTTCTGCTCTAAAAGTAAAGCTAAGATACTTACTCAATAATGCCCCATCACTATAAGATTTTCAGTTTGTGGAAAATGTCAGAGATCTTTCAATCTTTTTTGTATGTTAGATAAATAAAGACCAAACAAAATTGTACTATTAAAATCTGTTGTGCTTTCTTCCACTTTACATTATAGGACATTTCACTATTTACTATATCCTTCAATAAGGATAGTTTTCTTTTGCTTTCTGATGTCAACATATGCCAGCAATCTTGGTGATATAATGAATTAGAATGAATGAGATATTCATGCAGAGCTAATGTATATACAGTATACTGTATATAAATTAAATTATATATTGATATTTGTATGCACAATTTTATACTGAGTCACTTCCAAGTCCATCAAACCTACATATAACAAAAACAAGAATAATAAAAGTACTACTGTACCTTACAATTAAGGGAGACATCATGCTAGGTTTTATCATAATCTTTGCAGCAGGGAGAAGGTGGAAATATTATTGCCTGCAAAAAATTATTATGCAGTTTGTCTCTGATTAAAATTGCATTGTGCAAATTCAAAATCATAGAAGTATGCTATTTTACCCTCTGTGAAATGACCTACTCCATAGCATTTTTGTCTTTTGCTCATGGCATGCCTTAATTAGCTGCTTTTTTAGGTATTATATTAAAAAGTATTCATTGCTGTTAGTGACAATGCAGAAATTTATGGCCCATGTTCATAAACTATGGGGAGTATGTTACAATAGCAAATTAGTGCCACAGCTCAAGTTTGAAAATGGCCAGAGGACACAAAAGATAATTGAGGCCACAATATTCCTTTTTAAATATGCACCAAGAACCTGCTGCCCAGCTTACAATGAACTATACAAGTCATAATATTGTGAATTACAGTACTTATTACAAGCTTGGGATACACTGGGAGACATTAATTTACATATTAAAGTAAAGAGTAAATATATATATATTATTTGGAATTTATATTTTCTATCTGAACACCAGTCCTTTTATATACAGTAGGTATATATACAGTACATGTTCATTATCATTCTATTCTGGCAATCAATACAGACAGTATATGGTAAATTAAAAGTACAGTACTGTATGTATTAAAACCTAATCCTTCATAATGTAATCTGTCTTCTGAGTAATGTAGACATTAGAAAGAAAAGAATGATTGGAAAAGGATAAGAAGCAGAAAGTTTTAATAAAGCCTTTGCAAAACAGTTGCAATTATATTGCATTTCATAAACTTCATATATGTTTGGTACATAAATATCATCACTAACTTGCATTTGTGACAGCAGCTCATCTGCAACATAAATGTTTCTTTACTTTATTTGTCAATATAACCACTATTCATTTCAATATACCTGATAACAAAAATCTTTCATAAATTTCATTCTTAAAAAAATATCATCTTCCAAAGATGAAACACACAGCACCAATGTTGGATCTTAGAAAAAATAAAAGGCAAAGTATTTAAAGCTAAGTCTGTGCAGTAGAATAATTCAACTGTTTAAACTCACTCTGGCAAGTGCAACCCATACCTTGTACACTGCAGATTTGCAGGAGCATAATGTCATGTGTCAATATCTCCTGCCATTTTCATAGTTGGATCTATGCAATTTGAATAAAGGGTCAAAACAATACTTGAACTTTAGAATATGTGCTTTTCACCTAGATGGTATTTTTCTCACAAAGCCACCTCTCACTACCTTAAAGACTTAATTTACAAATCTGTATAAACTGTAGCAGCCATGTTCTAAAAAAGATATACTGTAGCTGATCTAAATTCAGTACAGAAAAGAGTGACCAGATACATTCCATAGCTTAAGTGAATGTCCTACACTTAATGAACCAAAACTTTTAATGATGGAAGTAGCTGTATACTGTATAAACAGTCTCAATATAGAAAATCACTCAAAGGCAATGACAAAGTAAACCCAGCAAATTTCATTTAAAATGACGAACAGGAGGCATTTCTGTCATGTTGTTCAATTTGATTATTTGGTTTTATCAAGAAACAGCTGGATGAGATCCTTGTATTAATTAACTTCTAAATATAAAATGGGTTTGATGGGACAAGCGGTCTCCTCTGATTAAGCAAACTTTGGTTTATATATTTATGAAGAATGCTACACACACAGACAGCTGTACCCATGAATGTTTAAAGTGTTGCAGGTGGAAGGTGGTGAATCACCCATCTCACAGTCCAGACCAGAGACAGCAATGTCCAGCTCTATACAGATTTAAAGAAGCATATGTCCAGCATTTCTTGGTAAAGTGCAACACATAGTTAAGTCTTAGCTCTAGGAGCTAGAAACAGATTTCTGCTACATTACATTCAAGCAGTTAGTAAAATAGTTTGTCATGCTCCTTAACAAGTTTTCAGAATATCTGGAAAAGGGAGGTGTTCCATAACCTTATTATTGGTTACACCAATAGCTACAGTATGTACACCATGGGAGTTATTATGGCCTAATTTATTAAAATGCCCTTTTACACTTGCATCTATCAATAATAAATTAGAAGCACATAACAGTCACAGCTAAAGTATGTGAATTGTGAATCTTTTGAATGCCCCTTGTGTTTTGTGTATTGGTGTTCAATCATAGCAATAGAAGCTTCTGTGTGTGCTTTTTCTTTATTTGACAATAAAGCAAAATTATAGGGCAGATACTTTAAACAGGACCCGAGGTACTAAGTTAAGAGCCTGGATTACAAAATCCTTTTGAACTGGCACTAATCCAGTGGGAACAGCTTTGGAAAGCCTCAAGGGCGCTTTGTATGAAATGCAATAACCAGATCTGGGTTAACAGGTAGGGGCAAAGGAATTAAACATGCTGACATTTATTAGAAGACATGCCGAGTGTTTTTGTTTCAAATAATCAAGGCATAAGCATTTCTTTTTTAAAACTGGAAATGTTAATACTCAAACTAAATTGTCTCCCAAATATCTTTTACAACCAAGCTTATGAAATTGCATCTTTTCATAGAAATACACTAGCTATTGTTCTTATCTTTCACCTTGTACACCTATTTAATCTATGTCAATCAGATGTTCACCTTAGGCCCTTTGCTTTGAAAGGGTAATTTTAAACAACTCACAGAGTACTGTATATAGTTCAATTGTAAGCATATAGCCTTAATATATTTCCTTCCTTCTTTGTATACATTAGGATTACCTCTATAAACATACTGTACTTACACCTTATAGTTACATATATACTCAGACAAAGAATTAAATAAAGAATGAAAATGTTCCTTTCACTCTAATGGTCTGTGAAGAGTGAAGAGCCATAAATCATCTTGCTGGATGACCCGACTAAATGGGATAAAAAGCTCATTTTTTCTCATTTCTGCCTCATTTAATATCAGGTAAAAGATTGAAAAGCTTTCAGAAAAGAACAAAACCTGAGTTCTAATGTGTTTTAATGTAGATCTTGGCCTACATTAATGCAAAGTGAGAATGATTTATTGATACTGTTTCCAGTATTGCAAGCTCATGGTGCCACTTTGCACAGCTTACGTTGGTAAAGGGTAGAAAAAGCAGAGCTGGAAAACAGAATTCAGTTTTAATGTGTCTGAATGTGATTTGAAGGCCTTTAGACACTTCCTAAATTAACTTTATATCCACTTTTAAAGTATGTACCAATAAGAGCACATAAAGTAGGTCTAATATGAGTTTGTATGGCAGGCGCCACGTTTCCTGCCCTGGCAGACTCCCCAGTGTAACTTCAGTTGTATTGCTATTCTATATCTGTTTATGTGACTAATATCAACACAATAATAATATTTTTGTCACAAAAATAATTAAATATAGTACTATGTAACAAAATACATATTTGTATATTTTAATTATATATTAAGTGTATTTTTCTCAAATTGTTCTGCAGCCCTTACCCTGAAGAATTAGGTTATCATCATAATCATCATCATCAGTAGAAGTAGAAGAAGAAGATGAAGCAATGGTATTGATTTATTTTGCTGATACGTACATCCAAGGATATAACAACATTACAAACAATAATCACTATTATGATGAGCTGAAGAATCACAAAGCAATAAAGAAAAAATATAATCAAATCAAAACCATGGGAGATTTAAGCTTTCATATTGTGTGAAGTAACACTGAATGTTTTAATAAATTCCCAGTGGGGGTGGATGACAGGATCTTAAGGCACAGATTGAAAAGGTGGATGCACTGGAATAACGTGAGAACATAAGAAAAGTTATAGACGCAAAAGGAAGATATTCAGTTCTTCTTTTCTATTTGGTTGCTAGTAGCTTGAGCTTAATTACAGTAAGCCAATTCTTAAAGGGTCCCAAGGTGTCAGTTTCAACCATGAAGCTAGGGAGATGGTTCTCGATTGTTATGGTCATTTGTGTAGATGAATATCCAGTTTTCTATCTTCAGTGTGAATTAAATATAATTTAATCTATTGTGCCTGAGACACAAGGTCTCCAGAGTTGGTGGAGTCCTGATGTCATTAATTACCTAGTTTTCATAGCAAGATTTAGAGTAAAAGAGTAGAGATCCGAGACTACTAATTACCAGCTTGCTAATTAATAACAAAATCGGTCCAATTTCAGAGTAATTTAGAGTTCAAATTGAATAAAAATCCATGGTTCTCCAATTAACACTGGGACCTATTTCACCCACAGTGAAACTGGTCATTATACCAATCAAACCAAAGGCATGCTATGTATCTTTTGAGCTTGACATAATTGTTATGCATAGGAAGAGAGCATAACAAACAATGTTAATAGCATACAAATTTAATCTATGCACAGACATGTCATAAAAGTAACTGCTTTCTGGACAAAATCAACCTCATTGACACATTTTAAAAACATATTCTGACAAATTCTCAATCACAGGACCTATGGAATAACATATATACATTTATTTTACCGGTTTAGTAAATATAATGCTTAATACAGCATCTAATTGCTTAAAGATAACAACAAGATACATGAAAGCATTTTAATACCATTGAGGCTTATCAAATAAATAAGGCTCTCAAGATACAAAGTGACTACATGATCTAGCCTATGGTTTCTATGCTTCATAAAAGTAAACCTCTGTAATAGCTGTCAGTTGTATTTTTTCCTATTTACTAGAAGGAAAAGAGTTTCCATGCAGTTCTTATTTAAATCACACCTGGCTTCCTATTTATATGTATTCACTCATCTCCAAAGACATCAATCTGGTGTGTATCCAACAGTCACTCTTTTTAAATAACAATAGTCATTTTAACTTCAGAGTAGGAAGGATGCAATCAACGATGGGTCCCAATAATGTATAGTAAAATCTAAAACTCTTACAGTCTATAAAAATTTATAAAAATGATTAACACCTGAATAAATACTAGATGAGGACATAAATCATTTCCTGTTTGTAGCACTAACTTAAAAGTAAAAAGAAATTGTGAAACTTGTAACATGTGATAGGTGTTTTGACTTATTTATAAAATATACTGCTGCAGAAAGTGTGAACATTTACATTCTGCTAGAATTATTTTCTCAGTCATATGTTTTGTGTTCAAGAGGTTTTTATTGTTCTATGAAATTCATATACTGTATCTAGGGAAAACTGCGACATGTTAAGCCATGTTTTCTTATGATCAATTACATAAAAGCATGCAGTCTTTGTGTTAGTAAAAATATACCAATCCAGACCCAAACTACAGTAATATTAATGAAGAGTTTACTATTTGAATAAAAATACACATTTTAATATTGTTATACCCATCAATAAGTTAGACATTTTTTTAATTATGATAACAGAAAACAAAAGCTATGATAGCTTAAATCCAAACTGTGACTGAAGACTTTAAGTTAGAGGAAAATATAATACTATGAAATGTTTCTTTGCCTGTCTAGTATAAAATTCTGGTGTTATGAAATCACTGCTGTTAACCTTCTTCACAGACCCTGACCCTCTTCACATAACAATTTAATTTTGTTCTCAGTATTTTAAAACTGTTGAATTAGTATGCTCTTTCCAAATTCTAGTGCATCTCTCCACATCATTGACCCCTCTGCCGTACCCCTCTCAGTCGAAGTTTTTCTGCTTTACATCTTTATTGATTAGATACCATCTTTTTTATTTTTTGGTTTAATGAAATACATTAATTCAAATCTTCTAGTATTAATTAAAAAATGGAAGAATAAATACACTAAAATCAACATAGAAAAGAAAGCACAAACTGTACTACAGAGGAAAAGCAGACTAATTTATCAAGCTCTGCAGAACTAAAAAGGTAACTAACCATGCTGTCAAAGGTTCTTCACTAGCAAATGTGACCTAAATAGACTTCTTTCAGTAAGGACAATTTTTGTAACCAAGTCAGATCTAAGTCCATCTCAGCCTCTACCCAACCTTGTAACACCTGAATACAGTAATTTGTGATTTTCCATTTAAAAAGAGAAGTTACAGGATTAACACCACACATAAAAATTAAAGAGTATCTTGAAATCAACACTGGACAGAAGGCGTAGACAACCATTTCAAGGCACTCATGCACAAACACATAGTGACAATTAAGAGACATTGAAAAGACCATCTAACATACAGAATTTAATAAATTTGCCTAATATTATATTATCTAAATCTAGTAATAGTTTCTCAGGTGGTACTGTAGTTATGATGGACTTACTGTTACATATTTGTTAAATATATACTGTACAAGAAAAAACTGTTCATTAAGGCATAAGTTAACTTTGGATAGACACAGTGGTCTACAACTTTTTACAGAGCTGACAATCTTATTAACATCTATGGGAAAGAGCTTTTCTGAAATTTTACACCAGGAGTGTCAGCTACTGGAGTTTAGGTTGCAAAGAGGAGAGCAAAACATCGAGACCCATAAGCTTCTGGGAAATTACTCAGCCAGTCAGAAAAAGTAGTAAAATCTGTGACAGAATTTAAAGACAGAGAGGAACCTTTTTCATGTGGAAACCTTAAAAAACCTGTTTGCTTAAATCTTGAGCAGGCATTTAGTGACGATTCCTTTTTTATTCACTATTTTAAGTCTGGTAAACTCACTGGAGCAAAGACTTCTTGCATCTGACTTACCATTAGTGTCACATAAACTATACAATATTTAAATACAACAAGGAAGGTAAGACTGCTGATAGCAGCATCTGGATGATGTGATACCTTTTTAAAATGTTTAATTCATTATATTGTAAAAGAAGAAGTTAAATCACAGTAACAAATAGATATACTTAAAAAAATAACATTTTATTTCACTAAAATAAAGGTGCATCTGTGCTATATCCACCTACAAAAAATATTGTGAAGAGCTGGCTTCTCTGCACCTGCATCCATATTGCAACAGACATGCTATTTTTCAGATAGAAACTAAGGTCAAAAAATGGAACACTTATCCACATTTAGGTGTGCAAAATGTAAGCTTGTTGCTGGAGCTGAGAACAAAAACAGAATTAGCAACCTTTTATGTCCCTAAACACCCTAATACCCAGGAATCAGCAACAGGGATACAATTTCATTAGCCACACTGGGAAAAGTACTGTAGATTTTATACTGTATGCACTGTATACAATATACATATACCCACAAACACAAGCACACATACTGTATGCATACTTTATATAATGTATATATATATGCTCACATGCCTATGGAGGGCAATTTGGAGGTGCAAATTAACCTGGAGAGCATGTATTTGATCTATGGTAGGAAACCAGAAAATGGATACAGAAAGAACATACAAATTCCACAGAGATGGAGTCCCAGGCTGGAATTGAACCTAGACCTACAGTATGAATTTATACTCTTAAAATGTGGGACTACTGTTTGTTAATCATTGTGGTTCATAGTAATACCAATGAACCAGGAATAAGGTCAGAAAGCACCCATGTTAATTTTCCAAGCATATCAGATGATTTGGAGCAGCCTGTTAAAAAAGAAAGATTTGGCGATATTCATTGTATTAATATAGGTATCAGCTTCAACAAAATAACTGGATTTCCTGTTCCATGGTCTCACAACCCTCTATGTAAGGGGTTGTCTTCTTTCCTTTGTTTAAAGTGCACTTCCCTGTGTTTTCCTCTTTTGTCCTTCATTTCATGTTTCACTGTTGATTTTACAGAAGATCATAGGATTGACTTCATCAGTGCCTTTGAGGATTTTGGATACTAGACTCAGTTCCACTCGTAGTGTTTATTTTTTACTTTGGTTTGATTTTTTTCATCCTGTCAGTGCAGAGCATTCCTTTCAACCCCGGGATATACCTGTCTGCTCCTCTCTGGATTGATTCCAGAGCAGCAACAGATTTTTGTATTTTGGTAACCAAAATCATACATACTGTAGTATAGTACTGTATACTGTAATAAATACTGTAAATAACTATACTATATAAAACAGTGTAGTGTACTGTATGTAGACAGTATTCTAAATGAGGTAGTAGTAATACAGTTTACCAGAATTTAATGGATAACATGTAATGTATATTGCAGAATTTAACGCATAACACCATTTGATTTGAAATGTATATACTGCATTTATCTCCAAAACATATATTATATCCTAGCATTGTTTGCTTTTCAGTTGGTTTCTTCCCCACAGGGTCTAGAAGATGAAAACACTGTGTCTACATAATCATCTAGTAATCTCATAAACTGGGTTTTCATGTTTGGTTCTTCATATTATATCAAAATATTATGCAACACTCAGTACTTGTCTATATTAATGATACTGTATAATTGTCATCTGCCAAGTATTTTCCTAGTTATGAGTTTGGTTTAAGTGTTTTGGAATTACTTTCATACAGTAGCTCCTACAGTGTTTGCTAATCCTCCTAATTTTTTATCATCTGTGAACTTGACTATATTTTGCTAATTATACCAGAGTTTAGATCTGATCATTGATGTAAATTAGGAAGAGCAGTGGCCCTAATAGATATCATTAAAGTACTCCACTAATTACTGTTTATAAAATTTGAGTATTTACTTCTTATATGCATCCTCTGTTAACTGTCCATAACCAATTTCTAATCTAAGAGAATGTATCTTTTCTGAAGAGATTTATCTTAAAATGTAAATATGACATACAATTTGTTCTGTTTGCTTCCATGTCTGCATGTGTGTCAACAGAACTTTAACAAATGATTCAACACATCTTTTCTGAATTCATATTGACTATCTGTAGGAATTGTACTGCCATGCATCTATTTCTTTAGTGTAGGTCTAATTATTGTTTCATATCCTTACATGTAATAGAAATAAGACTAATTGGTCTATAATTACTTCGGTTTAGTCACTTTTATGGTTGGGTGTTAAATCAGCAATTTTCTGGGCCAATTGGTATTACCCCTATCTCTATCCATTGCACTTTGTTACTTTCCCATGAATAATATACTGTAGTACCTTTTTTTTGGTACTGTAAGTACAGATGGTAAAAACTTAATCTTAAGCACTTCTAGTAATGTACCTACAGTACTTCTGCCTCTTACTTATCAATATTGTTTGATAGGTATGCTATTTGTGCCTTCTTTGGTATTTCACCTCAGTGAAATATTCAGTTAATACATGTGCCATGTACTGTAACAAAAAGCCTCTATGTTTATATCATGTTTACTTTTGTATTTTCAAGAAGAATATCTTTAATCTTTAGCCATCCATTTCTACCACTGGATTTCTATGTCTATCCTATCCCTTTCTACTTTTCTTTAGCTGTCTAATTCCTTTGTAGTCTGCATTCCTAAACCTGGACAGTAAAAACTTTTGATTTGAGCTCTATCTGTACAATTTCAAAGTACACTGAAACTGTATACTATGCATACAGCTTTTTATTTTATGATCACATTCCCTAATGGTTCCCCCACCTTTGTTTTCCTCGCTCTATCCTGGATAAAAAAAACAAATCAATACAAACATTCCATCTCGTTGGTGCTCTGATAAACTAAGAAAGACACCATGAGCTATACTGTATCTACCGTTTTTATTTCAGTTAGTCACTATGGTGTTGATTCTTCCCAATTTATGTGAAGAAAGTCAAAATCATCAATGCAAATCACTTTTTTGCTTTTACACATATCTGATATCGTATCTCTGATCCCCTCAAATAAGACTGTGTTACAATTCATATCTGAATTTGGTGATCTGTAGCACTATGCCCCACAGATGTCTTTTTTTATATGTGTGCCATATAGGTTCCGAGACATTATCTAGATTTATCTACGTTTGTGTGTCTGAATGCTCTTTTGATGTACCGTACATGACTGCTCATTTACCTCTATTTTCTGTCTTTTCAGAATGTTGTGCATCCACTTACTGTATGTTGCATTCATCATGATAGCTCTCTGTTAACCTTGTTTCAGTGATTCTAATTACATAATAATTGCATTCTAAAGTAGATGCTTCTACCTCTTGCATTTTTTTCTAATGCTCCTAGCATTAAGGCCTAAACAATTAATTACCTTTTGACGTTTTGTTTATCCCTGGGGTTTTATTTTGATTCTACTCCCTGTGTATCTGTCATGCAGATTTTCTTGTATTCTCCTCCCTTCCATTTTAATTTAAATGCTTTTGATTTTCTCTTTGGGATCTTACCACTAGTTGACTGCTCTCATTTAGATGTAGTACATCATGTCTGTATCGATAGCTCTTACTTTAGAAACATTTCTAATGACTAAGAAAGATGAAGCCTCCTTCAGCACAGCAGGCTCTCAATCATGTGTTCTGTTTAGGGATTAATGTTTGTGCTATCCACATTTGCATGTTACAAGCAGGATCCCTCGGAAACAATGAGTTGATCCTACTCTTTAGTTTGTGTCTAAGATATTTGATTTTGTTTGGAAAGAGTGGTGTTTACGCAAGTGTATTTTGTTGTGAAATGAAGAGCAAAAATTGAATCTTCACAAGCCTTTGTCAGGAGGCTGTCTACAATTTGGATGATGTGAGCCATCTCAGCTGCAGGGAGACAGCGTTCTGCTGTTGAAGCAGGTTACTACATGCTTATCTCCATTGCAGTGTTTCTGAGAATGCAGTCGCTGACAACCACTTCTGTTTTCCTGAAGTTACTCATGTTACTGGCACTGATTGAAGATGTTGTGACTTGTATGTGGATTCATTGTCTATGATCAAGATGTCCAGGGAGCTGCTGCCTTGAGCTTCTAAGTCTTGACCATCTGCCACCAGCTCCCGGAGCAAACATCTTTAGTGATTTGATGATACTGTATGGGGAGTTGTCTGAATAGGCTTCTGTATTTATCTTCCTTTGACAACCTGGGGTGAGCCCCTCTTGCTCAGTGAATTTGTGCTGGCACTGGCACCTGCTTCCAGGATAGTCTCCTTCTCTGCAAAGCTTAACAGAAAAACTGGCTTTCTATTTATACTGTAGAAGGATGTGTAACTAGTTAACACTGAAGCGATAATCCCAGTTCTGTAAGCAAAAACAGGTAGGGGTATTTATTGTCTATTTGTTTTTGTACTCCTCTGCTTCCTTGAATAATACCTGTTGGAAATGATGACAAATTAGACATTCATTATTTTATGTTGAGGTTTATGGTGTGCAGAATAGGGGCATAGAACTTCTCAGAACGAGAGAGGAAAGTGAAGTCAGGAGAAAATCAACGCACACAAAATAACGAATATCCACAATACTGTACATCCATTGTATTTTCTTTGCTTAAGATGCGCAGCTTACACTTTAAGCATAGTTTTGATAAATTAAATTGTTTTGTATATATCTGGGCTGTAGGTTTATTGTTTAATTTTATTTTATCATAGGCACATTAGATTTGAAAGATTTAGGCTTATTCATTTTGTGCCCTCATCATATGATTCTGTGGGTAGATTCCAATCTTGCTTTCTCTAGAAGAGTTTACATTTTCATAAGGTCCTCTGTACAAAAAGGCTAAACAAAGTTCTTGTAAATGATGTGGAATTGATGGGGGGAATTTTTTTTCTCATCTATTTCTAAACAACAGCTGAGCCAATCTGTCTCATTAAAACCATGAAATTAGACTGAGGGTATTGTAATTAAAGCTTTACAAACAGATTTGACACACTATTTTTGTGGACTATTCTAAGCAGAAGGTTTTAGAGAAGGTGGTGAACCTCTTTCAGTCAAGGTCATCATTTAATGAGTCCTCTTTTACTACTTTGAAAAGATACACACTGCAGATGAAAATAAAATGCTAACAATACTTAGCAATGAACAACAACGATACTACTATAGACACAAGTGTTTTCATTTGCTATAACAAACACCCTATCATTTTGTTTTTCAAAGACTAGTATAAATGTAGTACAGTATTTATTGTATGTTTTTGTGACACCCTTGTTCAAGGCAGTGTAAAGAAAAACAAAATATATATATAAAGAGTATATAAAGACTTGAATTCACTTCTCATTTGAATTTGAACCATATGATTCATAACAGAAATAACTAAAATATATTTTCCTTTGATATATAAACTAAATTCTAATAATGTCAATGCACAGCCATTTTCCCCATATTTACAATATAAATTCAATTATCAGTTTTTGATCAGTAATTGTACTGCTGATACAAAAATAGACCAATTAATCTTACAGTGTCTATCTGTTCTATTTTACTCAAGTATTTAGGCCTTTAAATATCCAATTAGAAAACTTAATCAATTTTGTGAGTAAACATGAAGAAGCAATTATTGTAGAACATCAAATATTCAAAGACATAACAATTGTTATTTTGTTTTGCTTCAGGAATGAATCATACTGTATAATAGAAAAGACAAAACTACTAACGTAATCATTTATGAAATTTAAATTAATGTGCTGTACTGTAATCATTGTTGGGTTTTAGATTAATTAAACAAAGGAAGAAGATGATCTATGCTTTATGGTACAAATTCTAAATATCTGGAAACAATGCAAATCATCAGCTACATTTGTTTTCTCAAAACCATACATCCAATCTGGTATGATGAGCCAAAAGAATAACTGACCTGGATTGACTTCCCAGAAGAATGAAGCAAACAATTTCAAGGTCATTGTATCTATAGACCTTTGCTTTGGGAGATATTGTCTTATCAGTCTCCTTTTGTAAGCAATTGTATTTTCCTATCTTGGCACACATGATGGATAATGATAAATGAGTGCAGGTATGGTCAATTGATGGGATAGGAAGAAAAGTTATTTTGGCAGGACTCTTAGTTTACTGTATGCAACAGCTAAACTCTAAAAATAAGGAAGTACTGTATGCCACAATGGTCTTTTATGACAAACTCAAGAATGGAAAACTCACTATTTCTCACACAAATAAATGCACATACTGTAGACTTTGCCTTTATTAAGTAAAATACAAAAAAAATTGTAACAATGTTGTCTGTATGGTATGTTTTGATGCATGTTAAAGATGTCCTTTTTAGAATTTACTTTTTAGGCCATGATTGTTATTCTATTCCATCTTTGCTACTATACAATAGGTCCCAATCTGTTCAATGAACAGGACTTTCACATTATGACAATCACTCAGTAAAATACTGTAATTAATTATGAATATAGAAAATATAGTATGAATTCCCCATCAGTTGCCAAGAATCGATTGAATTTCAAAGTTATGAACACATTTTATAAAGCAATTCCTACAATGCTTTTACATTATATTTACATACTAATGAAAGGAACAGTGACTTTGACAATGCCCTGTATTATATATTCTGTCAATTAAGCTCTCATGATGTACAGGTTATGAGAGATGAATACATTCATGGTGTTATGTGTTTCTGCAAAGGGATTGGCTTGTACTATACAAGTTTTCTTTCCTGCCCTTAAGAAAATGTTTGCATTTGACTTTTTGATACTTTTAGCCAAATAAATAACATTCTTTTAGTTTTTTCACAGCTTCAAATCAGCCATTAAAACAAGACCACATCTTACGTTTTGTAAGACATATACAGCAATTGATAATGCCATAAGAGACAAAAAAATTACTTTTTGATCAAAATCCAAAGTGTTACATCTAACACAAGTCCACCATAGCACATCACCTACTGAAGTCAGCACCATCCAAACCATTAAGCATTGTGGTAGCAGCTTTGTGTTATGGAGATGCTTCTAATCAATAGAGACAGTAATGCATGTCAAGATTGAGAGCACTATGGTTGGTGCAAATTATGGGCAAATCGTATGAGAAAGACACACTTGATCAGGCTATCTGATATAGTTTTGAATTAAATAAGTTCATTTGAAAAAAAATCTATACATGCAGTTTTTTCAAAATGTGGTAGGGGCTGAATATTTTTGCAATGCAATGTATATATCCCATATAGATTACATTTAATAATTAAAATCACCTATTAGTTTTTGTTTTGGTTTAAAAAATGGTTCTCCTGAAAAGGGCAAACTATTTTAATGTTTCGCTCCTCATTAGAGAACGGTCTCATTAAGCACTGGCAGGCTAAGAAAGCTTTCAAATGTTCTTTAATTTGAATCTTTCACCTTTAAGGTTCCTAGGCTTTTTTAATGGAAATAATTAGGAGTGGAAATGCTTCACTACACTGGTAATTTAAAAAACTGCAGGCCAGATAATCATGCTCAGGGTCAAGCGGACAAGAACAACAAGAGACATTAGCAGAAGCAGAGCAAAACTATTTAATGACTTTTGAGTGCTTACAGACCCTGGAATCCATGTGAAGTGTACTCACACATGCTTCTGAAACTTTAACTTAATAAAGCAAATTAGAGGTTGCTAAATCAAGCAAATACTTCATACTGTATGCACAAAGAAAGTTTGCAATGAAAAGATGCCATTCAGCTTATTCATTTGGTTTTTGTGACTTTTTTGTTCTTATGAGATGTGTGATGTAAGTGTGTTTGTTGCAAAGGAAAGCCAATCCACACAGAATGAATTTGTTCAAATAAGCACCATTACAACAACATTCACCAAGACAACATGCAAAAATGACAAAGACATAAACAGACTCCAACCAAAGGAGCTGTATGCAGCCTAGAGACCAAGGATAGGCATTATCTGTACAGAACATGAAAAATAAAAAAGCCGTAGGACATCACGGAAAATCAATATTATGTATCTCTCTCAAATACTCAGAGGCTTTGAGAAGTACAATTTAACAAGGAGTAAAGAGTGTTCATCCTGCATTGCTTCAAAATAAAGAAGTATATAATACAGATATTTTCAGAGCATGAAATTGCAGTCGTGTGTTTAATTGTTAAACAAGCCTGCAATATTTTGTTTCCAATTTTTCTTTTATTCTTAAAAACAGCAAAATTCAAATGCAATTTACCAGGTGGATAATACTGAGTTGATGTTCAATATTTTACAATGCACGCATCAAAACGTAAATGTATGTACTATAGTTCCAGTCAATGTGTTTAAATACTTGTTGCATACCATAGACTCACACACACAAGCAGAAGCACTAAAATGTAAATAGACTAATTTCTACTGATGTATTAAATGGGCTTTGTAGGAATTTTGTAAATTTACTGGGACAATTTATTAATTGTAGCAGTAAATCACGAGATTATTTTTTTATGGCCATTAGAGGATCAATCATCTGGAGCACTAAACGATGCACACACACGGATTCAATACCCAAGATACATATAGCAGTCTGCCTGGATACAGATGGCAAATCCTTCTGTGAGGGTTACCAAGATACAAGGTATATACGATAAAAAATACAAAACAAGGAATATGCATTCTGTATACCATTCAGCTATACTGTTTTGTTAATCAGTCTCATGGATATGAATTCTACATTAGCTACTCATAAATACTGTAAATACGATACCCGTATGAATTATTTTGATTTGTGTGAGATACAATTGTTGAGATACAATTAAATTATTGATTGGCAATGTTGAATATTGGGTTTACTTATCCAAATTTGTATTTGTTTTTCCCGGGGCACGGACACTAAAGACCAGCTGGCAGGCTCTGCTGCAGGGACATCCAATTGGCGTGATGCTGGCTCCCGGCTCAATTCTGAGTTGCAGAAAGAAGGAAGGAGAGAGAGTCTGTCTGCTATGCGCAGGACAGTCGTTGCTCTCCCAGGAACCTACTAGTAGTCCCGCTGACTATTAAAAAGTCTCTATGCGCAGAGGGTGACCGCGGGTCCAAGCAAGTCACTCTTTAAGGTGTAAGAAATATGGTTTGCTTCTGGCGTAGAGCTACTGCTGAATAAAAACGTATTCAGATTGTCGACAAAAGAGTCCAAACGTATACTGTACTTTGGTGATCAAGCGAAGCATCCATGTTGGCTTTTTCTAGCTTTTCATGAGGCCTGCTGCAGGCTAGACCTCGGGTTCAGAATTCTTATGTACAGTACAGATGTAGCCATTCAAAATGCGAGGTAAAACCCCATACCGCGGAAAAACATCTACAGCCTACTGCTGTACTTGATTGGCTGGCCGAAATGGCCGACAGGTGGCACTTGTGGTGCATTAGTTGTTAGTGAAATGATTGCTTCATTAAATGTCTTTACTGTGCATGTTTAAATCTACTTAATATGGAATATAAATATGGAATTTTACAACTAAAGGGAAATTTTCATAGCTGAGCAGAAAAATAAGAGGAGCCTAACGCCTCTGAACGTCATAAACAATATTAATTTAGGAATATAAATATATTATACAAACTGTATATGGCTGTATATTTAAATTAAAAAATACACAATAGTATTCCATTTTCTTCAAAAATATTTTATACATCAAAGTCTTTCACTCGGTCACTTACTGTGGTTATTGTGGGAAAGTTTTGACATGCTCGTTCTGACTATATTTAGTTTATATACTTTATAAAAAGCTATAATGTTTAAACCTTTCTGTGAATACTTGCGCTCGTTATCACAGTAAAAAACTATTTTTTATAATCCTTCTTAATAGGGAATATAATATGGAAACGCCTATCTAAAGAAATTAATTATGATATTAATGTAAGGGTCTAAATATATTTATATAGCTCAAAGTAATACCATATTTTACTTTCTTTATAAACATCTGCATCAATTTGACTCATTCACTCATGATTACTTGGAAACATTTTGCCTGCTCTTTTCAGCTACAACTTAAGCTGCCAAGTGGCGTGTTGGCATAATGGCTTTGGTGTATGACTTCTATGTCATGTCAAGCAGGGGTTCGAAACAAGGTTCCAATCCCTATACAGACAATACTGGCAGTCATGTAATTGTCTCTAAAGGTGCGCAAGAATGGTCACAGCAGCAAAGTTCTGAGCTCTGCAGTCTCTTTTAACCAGAAAAAAGACAGGGGATGATTAGTAGAAAGTTTAGCGGGCATTTGAGACCTACTGTATGTGAGGTTACCAAGCCCTGCAGGTTCCTGATTGTTTGATCAAGGTGAGAGATGAGTAACGATGATCTCTGACATTTAGGACTGCAATCCAGATGTTCCCAAGAATTTCACAGACAGATAGGCGCCAGGAATGGCCATTGATCGTGATAGCCAAGCATGGCTGGACGCATCCCCATTTAGGAGCTGCTCCTTATCGGAGAGAAAACACTTTAAATCATGAACTGCATGAATAGTTTCTCTGTGGCTGCACCACAGAGATGGGGGTCTAATTTAGGAAACACTTAATTCTGTCTTATTAATAATCATTGCCGCTACAGTGTTTAACGTTTACTGTAAATAACAAGTAGCATTATACTGCTGTAAAAATTTTTAGATTTTTAATCTGTTTTCATACCTATAATTTGAAATATATACTGTTAAGATGCTATCTTTTTTAGTATCTTGATACTATTATTACAAATGCCCTCAGAAAATGCTGCTTTTGAGATAAAGGATTTAAAATTCATGATAAAGTATTGTTTGCCAATAATATGTTGCATTTTGGAAACAATACTATGGGATGTCATTTCTTTGAATGGTTTTTGAAAAACTTTAAAACCACATTAAATCAGAATGCAGAAAAAATAGTCTGTGTCTTCTTGCTTTTAATGCCATTTAGCAAAGGCCAGTCTTAATGTACTTTGTTGCTGTATTCCATGTTTTTCTTTAGCTGAATAATGTATTTTAAAACAAAAGGTTGACCTTCATAAAACCTGGGCAAATTTGTGTTTTATTTTCTTTTTGTAAACGAGAAGATTTTTTTTAGCTTTCTAGCATTTAAGTAAAGGTATACAGTATTCAAACAGAAATAAAAGAAAGGCTGAAAAAAAGATTACAGTGTCAATCATGGAAGAACCAACACAGAGAAGGAGTTGCTGGTATTTTAGATTTAACTGAGAATATACTGTTTTGAATTAGTTTTTGAAATTAGCCTAAGACATACAGAACAAAGTAATTCAATATATAAATTAAAACAGTTTTAATTTAAAACATAATTTTAATTATGGCAAAGGACACACATTTTAAACATACAGTAAATCACTCTTCCATATGAGATTAATATTCTCCTTGAGCCTCATAATAAAGTTTGAAAACAATCATGTTCAAAACCTGAATCTTTTTATGCAAAAAAATGGATAAAAGATATGCAAGTTGTTGTTTTTTTACTGTTGCCAGACAATGTAAAAGTCAAACAATTCAAAATACACATATATTATATATTGCAGTAGAACAACACTACCACCAGTACCAGCAGTAAAAATAGCACATTGGTACCTTTTGAAGTGTGTTGTAGTTTGTATAAATAATTAAAAACAACCATCCAATGAGGAAACCTCTATTGAGTCAACTTGTAAATGTTTGTCAATAATGATAATGAGGCCACCACTGTGGAACACTGGTTAGCATTCCTGCTTTGCAGTGCCGAGGTCTGGGATCAATTATAGACATCGGTTGTATCTGTGTGGACTTTGTATTTTCACCCTGTGGGTTTCCTGCCTGTGCTCACCACAGACAATGAATTTCCTCCCACAGTCCAAAGACATACTGATAGGTTAATTGGTTTCTGAGAAAATCGGGCTTGGTGTGTCCTGTGTGCCCTGCGTCTACCCCGCCAACCTGTCTTTGATAAGGCGATTAGAAAATGGATGGATGAATGCATTGTACAGTATGATTATTATTGGGGGCACAAAATAGACTGGATTGTCCCTTTAATATTATGAAGAAGATGGAAATCGGAGATAATGTATCGGCAAAGTTAAATGAAAACAGAAAATTGGCCTCTGTTAGTAGTGAATCTTGATAGACAAAAGTATATCCAATACGTCAAACAAAGAGTAACTTTTAATTTTAAAAGCTAATTAAAGAAATTAAAAGATTTTTTAACTTACTATAAATTTTAAACTTGCTGGTTCCAGCATTCCTCAATCAATAATATTTAAAGTTTTGAATGAAGAAGTGAGATTACATTAAAAATACACAACATTGCTTGATATTATTTTGTTACTATAACTCAACTGTAACATTGATGTACTGTAACGTCTTTTACAGTTTTTTATCTGATCACTTTTATGTTAATTATAACTTTGACACAGTAGTTATTAATTGTGATATTGTAACATTCAATTTGTTTTACTGACATTTGTTTGAATTGATAGGTTTATCAACTTAACATTAGCAGATACTTCTGTAGTTGTTAAAAATCAGACTTGGTTTGCATGTAGTGTATAAACAGTATTCTGTCATTTAATTCTACATTTTTTATTTTGTTTTGTTTAGAAAGGGAATATAAATGGCCAATAGAAAGATTAATTTGTTTTAGCAACAGGAGTCTCAGTACTGTGATTGAAATATTTGATTGGTTTTCACAGTGGCTGTTGCATCCATCTTGGCACAAAATGGAGAGATTGAAAAATTACTCTCATTGTTGTATAGTGGAAACTCTATTCTAAGAATGTAGAAAACCATTGAGGGTGATTTTTATTCTTTCTTGGTATTCTCAGATGATAGATTTTGAAAGGTTAATCAATTATTTTGTCTTCTAAGGTGAAGGCACAAAGCATCATTTCTCATTTAACAAAGCCCACACTCACACTGGGTGATTTTCTGTTTCACACTGTTTGTTTATTTATTTTTTGCCATGTTCACAGGAAGTGTGGGAACCTAAGATCTTCAAAAAGCTCTGTCCTTTGAGAGACCGTTTTGATGATTTTTTGTTATTGTTCTATTCACTTGATAGGGATAATAAATTGAGTTCCCTGCCCCAGGCAACTGCATAAGGAGATCTCCACTCTTCCACTTCCTTTTCAGAAAATGTTACCACATTTTTTTCTAAAAATGACTTTGTGCTCCCCCTACACAGTCGCATAGTGCTTTAACTTTTACATACTGTACATACTGCCAGTTACTGTATACAGGTAAGTACAGTAGGTACTGAACTTTTCTGAAGCACCTATCAATATTATAAATTTGCTCTGACATATTTTTCCAGGGGTTAATGACAATATTTGTCGTAAATGTCTACAGTTTCCTTTGTTTAAATGAGCCATTGGGATGTTGACGTGTTTCTTTAGATGAATGAATGTTATTTGTTTTGTATCGCTTTTAATCTTCTGTGATGATTAATTTATTTACTAACTCTGCTACTGGTTGTTGTGGTATAGTTGTGCACATGGGTGATGTCGTCCATTGAAGCTAACATCCGGACACAGATGAGCACTTCAATAAGTGACATTGCTGAAGAGAAATTGATCACACACAGCCATTAACGTCTGTAACACATACATTAAGTGATACCTTAAAACAATATGTACCAAAGACTGTTACAGATGCTGATTTACTATATTGCCATTGAATTAGAAACATGCTAAAAGAGTAGAATAAAATGAACGTGCAAATTCAAATATACTGTATCTTTTAGGACATTGCATGTTTAATCTACATCCAATAAAATACTCTAGGAAAAGTCCTTTGTCTTTAGATTGTTACATTGAGTTCTACTTCAGTAAACTTACCCTTGAACTGCCACCTTGTAGCTAAATCTTGTCAGATCATGGCAGCTAAACAAGGAGTGGCCAGGGCAATACTGAGATGAAATACCTCTACAGGAAGCCAACTGGCTGCTGTAAGTCATGGTGCCACTCGTCCTTCTGGATCAGAATTTCCATAAACACAATGTGGGTGCTGTACTTCAGTATTGGATGCAGTGTGCCCCCAGCTATGTGCAAGGTAAAAATAGTACTCTAGGTTTATCATAAACCAATTTACTAGACACTTGTTCTTTTTACATAATTCCTTATGAAAGATATTTAAAACACATCCTAACTCTGTAATGCTGCTATTGCACCACAGTTGTTCTAGTTTTCATGTGTTTAATCATAGGTAAACTGTTGACATTGATGTAATCATCAATCAGATTTCTTTTTCATTTATAGTAAGAATCTGGCAGCAAATTGTTTTTTGTGTGCTGTTTTTACATTGAATAGGATAAAAGGAATAACATTCTGCACCTATAAATACAGTAGTTGTGAACTCAATGTTTAAAAACTCAAGACATCTCCGGATGCTCACATTCCTGTAGGAATTCACACTCGCGAGTATATAAACATTTTCACACTGAAAAATCACTGTCATGGGTTGTAAAGACAATGTGTGAAATGTATGTTCTAGGAAGCTGGCTCCCTGCAGAGACTATTGACAAGAGTGTACACTTCTCTTAAATCCAAGGTGAAGCTTTAATAGAGTAATTTAATGAAGGATTAATCTTACCCTGAATAAAGAACTATTTCTTTCTTGCCTCCGGCTGTATTCATTTTGTATTGATGAAAAAGTGACCACACGCCATACACACACATACTGTATTGTATCTCTAGTGTACAATGATCATCCTGATACTCTGTCTCTTTTTAATCTCTTTTCATTTAAAAATTGCTTCATATTTCATCTTTCTACCTCTGTCCTGTAAAGATCTCTTCATACTCTTTTTCATTTCTGTATGGAATCAATGCTTACTTGATCCTTTTGTGTACATACATATAACTATAAATAATTATGGAAACAAAAGAACAAATGTGTAAATATTACAACCTACCGTATGTACCATAGATTAAGAGTATTTGAGTAGTGATGAAATGATACCTACAAATGTTTCCTATTAGTGTTTTTGTGCTTTTGTTTTGTTTGCTGCTTCAGCAAGGGTTTTCAAACTGCTATGAGCCAACTGAGACTGTTTTGTGCTTATCTGTACTGTTTTTAAAGAAAATGTTGTACCCTTATTTGTAGAAAAATCTTTCACAAGACCTTTACTGGATCATTTCCTGTCACATGCAGAATTTACCGCAGGGAACTTTATCTCATTTTCTTTTGGTCATTCCGGTTTAATTACAAATTACAAGGTGACTGATGGCTGCAGAGATTATCTAGAAAATGTAGTTCAAGACAGAGCTGCCATCTTGCCCGAACCTACCATCTTCACAATATACAGTATGTCATCAAAGTAATGATAATAGATTAGTGAGTACAATTAATTATTAATTCAGCTTGCCTGAGAGTTGTTTCTTAGTTTACACAAAGTGCAGAAAACAAATAATCATATCCCGAAAATTGTATACACTCTTTTTTCATACTATATATATATTCATCTCCCTAACTGCATTGAGGTCTAGGAAAGTCACTGTTGTGATGCTTTGGAATTATTGATAATTTTGGGGGATGGGAGAGGGGCTTGAATTTGTTGGGAATTTATTGTTTTGGGAGGAGGGGAATTTTTTTTTGTAATATTTTGAGATTAGAAAACTTATATATAGAATCAAAACTGCATAGTGGACTAAAGGGACATACAAGAGATATACTTTTCTAACAAGGGGAATTTCCCTATGTTCCTGCTCTCAATTCAAGACCCGCTCTTAAATAAATTATTAAATTTGGATTCTCTCATCCAGATTGGATTTACAATTGGCTTGAAACAATTGGAAGTGATAATCACTCCTGGTCCTGCAGGGTCACAGTACACAGTTTTATAGGTAACCTACGACCTTCAATTAGTAAAGACCTGGAAACAGTGGTAATATAAAAGAACAACAGATTCAAAGAATTGTTAAGAATGAAAACTAGAAGACACAGCAGCCCTCCAGGACAACGAGTGAATCAGTAGGCTAGTTTAGTATAGTGCAGCTTTTAATTAATTAGGACAGGAAATGTTTTGGGAAAATTATTTATTTTCTTCCAGGGAATTAGGTTTTCATGTTAACCTTAAATATAAATGAACAGTCCTGTTTAATTGTAAAAACTTAAAATATTAGCTGAATTAAAACACAGTATTATTGAATTATTCTGAGAGATGCTTTTTTAAAGACTCTCTTCTCCTTCTCCAGATATCCCCTGTTGTGTTTTAATCACTCAATTATACTTTTATAGTTGTTTAATATTGGCTCTTTGCTCCTGAAAAAGGTGGGGAAAAAATCCCAAATGTCTAACCTCAGATTTGCTTGTGCAAATTGTTACAGCTGATAAATTGAGCTTTTAAATGGTTGAAGGGGCTAAATAAACAGTCTTCGAACTTTAATTAAGTCAGTTCACTGACAAATGGGCTAGATGATTGACAGGCTGGTGTGGCAAAGCCCACAAGCTAAAGTAATTAGACTACGCTTGCAGAAAGAAAGAGCCATTAAATGCATATTGGTTCAATGTCCCCTCAGAGAACTTCTTTGGATGTAAAGAAAATACATTAGTAAACACTAAAATGCTGTTGAAGTTCTGACTATCCAAAACAGTTTTATATAGTTTGTGAAGCAACATTTATTATAGTAGAGCTGGATAAAATAAAGCAGGGCTTTTCAGGAAAACAAATAAAGAATAGAAATATGTAGTTGATCTGATTATGCCGTCTTGTTTAAAAGTAAACAAAATTTACTCATTCATTTGTACTGTATGTGTGTTTTTTTTTAGTTTGTGTGCTGTATGATACAGCAACTTACAGTATGTAAAAAATACTGTTTGCACAGTATAATGCAATTGTGTACAGAGAACTAGTGTATCATATGTGGTTTATAATTGCAGTGCTGTTACAGATGGTTCATTAAAATACTTTACATAATTGTGAAAAGTTAGAAACCAGCATATGTTGTGAAAAGACCCTTAACTAAATTAACTTAAAACTCCAGTTAAACTAATTTCAACAATTGATGTTTGATTTTCACTGTATTTGCAAGTTAGTTTTTCACTTATTTTTGTCAATTATTTGATAATACCTAGTCAAGAGAATCAATTTTATTAGTTTTATATCAAGTTAACAAATATATATAGATGTACTCTTAGTATCTTTAGATTTATACAGGTAATATATTTTTGTTATAAAACTATGGTTTGCCCATCCAATCATTGGAAACTTTACAAACTGCTGATGTCAGTAATTTTATGTCTCAGTAATCTAAACGGTCTGGCAAACCTGTTCTCTGTGTTGAGAATGCTTGTTCAACTTTTTTTACTCTAGTGTTTCCATTTTATGACGAGGAGGATAATGATGATTATATATAAACGTATAGTTTATTGACTGCATCCCAGAATGGCATCTTTCTTTGGGTGCTTCAAAAACTCATTAGATCCTTTACCAGTTAAGATTGTATACTATAAATAGCACCTGACAGCTCTGTTATTGTCTGAGGAACATTTACCATTAAGAGTTTACTCCTCCTGTTTTTCCCACAGGTTGCTTTGTTATAGGTTCTGATTCAAAGTACATTTAACTGGTTGAACTGGTTTGTTTTTGTTACAGCTGTGCTCCAAAGGGCAATATACTGATAGCTCCCTGAATATGGCAGAAAGTAGAGGCAAGGAGGGAGTTGTGTATTTCACTTGTCAATATAGGTTCATTAGCAGTTTTACACTTTTTTTTTCTCCATCCGTTTTCATCTGTGCCTTCTGTTGATGCTGCCAGATGGAAGCTTTATGCAGCATAATGAATCTTCCTGTGAACAGAGTGGTCAGATTGGATGCATGCAAGATTATGCAATAACACCCTGCTCTTAGTGATAAAACACAACTTATTTATGTGCAGTTTTCTACTCGATTTGAATGGAATAAAATTGTGTGCATGTATATTAAAAAAAACACAATCGATTTTTTAATGTATCGACTTTGTGTTCAATTTTGTATCTCTGTTTGAAAGAAACAGGAGATCATAAGGCTATGCCAGATTTTTGTGTATAAATTGAAAATAAAAGTGTTCAAAGGAAAAGGGCTTTTGAGAAAAAAATATATACAGATTATTATTTGGATATTGCAATTTATTATTAAATTATTATTAAATGAAGGTGTTTTTGTAATAAGCACCTCTTCAAAAATTAAAAAATAATAAAATGATTGTTGCAGGCTGTCTTAAGCATACATGAATGTTGCAATTACAGCTGACCTGCCACTAGATGCCTTCACTATACAGCATCTAATTACTTTGTAAATAGTCACAGTATATAACTATTGGATAGTTGATAAAATTTCACATTCTCACAGGAGTACAATTAGGATTTTGCTTGGTATTTAAAGGGTATACACTGTAATAGTGGTGGTTGGGGTTTTGATTGCTGTTTGTTGCAGAGGATCCTGAAAGTGCTTCAATTAAGCCTTCTGCAACTTTGACAGCTGTAGTAAGTTTTTGCATTTTTGTGGTTGCAGACCCCTGGGACCTTCCTAGCTAAGGGCAGAGTTAATCATAATAATACAAGATGATGAGTGACTGGCTGAGGCACCCTGAAATGGAAACATACATGTAATTAATGGCTTGTGTTAATATGGTTAAGAAAACTGTATACTGTTGAGCATCAGCCCAATAAGATCCATGATGTCCTCACGTTGCCAGGCCTGGGTTTCTTAAATGTACACTGTCATCTCTATGCCTATGTCATATGTCTATGTCATTAAGCCCCAGATATTTGAATTGAACTTCAGTTCCTTTCTGTGTTCTTTTTTACAATAAGTACATTGTTTTATGTTTAATTAAGCCCAATTTACCCCTTGAGTGACTAACAAGGTTTAGTAGTATTAAGAATAAAAAGGTTGTCATTATAGCCATTGATTGCAATAAATCTGAGCATATTCACCTTTGTGTTTTGTGTAACCTAATTGTTGAAAGCTATTAATCAACCCTGAATATTGTTTATTCAAATAATGACAGTATCTCCCTTATATTTAAACTTTCCAAATAATTTTCCTTCCTTATGTTTTGGTGTAGATCACTGATCCAAGCACTTGTGTCTTTAGTCACTACCTGTTTCTAGTTTCTGCCTGGAATGTGTGAGCATAATTTCATTATGAACAGTCCTTAAGGTGAGCTTTATATTTCAGTAAAGGAACAAAAGAACCTGTACAAATCATGCCATAATAGGCTGCATTCAGGAAGATGGCTTTTTGAATAAATTCATAACAAAAATGTGTCCCATCAAAATAATAACCACAAAGCACCACTGGTAGCTGATTTCTTTCTGCTGTCTTTATTAGTCCCTATTGTACCCACTGATGAGGGGGCTTTATTTATTCTGATGAGCTGATCTTTGGATAATGACAATTGGTAAGATTTATAATAGGAGCTTGTCAGTTTCCTGCTAGAAGATTTAAATAATTTAGCTCCACTACACAGTCTGATTTAGAATATTTTAGGGCTGATGAGAAAAGGTATTTGCATCTTATGCACAAAAAGGATGTGTAATATAACTCTTTTTGTTGTGGTATTTGTGCATATCTTAGATCTGCATTTTCTATTACTGAGCATGATATTACTGAAAGTGATATTATATGCTTCCAAAGTTTTTATACTTGTACTCTCTATATATTAAAACTACTTTATGCATACAACTGGAACTACAATTTAATATTTTCTTCATCTTTTATCCATCCACTGCTTTCCTGGTTTTCTGTAAGTTATCAAATTTGCTTTGATAATAGATTCCTGTATAGTATTTGTAATTGCAGCTCTTCTGGACTTAGTGCAAATGTAATTATCAACAGCCAATTACAGGTGCAGTAAATATTCCATCAATCCTGAGGTCATTTTCTTCTCTAAACAGTGTCTTAAAAGCTTCTTTCCATATGAATATAAAATAATTTTAATCATCTTAATTTTGTATGTTGTTATACAGTACTGTATGTTCAAAATGAAGATGTTGATGTTGGTACTCAATTTTATTTGAAGAATGTTTTTGTACTGTATATATTTTTCTTGTAATATTGATTTTCTTGGACAATCATATTTGGGAAGGTTTGTTTTTTAGCTAATAGATAATTTGGACTCTTGCAATTAGAGTATGTTATGTTATCCAAAGAGCTATATGTTACCTGTTGTCCGTTCTAGGTTAACTGTTTAAGGATGGACATTTATCAATGATTCAGGCATTATAGAAAATATGAATGATCCGTATTGTCTGTATACCCAACTCAGTCTACAGCATTGAAAATATTATGGCATAACTATTTTTGTTTCAGTATTACAATGTTTATGATGATGAATGTCAGTTTTTTAATTCAAAAGTTTTTTTTTTCCTTCTGGATGGGAGGAAAACATGCAAGCATAACTATTCTAGTCCATTATATATTATAGTGCTCTTGCGTATATTTTAAAATCCCCCATGAATGAGGATTTTATTGAGGTTTAATCAAGTTATATGGAAGTGGGAATGAGATTCATATAATCTTGACTGATAACTTCAACTGGAATCTCATACAAAATGGCCAAGGGGTATTTATTATGACTTTTAAACTTATTATAATATTAACTTTTTTGTATGCTCTGCATATTAATACTAGAGTAGAGGTTAATTATAAAGCATTTGTTAACTTCTGTGTCTATAAAAAAAACATAACAAACACAGAAAAGTAATGATTTTAAGAGGCATTCAGTTAATACCAGTGTACAGAATATGTACTGCCTATATTTCCATAAAACATTATTCTTTTAATTCCCAAACTTGCATTTTCCCCAGAATGAACTTGGAATGCTGAACATGCCTTTTCAAAACACTGTATTAAACCTGACTCATTTAAATGATAAATTAGAAGTACCTTTGTTAACATATTTTAACACCTCATTAACCATTGTTTCTACTTATCTTGGAATTGATCCAGCTAGCCTATCATCTATGTGAATGAATGCATTATAATGAGTTTGAGTACACAGATAACAAAAATGGTACTAAACTGAGACTCTTACTTCTAAACTGGTTACAGCCAGAGCACTAGATTTCTCAATTGTAGAAAATACCATTATATATACTGTATAGTATATAATGTGTGGTGAAATTGGCACTAATTTTACAAACCCGATTGGGTATTATGCACATGTTTGTTGCAAGGAACACATGCTGAAAAGTAAAGAGACACAGGTGTGTGGCTCCACAGACAAAACATTGTGTCTCTTTTTTTTCTTCTTTTCAGCATGGAATAAACCTTTACCTGTTCCTTTGCAGGCTATGCATGGTGACACAGCTACCTACTTAAACTTCTAGTGTATGTTATGTGTAGTTTAGTGTGTGTGTTGACATTGTTACAAAATATTTGTTTATCCCAGTGTGCCTGAATTATTACTCTTTTCACCAAAGCTGTGTTAGATAGAAAAGAAAGAACTCATGTGCTTCTAATAATAATAGCTGCCCCCAGTATGTCATTGGCAAAATCATTTACAAGATGGGGTTATAATTATTTGTTTTACTTATTGATTGAACCGCTTGATTTTCTGTTATTCACCATTTTCGGAAACCCCTATATGTAACATTATTTATTTTAAGAACTGTAGTGTTTTAATGTTTCAGGTCCCTGGCTAGATCTTGTAAAAATGGCAGACCTGTAACCCCAGTCAGGGGTGTATCACTGTGGCCACACTAAGAACTTGATGTGTCAGTGAGAGCTGCATCGCTTCTCCAATTAATGCTACGTCTCCAGCAAACTGTGGAACATGCAGAATATTTGTTGGATTTGCTCTGGCAAGTGCACATTTCAGGAGAGTGTGTATGTGATCCTAATACTGTTATACAAAGTTGCTAGTTTTTAAACAAAACTAATTCATACTGTACATTAAAATAAAACAAGATAAAATACTATTTTGTATTAAATGTAATGCATTTTGAGTTTTTTTTGTTAAGGAATTAATAAGGAATCCTTATTTTATTGCATTTACTTCTTCTTCGATGAAAATAAAGCTAAAGCATTTTGAAAACAGAATTTTAGGCAGAACAGGACACTATATACAGTATTAGCTGCTGTTTTAAGAATAGTCACCTGGAAGAAGGTCATTTTAAAGTTAAAGCCTTTGATGTAGTGGAATATTGATTGACTTTAAGTAAAGTTTTTGACATCCATGGACTAGCTTATATATCTAAGAATGTCCCTGCATTTAGTGGCTCCTTTGTTTTATTGAATTTGTAAGGAATAATTTATAGCTTTAGTCATAAAAATAAAATCAATATTCTCAGAGGCACCATTTATCTGATTTCGTTTATATTCTTCCTACTTTGCATTGTCGCTTTTTCCACTAGGAGCTTCCAAGACACTTTGATCTTTCTTAACAAGGTTAAGTATACAGGTTTAAGTGTATTATGTTCTTGTAAAATATGTCAGGGTATTAAGAATGTTTTTTTGCAGTACTCCAGCTTGAAGGTTATCTTGTACTAGCAAAGTCCTTCTTTACATAGTGAGAAAACCACGTTAGACCATCATACAAGAAAAGTTAAAATGTAAAAAAAGGCATGACCCTTTTTCTCAACTACTGTAAATAGTGCCAGTATTTCCATAATTTTGAAACTGTACATTTACAGTTGGGAGGGGGGGGGACACTGCTGACCTTTGGTTTGATACTTAAACATGAAGCAAATTCTTTGGTCGATCTGTTAGCATATGACAAACAAGCCCTTTAAGAAAGTTAATATTATTGCATAAAGTTCCATTGGCAAATGAAAAAAACAACTAAATTCAGCAGAGAATTGGAATTGAAATATTACCAATACACTTTTTTTTCAAATCAAAAAATTGAATGAGTATTGAAGTTAAGTGAAATAATGTGTCCAGAATTGTGGTCTTAGCAGCATATCAGAGAACAGGACCTGACAAAGGTAGTGAGGAGTAGGCAAAGGTGAATTGATAATGTTCAGAAAATGTCTGGAATATTTTAATGTTATGAAGTATCCATGTACAGTAAATATGTCATCCAAGCATTGGTAATTAAGTGTTTCTTGTACTTTTGTGCTTGGCACAAAAATACAGAATATGTTGATGCCACTGCAAAGAGAACTTTAAGAGAGAAATGAAATCCATGAAACCCAAGCGATTGCATAATTTTTGTACTTTTAAAAATAATCTTATAAGTATAAAATATGGTAATATCTCCGCGGTCACAGTATTAAAACAAAGACAGCCTTGAAACCCTATTCTTAGTATTTGGCAGTCCTTGAATAAGCAGAGGACTTCTGAAATAGTTCTGTCTTTTTTCAGTACTGTAGTTTAAAGCAATAGCCTGAATCTATGAATATGCAGAACATTCTCTTTCAGGATGAATGGCTTTTATCAAGTTAAAAATGACAAATTGTAGTGATAAGCAGTTTTGATGCAAAGAATAATACTTCCATACAGTTTTATATTTTTGGTTATTTTAGGTATTAAATAAACCCAAAATGAATTACCTGATTAGCTGGTTGACATACTTAGAGCATGAATTTTGCTTTAAGTATGTCAACCAGCTGATCAGGTATAATGTACAAGTAATGGTTTTACTTTCATTCAAGTGAAAACAGCAAATCAGAGAATGTCATCAGGCCTGCAAAAACTGCTATGTATTTAATTGATACAGTAGCTAAAACACAATAGGAACTGTTACGACCCTAGGTGTCTAAGGGTAAAGGGGTGTAACACTTAGGATGGGTTTGGGTGCAGGTGGGTTTCTTGTGAGGAACTTAGGAAGTGTGACATAAGTTTGGGGCAAAAGTGATTTATTTTTAAAATGTGAATAAGTGCCTGGTACGTACTGTATACAGTACACAATAACACAGGGTAAAGCAACTTAAGCGGTGCCAAAGCAAAGAAAATAACAAAACCAAACGGATCTGCTTAATACAGTGAGGACTAACCTAACTAACCCAAAAAACAAAAATAAAACCATCTTCAGTGTCTTAATACGCCCCAAGTTCCCTACACTGTACTAACCGGAACCATAATACACGAGTGACACACGCCCCTAGCATAATGTGTCTAGACAAAACAAACCTACGTGTGCACAATGTAACCCAACGACCTTACCTAAACCTTTTCCATTGGTGTACAACAAGTTCACAGTTAACAATAACACGACACAAGTGAACACATTGCACAATTATGGGGAAACGGGTAATACTGAAGAAAATACACAAGCAAGGAATAGGGTAACAAAATGAGCACAAGCAAGGTAAAAAGGAAAGTAACAAGTGGGGGCAAGGTAATAACAAAACACAGGTAATCAAAACAAACAAACATGAACACAAGCTGAAAAGCTAACCGAAGTTAAGCCAAAAGCTAAGGGAGTCGAAACTTCTTCAGGTATTTAAACTGTAGATCTAGTCGATGATTGGGCGGGAGTAGAAATGATATTGACGTCACAACTGCAGCAATGGTGTAATGATGGACAAATGGGGAGGGGGGGGGTACCTGAATACAGGAAGTGGGAAAAAACCAAAACATACGGACACACAAGGGGACGTAACAGGAACCAAGACATGTACTCTACAGTACCTACAGTACATTATATTCCTAAATAGGTGTAAATATATTCATATCCAGAGATTCACAGAAAAGTTAATTTTGTCACATGACTAGATTATGTTGCTGTTTAGCTCAATAAATGTTTCTGTTAAAAACTGTTTCATTCAGAAAATGAGACAGATGTTTAATTATGTTTCCCTATCTTAACAAAACAACAATTAATCTCCCGTTCATTTTGACCCTGAAGGATAAATAATAATGAAAAATAATAAAAATGAGCATGAGCTCCTTTGAAAAATTATAACTAAGACTAAAAATTAATAATGAAGGTCTGAGCTTTGTTAAGGTAATATGAACTCCAAAAACTCAGATTTAATTTGATCTGTGATATAACAGATAAATTAATTAAATGGTAGCTGCCAGCCACATTCTTTTCCCTCTTTTGTATTATTCAGGTGAAGTACTGCTGAGGCTCTCACGCTAAAAATATACCACCTACACAATACTTGAGTGTTAGAATGTTTTTTTTTAATTCATCTAAGAGAAATTGGTTTCAGTTCTTAACACCATACATTAATCTGTTTGCTTTTAACATTTTCTGAATTATAATCACTTTCCTTAAAAATGTATATATTGTGTGGAAAGCCATCTTTTTCTGTATGTTTAGTTATAGTTTTTTTAAAACTCCAGTCTGCATTCAGCCTTGTATAGATTTACACCTTTTATGGTACTCTCCCAGCTAAACTAAATCACCCAAAAACATCATTTTGCTTTTAATACATAGTCCCAAATATTCATGGGTCACATGCAAAAAATAAAATCATTCCTATAGTTGTTTATGCATTAAGAACAAGTCAATAATAGTCCTGCTTACACTGTAGCAGCTTCATTAATAAATAAATTATCAGATCTTATCAGTTAGCATGATCTTTCCCTTGCTTTCCCTTCCCAAGTTCATTACTCAGTCAAACTCATAAGTTGATACATTTAGCAGTTCACTACCTTTGGAGTGTTTAGACTTTAACAGGCATTGGTAGGGACAGAGAACTAACTTCATAAGTGAAAGTGACTGTTCACAGAGGTATGTGGATCCAAGTGCTGAGAGCAATGAAAATGCCACTTTCTCCAAAGCCAGAGACTTCCAGCAGTTCAGGATAAAGACCCTGTGATCTCTTTCTGTAGCCTAACATGCACACCGCAGATTCTTTAACTTTATGGCCAGCAGTCTGAGTCAAATCCATGTCACTGGTATGAAAGCTATCTGATTTTATGAGAAAGGAAAATATTGATAGAAAATTGCAATCTGAGCTTTTACACTATTCCAATCTCAGCAACGCTAATGGTGCAATGTATGAATAGTTCTTTAAAATGTTGGAAATAATGGAAACTCATGGTGTCAATATCCCAACTAAAAATGGCACGTTTTGCAAGAAATATCTTCCATGTTTCACAAATCAGTAACAGTTTGAGCTGTACCCTGTAGATAGAGGTTAAAGATTGAGCTCATTTAGATGTTTCTTATTGTTACTACCATACATTATGTTTGCAGCACTACCTATTTGTCTTCATCCATTTTGGGATATTATTGACCTTTTTTGACCATTTTTTTAGCTTAAAACTGCCTGGTCATCAAGGGTGATCAAGAAACCCTAAAATTAATTAAATATACAGAATTGGAAATCTTGGCATTTTTCCATGAATAACAAAATAAAAATAATTCAATTGAGTTAATAATGTCTCACTATGTTGCCCATTTTATCGATTCAGCCTTGTCCACCTCATCCTTTAAGTTTCTCAAGTTTTGTCTGAAAATGTCTTTGGGCACTTGATGTACAATGAATAACACTCACATAATAGAACACATACAGCATGACCTTCATGTTGAACTATTCTGTATTCTTCTCTCAAAGCAGGCTGAAATCCCTCAAACAGCAAACCTCAAACCACAAACATCTAACTGTGTTTTCTTAGAAACATCATTTTGTCCTAAATGTTTGACACTCCAGCTAAGTTTAAAAATCCATGTGCAACAACAAACTTTCCTGCAAATAAAGATAGGCACCCTGCTAAAAGTAATGAAGTAAATTATCCAATTGATTGGTTTTTCTTTCTATGTCAAAGAGCTTCTGTTGGCTAGAATAATGTAAAAAGTGACTGAGCCGATAAGCATATTTTTATCATTTTCTTTTCAACTTAAATTGTCTGCTGTTAATTAGACTTTCAATGTGCATAACACTCCATCTTTCAGTGTTTTTATTTTCTCTGCAGTTTTTGCTCACATTTTATTCATTCATAAAGGTGTTCAGTGTGAGCATTCTTTTAATTAAAAACATTCACTGTAAAAGAGTTTACATATTTTATAATTCAACAAACGTGGATATTATAGGAAGTAAATGAATACTTTTGCAAGGCACTGTGGGTCTTTATTTGTATTATCACATTAATATCTCAAAGTGTGCTGTAATGCTACAGTATCTTTGTGGAATGTCTTGTTGAATAAATCTTCCAAATATAAACTTTTCATTCTAGTTTTTCCTCAGCCAGCAGCACCTTGTAGCCTAGAGTTTAAAAATCTCATAATCTTACCAAGGCTGGCTCTGTTCCATACTGTGAAGCAAGCAACTAGGCACAATTTAAACTGTGAAATGAGTCAACTTTATACAAGTCATTTCTTCTAGCCTGACATTCATTTCATTGCAAAAAAACTCAAAACACTCATCAATAATTGAGGAAGGACAATATCTGAAAACATATCACTGCCACCAGTTTACTTAACTGGATTTGTAGATCCTGGATACAGAAGTCAGTTTAAGAACACTAAACAACACTTTTGATAGTGCTTTATTATTATCTTATTATTCTGCTTACTAGACTATCATGGTAGAAAATGACAGAAGATTGCACCTCAACAATCTATGAACAAGCTTGTTAACGGGTTCGTGTCTCAGGCAGAAGCATTATTATTTTATGCTATACTATACGTGAACTGTTTGCCTCAAATTCAAAGTGGATCAGTTGGTGGTAGCATTTTCTCTTCTCCCTGTATCAGGCTCCCACTGCGCTTCAGGAGAAATGTTTATCCTCTCTTTGTCACACCTGACATAATACAATTTCTTGCATTAGGAATTCATCTTTTTGCATACCCCAGCTTGCTCTACATCAGACAGACTGTCACAGACAGGGAGAGAAGCCTGGGGTCAGAGTGCAGGGTCAGCCATTGTACAGTGCCCCTGGAGCAGTTGGGGTTATGGGCCTTGCTCAGGAGTCCAACAGAGTAGGATTCCTCTGCCGGCCACGGGATTTGAACCGGCAACCTTCCAGCCACAGCCACAGTGCCACCGGTCTGCCCATACATATGACATATTTGTGTGTTTACCTTACACTTCAGTTCCAGTTCCCTTTCTTTGATATTTTGTGATTATTCTTCAAAGGTTATTGGGGGAGTAGCTGAGAAATGTTTTAGTATATCCACAAATTCTCTATCTTACACTTTCACTTTTCATGAGTTTATACAAACTCAATTTGTCAGTTCTTACAGGAGTCTCATGTTAGAGGAAAGCAGTGATTTAATGATTACTGCAATATTAATGCCTGGTAGTAAATCTAAACTCCTCCTTGCTGCTACTACTGTATGTAGGAGGGGATTTTGAAAGCATGCACTCATACCGTACATTCAAACCAGAGACTTGCCAGAAATGTAAAACAGTGGCCTGTTTACTGTATTTAAATATAAATTAATTTTATAAGATATTTACTGTAAACTAAGTAATAAAATACATTCTGTGGATAACATTCCAAGCATTTAGGAGGACACAACAAATCACAAGAGTGAGGTCAGGTCCTTGGTGTTTTTCTTTGTGTGGTTCTTCACATATAATTATTTTTTTCCTCCACTTCAATTTTTATCCAGCAATATATTTACAAAAAAATGATGTATTTTACACTTTTCATTATATTTCTTAGACAAAGCTAAGTCTATAACAACAATTGTCTAACTTATAAGTCGTCAACAGTTAGATTGTGATTAATCAATTTTCTATGTTTGGTTTATCACATGAGTCATGCTAATCTTGTTTGGCTAAGGTGGCTTTTAACCTTCAAAACTACAAAAAAGGTTTGACGATATATGAGCTATTAGGAATACAATAGACGAGGTGTAGCCTTAAAACATATTGGCTTATAATTTTAACAATGGTGCAATAGTGAGGTAAGATTTTACCTTTCTATGTTGATTGTGTTCCAGACCAATAAAGTACACTGTACAATTTTCTGTTTGTTTTATCTTAGTTTTCACCTTAGTAAATTGCTCTTATTGAAAGGAAATCTTTAAAAAAAAATAGGAATTCCTATTTTGAAATGACAAACAATTTCATACTGTCTATTTCTAAGTGTATTAGAAAGTGCATTTTTAATACAAGAACTAAGCAGATAACCATATCACTTAAGGCTTAGTCTTACTGTCATGTTTTCTTGAATTTGTAAAAGTATAGTTATGGGTTAAAGTTATTTATAAAAAAAACAGAACAGGATTCTCAAATTCAAATAGATATTGTTGCTTATTAATGCATGATCACGTTTTGCAATACAACCATTTTAAGGGCACATTTAACTACCAATGCCTTCATTTCACATTTACTAGCAATCTATGAATTGATTAAATTGTCTTCCCAATTTTATTATGCAATGAACATTTAAGGCACATAACTATACATAAAGGAAATGGCAAGTTTCCAATACTGTCTGCATATATTATCAACTCTAATCCTAAAAGACATTATCTGTTTTGATACTTTTGCACATACTTGTAAATTGCATGTTCAGTAAGAATGTTTCAAACTGGGTTTTGGAATGTTAGATGGTTGTCTGTCATTTTACCAGAAAGTCCACAGATTCTGAAGCTTTCTAAGCTTTTCTTGAAATTCCACTGAAAATATTTTTTTGCTAAGGAAATCAGTGAGAAGGCAGCAGTCCTAAAAGCAGTCAGTCAAACGTGCAAGCAATTGAGATAACTTCTGTTGGCAGTTACATTGCTAACTATGTTTAAAGATTTTTCAGTGGTTTTATTAACTAATACTATTTTGTCGTCATTTGCATAATGCCACAGGGTCATTTTTTAACAACATGTTCTATCATTACCCATATCAGCCATTCAGATGAAACTGTAAGCCTGTCATTTTAACGCCTGGATAGAATGTTTTCCTATAACTGTGAAACAGCAGGGATAACAGCCTTTATATGTTGAGCTCTACTGTTTATCTTCAAATCCAGAGTGTTTACACAAAAACACACAGCTATCTGTCGTGAAATGAAACCATCCCTATTACAACAGCTAATAACCAACTCCTCTTGTAGAAAACTGGGGCATGTGTTTAACCCTTATGGTGCCTTTGATCATGCTAGCAAATTCAATATTTTCTTTTTTGTAAATGTCATTCTGTTTGTGACAGGCTTTTTCCTTGGAAAGGACAGCAATAATAACTAACCTGCCACTAGAGGTCAAAGAACTCTATCACTTGAAAATAGTTGCACTGGTTAGTTAAATATTACATTTCTAGTAAGAAATATTTAAACTTTAAAATCAAAAGAGCTTTATTGGCATGGACAATTATTTCCAGAGCAACAATTAGTAAAATAAACATTACAATAAAATCATTATTGTTAGACATTAAAAACAAATATTATTTGAGATGCTCAATTCAGGATGTGATAGTACATCATGTACTGTTCTAGATTGGAAACTATTTGATTCTGGCAGGAGTAGGAACTGGTATTAGATTTCTTATTTTAGGGAAGAAGATTTATCTAATCCTAAAGTATTTGTTGCAGTGCTTCTCAGTCTCTGCTTCTCCATGCTGGTGAGTATACCTTTTCCTCTGTGGGCTGCTAGGCCTACCTGTGCTATCCAGTTACTCTGACCAGAATACAGTACTGTTGTTACTGAATACGGTATGTACTATACTTTTTGAAGGCCTGTTTTTACCCTGGTCAGATACTTGGTCAGTACCGTATATGTTGTCTGTGTTGGGCATGATTTAATTCCAGTTTGTATTGTTTGTTTATGTGTTTATGTCCTTTGGTTAGATAGTGTTGTCTGTCTTGTGCTGTGATTTGGTCAGCTCTGACTTTAGTAGTGCTGTCCTGATTCTAGCTGTCTCTCAAGGCAGTGACCTACAGGACCAGTTGGCTGAGGTGACTATTTTTTGGGCTTAGCTCTTGGTTCAGCAGGATCTTGTGGTGATGGGAGTTCTGGTTAATATTTTAGGTGCAGCCCATATTTTATTGCTGTTTGTATGTTGATCAGTTGTGTGTTTTGGTTTAAGTCTGCCTGACATTCATTGTTTAGTGTTTTTCTCTGTACATGAAGAATGTTTTTACAGAACTGTGTACAAGGCTCCTAAGGGGTGTTTGTCCAATTTTTTGTAATCCACATAAGTGATTGGACTCCACATTTTACTGCCTTATAGGACAATGAGTTGGGTTACACTTTCAAATATTCCAAGGAAGATTTTTATAATGGGAATTGATATAGTGCCTATTCTTATGGCATAGGAAACCCAGTGTGAAGTCTCATACAATGCATTCTTTACTATATCAAACCTCCATGAGAAACTTATTCTCAGACCATGATACATACTGTTTCTGTGAGATCTAGCTTTTTTTCTGGAAAACCATAACTATTGTCATGTCTAAGTTGACTGTTTGGAGGGCAGTGTAGAGCAGGAACTTGGTCACTGTATTTCATAACATGAGGCCAGAACTGTCACGGGAGCCCATCCTGACTCCAGTGTAGTGCGTATTTAGGAGCCTATACAGACGGTATAATCCAGAAGTGACTGGAGAAGGGCTACAGGGAAAACACGGTGAGAAATAGAAGGGATGGCGAACAGGGCGCGGTACCGTAGGTGCAAGCGTGCAAGGGGGGAGCAAGGGGGAAACAAGGGGGAAATCCAAGTGCAGTCCAAAATCCAAAACCGGGTGATCCATCCAAGACGAGACAAGAGTAAAAAATAGGGAAAGGATCTGGGACCAGGAAATTAAAATCGGGATGACGAGGCCAGGCGCTCCGAGCCCCGGACTCAGTTAGGTCAGGAAGCAAATCGGAAGACTACGCCTTCAAGCCGTGGACATAGGGTGACTTGATGCTAGGCGGGCCTTCTAGTGTCTGTCTTCCAGGGACTAAAATACAAAAGGGTCGAGCGCCCTCTAGAGGAGGGATAACGATCATGACAAGAACCTGCAGAACCTTCAAACTTGCTTGGCGTTGTGAGAAGAATAAAATACTCACATGGGTGTTAATTAATGAAGTGTTAGTGGTTTGGTTTGGTGGCAGTCTGGGTAGGATGTTATTTTTCTTGTGAATTTTTAGTAAACTGTAATTTAAATATTTTTAATTTTAGTGTAAACAGCTACAGCCTCCTGTACTTTACTTCTACAGTCTTCCTGAGTTTTAATGAATTCACATCCCTGAGGCCTCCTTGTCAAAGGAAAAGGTGTGTCACATTTGGGAGCTTGTCAGAGTTGCACCCTGGAGGAGAAAAGAGGCATTGCCCTCAGTCCTTTTTCTTTTTGGAAAAAATTCACAATGGACATATACTGGCAACGTTTTCAGGTGCAATTCTGGGCAGTTCGATGGCATTCAACCTGAGGAAGCCTCGGGTAGAAAAGGAGATCAACACAGTATTGGACCCAACCTTATTACAGAAGCCCAGCTTATGTGACCAGGGAGTCCCAGCTCCATGGCCCACAATGACAGGATCAGCTGGAGTGAGCTGAAGTCCAGCCAGACTGGTGGTGAATTCGTTGTTACAAATCAATTGTAATAGGCGAATTCTTAGTTAAAGATGTCTAAGAGCAACATCCAGACAAATCTGGCAAAGCAGGAGGTAGCTAACCTCTTCAAGATCCAGGCCAGGGTTTCCAGTGCAGAGACAGAAGTAAAAAACCCAGGGCACAGGTGGAGAGTCTGTGACCCTTTGCTAAGAGAGAACAGTTGGAGTAAATGATCCTCTTAATGGAAACTATGCTGGAGATAAGCACTTCTTTTGTTTCTGTTCTTTAGCCAGTATGCTACTATGAAAACTATAACTTTTTTTACACAGATGCCTATTTGAATTTTTAAAGTCACAATATGAAACCTGCATTTTGGTTTTTGGGGACAGAATTTTTTTCTTTAAATTAAGTCACTAAGAATAGGGTATGCATTATACTGTTCCATTGACTGGAAACACAAGGGTACCCTATACGCTATGTAAACTCCACACAAACAATTCTGCACTTGTGTAGATCAGGTAACAGTACCATAGATATCCTATAGTCTAATAAGAACACACAATGACCACTGAAAACATAAATAAATGCAAATAAAGATATTTGATGAGTCTATCAGTGACCACAGTGACCATAATTTTAAGTACTTTGGTTTACTACAATGTTTTAGTAGCTAATGTGTAGTCATGAATGTATCAGTAAGGTTTGATATAACCTACAGAAAGAACCACAATAGTACCATAAGAAACCTGTTTTTAGTATGAATCTAAGGTTTGTACTGTTTCATTATCTTTTGCACTGTTTTTGTCCTGTTTGTATACTTTTCTGTTTGTGTATTTGCACAATTTTTGACAATTTTGCACTGGCACCATTACTGTTACTGTTATTGTATTTCTGTCTATTGTCTTGTCTGCTGTTCTATTTATATACTGCACCTGAGAGACTAATAAGAAACACTTTTCACTATACTATGCACCCATGTAACTATAATGACAAATAAAGTTGAATTGAATTGAATTGAATTAAATTATCTTTTCAATGATCATAGATTAATAGCTTTGGCTTCAATCCCCTTGACTTGAATAACTAAGTGGCCACTTAAGGTGAAATGAGACAAGAAGCTGCTGCAAAGATGATGATGGGATAAAAAATAAAACTGGGAAGGGGGTGTACATTTCATTTATGTGTATATACCGTACATGTACTTTGACTATAGTAATTTCCATTTAGTGATGGACTAAATCTAGAACATTTTTTTCCAATTACACATTATAAAACAATTTTACATTTTAAAACTGTACTTAAGTAAATCTTGCCAAATCAGGATGAAATCATGATGAAAACTTTGTACGCTACATACTTATTTAAATAAACTTGTGTTTTCAAATAAAGACTTGTAATATGGAATATGGCTCCTGCATTTAAAAATAATTTGGCTGTTAATTCAAAATTATTGGGTAAAGCAGAGAGTATGCTGTTAAGATAGTAACAGTTCAGGATATATATACAGTATTTTCCTCTTTTTACTAAAACATTTCAGTGTTGTAAACTCAGAATTCTAGAGAGAAATAGCTTCTGAAAGGATTTCCCAAGGCTGAATGGAAGAGCTGCATAAGCTTTGGAGACTCTGTGCACCAATGGGCTTCACAGTTTTGTGCAATTCTTGTTTGCTTCTTAGCCATACAAGCTCACAATCAGCTTTGATCAGGTTTTTCACAAGCTGTTTTGGATGGAGTAATTAGCTAGCATGGGAAATGACAATCTATGCTGAAACCAAAACAAACTACAACAACAATGAAAAAAACTGCTCATAATGGGAACAGAAAAAAGGGAAATAAAATAATGAATAAAGACAGATAGTGTTGCTGTCTCCTTTAAGGTGGTTGAGAGAATTCCCAGCTCATGCTGAGAATTAAGACCATTCACACGGGCATTGTTCCATCTGCTCAAAAGACAATGCAGTGCATGTTCATAAAGATTGAATAGTCACCAAGGGAAAATCTAATCTCAAAGGAATACATACTTATTATTTACAGCTCCAATACCCTGGATTTTTCATTGTTAAAGATTTGGCCTATTTTTCTAATTAATGTCTTAAAGCACTTTGTAAAGTATATCAATTTACATGTTTTATGTACCGTATATACTGTATTTATATGCTGTAGGGGTCCACACCTTTCCTGAAGCTATCATCTGGTGTTAATAAAGAAGAGCAGAACAGCAGAATTGCAATCTCAAAGGGGTTTATTACCCTTAAGAATTATCTGGCGTGTCCTGGCCCAGCTCTGCTGCTGGTCTGGGTGAGGAGGTTTCAGGATGGACCTTGTGGGATGAGTTTATGTAGATTATAGGTGCGGAGGAGGCACATACGTCTGTGGGGATGCACTTCAACTTTGCTGTGGTTTGTTCTTTATGTATCATGCAGTAGGTTTTGTCTGTTCTCCTGTTCACCTCTATGATTTTGGCTGGTTCTCTGAGGAGTTCTGGTGGTCTGTTTTTTGAGGTGTACTGTATGTGGTTGTGCAGGTGCTAGATTCCTAGGATGAGGTGATGAGCCAAGTATACAGTGTATTGGGTAGCAGAGCGGCACCCTGAGATCTTTGAGTTGATTCTGTGGATCGTGTGGTGCTGCACTTCATTTACTGGCAGCAGGGTGGTGATCAAAATTCTCTTGTTGCCTTCTCTGCCACTCTCCTGATGGACTGGGCCTGCTCTTGCTGAGCCCTCAAATGCCATAATTATGATATACTCTGGTGATCCAAAGGCTTAGTTGGACAGCACCTGCAGTGCCTTCTCTGTAGTTGGGCATCAGATTTGATGTTTATAGTCCTGGGAAGAGCCTGTGTTCATAAATGCATTTTCCATTTGATTCATTGAGAATCACTACCCCAGTGCTCTGATTTAGCCTCCTTTCTGCCTGAGGGGTGCTATGCTGTAAAGAGGGTGTCCAAGTAATATTCTTTTTAAATATAGAGCAGCCAAGCTTAGTTATTAGTTCTAAACAGTATAACAGTTAAACTTATTGCAAACAACTCACTTCTTGTATAAATATAAAAACAACTCTTATTTGTTTTTGTGTAAATTTGACTTTAATAAGCCTCCTTTTTGTCATTTACTTCTTGCCTTTCTTTCTCTTATTTTTGTTTTTATTGCTCATCTTTTAGTGTTTATTCTTATTTATTCTTGCTTCTTCTTTTATTCCTTCTTCTCTTGTTTCATTCTGTTGGTCTTTTTTTATTCAGGAATAGGAGAGTGCAGCATCTGATGCCAACCCCTGAGGTAGCAGGACAGAGGTATACTCCCCCCCCCCCCCCTTAGAGGGGAAAAAACACTATGTATACAGATGTATACAGGAGAGAAAAGGGGAAAGGTCAGAGGTGCTGGCACTCCATAGTCAGGGAGCAGAATGCTACAGTACTTTTCTTTCAGGTCAGTGTATCTATCAATTTGTGCTATAACTGCACCTGTCAGCAGTAAGTGTGTATTGAGAACTTTGTGTGGGGCCAGAATTTTTATGTCTACATATTTCCTTTGCTTGTTTATGGTTGAATTTCTTTGATTGTTTAATTTATAATTTACTTTTGTTGTCAATAGTGATGACAATAGTGAATATAGGGATGACGCTTAATGGGTCCAAGGCAAATTTGGAGAATCTAACTTGACAACACAGCATAAAGATTACAGTGGATTCTGTAAGTTTTATTAGATGTGGCCATGGGCAACATGGTCTGATTACAGTAATCAAGCATTTTTTCTGATCTACAGATATTTTTAAGTTCCTCACTGCAAGTAATGCATATACTGTACAGTAGTTTTGTTTTATTTAGGACTTGACAAGAAAGATTAAATACTTGCTAAGTAAAGTGCATGCTTCTCCTAAACATTACAATGTTTTATGCTACATCATATTTCATGTTTTCTGTTTACTGATTACTTTTCTTGTACTTTCATTTTCTTCTGATTTCTAAAATGCAGTGTTTTAATATGAGCAGTTTAAACATTAATATGGGTAGTTTGCATTTAAGAGCTGCAGTTTTTTTTAATATCTTGGGCATAAGAATTTAAGTATTGTTATGCTTCAAGAATAACAAGTCAGATTGGTTTCTTAAATTACATGGGGAGGTTATATTGTAGTTAACAATTTATTTTAGTGCTGGAATAGTCATCTTGTTTTTCTCAAAATTCTAAGCCTGTAGATATACAGGTAGTTGTATTAGGATTGAATTTAATTGTACCTTTGATGATCAGCTTGACAGAAATAGCTCAAAGCCCCACCCAAAATCTGGCAGTTACTGTTTTAAAACAGATGATTTAGAAGATGTATAGGGAGTGATGAACCCCGATACAAGACATTACTCTTGAGATAAGTAGACTGCTGTGAACATTTGTCTAGCTTGTCTTAGTATGTTTAAGCATTAATTTAATTAATTTACTAACCGCTTGATTCGTTCCTCAGGCGTCTCCAATCATAGTTTGGATTTATTGAAAATGATCATTCCCTCTTCACTGGTTAATTCATCTTACTGGCATTTCAATACCAAGCTTTTAAAAGATGTTCTGAGCTGCAGACCAGCAGTTCTAAATTTTCAGTCAACTTGTTACCTGCAAATCAGGAGACTACTAAGTCTGTAGGGTTCAGACTACAAGATATTGTCAAATTTATTGTCTAATATAGTTATTCAAAGTAATGAACTGTGTTGTGTACCTGGAACAAAAGTATTGTGTACCTTGCACATCACTATTTGACTATTTTCTTAATTTGAGAATTAATAGCTGCCTCCTTGTTCTATCCTACTTGGATGAAGAAGATGGGTGCTTGGCTTTGGTCCTTTTTATATTGGCCACAGTTAACCAGGTTGACTATTCCAAATGTCTTTGGAAGTGGTGGTTTATACTCATTGATGTTGCAGGTATAGTGACCAATGAAAATTATTTACAAGTATTTACTGATAGTGCACAACTTCATTGGAGAGCATTTTTTCCTAGAGTAAATTAGGGTAACAGCAAATCTTTCCTGCTTTTTGAATTGAAGATGAGCAGACCTCCAATTTAGCAAATTGCAAATTAGAAATGATTATATTAGAGTTTTTACACTAAATAAGCCTCTTTAGCCAGACTTTCCTAAGTTTGAGCTAGATGCAGAACTTGCTGTACATTAGTAAGATGACACCACATAATTGATTCTAAAGGGTCACACACTGTTTATATTAAGACCATAGAGAGTTAAGCGTGTACCAGGCTGTTATGATCAGACATTTTCAGATCTTAAAGAGCCTCCCTGATACTCACTGGCAAAAAAAGGTTGGAGGTAGAAAAAAGATTTAAAGTGGGGTGTTCAGTACATCATTGTATCTGCAAATTCCTAAGTACTTTTCTGGCAGGGACTGGCAAAATATGTGTATATTGTCCATTAAGAGTTTTTCATTGTTTCTTGTTTTATCCCACAACTACAGGTTTGATGAACCTGTTGCAAGAAATGTTTGGTGAGCTATCTCTAAAGGTTTCACATACCATTTTTATTTTTGGGCTAATACTACAGACAAAAGAGAGAATGCCATTTTCTCCTGGGTAAGGCCAAACTTGCTATTACATATTACATATAATAATATGTAATATTATTATGCAATCACACTACAGTACATGTGCTGCCAGTGTTTAAAGTGCTGCTGTCCTCCAAAGGGCTGGTGGTGTTTAGATAGGTGTCTGAACTATTTGTGGTATGTTCTGTGATGGAGGGAGAAATATATCTCTGTAAATTTGGGATTCTACGCTGGGTAAAATTTGTTCTTCTTCAGTTGATTATTATGGTATATTTAGGAAAAAGTAAATTGATATGTTATGATTGCTGCTCTTATTATAAATAATCTTATTGATTATTAAAAGTGTGTTTTTTCATTTAATATATATTTTAAAAAATGTTTGTTTTTGTTTCAACATATCTGAACCTCTCTGTACTTTTTATATTTGGATAGGTCTTTCTAGCATGGATCTAACATTTTTAAAATGTTGATACTGTAAGTGTATATTTATGAATGTGATTTGCGATTTTGTTTTTCAGTTTTGTAAAAATGTGATGTGGAAAAAAATAATTATGAAATTCAATGTAATCAATCTTTTTTATTAGCAATAGTAGCAGGCTTTAACATTACATATTCACTTTCACACTATTTTCGGTTCAAAGATTATTATATAATTGAAACTTATGTAAAAGCTTATGAATAGCACCATACGTGAATGATAATGAAATAATTACAAAGTTTATTTTTACGAAGAAAAAAACAGAGAATGAAAATCAAAACTAACCAGCAGATCCCTGTCTTCTAAACACTATTATTGTATGGTGTATTTTCCAGTTTATCAAGTAAACAGGAACATTTTCCAGAAAGTCATTCAAGGATCTCACTATATGTTTTTATCCAGGCAGTAAATGTCAAATTAAAAGGACTGTTCGGGATAAGATGGATATGTGGAATGTTTTCTATTATACAAAGGGCTACATTGAATTCACTACTAATAAGGACTGAAATATAATTTCCAAAATAAAATGTAGCTAAATGATTATTTCCAGTTTACCCCAATTTTTTGAGTCATGTTTTACCTTATTAGCACAATTTTTCTTCACTGAATTATTGCTTTTTATCATACCAGTGGATTGGCCAGACTGAACTGTTATTTTTCTTACAGTAAAGTAAACACCCTAATAGTAAGTTTGGCAATATGTAACGGTGCAATAAAAATTCGCCCAGAGTGCCATAGCATTCCTAATTGAATTTGATGATAAACATGATGTGAGTGATGATGGATGCTCTGCACTGCTTATCACAGTGTTTTCAAAGTGGAGCCTTATTAGAGCAGTGTTCCAAAACCCTAGCTCTATCTCACAGCAGCTAAGCCTGAAAAACTGGCCGAACTAAACATATTAATCAAAACAGACTTCGTAGTAAGTAAGCATAGAACCTCCATTACCCTCTCACCTCTGAATTTACAAAACTAAGGATAATAGGACATGGTAGCTAGGAAACGGAGAGACATCACCTCCCTGAACATGCCGAATAGAGGTCCTAACTAGAAATCACACAGTAAGGGTAGCTTTTAGGATTTAGAGCCTAAATCCTAATATTTTCTATTGACACGAAAGTCACAGTTTAATTTTACTTTTTGTTTGATCAGTATTTGTCCTCATATACAGGTATATACTGTATAGATAGCACAGCAATGAGTATACTTTTTAAATACCAAGGCCTACGTTAGATTTTAAAGCTATGTATTTAGGGATAACATATCTCAATAATTTTAATCACAGTATTACTACAAATAGTCATTTATTAATAATACAGAAACTTACAGTTTAAGTGCATATATTTGGTGCATATACTGTCTATTTCTTTCCATCCTATACAGTAACTGAAGGCTTATCCTGTCTGTGGCAAAACATTAATATTTTTCAGAGAGAACCCCAAGTATTTGCTACAGAAAAAGCCTTAATAAAGAACACTTTGTAAACTAGGAATGCCAATGCCCTTGTTTAATTAACCATTCTTTTAAATATTTTTTTTAGGATTTTGGCATTTTGTTTCTAGAAAGTGCTGGGGCATGGCAATACATGTTATACACAGTAAGTGCATATTGCTTCAATTCTGAACATATTTTTCAGCAATGGGCAGCGAGCTGTGTATGCATGAAATATGTTCCAAGTGTTATTACTTTCAGGAGTCTCATGATTTCTCATTACACCACTTTCTTATCACTGATTAAACAATTAATCAACATTTAGAAAAAAGTCTAGGATTAATGTTCCGCCTAGACACGAGCATAATGCTTTACTAAAGAAATCTTCCTCACATTTAGGTACTGCTGCATCCAAGGTTATGACAGTATTGTTAGCCATCTCTTTTAACTATGATGGCTGGACTACAGCTTTTTTTATTGTTGTCTTGGATTTGAAGTTTCAAAACTGCAGAGAAAAGCATACAGTTGGCTTAACAAGGTTAGAAGAAGCTAAAAAAGTAGTTAAATCCCTGAACACATAATTAACGAACACCTTTATTGAATCCGTATTGAGCAGAATGAAAAATTAAGTTCTCTGAAATGTATTAATGGACTAGCATAATGGTTTTGAATGTGTATTAAGGTAGCTAAAAAGTACTTAAAGCAGAGTATTTGCAACACATGATGTGATGGAAACAGTCAATAATAGCATTTAAGCTAAGAAGCCATATGTACAGTATTACATTGACAGTTCAAATTAAAAACATTGCCTTTGATATAAAGAAATATTTTACTTAATTGGGACTATATACCTCATTAGCACAATTGTTAAAAGTCTAAAACCAAATATTGTAATTTTGTTATATGTTAACTGAGTATACACAATACTCACAACCAGAAATAGATGGCTGTTTATCAGCTAAGCACTTAGATTTTCACGAGGGAAGTACAGTCTATTGCTATAGTCTTTATATTTACAGCTGGAACTATGGAATGCTTCTGGATACATCAGATATTATGTGATGGTCCTTGAATTACTGTATATTCCACTTTGTTCAACAACACAGATGTTTTGTATTGGAGACCTATAGTCTTGACAGCAACGTTCTGCTGTTTTGCAATATCTGATTTTTTTTATTAAAAAGAACTTGGTTTTAAATATTTTTCAGAGCTTTTCATAGATTATTATTGATCACTCTGTATTTTTTATGAGGATGGATGTGTTATGCTTTGCAAAAGGTCAAATTAAAAGCCTAAAAATAAATGGCAGGTGCAATTTAATTACATTTTGTTATGTGTACATTTAATTTTACATTTAATCAATTATATATGTTCAGCTTTCTTGACATCAGTACACAAATTTGTATTCCTACATTTGTGAGGACTTTCTATTGACTCACCTTAGCCTTTAATCTATTTTTATTTACTGTTTCAAACTTCACTTTAATTAAACTTCACAAATGGTGAAAACAAACCTGAAACAAACTGTTTAAGCATTTGTTTTGCTTATAAGAAGTTTCTATAAGATATTTTCTCAGAAGACCTTCCCAAATTATTTGTAATACATGATACACACCCCAAACTCAAGTAGTATTGTAAAACATACTGGAACAGAGACAGTCAGATTACACAGAACATATTTCATTTTATACATTTACTTAAGTGTAAAAAAATAGAAATACTTGAGCATACACTGACAAAAATATTTTATGTCTGTTATTCTTGTTTATTATTATTTTATTATTTTAATCTAACTGCAAGGTAGGCTTGTGAAAGAGCTCTAAGCTATCCTTGAACGTGAGAGAAGGTAACCTATGGTGATAAAAAGTATTTCCAATAAAGGAACCAAAGCAACATCTGTTCAGTTAGTCTGAAGGAAATTTTCTCTATTATTTTATGTTCTGAATTTTTTTCTTGGCAAAATAACCCAAAGGCATCCAGACCGCAAGGAAGACAGAAAGAAAAAAACATCTCTGGCAATGTAGATTCTCACCTCCCACTACTGAAAGATTTACTGAGATAGACTCCCACTTCACTATTTCGTGTACAATACTTCTCATTTGCATATTAGTAACTTTGCATCAGAGAAAACAACGGATAATAAAAACTGCTGAATAAATAAGTAAATGACTTTCTGCTGTCTTTTGGAGATTGGGTGTAAGATATTGAAAATAGACAACATACTGTACAGGAGCAATTAAAAAGTGCTGAAATAAGGATCAAGAGGAATAACATCCAAAAATTAAATGCATTAAAAAATGAGTGTTTTATTCATGGCTTAAACCACTTCCCCAACCTCCTTGCCATAGAAGAAAGAGGTATGAACCCCAATACAGAGTGAGGTGTCAGTCAAGAAGCCGCTGCAAAGGTGAAGGAGGGAAACAGAAGGTGAACGTGAAGGAGAAAGGGCTCACATATACCACTTATAGTTTTTTAAATCTAGGAAATTACATCAGGAATGATTACAATTTAGGATACCTGAGGCAAATTGAACTTCCGCTGCTGTTATTCCCCTCCCAACTTCCATTGTACACTCCATGTAAATAATACAATGAGTGTAACTTTAAAAATATACATAATTTGTTTTTATTTGGCTTTGTTTGAGTCTGAATGTAAAATGTGTATAGAAAATTGCTGTGTCTGACAAACAATAATAATGAAGGAAGAGCAGAACAATAAATAAAACAATGTTTGCCTGCTCTGTATTTATATTTTGCTGCAGTTGTTACCAAATATACTCGGTCTCAGTCTAATCTTATACAGCCACATTATAAGACATACATATACTGTAGCAAAGGATGTTCTTCCTAATGTTGTGTGTACAAAACTGAACAAACATGACTAATCCTGTAGCTTATACAGCAGAATGAAAGGTATAATGTATTTTTTAAACACTGATTTTTGTGCCCAGGTTGTGATGCCCTTGTATACTTTTAACCCACTGACAAAATACTAAAATGACAGAGTGCTCAGAAGGTCTAAACACATCAAAAGGTTAAGCCTATGATTGCCAAGAAAATAAAAATAAAATTAAAACAGAGATCATTGTCCCTTTAGCTATGTCAGACCTGTACAGTAGACAACGTGATTGTTTCCTTAATTAACAACCTAGGATAAATGATGCCAACAAACAAAATATTACCCACCTGGGACAGACTAAACTGGCCACAAATTGGCTCATTAGCACCTTTTCAAAATATGCTCAGTAGCACGAAACACTGGCATGTGACTGGGGAAGGTGACAAAACAGCTGTTGTTTTAGCGTGATGGGGCCATGGAGACTTGACGAGGACGAACTATGTTTTTATTTCATCAGCTAGAATGAAACCAGAGGGAACTGCTGGCAGATGTGGCCTTGTCCCGAGATTTGCATACAGAAGGGACCTGAGAGGGCAAACAACTACCACAAGTTTATTTTTTCCCCTTACTACTTCACTAAACAAAATCTATCCATCTGTTGTACAATAAAATCAGACTTGTACGTGTAATTAAAAACAGACAGAAAGTATAACAATCCAAGCTTTTAGGACATTGAGATATACCAAGGAAACAAGTGATTTATTTGAAATTAGAATCATTTGTGACCTGATAGCTTTTTTTCTCAAAACTCAAAGTGGAAAAGAGCTGACTTTACAATTATAATTATGAAATTACAGAACTATATGAAACCAGTACTATACCGACAGTGCTGTTCTATTCCTGACCTCTAAGCATTCAGGGTTTTGGGGAAGCCAGAGCTTATCCTGGCAAGTGCAAGGCTAGATAAACCCTGGATGGGATGCAAGTCCATCGCAGGGCACACACAGACACAGAAACTCACACCATTGCCTATATTCCCAGAAGCCAATTAACCTACTAGCATGTCTTTGGATTGTAGGATGAAATAGGAACACCCCGAGGAAACCCACACAAATGAAGAGAACATGCAAACTCCATGCAGATAGCTCCTGAGGTTCGGAAATGAACCCAAGGCCCCTGCAATGCTAAATCTGGTAGAATGATATCTCATATAATAAAGGGACAGGTTGACATACTGTATTTTATTTGTTTATTTGACACTGTGAATACAATGTATTCTCTCCAGTTCTTTTGTTGTTTAATGCTTAGAAACTTCAAATTGTACATTATTCCATATTTTTATTTCTCTTGACTTATTGCAAATTCCCACCTCATAAAGCCAAAAGAGATTACTAGGGATTAGAGCTCCAGTACACACATAAAAACATGCAAAGAAAGTATTCTTCAGAATAATTGTTAAGAGACTGGCATGAGTGATTTGCATTGCAGAAGTTTGTTTCATAATATTTCTGGCAGAATACTTACCTGGCAGAATCACCCACATGTGCCTGCTCCTACCAAGTCTCATTAATACGCTTCTAGCAACTAAACTACCAATATCCTGGTGCTCATATGCTTTCTTTTTTATCTCAGAGTTGCAGAACATGTGTTAGTCAACTTCATGTGTCCAGAGGATATTTTTAAATCTTGCATTAGAAAGAAAAAGATATTCCAGTTTGATATTATAGTTATGTATTGCTCACCATCTTGAATAAAATGTTTTCTTTCTCAGTACATTTAAACCTTCATCAGGTAAAATTAATTTCAGATTGTGTTCATGGGGCTTTTTATCTCTCAGCAATTTCTAGTTCTTTTAGCATTTCCTGTTATATTTACTATTTGCTACAATTAAATGCTTAGTACTAATTGCATTAACTATATAGTATAATTCAATGGCATATTCGTTTCACTGGCAGCAACAGCAATGGAGATGGTAAAGAGAAATGGGGAATATTTGTATAAAATATCACCTGACAGCTCTTTTACTGTGCCAGGGGATCTTCATTAAATGTGTCATGATCATCAATGTTTGTTTCAATGCAAATCAACATAATTTTGTAGCATCATAAAATACAATAGTAAAATCCAGCAGTGCCATATCCTAAAAGGGTGCATGTTGTTAAAATCGACCCCTTGGAATTATTAAGCAGATGCTTGGAATGTCTCCAGTGGCTGAAATGAAATGTACAGTAACAGCCCTCTTTGTTAGACACTTCTGGAAAGACAAACTCTTCTAAGTCAAAGTATGAATTAATGCACAATGTGTTTATTAAAGTCAGTTGGCATATTAAAAAACAAACTGTGTTTTTATATCTGTGCACCATGGAATAGTGTAATTCAGCACACATTTATATGGAACAAGGAATCCCATGGACTTGGATATAAAATTGACAGCACACCAGCCAATAAAGAGCCTTCTGATATCTTCTGTTATTGGCAATAGCAGTACACATTCTCCAGGTTTTTAGTATACTTTATGTATCAGACTTCATTATTGTATTGGTGTAATTTTTATGATACATCTGTTGAATAGTCTAGCTGACTTTATAAATTCTCTGTAGTTTAATGTAATTACATAAGGTTAATTATCTTATGTTCTCAGTTTAGTTAGCACATAAATCACCTGAACTGACCTGAGTACCAAAAGGATATCAAGTATGAAAACATAACTGTCAATTTTCTAATTATTTGGATGTTTTAGGAACCTAACAAGGACTTTTGAAGACATTTTATTGCATTTTAACAGCTGCTGAAAAACAGAAATGGAAAACCCTGTAGAATAATTTTAGTCCTGCTAAAGAATGAGGCTTTGGAACTTTCTGCCCACACAAGTCATTTGGTCTTGTGACCTTATATCAAGCAGAATTGTAGGAGAGCTTAACTTTGCAGGAAGGGAATTATCTCGTTTTCTTGGCAATGAGGCTTATAAAAAGGCATTTGCTGTATGATAAATGCTTAATTGTTCGATTTATTGAAGCTGTCCAAGTTACAAAAGAAATGCCTATGTCTAATTAATCCCATAGTTAGGGGAAAAGCATTATCAGTTTTATGTTCATAAAACCATAAATTATATTCACAATTCTGGTTTTTAAATGAAACTGTAAAGTATTTAAAAAAGAAAAACCTTGTCAAGATCAGAAAGACACATTTTTTCACATAATAAGAGAAGGCCTTTAAATTACCAATGAAGCTCTATCCATCTTTTTCCGTAAATCATGGTCTGACTGCAAACTACAGAAGGTATTATGTTACTAGAGTTCTATAAAGTTAAGGTTCAAACCAAGGGACAGTTTTATCAATTGTATAAAGATAAATAAAAATACAGGGAACAAACACCACTTTGCGATTCATATCCATACACTCTACCAGTCACAATCTGTTACAAGCTCCTTGACTGACTTAAACTAATAGGGGTTCCCTAATGGGCAGACTACTGTTCTTAGTCTAGCAGGTTAATACTGTAGCAGCAATGCTTATTAATAAGACCGAATTAAGTGTTGCTGTGCCTTTCCCAGTGAGGCCCATCTTTCTCATCTCTGTGGTCCAAGCCACAGAGGAGCTATTCATGTTTGTGCACTGATTTAGGGATATTTGTCTTCCTGATGAGGATGGTTCCCAGGATCAGGAGGCAACCAGCTATCATGATAGATGCCCACTCTTGGTGCTTGGTTGTCTGGATTGTGGTCTTAGAATCAGAGGTCATGATCAATCATTCCTAAAGTTGATCAACCAATCAGGAACCTGCAGGGTATGGGGACCCCAACTATCCGGCAACCTCTTGACTAATCACCAACCGTAAATCCTCCAGTTAAAAGGCATTGCAGTTCTGAGATCGCTCCTCCGTTCCCTCTCGCGCTCCTTCAGACTTGCTGAGCCACTTGGCTGTCTGACAATCACGTGACTGCCAGTGCTATTGTCTGAGTGTTCAGACTTGTAACTTTTTCCCAAGTTACAGAGAGAGCCCGTACGTAAAGACAGAATTCTGCCCTAAGACAAGGCTGTAGCAAGACTTCATGAAATGCTAGCAACCAATGTTGTATCCGCCTGATCATTGGTTCGACTTTTGTCCGATGCAGTTGTTCGATACGGTTGGACTTTTGTCATTTCATATGTAACACCCAAGACTCAAGATTTCAAATGCTGAAAAATAAAATGCTGACACAGCTACCTGCTTGAACTACAGAATATAACAATACCATTATCTACCATGTTTCACAGATGTAGCGATGTTTTTGATGCATCTTCAGTTGTTGTTTTTTCTGTCTTTTAATCTTTCTATCGCTTTGGTTAATGTTTATCTTGGTCACATCTGTCCATAAAACTTTGCTTAAGAGTTTGACTTGTCCTTGTTCTTCTGAGCAAATTTGAATCTGGCCTTTCTGTTCTTGGTGCTGAAGAGAGGTTTACATCTTGCAGTGTTTTCACTAATTACAGATTTTAATACTTCCATGCAAACTGATGGGACTTCATTTATACAGAAGCTCTGTTTTTTTTTCGTCATCAACTATAGATGTTTTTCTTGACCAAGTCTTGGCTGACCAGTATTATAACTGTGGTTTCTTTCTTCTTTTGTATATTGTCGATTATGGTTACCATAATATCCGTACAATTGTTCTGATTGAGTTTTTCTTTTAGTTTCAAAATATTCTGCATTAGATTAAGAGAAAGCTATTTGGTTTTAAATTTGTTCTTCAACTACAGACTCTAAAGCAAGTTACATTGATTACTCTTTATGAGTGACTTACTGTCTAATTACAGACACTTCTTTTCCCACTTCTTTTGTTCTGTGTGTTTAATTGGCCCATGATTATATAACTGAAATTGACTTTATTAAAAAATAAAATATTAGGATGTATAGTAAGTCACTTTACAGGGTGTCACCAAAACTTTCCTCAATAGCCAGAAAATATTACATATGTAAGAAAAGATAATTTACTTTATAAGCCAATTAAAAAAAAATAGTCCTACTGCCCACACTGGACATTTGGACTAGTCTATGTAGTGGGAGTAGGAAATGAGAGAACATAAACTTGAATTATAAGCTTCAGTATGACCCATCTGTCCCTTCAAGGCATGCAAACAATTTTGATAGGAAATCTCTGTAACTGTCTTCCAGGAAAGTGTTTGTTGAGCATGCTGGGCTTCAATCTGGTGGTACAACTTTTTTTTTTTGTATTCTTTGTCAATCATCAAGTTTCTGTTTGTTTTTCCATTATGCTCATTAGAATAAAGTTCATAACTGGGGAAGGGAGAGAAGTTGCTTAAATCACTATTTAACAACTATAGTTTTGTTCCTGAAGGTGGCAAAGTAAAATAAAGAAATGTATTTTATTCACAACTAAAGAACAATTGGAATTTTAGCACCTTGACAACAAACAATATTGAATTAATTAGGTATTTCAAAATGTATCTACTAATATGTATTCCAGACGTATTTGGAGTACATAGTTCAGCAGCCGGTTTGTTGGATTAAAAACATTGTGTAAAACAACTGAATCATGAGAACCAGAGAATTGTTCTCATTGACTGTGCACTCCAGATGTCAAATTGCAATAGTAATGAATAATGCCTTATAAGTTTTACTGTGATTTTCACTCCAGAGGTTCCAAAAGCACTTTTCACTTAGAAGAGCACCCATTTTGTGCACATATTGAAGTGTGGGACACACCTGTGTAATGCTTGGCAGCTATTATACATCTCCGATTATCTGCAAGTTGGCAGACTGGATCTCCTTTCAATTTATACTGTATTTGTACAGTATTAATTTAGACTGGAAGTTTGTATAACCTTCAGAAAGAATGTGAAAGCACACAAGGACAATAGTACTAACACATTACCCCTTCAAATAAAAATATAATTTGTTGATTAACACCCCCACACCCAGACCAGTAAAGACCCATGGAAATAGAATGCTTTTGCTTAGGTCGAGTTTTATAATAAATATAATCAGGCTGTAAATAAAAGAGGTAGGTTTGGATCTCTAAAATACTTCAGAAGATGCACAACAATAAAAACAACAGATGTACAGTACAATTTATACATCTTTCATGACCTATTATATTTATGTACTGTAACTACAGGTATATCTTTTTATATCCAAATATAGATCCTTAAAAATACTTACCAAAATACAGAGACACATTTTTATATGTATAATATTCAGAGATAAAAACAGGTGTCTTAAATGTAGATAGTCAGTGCTTAGTCAATACATGGCTAGTTGTTGTAGATCAATTTTTGAACAAAAACACTTTATTTGTAATGGATTCCTTTTTTACTTGTTTCTTGGGTTCAACAAATTCACTAATAATAAATAATTAAATTTCAATAATTTTATTTATGCTTTGTTCTGCAGTGATGTGAGGGCATTTGGGAGTTTAGGGGATGCTGGCTCTGAAACATGTACTGTATCTCAACACAACTATCAATAGAAAATCTGTCTGTGTCTACCCTTCATCTCCATGGCAACTGCAAACGTGTTTCAGGCTCCCATGCAGCAGCTGTAGGCTGTTTGTACGGCAGGACAATTTCTTAACAGATCTTGGCAACCAGTTTCTTTTTTTTACCTCCCTGGCCTCTTCACAACCCCTTGAATCTTAGCTTGCCAGAACAGTAGCAACCGTTTGGCAGAAGATAAGTTTTCTGCCACTCCCCCTCTGTGATTGAGCCAAGAAAGCAAGTGGAGGTGAGAGAGAAAGGGGAAAAAATCAAGCACACAGCCAGATTGATTGCTAGTGGTAGCTTTAAAAATGCCTTCTTTGGTTAGTGTCATTAAATAATGAAGGAATGCAAGTTACTTATGAGGTGGTGTGATGTTGTGTGTTGTAAATAATGGCATGCAGTGGGGTTGCATTTCCTTCCAACCATCACTTTGCTTGTTGCTTCCAAATCCAGTTGAGTTTTGAAATGTAATTTGTAATGTACTGTACCCTTGGTTAACCACAATACTGTACATGACTGGAGCAATAAGTAACTCACCATGGCAACAAATGATCACTTATATTTGTGAGTCCCCCTCTGTTAAGATAAAGTAACTAATAGCATAACACTTAATGGTATGATTTTCACTGTAGTGTGTTTAACACTTAAAAGAAACAAAAAAAAAAGATTGATATTAAACATGACATATAACAATGATTCACTGATATTAAACATGACAAGTAAAATTGTATCATGTGATTTTTGTCCTATTTACTGTTCCAGAAATCATGCAAAAGAAACAGATGAAATATATATGTTTATCTTTAGAGAATTGTATTGTACTGTAGAGAGAAAAAATGTAATGATTTCTTCAATGGGACTTTATTGAAGAGATGTTTCCTGACAAACATGTAAGATTAAAAAGAACATCTACATCCCACTGACTTTATCCTAAACACCATTATTTTTAATGTGCATTTTGAAGAATGAAGCACTCAGGCTTAAATAACCCATTATCTATAATATTAAGCTTTGATACCCAAATGTCACCTTAGCTTCCTGCTGTTCATTGGTAACATGTTGAGAACGTCTTTGAAACCATCACACTAAATAAAAAGACATGCTTTAGTAGGATTCTGCCTCTTTAGGATCATAGATTTAAGCAACTGATTGTTAATCTCAATTTTCGATTGTTCCAATCGTATGGTGGCAATATAAATCATAATGTAACGACAGGCTTACAGTACTGCTTTTTAAATTAATCCCATTAATAATAACATAAACTTGAAACTGTCTGACAGTTATACATATTCAGTTATACATATTTCTTTATGCTGTTGTCATTAAATAGAACGTTTTTTTCTGTATTTAGGAGGTACGTACTTTATTTAAATTAAATACTTTATTTAAATACTTTATTTAGACTCTCTAGTTTGTGAAGTTTTAAGGTCTTCATTATTACACAATTTCATTGTACAGCCTAAGACGTGTTACAAAATATCCATTAGATAAAATGATTAAATTAATTGATTAATTATGTCATGATTCTGAACTGAACACAGGACACAAGAGCTGTGAGGCAGTATCACTAATTATGCATCTAACAATATTTTATTATTTAATGGTATTTATTAGTTTTGCTTTATATAAAAAGTTATTCAAGTAACCATGGGTCAACAAAACCTATAAATGGGTAACCATTTCCATGGGTCAACAAAAACTACAAAAAGGACTGTATAGAACTAAAAATATCCATCTTAAATCCCACATGTTTCTTATGACAAAGTACAATGCAAATGTGACATTTTGTGGTCAAAGTCCTGATGTGAATCCTCCTCAGTATCTGTAGAAAACCTTGAAATCAGATGTCCATGAGTGAAACCAAAACAACTTAGGTGAAGAATAGACAAAAACTGCATCAAGCCAGAGTGCAAAGTTGGTAGAGAATTACCCCAAATGACATGTGGCTATAATTGCTGCCAAAGGTGTTTCCACCTAATATTGAGTTCATGGGCCTGAATATTTAAGCAATCATGATATTTCATTTTTACTTCAGTTTTTGCTGACATTTACCATAGCTTAACTTGCCTTTAGAGGTCTTCATTTTGAGCACTCGAGACTTTGAATAAAACATTAGGTTTAAAGAATTATATGCATCATTTTGTAATTTCACAAAATTGGATACCATAGAAAGGGTCAAGATTATTTTTCAAGGAACTGTATCTTGGTAAGAATTATAAAGAAAAAACAGTAACCATTAAGCAAAGCTCATACTGCACAAGGGCAGACTTCTGCAGTATGACCTTTGTGAATAGTGTGAGGTTTGATTTAATCAAACTTATTTCATGTATTCAAAGATCTTTGTTTAGGCATTATACATGAAGTATTGTGTGAAGAGCCTTTTAATTTCATTTGCTTAAATTACACAAAACACAGCTCAGCTTCTCAAAAGAAGCATTCATTTTACATAGCCACAAATCTTGTAAATGCCTCCACTTATAAGAACATATTCTGAATATGTCTTTTCTGCACTCATATGTTCAGTATACCTTGATCTTTGACATTAATTTGATTATTGTCCTGATTTTAAATTTCTTTATAACAATTGTACAGAGTTAAATATTTGGGATCTCAATTCTGCATTTAACAATGTAAGGTATTTTAGATGCATGTATTTAAACAGTATGTTCCCAGCTTAGATGTGCACATAAAACCTAAATATTATTTCAACCAAGCTACAGTATCAACTAAAGAGGAAGAGCAGATGTATATATCAAAACTGTACTTTTATCAGGCATAAAGACATGATTAATTTAGTTGATTAAAGTTACCTGTCATCAACTTCTTAGGCATGCATACATTCTGCTACAACATAGTAAATTTGTAGTAAATTAAATAGTTTATTGTCTAAATGTGGTACACTTATTCTTCATTCATAAAGTACAGTACGTCTGTTTTGTAACCATAGAGAATTACATTATAAAACATTTTTTCATATTTTTCTGATATTAAAACATGATGTTACTAAGTTTACAGTAGGTTAAATAAATGTGTTTTCCACTGTGACGATAGTTGGTTACAAGCAAAATGCAGTAGGCAGGCATATCCTATTTAATTAGAAATCTCAAACTGCAGACAATTTTTACTTCATACTGACACCTCAGATGGAAGTCCAATTTCATTATAAAATAGCACTGCTTCATTATCCCGGTGGAAACTGAAATGGTGTTCTATGGAACATAGATTTGCCACAATGAATTGTATTTCTGTAATTTTCTTAAAAATCTGCAAGGAGGGCAATTATTGTCAATTTTCTTACCCAAAATTACTTAGTGTTGGTCAGATTCAGGTCTTACTCTCTGTAATGTTTGTGTAACAAAACACTTGAATATTTTGACATGTAAGGACATATTAAAATATTGATGTGTATTAATTATTACACGTTCTTGATAATGTGACACAAATTTTATAGCAACATTTTTTATCAATATCTGGAAGTAAAATTATGATCTACTGGTAGCTAAAACATTTCCCTTTTCCACAGGTAAGAATTTATTCTTAAAGGTGACTATTTGAAGCCTCCAAGTTATTGTTTTTAAAGGTTGTTTGTAGAAAATGATTTTTTGTTATATGTTTGAGCTGGTTAGGTATTGCATGGCACCTTAAACCTTAAAGGTCCAATATATACACCATTTTGCAGGCAAGACAGGTGATAATGTATGTTATAGGAGAAACACTAAAACAAATATATAGCCCCCAAGTTGTGGATGGTATTGGATTAATCTAGGTTGAACAAACCCCCCCTCATGTCCAGACTGTGGAAAGTGTGATAGAAATACTGCAGAAAGATTTAAATCTTGAAAGTGTAATGTGATACACTTAAAGAACTTAGGTCAAGATTGATTGCCTTTCTGTTTAGTATTTACTAGATTATTGGCTTTTGTTTACCACCAAGAAACTGTGAATAGCACACTTAAATTAGAAATGTGCTTATTGTACCAACAAGCATAATTTGTTGGGAAGTCACCAATGTATGCCATTTTCATATATAATATAAATGAGAGAGCTATAATAAATGGCATTATTTAGAACATACAATTTATTCCAAATTCAATGTGCAGGCTTTGTTGAGTTACAAGTGATTATAGGAGCCACAAATTATTGGTTTCTGCAGTATATGTGCAAATTAGACACATCTATATTTTTGATTTATGCTATGTTGAAAACATTATCAAAAATAATAATTTCCACTAAAGGAATCACAGCAAAAAAGGTTAAAATGAAAAGCTATGACTTGAGTTGTGAGTTAACTACAGTGTATGTGACTTATTTCAGAACACAATAGCATAAGAAAGGTTATTAATGGGAAGAGGTTATTCAGACTATATTGCCAATTTGAGAACTAGCAGTTTATCAATCTAAAATCCCATAACAGGTATTCACCCTCAACACTATGGGTGGGCAGATTGCTTCAAATATCCTCTTCATATACAATGTAATGGGTTTAAAAGTTAATGTAAGGAATTCTATTATACATTTTAAAAAAAGTATTTACCAGTATATTTCTCCTCCTGTTTGGAATATTCTTTAGACCTGCTTTAATAAACAATTGTACTGTACTGTATATCTTTATATTTTTTGTAATGTAGAATTTTCTCTTTAGTTTACACTACGTAGTCCTGACCAGTTGAAATAATTTCCTTTCTATACTTGTATTATTTAAATACATTTTTATTATGCAGCATTATGTACAGAATATTTACAGATAAAGAATAGTGAGTCTTTGATACAGCTTACTAGACTTGTAGTTTTCTGGGGAGTGAGTTATCAGTCTCCTTATTTGATATAATTTGCAAACTTAGCTAGTTTAGTTCATATTAAATGAAATCTTTGAGCAATTCACCAATCACAGTTTCCAAACCAAATAATTGGCAGTGGCCTTGTTTTTGTTTACATGAAAGAAGAGTTCCAATGAGCAACATATTTTGGAATTTGCAAGTGAGAGCATGGATTGAATTTAAATTTAACCCAGAAGTTGTGTGCTGTGCATTTGAGATATCATCACATGGACTTTGTGCATGAGCTATATTTATTTAGACAGAGTTTATCTAACATACTTTGACATGTAATCAGTAAGAAAAGTATTCCAAAGCACTGTTTATTAATTCAAGATGGAAAAATAATAGAACTTTGTGTAGGAAGGGTGTTATTGTATTTAGAATATCACCATACAGTATACTAAGCATCAAAAGAAGCATAACTTGCAATGATGATCACTACAGCACATTGACAAAAATGTTTTATTGAACAGACATAGTTGGTTAATTGGTTTAATTTAATGGGACAATTAGAAATTGTAACAGTAAATGGTGAGTTATTTTATGGCTTATCAGGAATCAATAACATCAGGATTAAACATATGAGGTAACCATAAAAATATTTCAGTCCGTATAAGTTAAATCAGGAAAGGAACAAGTAATAAGCTCATTCTATGGTGAAAAGAGAAAACGCAACATTTCGGCTGTGAAACCTTCTTCAAATGTGAGAAAGACAGGGCAGACAGCATTTAATAGATTTAACAGATTTAATAACACAGAAGAACAAAAGCTGGGAGAGGGGAGGAGGCAGGAGGGGCAGAGAGGCCACTCAGGAGAGGGGTGAAGAAAGGTGTGAAGTCAAAACCTGCATAAGAATAGAGAAGATTACACAAAAATAAGTCTGCCATTGAGAGAAGGGGGATGGTGTGAACCTAGCTTCAGGATGAGTTTCGTTTCTGTTGTTTTTCTGCTATGGAAGTTGAGAAACTTTTCTTTGAGAACAGCGACAAAGAGATCAGTGTGATCATGGAATTCTGAGGTGAAATGAGAAACTATGGGCTTGGAGCAATCTTTAATCTTCACAGCCCTAACATGTTCTCTGAAGCAGTCTCCTAATCTCCTTCCGGTTTCCCGGAAGCAATATAGATTGCTGGACATTTTTTGCAGGAGATACAGTAAATAGTTAAATCAGTCTCGTATAAATTCATCATTCAGATAGTCAAAATAAGTAAATATAAATTCCTGTTGTCAACTAAATGATATCAAACAAGGAGGTTTGGTGCCTTCAGGTCACCAGGGCAACTTTCAGTTTCTCTAATGCTCTGCTGCCTCATCTTCACCCTCGCCCTCCTCATCTTCCATCTGGAGAAGAAGGCAACTTCCACTTTTGCCACTTTTGGGATCAGCCACTCCGGCACACGGGTGTCTCTCTGCCAAATATCCTGTGTGGAAACACTGACTGCTACAGTATAAGTTTTGTATTCTCTTGATAGGTGAGGAATTTGTGTTCCTTGACTTTCACCAAGCTTAAACCACAACAGGTTAAATCACCTCACCACTTGTTCCCAATCAGCTCTCTCACAAATGAAGCAATTTTATTATTTTCGATCAGTCATGAATACTCAATTGATAAAAACAGGGCCAAAAACTTTTCGTTAGGGACAATAACATCAAAGGATTGAAAACTTTGCGAATGCTTGGAATATTTTGTGAGAAATGTTTGGCTTAAATTGTTTGGTTGATGGGTAGCCTCCCAGCCATAGGACGAGGAGGCTCAAATCCCATTCAGACAGTGAACCAAGGGGTAGCTTGCAAGGTGGAGATGGGGTGGAGAAAGAATGCTTCAGAAGAATGTGAAGGGAGGCATTTGAGTTCAGTTTATGCAGCTACTTTGGTGATGATGGTGATAATGTGCAGCTGTGTAAGATTAACTTGTCATTGTTATCCCACCTAAACTTCAGTTAACTTATCTCTTATCTTAACTAATTAATTTAATCATCATCTAAAATCCATATCCATTATTTTTCTAAAAATATTGATGCATATGTATTAAGTTTATTTCAATGCTCAGTGTATAATGAACATAATTTGCTGATGGTTTTGCAAAATATCTGTAATAAAACAAAACTGAAATTTTGTTCATGACTCATTTAGAAAATGAATCGAGGATGTGAATATATCATACTGTAAAAGGAGGGAATTTAGCCAGATTCGTTTTTCGCTCTTTGCACAACAGTAGAATGGATAAATGCACTTTTGCAAACAAATCAGAAAACAGATCCTTATTTAAATCTAACAACAAATCCCTGGCATAATCTCTTACATATTTTATAGGCCACCTGGAAGGCTTGGCAAGTTTGAGAAAACCTAAATAATTTCTATAATTTTCTTGTTTGTGTACTGCAGATTTTTAAAATTAAACAAAAAGCAATAATCTTCTAAAGTGCCACAACTAGGATTTAGAAAAAATATTTTTAGTTAATTAAAAATGAATCAGCATTATTTATTGGGCTATTTGAATCCTTAAACAAATTTACAACATACATATACTGTACATTACAGTATGTAGTACTACAGTATCAATGTTTGAGGGTTGAAAGTAAATATTCACCACAGATAAACAATTTATCATTTATAAAAGTCTTCAAAGTCTGAGATCTCAGGAATACTGTATAAATGAGATGAAGTTCTTTTTATATTATCTGGATATAATAAAGATTATACTTCAGAGGGAAGAAGGACTTGGTTGTCTTAAAATAAATCATTTTCAACTGTTTGTCAGCTTGCATGTTTCAAATTCATTGATATGCTAATTTAACCGTTGATTGCAGCAGATGCCTGTTTTTAAAAAAATCTCAGGATAGGCACCACACATTTTAGACACATAGTAAATCAACTGCAATAGATCATGACTGATTTTCTGCAGGAAATTTCACTTTTATAAGGTCTTTAACAAAAAATAAATACAATTTGTAATCTCAGTGCTTTTATTGCTGCCATTTCTTCTTGTACTACTACTACTACTACTAATAATAATAATAATTATAATAATAATAATAGAAAATGAGAGATGAGATTTGTGATTTATTTATACAGAGAGTTGTTCCATGCATCCATTTTCTAACAGCTTCCTGCTGGTGATAACAGTGATAACAGACTGAGCAGAGCAAACCAGACTGGGCTTTCCACAGGAAGCAAGTCTCAAGTTAGTTTTGGAGGATTCCCAGGTGCTCCTAGGCCAACTGAGACGTAAAACCTTTTCAGCATGTCAAGAGTCTGCTTTGGGGTGTTTTCCCAATTGGCCATACCTGTACCTGGTAAACCTTGAGCGGGAGATGTTTGGGAGGCATCCTGACCAGATGCCCCAACCACTTCAAATAACTCTTTTGATCCAGAGGAGCAGTGATTCTATTCCTTGGTCCTCCTGGATTGCTAAACTTCTCACCTTGTCACAGAGAGTAAGCCCAGTAGCCCTGCAGAGAAATCTTATTTCCTCCACTTGTACCTGTGATCTCATTCTTTTGGTAACTGCCCAAAGCTTGTCAATCTCACAATCATCTCAAAACTCACTCATGAACAAGACCTTGAGGCACTTATACTTCTCTGTGTGGGGCTGCTCTTGCCCCTCACCTGGAGAGACCAAGCCACTCCTTTTCGGGAGAGAACTATGACCTCAGATTTGGAGGTGCTGACCGCCATTCCGACCATGTAACAATCAGCTGATAACCTCTCCAGTGCTTCAGTGTAAGAGATGTTTGGAGAGGTTGTTTTATTCTATTACCATGGTGAGTGACTCTTCGAGCTCAATGATCTTTCAATTATATGCAACAACTGAAACTAAAGCCACACCTTCTGCGTCAGAAACGACTCAGGAAAAAAGCTCAGCTGCAGTCTGAAGACCCTTTTCCATCAGAACTTTTGTCAGAATCCATCTGGGCTCCTAGGTCTTACACATTTTTCCACTTCTGGGGATGACTGCAGAGATTTTCTCCCACTGTTATTCCCTTATTCAGCACTCAGCACACAGCTCCGTATTGCAATGTTGAATCTCAAGCAATCCAAACCATTAGCTTTCTGATGTTTATAAGGTTGTATTTCAGCTACATTTCCCACGCCTCTGAGACACCCCCAGACTACTGTAGTACTTCCGCTGTGAACGAGCACACAAACAAACTCATTTTCTTGGCTACATTAGTCACACAACATTCACATAGTGCACACAGTGCTTTTCTTGCACCTCAGCATCCCTGTGATGTTGATTGCTTTCAGTTAGTTTTTGTAGCAGTGTGTGCACCTGGCTGAGGTTAATGTTTTCCCTTTGGCATCTTAATATTGTAAATAGAAGCCTAACATTTGTTGAAACATTACATGTATAAATACTATAGATGTAGACCATATATTGAGCTAAATACTACATTTCATTATCTTACTAGTGTGGCCACTATTTTCAGTACAACTCCTGCAGTGTTATCAACGAGTAACATCTCAAGCTCAAAGACACACTAAATAAAACCAAGGGAGACTTGGTAAACCAAAAAATGAAAATTGCAGTCCTATAACAGTGTCAAGCTTGTTTGAATTCCATAAATGTTCTTCGAGTGGACAACCAACTACATATCTGCATCTGTATAGGAACATACAGTATTTGACACACTATGGTTCTTCTTACAGTAATTATAATTGTGATTAAACAAACCTAATCTGTAAAAAAGTACTATACTAGTATACTAGTACTGACCAGTACTGTAAAAATGCATCTGTAATGTTGCTGTAAGTGTAGTAATTTTACTAATTAAAAGCAATGGATGAATATTCAGTTTTGATATATTGTTATATCATGTATAAATAATGTGAATATGTACAATGTAGGGCATATAAGTCTTTTTGTCACTGCATTGGTTATTTATATTTCTGGGTTGTGTAAGCAAATAATCAGTAAGCTGTCAATTAAGTGTGTCAAAAAGGCTGAAGTTTATGATTTGAGATTGTAATTATCATACAAATTATGTTTGTCATTTTCGTTTATGACAGGAACACATGCTGTTGTCAGCATATTAAGTGGCTGGAACACCAGGTTTGTTTTATTTTTATTGTTGATTTTATGTTCAATGTACTCAATAGCTACATTTGTGGTCTCTGGATTATGGTTCAACATTTTACCTAGTGTTACTAGAACAAATATTGCATTTTTCTTTTCTTACATACTTTGCATAGGTCTATGGATGATTACTCTCTCTCACTCCGTGTACATAATTTCTCTCTTTAATGCCTAGCCCTCAAAGTTTCAATAATATAGATATTTTTCTCAGGCAGACAAATAAAAAAAAAAGTTGATGGGTGTTCATCAACATTGATAGTACCCAATCATTAAGCAAGCATGACATAAAGATAGAACAAAAACAACACTATTACAAGCACAAATCCAAAGTAGTCTACTGTAGTTCCAAAAGTCTAGGCCATGTGATCTACACAAGTACTAATACAAATACTTGTACCATAGATTGATATTAATACCACAGATTTGGAAGAATCATGAGACAATGGGGCAATTCCACTATCTATGGGGGGTGCTTAATCACCAAGTTCGTTTAAAATACACTTATAGTTAAATATGCATTTTTGTAAAATATATTAGTATGATATCCTGTGGCATAGTGGTTAGGGCTGTTTCACAGTTCTGTGTTTCGTTTTGGCCTCAGGCACTTAATTTTGTGGAATTTCAATGTTCAATATTCGTGTGGGCTTCTTCAGGTACTCCGATTTCACCCCAGCTTCAAAAGTCATGCAGTCTAGGCATGATTGGTGACTTTGTTCTTCTCTGTGCTTGTTATCTGGTCTCCATTAGGAAGAGAACTAAGAACCTCCATCTTATTACTGAACAGTCAGGAGTGGCCTATACCTTATAGTCAAAACCGAGGACAGGTTTCATAGAATATAGATATTTCAATCTTTCATTTATGAATTCAGGTATTTTGAAAAGTATTTGGTTAAAGGTCAACTTACTTCAGTTAAAATGCACGACATTCCCTACTCATATATTCATATACTCAATTATTAATTTACTAAAGTGCAAAAACTACCAGAGACCAGGGGCTATGCTTTTTCTGTGCTGTTTACTACATGAAAAATCTATGATTCCTATTTAGTAATAGTACTGATGTAATGGTTGAATTTCCAGTTCCAATTAGAAATTGCTCAAGTGTTTTATGGCAATTAGGAATCAATCAGAATAACAAGCAGTCACATCACTCACATTCAAAATGTACAATGTACTATTTATAAATACAATACAAAGACGTGCATAACAAATCAACAAGAGTAATCATATACAGTACCGTATATGTGAATCAATAAACTTTAATGCAAATGTCTGAACACTCTCTATGGAATTACATTAATGAATAACCTCCGAGTTAGACATACATTGACTATTGTATTCTGCTCCTTTATTACTACTTTTAAAAATTACAAAACGAGATTACAGTAAACCAGAATTTACTGTATATCAGAACAAATCCTGTAGTTTATGTTGGCTTAGACTCTGATGTATTTCATACTCTGTAGCAGTTTTTCTCTCTTAATCTTAATACTAATTAAACTAATACAGCAAATTTAGTAGCCACTGTTTGGTATTCCTTCAGTCTAAAGCAGTGGAACTTATTTAGTTCTTAGGTGTTACGTCCCATTGTGGTCCGTGTGTTTGTTTTGATGTAATGTTCCACACTTCCTGACTTTGGTTGCTCTCCGTTCCAATTGGTTCATTAATTCATCCACTTTGCCGTAATATGTCGGTTATCGTCATTCAACTCTCGACCAATCAGAACTCAACTTCTTCAGTATTTAACTTGAAGGTTTCCAGAATGAAGGGGCCTTTCGCTTGACTTTGGTTCTGCTCGGCTCAGCTTCGGTTTCGTTTTGCATTCATTTTGCTTTGGCTTCGTCTCTTTTCGTTTTAGTTCGTATCGCTTTGTGTGTGTTTCCATATAGCTTTGGCTCTGTTGGTTTGTGTTCATCTCCTTGTACTTTTGTTTGTGTTTATCCTTTATTTCGCCATTACCTTGCCCAGATGTGTCATATTAACCTGTGTGCTCTTTTGTACCCTATTCCTCATGTCTACACTCATTTTCCCTTATTTGTATTCGTAGTTCATTTGTGTATATGTGTAAACTTTTGTGTAAGGGTTACTTAAGGTTGTCAGGTACATTCTGCACACATAGTTGGTCTTGGTATTAGTAACACTAGTTTGTTACTAAGTGTTAAGCTAGTGAAGGTTAAGCTAGGGTGTTAGAAGATGCCTAAGATCTAGTGTTTCAAGTTTTATTTTGGTAGTCAGGTCAAGCTTTAATAAGAACTGGTATAGTATTCTGAGTTTTGGAATGTGTTTTGGGCAAGGTAGTTATGGCTACTTTTGATTTACGGAAGTTCGTGGAAGAACCTTCCTTTGAGCAGATGGACAGGTGCAGGAAATATGAGGTGATCCAAATTGCAGATCACTTCCAGGCTCAGATATCAGAGCTAACTCTTAAAAGGGACATTAAGAGAACTGTGATTGATAGGTTGGTGGAATTAGAGGTCTGTGCACTAAAAAGCAAGGACGCCAGTTCTCCTGGGGCTGGCATTAAACCTGTTATGGAAGAACAGGACGAGGTGCAAATGGTGGCTGAAGACTTAGCGGAGACTGAGGTCAAGGTCACATTACCTCCCTTCATGCCATTCTCTCCTATCTCCACTGGGTTAAAAGACGAGGCTTTCGTTTGTCTGGCCCGTTTGCAAATGGAGGCGCAGGAAAAAGCCCAGGCACGCCAGGCAGAATTTGAGTTGCGCCTTGTGATTCGTAAAATGGAGATTGAGGTGGAGAAAGAGGTTAAGCTCTGACAGCTTGAATAAGAAGCAGAACGGAAAGCTCCTGGTGCACAGCCGACCCACTCCAAGGCCTCTAGCATGTCTCCTGTGCAAGATCCATTTTCGACCACCTTTGATGTAAGTAAGCAGATTGCTTTAGTTCCTCTATTAAGGGATTCAGAAGTCAATTCGTATTTTGGTGCATTCGAGCAAATTGCCATATCGCTTCGCTGGCGATGGAAGAGGAGGTCTGGCCACTGCTTTTGCAGTGTAGATTAGTTGTCAAAGCTCAGGAAGTTTGCTTTACTCTTTCTCTAGAAGAAAGTTTGAATTATGACATTGTGAAAGCTGCTATTTTACGTGCTTACGAACCGGTACATGAGGTGTATAGACAGAGATTTAGAAACCACAAGAAAGTGTCAAGCCAAACTTTCGTGGAATTCGCTAGAGAAAAAGGGATTCTCTTTGATAAGTGGTGTGCAGCAAGCAAAGTTAATGATTTTAACTCATTACGTAAGTTAATCTTGCTGGAGGAGTTTGTTTACCTGAATGTGTGGTCGTGTATTTGAATGAACAAAAGTTACTTCTTTATCACAGGCAGCTGTTTTGGCAGATGAATTTGTGCTTACGCACAAAAACGTTTTCATATTTGTGCCTGCAGAGAAGTCTTTATCTTCTCCAGTAGTTCTCAAACTTTTTGGACCAAGTACCACCCCTGATCAAACCAAAGCATCCAAGTCCACCTACAAGTCATCTTCTCATAGGAACCCAAGAAAATCTCAATGACCAACATGAGTGTGCGTGCGCGCACACACTCACATTCACATATAATAAATAATATAATAAACTTAATTTGATATAGCACCTTTAAAGGTGGCTTCTTAAAGTGCTTTACAGAATGACAAAAGGAGAACCAACAACAATAATTAAAAACAAACAATAAAAAGGCACCATTTCAGTGAGAGGGGTGAGTCTGTTTAGTCGAGCAAAGCAGATATGAAATCATTTTTTGAGCCTTGATACAATTCACAACAGAGTTTAACAGATTTTAAATCATCAGGCAATTTCTTGACTGCCAAGGCCTCATGGTGGATGCTGCACTGCATCCACTTCATATCTAGAGCAACCTCTCTAATTTGTGCAACTACACCGCTGTGTCGGTTTGTCATCGCTCTAGCACCATCTGTACAAACTCCAACGTTTTTTATCCAGTCGATGCAATTCTTTTTGATAAATCCATTCAGAAGCTGAAATATGTGCTCTCCTGTAGTTCCTGTTGGTAGCGGCTTACAGAACAGAAAGCCTTCATGGGACGTACCCTCAAACTCTTATCGAACGTAAATGTGAAAATTAGCCAAATCAATTACATTTATAGGCTCATCTAATTGCAGTGAAAAGCATCTGCTCATCTTAACACACTCTATCAGCGTACTTATGAAATCCTCTGCCATAGCAATAATTCTATGAGTGACTGTCTTTCAGAGGGGGCAGCAGGTCAAGCTATTCAGCAGCTTTTTATTCACACATAATACGTGTCAGAACTTTTGCCAATGGTAAACAAAGTTCTTCACAAGTAGTATGGGGATTACCTGCTTTAGCTTGCATTTTTCCCCATTTCCATTTTAGGAGTTTGTCTCAGAAGTTAAAAGACGTTTTTATTTCATGCGCATAGGAGTGAAACACATAGACGCTCAGTGTATTTTTCTCAAATTAACCTAGAACAATTCTTAAATATTTTTCTGCTATCTATCATGCTTTCCTGTGCTCAGAAGATTGTCAGCGTTCATAGTATGCATTTCTATGCTTTCTTGTGCTTACAACATTGGCATTGTTCCAAAATCACGCACATTCTCCTACCTCCCTATTTGCTGGAGATAACATTTTTAAATACAATCGGTCACTTATGTTTGTAGGATGCATTCCTATAGAATGGTATAGAATTACATTGTAGCTCTTGTGTCCACTCAAGTATTAGCGCGCGCTGTATCGTAGTACGTAGACTGCATATTCGACATAAACGAATGTTATTAAAATAGAAAATATGAAAACCCGTCCCAATTTTTCAGTGCACACAACAAAGTTCCGGGGTCATATGGTGTACCGCCTGGCGGCACTCTGCATACCACAACTGGTACATGTACCACAGTTTGAGAACCACTGATCTACTCCCAGTTCCCAGTCTGTCTACCCTGGTAAAAACTAGTCCCCCACAACCTAAAGAGGAGCATGAATGTTTTTAGTGTCACAGAAAAGGTCATATCATTGCTGATTGTATGGCTCTAAAGCGTAAACAAAGCTAAGAGTGTAGGGCTTAGCAATGCTGTTTCCCATGTTGCCGTTCCTTCGACAATTAAAAATAATACTCGTAATCCTAGTTATGAAATTTTTTATTTTGAAAGGGTTAGTTTCATTAACCGGAGAACTAAAGGATCAAAGAGAAATTCAAATACTGAGGGATACTGGAGCAGCCCAGTCATTCATTGTTACAGACACACTGCCTTTTTCTGAGCAAACCTCTTGTGACTCTAATATCTTGGTCCAAGGGATTGAAATGGGATACGTGAAAGTGCCTCTACACAAGATACATTTTTATTGTGCCCTAGTTACAGGGTTTGTTTAACAGCAAAGTGGATGAATTAATAAACCAATGGGGAGGGAGAACAACCAAAGTCAGGAACTGTGGAACATAACATCAAAACAAACACACAGATCACATTGGGACATAACATTAGGACATCCATGTATTCTGCTTAAATAATTGAAGTGTTACTGTACAACTTACTAATTTTGAATATAATATTATACAAGATTCTGCTCACAAACTTAAAAACATTGTTGTATTATTGTGATAGAGCATTTCATCACCACCACAAATAAAACATACCAGGACACATATGGCAATAGTTAAGGGAGCTTGTTTTTCGAAAACACCAGAGCACGTCAGTTCTCACCAATTTATCCCGTTCGTTTCTAAGCCTGTGGGTGCACGCGTAGGTTGTGGAAAAGAAGGGAAAAAGGTAGAGAACACTATTCTTATTTAAAAAATAGAAATCGCACAAAAGAAACAAGGCATAGTGCATAATACCATCATCTTACCTCTTAACAGTACTGCGTAGGTGGAGAACCCCGTGCCTATTTGTTTGGAGGGGACCTCAGAAAGGTCAAAAGGTTGCAAGTATATAGGAGGCTGATTATATGCCTGAAGGCCTAGCTGGAGGATGATACCATTTCTAAATGTTGAGAGGGGAGGATATCAAAAACCTAATATTTTTACTAAGAAATGGCAACCAGGTATAAAAAGTTCTAATAATTGTCTGTTCTGTGTATTTGTAAGGGTTACGTGTATTTGTGTGTCCAAGTAGTTTGAACTACTGTGCCATGAGTTGTTTTGTCTCGTGATTTTTTATGTTTGCACCCATCCATAATTGGTACAGCCCAAACCCTATTTAAAGAGTGTTGTGAGCCCTAGAGTTTGTTGGGACTTAGAAGTCTTACCAAGAGCAAGGTGCTTTTGATATTACGTGAAGTTTTGTTTTTTAAACATACATACACCTGATGGAGAAACCCAGTAAGTCTTTGTGTGCCCAGCTGTGTGCAAAATGTAAATAAAACTGGCCCTTTTGTTTGCTGTAAGTGCTGATTTGCCATCATAGATTTTTTCCTCTCTGTGAACAACATGTCCTGTGGCCAACACTACCCACAGAGGAGGTGTTGTGTGACAATTATACTTGGATTTTTTAATGTAGTGCAGACATTTTTCTTGGCATTCTAAAATTTTAAAACAATCTGTATGAAATGTGATGTTTTCTTCCTATTACCATTTTCTTTGTCATGAATGAGGTGTTGTTAAAAAGCTTTATCCCAATGCTTTCTTAAATGTCTAAGGGAAATTAAGTAAGGATTATTCCAGGAGCTGGGCTCTGTCTGGTAGCTACTTTATTCTTTGAGCAGACAAGCTTTAAAGTGTCAGTTAGAAGACAAGCAGGTTTTGCTCTTAAACCATACAGTCTTAGTAGCATCATATTAACAAGAATTGCTGCTGGGGAATGAAACATTTGTGTCATTCTTTTCTTCTGTACCAGATTTCTCTAACTCCCCATCTTACCTGAGACAAATTCCCTGGAGTTTTACAAGTTCTGGGAAAGCCACTCTTTTGCCCCTAATAGAAATAACAAAAAATTATAAATTTATATTATACAACATTATAAATGTTTACTGTGATATGCAGTTGTATCTGAAAAGTATATTAAAGCTCAACATCCCCTCAAATACAGAGATCAAAATATTTTAGTAAGTTCTAAGAATACAGTATGCAAGAAATGTTTAGAATGCATTGAATGCTTAAAACTGTCTTCGTCACAAAGACAAAAGACACATTTATTCTGTAAAGGCAATGGATTTGTTTTTAATTTTTTTAAAATAAAAATGAATATAAAAAGTAGCTGCATTCATATTACACATAAAGAACCAAAAATAATGCAAGAGCACAATCTAGACAGAGGACTAGTCATTAGGAATACATTTGAGTTATGTTGGATGTCATAAAATCATTAAAGTGGGAAAATAATCTTTCAGGAGGATGCCACAAGTCTGGGATTAGAACAGAAAACCTGTTCCTGTCAATATTTTAAGAGACAATGCATAAGCAAATGACAATCTGCTGGTAATGCATTTAGTGTGGTTCATTAGTGCTTCTGAAATTCTCTAGTCATTGAGTGCTTTACAGAATTTCTCAGAAGGCAGAACACCTCCAGACCTCTTTGTTCTTTGTGACTATGAGTTTTAATATATACTTTATTTAACATTATATGATTGACACAAAATCATGTACTTAATGGTCGTTAAATAGGTACCAAGATGGATGGATGCTTACATTTCTATTTTCCCTTTTTACTTTCATCATAAAGTTTACAGTATGTATATTTTAAATTAACTATTGTTTTTTTTTCTTTGCAGAAACTTACTGTAAAAGAATAATTTGAAGGCCTCATCATCTAAATGTATAGTATTAACTGTAAGTAAACCATTTTGTTGTTTACTGCCTCACCAGTTATATGGTTGAAATATGGTTGTGATTGTTTTTTTAAATGTGTTCAAAATCATGCTTTACTGGAAGTTAAAAGATAATGGTTAAGTAATATGATTTCTAAAATCTTCTCAAGTTCAGTTTTAGAGTCACACTGCAGTAGTACAGTATATCAAGACAACTTTTGGAAGACATTTCCAATAAACACATCTTTTTTTGGTTTGTTACATAGTAACAAGCATATAATTTCTCGGTACTCTAATGAACCTTTACAATCATTTTCAAATTATATTTATTCATGTTTTTTAGAATATACAAAGAAACAGGTTCATCAGGTGTGAGGGAGAGAGGAAACCAGCAAATAAAAAGCATAGGAGAACAAAAGACAGGGCAGCTAAGAAGAGACAATGTTTTTTAGAATATATCCTCTATCTAAATATGTGTGTATATAAATAAACAAAAAACAATGTAATTATAATTATATTGAAAAAAAGAAATGTAGAGCAATGCAAGGTACATCATGAGCAATTCAACAAAAAATAAGATAATATGATTAAATATAAAAAAAGCAATAATTGCAGCTATAGAATTCATAGTAAACTTGTCCCACTGTTATCCTGTGAAAAAATAGAGAACACCTTTCACTTCCCTGTTAGTTTGAGTAAGTTCAGTATAACAGAGTCATTACATTATTTAATGAGAGCTAGTATTTTCAGACATTATAATTTGTGGTGCTAACAGTTCTCAAACATAACGTATCAAAGACTTGATTTGATTATTACAGAACCTACCGTATACTTGGAAACATGTTACTTGAATGATGTTATAAAACAGTATCATAACCTCTTCATAAACACGTACACAATAAGATATTACAACATGCATAATCCTTTTAAAACAGTTGAGTAAATAACATTGCAAGCATGCAGTTATTCATAACAAGCTATAGTTTCAGCTGTAAGCAAAGAACAGAACACCAGGAACAGAGGAGTAAGGTGAATATGATGGAAAACACCATTTAGAACTTGACAGCTAACAAGGACTTTTTGCACATGTACGGTAGCTCAGCAACACGAGTCCTAGTATGTTTATGTGAAATTTTATGTTGTCTTATTGTGTTGTGCATTGTTTATGAAGGAGTTCTTAACTTAACAATACATACTGTAGGAGGGGGTGGTGCGGTGTAGTGGCTCTGTGGATAAGGCTCTGTGCCTGTGGCTGGAAGGTTGACAGTTCGTATCCTGCAGCCGGCAAAGGAATCCTACTCCGTTGGGCCCCTGAGCAAGACCCCAACTTCTCCAGGGGTGCCATATAAATGGCTGACCCTGCACTCTGTCCCCATGCTTGGGGTATGCAAAAAGACAAATTCCTCATATAAGAAATTGTACAGTATATGGCCAATAAAATCTTATCTTAAGTGTCTTTAGCCGTATTCAGGTATTACCAGTATTTCCACATTATATAATATTTTTACAGCCCAGAGTTATAGCAGACACCTGTTGACATTCATTACTATTTTTGAACAAGTTTAAACAAGATAATGGGTGTATCAACTACAAGAATGGCAATACTACAATAATGTAAAATTGCTTGAAAGAAAACAAGAATATCACTGTTATATGTAACTTTCTTAACAAAATAGTCAGATAGAGGTGCGCAGGAAAATAAAACTAATTTGATAATGATTTTATTTTGGTTTTCTTCTAAGCATGTTTCTTTTAAGAGCATAGAAAGAGCAAAATAAAAATCCGGTGATTAATGTACACACTAAATTGTACACTGAAGAAAAAGAAGTTAGAATCCCAATTTTAGCAGATATCCATCTAAATGAGAGCTCATATTATATAAACTTCAAATCATTTGTTTTCTGAAGCTATTAAAGTGTTAAATGCACAGCTTTATTGTAATAAATATTTCCTACACTTTTTTTAAAATGCTTATTTTAGATTATGGAACAAGAATGCAATCTGTATCACCTAAAACTCAATTCATCATCAACTACTTGAAACACAAGTGAGGCATTTATATTTTCAGCAGCAACATTTAAATTAAATATTAAAGATAATGTGTACCAAGATCAACTCCTCATTTGTAGGGGGAAAATAGCTATCATTTTAAACTGCTAAACAAGAACATTAAAGATTAATGACTATGAAACAGTTCAGTAGTTTAATAGTTGTGAAGACAAATAAACTAATAAATTCTTTTAGTCTAGTTCAAGGCTAAAGCCAACTTATCCTCTTCTGGCTTCAAAAGAGGAACATTTATATTCCAATTTTGTGTACTGCTAAGAATGCATTTACACAAAATCCTTATGCTGCACTTGTCTTATCAGGGATATGTTATTTTATTGTCTTTTAAAGTGCTTCAACTTTAATGGTAGATCTCATTAGAAATCATTTAGGTATTCACAGCCAGGCAGACCATTGTTTCTTTCTAAGAAGGCAGACAAGTTTGACACACAACTGTTAATGTGATGTATTTAATTCAAGGATGGACTTGACTGCATAATAGCATTTTTTCTGTGAAGCTTTAATAATGCATAACTCAATTCAAAGACTAATTGAATTCTTAATTATTCACCCTATAGTTATGTTGTATTACTGTACGTTGTTAGTCAACTAGGTGATCACTGGTCCCATTTATTTCATAACTGAAAGGCATGGTATGGTTCTGCCATAGTAATCTTTCACATTACGAAGCTCAAAGGAATGTACTGTATTTGTCTAGAATTTCTTAGAATCCACTAAATGTTGTACTTGAAAAACTGCTTTGAGGCTCCCTTGAAATTCACTGCTTGTAATACTGTATTAGCAACACAAACAAAACAAAAGTTAAAGGCCGGAAATCATGAAACCCCCTGTATAAAATTAAGGGCAATGAAAATTGAAATAATATTTGAGTACAAAATAAAACAATTTATATCTATGAAGCATTTTTAGAGTACCTCCAATAAGTATCAATTGATGTGAAAAATTTGGGGCCACATTATGGCATGTGGCCCGCATCTAAAACTTATTTACCCAAGGATTAACTGTATTCATTAGATCTGAGAAATTTATATAAAAAACTGGAAAGTCATATTGGTGAATTACACGTGTTAGTATCACAACTAAGCCTGCTGTAACATGCAATACTGCATAGACCTAATACTTATGAATTATATTCACTGTGATGGACTAATATCTTTGACATAATAACCTGTGAATTGCCTTTTCTGTAGCTGGAGAATAGAGTGCCCAAGTAAACTGTAGGTCTTGTACTGTATACCCATCTATGTCATGTACTAGTCTTAATTAACTTAATCCAGACATTTTATTTTAGAAAAAAAAGTAACTTGAGAAAACATTTTAACTATACACAATGTTCTCTTCTCAATGTACATCATTTAATTGGATGTTATTATTTTTTCATACCGCTTTAGTCTGATGAGAATTCATTCACTTGACTGTGGTAAGATCAAACAAGAAAAGCTTGCCTCGGGCTTCAGAACTGTTACCCGACCCTTTGACTAATTAAACTTCAAGAGTAAATGATAAATGACAATATTAGGTTCCTTTAAATTCCAATTTTTTAATGACTTCTCAATCAGGTAGATGAAATGCTGTACTTCTTTAGTATACGTGTATGATACGGCAGTTAAACAACAAAACAGTTAATTAGTTGTGTAGGTCAGATCTATGGTGCACTTAATTAACCAATTGCAAACCTTATGAAGCATTTTTTTATCGTTCATTAAATATGAGATTCCATGTACGGTGATATGGTTGCACTGTGGTTAACATGGCTGCCTGACAGCTCTGGATTCAATTCAGTAACTGGTTATTTGTGTGAAGTTTGTATGTTCTCCCTGTGTTTGTACACCCCAACCAGTGTACTATACCTTTTTATCCATATCACATAAATAATATCAGACTCTTTATGAAGTTCTAACCTTGCTCAGCTAAGAATCACATTTCTTTCTAACATACTCGTACAGCACCACTTTGCATCCCTCTCTCTTCCCCTTCTTCATCTTTGCGGCAACATCTTGCTCATCAGAAAATGGGGGTACCAACAGCATTATCCTTATGGTCAGGTTTACAGCTCCAGACAAGTCAATCCAGAAAAGTGAGCTAATTTACTGTAAATCACGTGACTCCTCCATCTTAAACAGGGATGGGCCAAAGAACTGAAAGTCAAATAAAAGGCTTAAATATATTATAGATGAGATGACTTACTAAATGATTTTCTCTTTATTTGTCTAGTTTTTATTTTAAATGTGTGCATGCCAAAGAAAGGAACTGCATAGTTATAGAGCAGATTTGGTTATGAAAATACAAATGAAAAAGATTCTTGACCTCTCTTCAATAAAAAGAACATGCCATTATCGGTTTTGACAGAGCTATAAGACATTTTTGAAGATACCAGACTAGGTTATGATTAAACACTGGACAAATAGATAATAAAGTTTCAGAACCATTTTCTCATAAGCAATTAAAACAATTTGATGTAATTGTTATGCATAGCCTCCCATGGATGTTTCAAGCCATTAATAACTGTGGTTAATTTTTAATTATACTTAATTGTATTTCAGAGACTTGTTAAAATTTTTGATTCCCTAGAAATGACGATGGACTGGTTTAATTTGGCACCAATCTCTGTGCCCCGCAGTGACTAATTCGATTATTTGCACCATGGCTAATTTTTTTGATTAATGAGTAATAAGCGCTTGAACTGTGTGATAATTGGGGTTGATTAAGAATTGTATGTGTCTGTTTAAGTACGTAAAAGCATTTGCAAAAATGTCAGTAACATTTTTTTTCTCTACGGGGAAGAGATACCTGTACATGTGCACAAAAGAATTCTATGTCAGAAAAATCTGTTAGTTGAGATAATTCCTCTCTGTCCACACCTGTCTTCTTGTGTCAACACCGACAATAAAATCCTTCAATTTTTATTGTATGGTCCCTGGAAAAAAAAGTATTTAATAATGCTAAAAAGAGTTGTCCTGTCTTTCATAGCCCTCCAGCAAAAGTCTTTACTAAAATGGGCAGTAAAAGAGAAGCTTGGCAGCTGCCACTTTGTTTCCCCAGACAGTTCACCATCTGCCTGGTGCCCAGGTTTTCAGTAGCCACTAGGAGTTCTTAACAGCATGACTAAGAGCAGGCTTTGATGTATCAAAGGCCACTTCCACAGGTACCATCCATCTAAATTCCATCACAATTTTATTCTACACTGCATGTGTGACACAGGATTGGCTTGGTGACACATGGTTTGTTTCAGTCTCTGTGACTTACTCAATGAAATATTAAGCTTCTTAATAAGTTTTTCAGAAACTTGAGTAAACAAAGATTAAGGTGCACATCTTAAGCACAATAAAATACACAATTTTATATAAAAAGCAAAGGAGAGCAATGGGGCTGTAATGAAGACAAAACCTTCTATATAGAGTGCTTTCGTACAATATATCTTTCCAAGGGCACATGAAGGAACAGTAAGAGCTATACTATAGGCTCCCCATGAAATTATACATTTTTTGCATCAGCATATTACAAAAATGAATTCTAATCTAGGCATCCTTCTTCCTCATCACACACTATAATTAAGCACTTTGTTGTTGAAATGCTTTCTTTTCTGCTTTAGATTCAAACAATGTTTTGATACTGACCCAGGCATTATACAATTAAAATGTTGCATACTGTATATTTTTTTTTTATAAAGAAGAGAGTAGCATGTAACATTTAAATATCTAAAACATGCACATGTATATTGTATAATGTAATAAAAAAAAAGTTCTGGATCTAAAAATGAGTATTCACACAAATTTGTTTTTTTTTTACAAATAATTACCAATAAGTAATCAATGGTACTGTATGATAAGAGTGAATGGAGTATCATGGAGTTTAAGTACTTTTACAATAGACAAATTTGAATTTGAAAATTAAGGTACAGAAATGTAAAAATTCAAACTATTAAGGTTGTAAAAAGAAATCAAGACTGATTAAAACTGGCAGAACTATATGGTATTTTATGGAAAAAAAAAATCAAAGGTGGGCTTGTAAGAAGGTAACAGATAACAGATGGAGCAGAGCCCTAAAATCAATGGAAGTGACTTGAGTATAACTTCAAAAGTATCATATACAGTATGTTCAAAAATAATTAAAATCTGCCTCAAACTTTAATCAACTTCTCAAAGATTTGATTATATAATTTAAATGTGTGGTAAACATGAGGTTCCTGTACAGTATATTACATCTTTATTTCTTTTAAATATATTCTGAATTTGGATCAGTATTTGGATGATCTATTGATACTGTTCGTTATTTAATATCTTTGTTGAGGTAGTACCAATTTTAAAGACTATTTTTCAGCAATAAATCGGTGGGGTTAGTTATTACCATATAAATTGTTATATGGTTTCAAATATTGTTTTGGGAGGCCTTATGCATTATTTTTTGAACTGACATCAAAATACAGCTTTTGGCAGATCTCTATAAAACGTGCACTATCCAAGCCACATAAATAACTGTAATACAATTCGCAATTGCTCAATTGCAACTGGAGCATACAATGAATTGTATTTAAGATGATTTCTTTTGATATTTATAATATTAGTTACACAAAACCAGTTGAAAATAGAAAATGTACGAGCTTGAGAAATAGCATCAAGTGGATTTAAGGGCTGAAAAATTTCAATGTTGAATTACATTGAAAAAAACATTAATTTACAATGCATTATCTTTTTTTAGATTTTATGAATGAGCAACTTCTTCATGTCTCTACTTCTGAAACAATCCATGGTTAATTTCTATATTATATACTAAGATGGATTTATGCATATAAGGTTTCAAAATCCATCATTCTTCCTTTGATTTAATAATCTTGTGTTTAATTCTGTCTTAGCCCTGTTACGGTCTCTTGCCTATCAAGGTTTGTTTTCTGGGCAGTGTTAATTTAAAACCCATGCTGAGCTTTCCTAAGGAAATGGAACAGCGAATAGATAAAATAAAGAAGCAGTAAACATTAGTAACAACATTAAGTACAGTATTTTTGCCTTTATTGTTTGTATTTATTTTCCAAAGTTTCTAAGTGAAAAATAAAAACACATAAAGAAATTTCAGAAAACCTTTAGCATCAAACCCTTTTCTATAACTGCTTTTCATTTCTTTAAGAAGAAAGGTTATTTAAATATATACTGTATGTTCACTTCAGCAGATGTAAGGTCAAAAACATTTTCTAAAGAACAAAAGCATTGAACAGAAAGAAAGTATATGAAACGGCTTAATGTTTCAAGAACATACAGTAGGCATGCTTAATGTTTGCCTTTTATAAATTTAACATTCTTCTAGGATATTATTTTTTTTCTTAGATTTACTTTCCTGAGAAATCTTAAGGACTTAAAAATGTAGCAGTGACAAGAATGTGAAATTTCCATAAACATTAGGGTTGACTGCATCTCTAGTGAGGTCTTAGACAATCACTGTTCATTACATGAACGTAATAGGGATGGAGGATGTATGGGGCATCTTTGGGAAGAATTTTAATAATTTCATCAAGATACAAGGTCAAAACCTATAAACTGAACAGGTGGCAACCCTGTGTGGCTTACATCATTTTTGATTATAATAATCTCTTATTGAAAATCATCTGATTGTAACTCACAATTTTCTTTTCTCTATTTCTACAAAGCCAAAAGGAAGCCATCAAGAAAAAGAGAAAAAGATTAATGATGGATTATCAATGCTTGTGGAGGTGCATAGAAAAAAGAGCTCTTTGTTCTATTATACCTCCAGATGGGTTTCACTGAAGAAAACTCATTAAACTTTAAGAAGGTTTGAACTAACCATTGTGAAAGCAGAGGTGAAAAGGTCATTGTAGATAAGACTACAGAAAATAAGTATCTTAAGTCTTACTTCTCCTTTAAAGCTTGCGTTATCCAAGAATCATTTAAATGAGCAATGTGTCACTTGTATTGTGCTGTAGTAAAACATTACAGCTATGTTTGCAGCCCGCAGTCCCCAGTTTCACATAAACTATTGGGTTATTCCTGTCAAGGGATCCCTGGTGACAGGGCTAATTACTATAGATCCTAGCAGGAACATCATAAACATTTACACGGTATCGATGGGGTGAATAACAAATGAGGCCACTGACGCACTCCACGGGATTTTTAAAACCTTTGGAGCACAACTTCTGCTTTGAAACAGAATTGATGTAATTTGGGTTTCACTGTTCTCCAGTGACTGCCTCATCTCTTTCGTTGTGTCTTATAGAACATCCTTTTGATTCCCCCTTTATGCCTAGAGGTTAGAAATAATCAATGAAGGCATGGTGTCATAAATGTATGTTTTATCACAGGGACTAGACTTAATTCCAATTTACTGCCAGTTGTGTGCTTTAGCCACCTCTTGAGACCTCTTGGAGCATGCCACAGCATTCAATGGAATTGAAATTGGGCATAATCAGGGGTCTATTTCCATGTTGAGCTGCACTATAAATACTAAAGGTTAAGGCATGAGGGATGGACTGATGGCCTTCCATGAGCACTAGCATTGTACTGATAGGGTAGTTAAGATGAAAAGTGCAGCTCCACCATTTCACATTGTTTTAATAGTATGGAAAATAAAATAAAGTGATGGATGTCTTCTTGTCTCTTGAATACAATTGTAAAGATCTCTGCAAACAAAGTATTATGTGTCATTCACATTCTGACAACCATAACTCCTTATATTAGATTGTAAAAATATGTTTACATATTTTAAATTGCTGCTAAGGGAAATAGATCACTGAAGAAAGAGTCTAATTTTGTATGATGCACTGTATTAATATCTAGCATGCAGACTGGAGAGGAGTGGGGTACTAAGTCATTGACAAGAAGATTATTTTTTATCAAAAACCTATGATTATCCAAATACAATTGGAAGTGCCCTGAAATACGGAGCTTAATTTGGTCTCAGCTGTATTCCTGTCATTCCTATAATTTCAATAAAATGCATTTATATCTGGGAATATGAGCCCACCGGTATGCACCAATGTACATTACACACTTATCATTATAGGAAAGATTAGGAAAATTGCTTTTCTTTTCTTCTTATAACTCGTATAACTCTCGCATGTCTGTGGTCAGCAATATTTGTGATGTCTGTGGGTACCATAGGTGTTGAATCCTGAGGAGTGTGATGATTAGAGCAGACCTACTCTGCAGGACTCTTTCAGTATCTGGTCATTCAAATACAGCGCTCTGCAAAAAGAAATTAACACGCCTAATTGGCAACAAATATTATTTTAACATCCTGTAAGTGATTTTTAATCAAATGGTCTGCATATTAATATCTAGTGGCAAGTCCTTTGGCATCATGTAGTACCTAAACCTAAGAAGTGATCAGTTTATTAGGTTCTATTTTATAGTTTAAATAAGATTTTAACAAAATTTCAGATGTTTTTTGCTGTAGCTCTTCTGTATTACCTAGAGGGGCTGAATAGTACCAATGAGACTGTACCTCAATATACAGTATTTCAACTGAAATGTTCTACAAATGTGGCACCATCATCCTGTAGTTAAATATAGTGGTAATATTCTTATAAGATTAGATCTATCCCTATGAGTCCTGGCACCCACTGACAAACACTAGGAGAACACAAACATGCAACTTGAAAGTTGTTGGAAAAATAAAAATGAAGTTGGGTATTTTATCCAACACTCAGGATTGACTAAAGAAACAAGTTAAATAAGAATCTAAACAACCAAGTGGATCATCAATTGTCATCAATTAGAATTGGAGATTTAGAGCTCAGGTGGAATGAAGACCAGGTGTTTTTCTAGGATCAGCTTTGGGAACCACTGATCTAAATCCTGAAATATATTCTTTCTTCTTATTAAAACATGGTTCTGGTGGGTTAATGGACAAGATGCAGAATAACATGGTTTTGTTTTGAGATAACTTGATAGAAATATACAATAATCTTTATGTGTTTTGCAAGCATACTAAAAAACATAACCCTTTTTTTAACCAAAAGCAAAGGATAAATTGCTGCAGTATCTGTTTATTATAACATCAAGTGTAGTATGTAAAACAATAACAGTAAGACTAACTATTTCAATATCTAGAAAATTTTAAAATAAAAATAGCTATTCTACATTGTCAGTGTTTCTTCCTATACAGTACTGTAGTTTGAGTACAAGTGTTACAGATTCAATTACTATAACTAACTTGGTCACTGTGATTTGGAAAATAATCTCTAAAATGGCATAGTTATGGCAACCTACTGTACATTAAGAGCCAAGTAAGAATAGATTATTGAATCATTATACTTATATGTGTGATCCAGAAAATTAATTGTTAGTCATTTTTCTAAATAAGCATACATGTAGGCTTTTCTTCTTAGTTCAGATACTTTACGAGCCATTTGTGTTGAAGTTACATTTACTGCTTCTTGTGCATTTGCATTCTGAATCTTGTATTCACAATCTTAATTATTAATGCATTCTCATCTTAATAGAAGTAGATTTGGTATTTTGTAACTCCAAAGATACAGTATGTGGAGGTGTTATGAGACACATTCCTCCTCATAGACTGTGTGTATTTAGTTCAAGTAGATTTTCTGGATATATAGCACAGCATTGAAGCTTCCATACAAGATAAGTCAATGGTAAGGATTTATGTATTTGCAGTAGGGTAAAGGTTTCTTCCATGTAAATAATTTCAAAGATAAAGTATGTACTGAGTTATATAGATTCCCACTGGGGCAGGGGCAAGTTTACTCAACAAAACCTTAATCTCCTTGGCAATCAGTTGAAAAGCCTTTGAAATTATCTGAGGAGGGAAAAATAAGTAGCTCACAGATGGCATGTTTTGCTGCTTAGTCCTCCTCATACTCCTGTTATTTTGTATGTGTGTGCAAGTATTTAATTTGGAAACAAAATTAGGAGAGATGAGACCCTCTGAATTAAAAAAGAAATGTGCTTTAAAAATCAAACCATGGGTTTCAGATTAATAGTTTCCCTACTCTTGTAAATTTAGCATTCTGAACAGCTTTGTTTTTTTTTTCTAAAACTTGAGGAACCGATAATTAACAATTATGCAAGTGCATCTAATTAGGATGTTTACCAATTAGCAAGTTGAGCGGACACACAGTGACAGTTTTCAAAACAAAAAAAAAGGAAAGGGGGGTGGCTAGAGTTGGCAGCCTATACCAAAGCTTGAGAAGTAAGAAGTAAATAAATGTACAGTATGTGTACCATAAAGAGGGGTAGCCATAAGCATTAATCATTCTGACTCAAACCTAATTACAGAGTAGGGTTGTACTTAAAAATGAATGTCATTTAAAAATGTATGGATGTATTACAGCTGCATTTTTAAAACTGTTATTAAATGTATTTAAAAAAATATGAATGTGCTACTTTCAGAGTTTAACATTATAAATTATCTAAAGAAGGACCGAATAATCTGCTTGGAGTTGAGTTTTGTTGTACATAGCATTCATTTCTAATATAAATAGCATCTGCACTAAAATAAACACAACTGTGATTATTAGCACTGTGATCCTCTCAGGAACTGGACATGTATTAAGGGATTATTGTTTCTACAATATACTGGAAATCAGGTGACAAACCTTTGAAACTTGTCAAAGACAAAGAGTTGATTTTTTTTCATTTATGTATTATCATAAATTTTATAGTATTTTACAGAGCCTATTTTTAAAAGATGACTCAGCAACAGCTTTTGCACATCTTAATGTCTGCTGTATTTCTCCCACTACAGCAATAGACACAATTTGTCTGTGGATTCTAGTGATGGTATAGTCATATAACAAATTATCAAGGTTATGTCCTTGATCAATCTGATGATCATCACTAATATTTTTTTGCAGGCTCCATGTTTCAGTATAAACATTTTCGTTTACTTACAATTTGGATCTCTTTTAATTGTTGGGATTTATCATTTAACATGGGCTATAAACAAAATCCACACCATTCCTTTAAAAAGTGTAATGTCAGCTTCCAAAAATATTAAATTGTGATGGTGTTGGCACTTGACTGTATTAGTATTCCATCTTTTTTATTTTATAATTGCTGACCATAGGGATTTGTTGTGGTCCATCCTTGAATTATGGTGCAAGTAAAATTAAAACAATATATAGCTGATATATACTTTTCGTGTATTTTATGAGCATTTTAAAGTGACATACAGTAACTTTATTTACTTTATTTTTAAGGTTTCAATGATTTTCTGGCATACTTCAGTTAGTGAGATCTACACCTGTAAAATCTTAATATTATAATGATTTATTCAATTGCGGTTGACATTAAAGTAGATAAAGTGATAATAAAATCTACATACTGTATATACAGAACAGCTATTGGCTATGCTTGTGATATTTAACTTTAGTACTTTAGGAAAAAACGTTTGCATCCTGAAAAAAAAATAATGCTAGGTGTATCTGTCACAGCACATAGCTGTGAATGACTAGCTTGTGTGGGCTTGAAATCATTACTTGGAGCTTGAACTGCACTCCTCCTTAAATTAGTTTACTCAGTAGGTAATTATTAAAAAAAGAAAGAAAAACAATCTCTTCACCAAGCTGCCCACATAGCCTAAGGAGACTTTTTCCTTCCTAACAGTGCTTATTTTAAATAGCTGGAAAATTTTTCTTAAGCCACCAGCTGCTGCTTCCCTCTTCACAGAGATCATTTTATCCCCATGAGGATACTTGGACTGGATATTAAATGGACACTCAATTTTCCAGGCTCGTTCATGTTAAATACAAATCTGATCTCATAATACATGAGTTGTGAATGGACCTGGAGTCATTGCAACCAGAAATATCTGTCCTAAGGTAAATCAAAAAAGTATGTTGTGAGATGTTGTGATTATTACAGGACCTTACAGTAGCAATTTATGTTTAACTAAAACTGAGACATCTAAGTACACTGGGAATTCAGATTATGTGTACATCTATAGTTCTTTCTGAACTTTAACAAAAAGGAAAGGTAAAAGTAAACCCTTGGTGATATAAAAGTAAATATTACCATAGAAGCATTCTACCAGAATTTACTTCAGTTACTGTGATTAAATAATTATTCCTTATAATAAATGTTATTTAACCTTCTTATTCATATGGATATACTGTAGATACTGTAGGCTTGGGAATTGAGAAATAAAAGCTACTGTATGGTAAAATGTAAGACTGGACAGTCAAATGCTTCTTCTTTTGAATTATAATGATACAAGATTAGAGGAAGAGTAAATTAAATTGAACAACCGTGGTTTTAAGGAAAGCAATATAATTGCATTCTTAAATTAAAATATGTACCACTTAGTAATTGTGCTTGGATACAGAACTAGAGAAAACATTTGATATGCCATTTGCTTTTCCTAATATACTGTAAGTAAACAGTTGTGAAAAGGATCAACATCACTTTTAATGATCAACATTATTGTTACATTGTCTTAAGACAGAGTGAACCGATTTTCTCCAGGATACTATAGTAATTCATGCAAGTAATCTAACAACTATAATGCTGTTTCCTGTTTTAGGCATCCCATCAGAAGCATGGTTCACATGCTTAGGAGAAGTGTTATAATGGCATCTGGTCTTTTCCCCTTTCTTAAAAACACAAAGCCTCTCTACCTATCTTTTGGTTGGTCATAGCTAAATGATCTAAGCTATTTCTTGCTGTTTTCCCACACTGTCAGCTTCATGGTTATGAGGTTTGTTCCAGAGACCCTTGACTCTGTATACTGATTGTCTCAATTTTTAATTGCCCTTGGTGCTCCTTAGAAAAAGCTTACTCATGTCCCCACATTTGTATTGTTGTTGATCTTGAATAAATCCTCTAGTTTGACTTTGTTTTTGGCATTTCAGGAGTGAGTACATTAAGTACCCAAATTATGTTCTATTTTCCAAATCAAAATGACTATGGCATTCCCTTCAGATTAGGAATAAGTTTAAGTGTACTGTGTACTGTGTTTATAACTATTTAAAGAGCTGCAATATCATTCGTATGGTGTAGCACTAATAGGCTAACTTTTTGGGAGCCTGTGCATCATAACTTGTTTTCAGTGTTTTAGACATTTCAGACATTTAATGAGAACAGGTGCCACTATGCCACAAGATTCCAAGGGAAAATGGTTAAAGTTCAGAGCAATGTATTGTACAACTCATTGGACAAATCTAATCAGTTTGGATTTGAATAATGATTTACCTTAGGTTGCATTGAAATCACTTTGATTTATTAAATGTCAGTGTACCCCAAAATGCTAACCATTTTCACTTTGGAATATTTATGTTCTAATGCACCTAAAGTAATAAAAAGGCTTAAAAATCTAAGTCTTAAAGTTCTCACCTTCAGTTATTTTCTGAATAAACCTTGTTGTATAACCTTTTGAAGAATATTTACTTTCTACTTTAAGACAGTAGAATTCTATATTACATTTTATGAGGAGACTGTGGAAAATAAAATCTGTTAACCATTCACAGCACAACACATTACAGCTATTGTAGATGAAGGGAAAAGCTGGCATAACATCTCATAAAAAGACAACAATCTTCACTTACAATTAAGATCTTTTTTTGCGTTTCAAGGGAAATATTTTTGTCCTCTCAGTTTCCTTTGACAATCTGACATTCATTAGCAGTCTTTGATCCAATTAATAATGTGGTTACTGTAGTTATACAATTCTTTATTGACCTATCACCATTTTTTATTTTCTTTCCTAGTTTTCCAAGTAATTTAGTTTTACTTTAAATAGTCATGATAGAACTTCAGCATTATATTTCCCTGATGCTTAAAGTCTAGGCTGTTCTCTTATTATGGTTTTATTTTAAGTCACAGTGAAAATTAATTTATATATAGTGAATCTCTGCACATACAGTACAGTAGACATATTAGCTTATCATATCACACAATCTATGCTGCCTTTGACTCCTCTCACATTGTACCACAATTTTACAAAAATAACATTTTTTAAAGGACCTAAAAGATCATATTTGTGAATAACTAGATTAAGGTAAAAATTTGTACAAGACAGCTGCGGTGTACAGGCTGTCTGTCATATATTTTGTGACCATACCAGCCTGTAGTTATCACCTCTCACTGCAAGGCAGTCAAGCCCACAAATACTTACAGTATAAGATATACAGTGTTTATATTTAGAACCTTGCACAAATGTCATATCCATGTCCATGGCACTGTTTTTGGCTGAAAATATTTTCAGACAGGAAAAAAAATATTTTAGTCTCTTTCCAGTTTAGCATATTTAACCATTTCAGCTTCATTTCAGATTTCAAATGCAGTTACAGTCTGATTTTTTTTAAATGATCCTAAAGACTATTTTAGTATTTCTATTCACTCTATTTTTTTAGGTTATTTTTAAAATTAATGTGATATTTCTTCCCAACAAATGTCACAGGGAAGGAACGTATTTTTAATTTGTTTCCAATATTGGTTATAAAAGTGTCAGTTCTGACTACTTTTGTCAAATATGAATAATCATTTGTCCTGTTTGTAATGAAAGTGTGGATGAATGAGAACTGGATTACATTCTCTTGGGTTCCAAGGTGTTAGCTGTCATGATAACTTATGATTTTTCATCATATGTTACTGACGAAATAGATGGCAAGTATATTACTGGTGATAAATATACATTTTTATGGAATACAAAACCACTGCCCTCTTGAGCTCACTCTTGAGAATAAGCATGTGATATGCACATACTGTAGATATATTAAGAACAAATTTTTCAAAACTGAAATTGGGAATTGCAAAGACCACTCAAAGTCTTGCTAGTCCTTATTTATAGGAAAAGCTGTTAACCTGCTGTGCACACATGCATTACTCTTACAAGGCATAAAAAAATCGATTGTACACATTTCCCAGTGCCTGTTTAAGACAGGTTGACTGAGAAGACAAGGCAATGCCTTATGTACTGATTAAGATATTCAAGTACACAGAGAAAAAAAAGTGGCAGGTCCTCTCTGAATAAAGGCTACATCCAAAATTCAGTTGAACATTATCTTTATTATTTAACAATCATGGAAATGATTGTACTGTGTACAATACAATACAGAATGTACTGTGTCATTTTCAAAGCCATTAATTTCTTTAGTTGCTGTTCATTAAGTTAAATTGCCATTTTCATTGTTGTGTTTAATGCAATAAATTGTATTTTGTTTTTCTAAAATGATTTCTATGAAAATTAAAATGGTGTTTTTAATACATTTAGGACAAGTGCACTACTGAATATCACTAAAACAAATATGTTATAAATCTATTCTAAATTCTCAATGTACAGAACTATTGACACACAAGTAACTAGTTTCTATTTAGTAGTAACTAGTTACTAATTAGTTCTCTTTTGGATTTAATAATGTAAAAATGTATTTCTTGCAACCTTTTAATAGATTTGTGATCATTCTATCTGTACATTAATATAGATAATGTGTGTAGTACACATTATTACAGATAATACATTATTCTCTATTTCTTGAAATAATAAAACAATGAGCTTAATTTACTAAAGCATTTATTTCAGACATGATATTTATTTTTATATACGTTTTCTTCCATTTTGCAAACAATTTCTGTTTTTTCTTTTCTCGATTTAAATATTTTTGGAAAAGACAAATAATGAAAGTATTGAAAATGGGATTTTTAGTTGTTTTGTTGTGTCCCGCAATGAATCAAAGTATAACTTGTTTTCACCAGCCATGGAATACAGTAACATTCATTTATTCTGTAAGCAGTCCTACTGTATATCTCAAACAATAAATAAACCAAGACATAAGCAGAAATAAAGCAATAAAAATAATAAAGCTTCTTTATTACAAACACATTCCCAGAAAATATCACAATAAGCAGACATTTTTGATCAGTGCATGTGTAGTTTCATTGCCAAGGTTCAGTACCAAAATGAAAAATAATGACAAAAATATAAACTTATTTTTCTGCAAGTAAAGACAAATACCCTAGTCCACACTGTGTGACTCCTCATATTATACAATGCTTCAGAATGGGAGCTATTGGGACACTTTATACATTGTTGTACAGTATAATAACATGAAGAAACAGAAGAATACGTTTGTACAAGAAACAAAAAATAAGGGGTAAAATAAGGAAAATTACATTAGTTACCCCATATCATCTTATTAAATATTGTAATGTATATAAAGTTGCACAGTAATCCATTGCAACTGAAAACTGAACTCAAGGCAAACAAGTGAAAAAAGAAGCTGTTTAAGAATCAAAGTCTTTACTTCAGATTTATTTTCTGTATCTCCCCACAATTACCATATAATCTGAACTCCCCATCTAAGCACAAGTCTGGTGAAATAAATCCCTTTTCTGTTCCATGTCAACAAAACACTGGCTTGGTTATCAGAGCATGTAAAATCATCAACAGCTCAGGAAGCCAAGTCTTTGCTTTTTATGTCCAAACAGGATGTTTATCTCAGAACAGTACATATTAGTTTGAATTCCAAAACAATTCACCACTCCCTTTGTAAAGGTTAATTACATTTGTGGCTTTTATTTTAGTAACTTAGTAAAACCAGACTATGCAAACATTTTTTTAACAACACATAGCAACCTTTGATAACATTTTAAAGTACAGTATATGTTTTATTTAGATTTCGGTTGCTTTTGAAATATACAGTACCTTTCTTGCATACATATGCTTATGAACCTTTAGATTACCAATAAATTATTGGGTTGGATTAACCTTTTTATGAAATTCAAAACCAAAGATAAAAATAATAGCGGACATCCCCGAACATTTAACTTCTTTCATCAATTTTCTTTTTTGGGGCTCTTTTTGATCATCATATTTAAAATATGTAGTTCAGGTGGGTAGCTGCGTCAGCATGCGTAGGCTGCAAAGGAACAAGTAATAGGTTTATTCCATGCTGAAAAAAAGAAGAAAGAGAACACAACGTTTCGGCCGTGGACACCTTCAGGACACCTGAAGAAGGCTCCACGGCCGAAACGTTCTGTTCTCTTTCTTCTTTTTTTCAGCATGGAATAAACCTATTACTTGTTCCTTTGCATATTTAAAATATTTTAAATTTTATACAAAATTATGTTGGCATAATTAAAACTTTATAATAGCATTGCTGTGTGGCCATGCAGCTAAGGGCAGCTCATTAATGCAACAGGAAGAATTTCCTTGACAACACAGAAACATTTAAATGTTTTAACATTTATTAGTATGTTATTATATAAAAATAATAACAGGACTTACCAAGCATTTATGTTATGCAGTACATAAAGTTCAGAAGCAAAATGTAGAAGTTTCAGGCACTTTACTTAATCTGCAGGCAGTTCTATATTTGTTTCAGGATCTCAGTCCACTTAAGTCCTGGAAATCCTGTGTCAGTTTGTCAATTTCAGAAGCAAATTTAATTTTGTGTTAAATTGTGGATCGACCCTTAAGGCAGCAGAGAAGCACATCAACCACATAACTACTGGTAACAGCAGGAGCTGTGTGAGCTAGTCTGACTTCCAGCAGTTATAACCAGCTTTGCACACCTGCCTTTTCTTTTCACAAGCTTAATTACTTCATTCATTTCATTTACCGTTGTTGAATTTAATGAGCCAATTAGAGAAAACCACATACACTAGAAGTAAATATAGTGTGATAAAAAGTGTTTCAAAATTCTCTTAAGGAACTCAATATTTTTGAATATTCTATTAACTTTTTTAAAGTACTTAAAGTACTGTGAACTATAGCAAGAAACTGAATTTTGTATTGAATACAGTTTAACCCCCTGTGTTCTTTTACCAAACTGGGCTGACTTTGTAAAAACACATGATCACAGGAAAGTTCAGAAAGATCTGTGATGTTTTGGAGCCATGCTATAAATGCATTTAAGCACACTTCTAAAATAATGAACACACCTGTTTTTCACATCATTGTGTCTCTTTGTTTAAAATGTCATCATCCTCACTATTCCAATAAATACAACATCCCCTGATCAGTCATTTTTGATTCACCCTTTCTAATAATTGTGGAATTATGGACTTTCACATGGAAGTAGGATGGCCACAGCTTGAAGACTTCAAAATCCATACAGCTCCTTGCAGCTCAAGCACATAAAGAACATCCCTGTTTTGTCATATAACAAGACTGCTTGTCTTGCTTTTCTCATTACTGTGTGCTTATTCAGGCAAACATATCCCCCTGCTCACAGCAGTACCTTTTTCATTGTGTTCTCAAGAAAATAGTATTGTTGAATAAAAATATCTCTGGGCATTTAGCCATTGGCATCAGAGACAGGAATATTTAAACTGATAATGGACACAATAACTTAACAGTGGGAAATTGCTTTATTGAAATATGTCTCCCTGTGTTCATGATCTGTACTCTCAGGATTTATTGTAGCAGTTCTTGGAAACAAAATGTATCTGTCATCTATGATTCATACTGCATTTTATTTTCTTTTTAGTGGGGTACATTTTTAATTTGTTTCATCTTTGCAAGAATGAGCTGGGAAATTGGATTGCACAGTAATATTTTGCAATATAAAAGAAGAATTTTGAGGTAAATTAAAATATGTATATATTTAATATAAAAATGTATATATTCAAATATATCAGGACTATATTCCTGTCTTTGCTTAGACTGTAACGTACATAACATCAAGATTCTTTTTTAGGTGATATTTCATTAACTGAGAAACAACTATGCAGTAAAAAGCATTTAATATTTTACAAATAAGTTTTTTTTTTAATAGAAAGCAACTAAAACACATTAACATATTAACCAGTGAAATATATCCTAGTACTGTACATAGATTGCTGAAGAAAGTGTTAGACTTCAAAGATTAAGTCTTAATGATTATCATTAATATATGGTATCTTAGTGTGAGTGGGGAAAAAATCAAATTTGTCATTTAAAAGTTTGTCATTCACAATTATCAGAATCTTCAGCTTAATAACAACTCAAGGTAAACTATACAGAATAAGCCAGTGTGTATTCTTAATCATTAATATTTGTTTTTATGCACACATTCATAAAGCATAAAATACTTTGAGTAACACAGACTATTGACCTTTCAGTATTAACTGTCTGCTTAAAGATATATAGTTTCAGAAGATAACACTTGTTTTTCTTAAAAAGAAGGGAAAAAATGAATAAAAGGAGTAGAAAGATGAAAGATACTTAGAATTTTTGCATTGCAGTGTATTGTATATTTAAATAAGTGGTTTATTTTTGTTTCATTTTCTTGCATTTGCAGTCAAGATACAAGATTTCTCCAGTTCAATTCATTAGCAAGTACATTTTAGGAAGCTCTTTTGTATTCCTAAGACTGGGTTGGGACAATTTCCAAGAGTCAACTTTCAGGGAGTGCAAGAAGCAAGATAATAGAATTCACAGCAGACAAAGTTATTTTCTATAATCTGAATTCTACTTTTTAGTCCTCTGGGATTAATAATATAAAGACAGTTGAATTAATAGAATGAATAGCCAGATATAGCTTTGACAAAACTATATAAGTATTAGGTTCTAAATCTGGAACTAATGTTTAAAAATTGAGGTAAAATTAAAATAAAAATGTGCATTATTCTTCAGTGAAGTATGTATTGAATTTAGTGAAAGGATATTGTTTTGAAATACAGTACAATAATATCAGCCCAATTAAGAGAAAATAACAATCCAGATGTTCATGGACGTTTTAGACACCGAGCTAATGAGAAATTAGATGAAAAAGAAATTTAACTTAATTTCCTAATGTAGTCATTACTATCCGATGCATGAATTTTATCTGTTTTCAACTGAACAGAAGTTGCATACCTGTTTTGGTTGTATACAGTAGATCACATAATTTTATGAATATACTGTACAGTATTGTTGGAATAAGCCAAACTCACAATGCCTTCAGACAATCCAAGGAGATAAATGACTGATTTTCCATTTAGGTAGTTTTCATCTCTTTAGTCAAGTTTATAGGAAGAAAGCCTCATTTATAGTGCTGCAATTATTGCTGTCATGAGTTGTCTAAACCCTTATTTCCTCCTCTGTTTTCAAATGTATGTACTTGATCTAAATAACAAGTACCTGTAATAATATATACCCTGTATATATTGATATACAGTATGCAAATATAATTACAGAAGTCCCATTAGAGCCCAATGGTCTATATATTTTCTCAAGAAGATCTAAAATGCTGATCTCCTTAGTATCTCTTAAAACATTTTTGTGTATTTTCAATTATGTTTCTCAAATGTAAAAAAAATTATATGGTTGATCAATATAGTTCCATTAACAAGCAGGCCTGTTTATGAATAAAAGAGGGCTGCAGCAAAACAGCAAGACAAAATCATGAATGCTTGGGTTAAGGGTTGGGTTACAATACATGGAGTTTTACCACTTTTTATCTTGTTTGCGTAAGGTCTCAGAAGCTAAACAGGGTCAGTCCTCATCAATACTGAAATGGGATACTAAGAAGAATGTTCCCTGTGGTAGAGAATTTCCAAATCAGTGCCTAGGTATGAAAAGAGTGAACACTGAATTGTAATAGCTCCCTTTGGTTAAGATCCTACAGTATCTTCTTAGTCAATAATCATCTCAAGACAGTGTGGGTAGTAGCGTTAACCCCAGTGTCCAGGCTAAATTCCACTTTGGAATTGTACATGGCCTAGCTAGCTTCATCAGTATAGCTTAAATCAGTATTGTAAGTAACTCCTCACATGTTGTGTAGTGGGGATGCTGCTTAATAACAGTTGAGACACATGACCCAGGTAGGAGCTACACTTTTATCTTGGAAGACGTAGGCCTCTTCTTGTTTGTGAAGTGATATGGGATCCTTTGGTTGAAGATCAAGCGCTGTATAAAAATGCAAGGAATTATTATTAATTACATACTGTACCTACAGTAAACATGCATAACAGTTTAACTTTAAATGTAGGTAAGACTATCCATTAATACATTCATTCACTGGAAGGTACTGTATCAATTTATTTTGAACATAGTTCCTTAAAGTTAGTCTAGCCAAAGTAAGAGAAAAAGTAGAGAAATTATCTGAGTGTCATTTCATGATTACATGACCATTTCTTTCAAATATTCCATGTGATTTTTAAAATGAAAGAATGTAGTCTCTTGTATAAAGACAGGGGGTCATATACAAAATAATAGAAGGGGGAAACTGAACCCAACTGCATATACAGTATTTAGATATTAATGTTCCTGATGTCCTCTAATCCCTGTTTTTGAAAAATGCATTTGAAATTCACAAGAAATAGCTTTCAAATGGAGATAATTGTTTTTAATGTTTACAATGCAATGTTGTGCAAATGTTTTTTGGTAATTAAAACACTGGATTCCAAACGAATGATGTACTATATTGAAGAAAGAGCGACCTACTTCAGAAAATACAGGAATTGTTCCCCTCTGAGTAATGCCTCTAAATATGCATCATTTTCATATCAAGAGGCATTCATTAATTTTCATGAATCTTGGAGAATAGGTTTACTGCCTTTATAATAAAAATAGTTATGACAGTTTTTTTTCTCTTAAATTAACATTTTTGTCTCATTACTAAGTTTAGCTGTTTTTAGTACTTTTATTATACATGTATAATACCCAAAGAGATTAAGAGGGAAACCCCAGGACAATAAAATTAAAAAATGAGCTAATAATTTTAACAATCAGTGTCTATCTGGAGGGTGGAATGACTCTGTATAATCAAGATATTCCCCTTAACAAAAAAATTATCAAGAAATGGTACATTCTCTGCTTTCAGGCATGGTAATTTGAGACTTCACCTAAGGATTATACTTCCTTTTTTTTTCTAGGAAACCGCGCTTAACCCTGCCAAAAAATAAAAAATAACTAAATAAAAAACATCCAGGTAAAATAGTGAGGTAAATCTTAAGGAGGTGCTTCAAGCAGTACAGAATTTTTTAAAGGGGTATAGGACATTCAGTGGATTTATAATTTTAGCTAAATGCTTTCAAAATCCATTCTTGGGACCTATGCTGCTGATTAGGTTTGTTCTTTTCACTAGCCCTGATTAGCACAGTCTTGAAAGTTTAATACCATTTCATCTGGACTTGTCAACAGCTGGCCCAATTAAGCCCATCTGAGTGATTAAACAGTGATCCCTGAAAAGCCAACAATAACACTACAACACTAGGGATTAGGTAGAGTTGTCTGTCACTGTGGAATTGTATTTTTCCATGGTCAATTGACTTCATTATGCTGATACTTGAAAGCATGATTAGCCATGTTTTCACAAAGAGCGAGTAATATGAAAGTTAGTTATCCAAATCAAAGCTGCCAAATCAGGCACAAAGCTTTGATTAATGTAAGAATTTCAAGTTGGTTTACTGTGAACTTCACTCCCACAGTTTATAGTAATGTGAATTTTACCATCTTTGCTCCATAAGTTGTACTCAATTAGGCAAAAAGGGTTAGTGGCTTAGACAGACATAATAAATTATTTTTTGGAAATAACATTTTATGTAGAATAATTTTGAAAACATTTTGTTGGCCTAGTTACAAACAACATTTTTTTTTATTTTGAAATGTGCATATCTAAAAAACTGTATATTGCTCTGGGCAATTGCTCTTATGCTAAGCTGTGTGATTATCTTTTGTGATTCTTCCAACTATTATTGATTATTCCAAACAAACATATAAACTTATTATTTCACGGTGTTACTTGTGTATGTACAGTGTAAAGTCAAGTGGTACTATTTAGATAATACCAAATAAGAGATAAACCAAAGCCCTGATTGCTTGTGGTCATTAAAGATCGCATAAAACTATTTATAAGAATAAGTGTGCTATGTCTGGTGTCCTGGATAAATTCCAAATGAGGCTTCCTCAACCTAGCTTAATTAGATTTCTCCCTTGGTTTAATCATTGCTTTATTATAAAGCTTCAGTTCTCCAGTATACATACAGTACTGTATGTCAGGGAACCTATTGGTAGAATTGGAGGATCCTTATGCGTGACCGTGAATCCCACAGAACGCATAGTAGCAAAGGGACAATCCAAAAGACAAAATCCAAAGGCTAGGTCGATTAGGGAGGCAAAAGGGTCCGGTAACGAGAGATATCCAAAAACAATCCAAAAGACAAAATCCAGAAAGCGAGGTCAAAAGGCAGGAGCAAAGATTAGTAGCGGGAGATCAGTCAAAAGGCTAAGAAACACACACAGGAGAATGAGGCTTCTCAATAGTGAGCGTGGGAAGGTGTGTGAGGGGAGTTTAAATACTGAAAGGAAAGGGATGTGGTTTGATAATTGGTTAGGGAGTGAGAATTTGTGGAATCTGGTGCATGTGAGAATGTGATGGGTTCAATCAGGAATGAGATTGTGAAACAGTGGTTCTGGGAATGCGATGTCGTTTGCGAGGGAGAGTGTGGGTTGTGACAGGAGTGGAACGGCGTTTGCGAGGGAGAGTGTGGGGTGTGCCACTGTACTGTTCAGCTGAAGCTGCTGGTGCCAAATGGATACTGTTCATCACTCCAGTGGATAATCCACTACAGTGATGGATAAAAAGTCCACTTGTACATGTAAATGCTTTGGTATTCTTCTGTATAGAAAGAAACATTATAAGAAACACATTTTTCACATTGGTCTCTTGATGAATCAGACACTGACATCATTCCTAGTTGCAGAAGAGCTCATGCAGTCATGTTGCAGCCATGCGCCAATGGTGAACCTCATCAGCTGACAGTATGACACACATACAGTAGTACTTTTTTGTTATCTTCTTCTTTTTTATGGTACCATCCTTGGCATCCTATTATGTAACCAACAAGACAAAACCTTCATTTTCTAACCCGTAATAATATCAACATGAATTCATTTTTCATTGAAAATCAGTTGCTTTTTTTTTACTACATATGCTTTTGACATTATACAATTAGGAATGACTGGTCTTATCTGTGACTCTTTTTAGACCTTTACTGCAAGATACAAAGTAGGGTTTTGAACCAGGAGGCTACTCACATGAAAAAGCATTTTTTGTGGAATGATTAGTTATCTAGCAAATAATCTACAGAGAAAGAACTCAATCAAATTTTAATTTAACTAATTTATAAGGACAAGCAGAAAGAACAGAAATAACAGGACAGGACACGATATATGAACTATTCCTTTCACATACTAGTGAATTAAAGAAAATAGTCATTCTGAATCCAAAATAGAGAGCTTGAATGTCCATGGAGACATCCAGCTACTCACAGATCCACTGTTATCTTGCTTTGCCAATGCTGGCTGTGATAAAAAAAAGTATTCCTTTTTGTTCAAATGGCAGTGTGCGGACAGTTTGAATATAAAAATAGGATCCATATTTAATGTGACAAAACTTTTATATCATCCAGCCTTCGAAAAGAATAAAGTTCATGGGCATAATCCCCAAGAGACCCTGCAGTGACCATGATGACGCTTTGATAACTTAGTGTACGCATACTCAAGAATTTTAAATTTTGTCTTTGTCTGTGTAATAAAAGATAGATAAACAAAAACGTAATCACAAAACCAGCTCTATAATAAAACCAAGAATGTAATCCAAGAATCAAATGCAATATGCCATAGGCAGTGTGTGCTCTTTCTTTCTATTGAAGAAGAAACAAAACACTTTAAATTTTACATATCCAATATCACCATGCTGGCATTTAAAGAAGCAGTTGCCCTTTTTGCCTTACATTTACATCACCAGTAGATGTAATCTACTGCATATGGACAGAGGAAAGAACCTGCCTGAAGCAGAAAAAGACAGACAGTTTCTATCTCATCTGTTTGATTTATTTCATTTTTTTTCACTGTGTGTGCTACAATACAGTGAGGGATTTGTTCTCAGCTATCACTAGGACAAGATGTCTCTTACCCACTTATTATTATTATTGTTTTAGCACTTAAGTCTCCAGGGCAGCTGTCAGAGAAAGTATTGCATAGGTACTTTTTACTAAACCAATTCTAAAGTGATTAGCCTGTGGCCACAACCTATCTGTGTTGCAAAGGGCATGGTGGTTGGAATGTACAGTATAAGGTCCACTTTTATCAGACCCCAAAGAAAGATGAACTTCAAAGTAGAATAAGGTAACAAGAAAAAAAGGATAAGTCTGTGTTGCTGATCCTTTTAAAGATGGTGACCTCAATCCCTTAAAACTTACACAATAAAGAATATTCACATTTTAAAAGACCTTATCTCTTGATACTTTGAGTCCTATTTATTCTAGTTTACTAGTCTAATGCACTGCACCTTCTGCATATTTTAAAATCCTACTCCTATGCCCTTGGAGGTCTTGTTGTTTTTATAAAAGTAATTTGGCCATGTAGGTCCTATTAAACTTATTACCCCTTGATTTTTAAGAAAAGTAGTAAACATCAATGATTTTGCAAATTAAAGGTGTTAACCATTTTAAGTTACTAAAATAAGTTTAGTTAGTGTGGCTATTTTTGGCTTATTAGAACTTCCATTAATTGTATATTACAGCTAAATTGCTTAGCTAGCCTTAGAGATGGACCTTTTTTACCAATACTCATTAAAAAAAACTATCATATGAAAAAAGTTGAATTTTAATGTATTATGTATCAAAAGTCTTCCTTTATCCATTCAATGTTATGCCTTTTAAGAAAATAAGTTTATTTTTTAATTACATTTCTAAACAAACTGTTTGTGTCATTGGAATTTAATACTGGGGTAAATATTTTTACAATCTAGAAAAACATAAGAACAACTTGAACCATTCTAATATCTGGAAATGTCTAAAAAGGTATTTACCAACATGTTCCTTCTGATAACATCACAGACTTATGTTATGCACTTTGTGACATGAACAGAATAAGGTACAATATTTACAATATTCATTACACTGTTTTCATTGTACTAATGTACTGAAGCAATGAAACAGTTAACACTGAGGCTGGCCAATTCTTTTGATTGAAATCATAATCCCTCTTTGATTAACCAACTTCTTTCTTAACTATTTAATGACAAAAAAAAATGTTCAATTTAAAATGAATAGGGGAAATGCACCTAAGTCAAAAAACGAATGTACTCCCAAATAGAAAACTTCAAAATCCAGTTAGTCTAACAGTTGTTATCAAATACTAACATAATGTTATTTTCCAACTTGTCATTTTGCATGTTTTGTGAATTATGACTGCTACCATCCGCACTAATGCAACTTCCAGCCACCAGGAATTAGTAGTAAATTATTGTCTCTGGAGAACTTTCTTCTCTCCTGAGAGCTGAGAACACCATCCATTTTTAGAAAGCCGTTTGTTCTTATTCTTGGTAAGGGTAATGGCAATCCAGGGCCTATCCCACAATAATAGGGATCAAGGTGGGACTACAATTTCCATGGGATACCAACTCAAACACAAGACCATTTAATAGACATTAATTAACCTAAACAATGTGTGTTTAGAATGAAACTTTCACACCTACTGAAAACCGAACACATGAAGAACTCCATAGACAATGCTCCCCAGTCTGGAATCAAATCCACAACAGTGAGGCATTTGACACAGATGTCGGAAAGGCAAGCTGTGGAATGGCCAGGAGAGCAAAAAAGACCCAAAGCATAGAGGAGAAAGGTGCAACACAGAGGTTAGCCCAGGGTCAGGAGGTCAGACGTTGTTCGGTAGAAACCTATGCCTTCAGGCCACAGAGGAGACGATCTGGTGCTAGGCAGGTCTCAAGAATCAGAACCCTCAATGATGAGCGAGGAGGAAAGGGTAACCTGGAAATATATAGCCCCACACAAAGACACACCGGAAGGACAAGAAAAGCACAGGGAAACGAGGAACAGGACAGAGTAGGAGTGCCCTCTAGACATAGAGGGCATGACAGCAGTAATGTTAACCACCTTGACTTTTTCCCACCTCAGCTGAGAATGAGATGGATCAAATTCCAGACTGTAGCAATTGTAAGGTATGGTAGGAATCTGAAGTGCAGTCTGTTCTATGTTGATGGTTACTCAAGCATTATCTGGTCTTTTACTGCTGCAACATAAAGGTTGGTGTGTGTTTTCCACAATGACATTTTCAAATAACTGGCTTTATTATTGTTTCTCTAGCATGTCAATGTCAATTTGTTGTTCCTGTGATTGTTAGGCTGACAAGCATTGGTCCTGAGAAGTCTTTCAACACATTGAAACTATTTTATTTTGTACCTCTTTCACATCCTCCCTACAGTCCTGATCTTGACAATCTGATTCTTGCCTCATTGTAGGTGAAAAGGAGTGTCTGAGTTTATGAATTATGAGTGATCACAAGGCTCAGCATGTGGCCCAATTATGGCTTATACAGTACATCAACCAAATAACTTGTGCTAGGATGGTATCATTAAAGTCGAGTCATTGGATTACAAACAGTGGATACAGTGGAACTGTGTGGTGAGATGATACTGTACATTACAAAACATACTGTATCTGTTCACTTAAATTAGTGGTGAATTTATTTTCACTCTCTTTCACACCCATGAATGAAATAAACACAAAAACAGGATAAGTGGTACTTAGAAACTATTTTATTTATGTTATGAAAAATTCTTAGTTAACTAAATAAACTCATTTAGATATAAAATGGTTTCTAAATTTAGTAACTTTAAACTACTGCTTTACTGCAGTAAAAAACAAAACTTAAGAATTCAGGTAATAAATCATTATTTCAAATACCAGATTGAAAACCAATTTAACTGTATAGCAAGGAGTAGTCTCCTGGTGCATTAACATTTATTGTGCAGACAGCAATGCAGAATGCATGCAGAAAACAATTTCAGTGTTGTAACACAAATCGGGACAACCATTTTAGCACTATTTTTTTCAAATGCTTAAGGCTATCTTTGACCCAGGCATTACAAAATCACATAAAAGAAATTGATCTGTGGATTCCCTAAAAATAAATTTCCAAAAGAAAAAAGCTTACAGTTCTCCAAAATTACTTTTTAATATGCAATCTTGACATCTTTTTGCAATCTGTTATGCCTGATATCAGAAAATGAAGACCTTGGTACTGTCATACAGTAAATGAGCACAAGTGCCACATTGTGCAACAATGACTGACACATTAGGTATAAAAAGAAATTAGCTTCAGCTGGCAAAACTTAAATCCATTATGTGTGGGAACATCTTAAGAAGGCACATACAAACAGTACTTTGTCTTGATAATATCACAGACTTAATACAACCCCTTTGTATCAATATAATGTTACAGTTGTTGAATTTTAGCTGACTTTAGAACACAATATGTAGGCACAAATGAAAAGAGTTTTGTATTTACATAATGAAAAGTAAAATAAAGTACAGAGTACAAAGACTGTGATACGAAAGCGACTTGTTGAGAAATGTAGCCCCAGAAGCTCACAAAACCAATTATTTATCACTAGATTCACATTTTTTGTCATTTAGAAAATAATAAATTATGAGATTTGCCATAATTTGCCTGCTGAAGACCAAGTCTTAAATAGTGTTCACCTGTTTTCTTGTGAGTCTATACTGAGGTCACAGGATCATCTAAGGTTTGCTGAGACTAGGCTGACATCTGGGTTTGATTATTTAATCTACTGCAGCCTTTTCACTTCTGCTTGGATTCTGTACAGCATATGAGCTCAATGTTAGTCTTATTTTCAGATTACAAGAAAAAACTGTGCAAAATGTATAGATGGAGCACTTGTAACTAGACACATATTCACATATATTTGCTTTTATCTGTTGTTCTTTAGGCATAATTCCGATCAACTGAATCAACTGACATGGTGTTGGGATGCTGTTTCATAGTGGATTTCAGTCTTCTTCACATGGATGCACAAGAATAACAGTGCCTAATCTTCATCCATAGGTCCATGCCTTGCGTGTATATTTCAAAAATATCATGCATGATAATGAATACTTTCTGTGATGCATGGAAAAAAATTATATATCCATCCACACAAAAAAAAATGAAAGGTATATCATGTACAGTATTTCTAACTGTGACACACTGTGAAGTTGGCTGTCGTAAACAGGATCACTTATAGACAGGTGTAGGTAAAACAGACATACAAAACAGCTTTTATTGACAGTGTGTGGCAAAATAACCAAAAAGTCAAAATAATATTAGACACAAAAAACAAAATACTTTTTTATTTTGCACTAGACTTCTTTATATCTGCTCTCTATAAACTCAGACAGGCAGCTAAGGTGTTTACCAGCTTCAAAAAAAGTGTCTCTGAAACACTTTCAAAACTAAAGTTTGACCACTGTCAGTTGGTCATTTGGGTGATTGCTTGCTTGCTTCTTTGTTCCTTTGCTTCTTTCACCCCCTTTAGTTCACTTTGCATGGCCTTCTGTCCCCGACAGCAGATAATAACCATCTCTGGAACAGTCTTACTCCAATTGGTCAGGATACTAAAGATGGCAGGTCATTCTCCACAGCTTTCAAGGGAATGCAGTTTAAGCAAGAGCTGTCATTTCATCTGACGTTACCACTTTCTTAGATTAAGTGTTTTGACATGCTTTCTTTTAAAAAATGATCAATTCCACATGGTGTCACAGATGATACACTTGACATGGGTTTCAGAGGAACAAGTAAAGGTTAAGTCCATACTAAAAAGTAGAAAGAACACAACTTTTTTGTTAAGCCTTCTTTGGGTCCAAAATGACACAGTTTGCTGAGCTCACATCTTACTGTACTTTCACCTGAGAAAAAAAGTTTAGGAAGACAAATGTAAATGGCATTCAGTAATACCTTTGGACTAAACTTTTTTGAGCAGTTTTTTTTTAATTGAGCAGTGTAATTGTTTTATTTTGCATTCTTCTAAGGTGGGGACAATTAAATAATGAAGTAAAAGTAGCATGCTACAGTATGTCATTGATTCATTTTATGAACACAATTGTTCTGTCATCTTAATTGTTTTATTACTGGTATGATGATAGAGACAATGCTGATAGATGCATTATAGTATGAAGACTCCAAGGACTAATCTGGTTAGAAGAGACATTTAAAAATATTAATTTCTTAAAGATGATCATAAGTTTTACATGAACAAGGATTTTATTTAAAGGATGTGAAGACATAATTTGCCACAGCCCTCATGAGGAAAAGCAGGATGAAAATGGAATAATAGATGAAAACATATTTTATTTTTCTTTGACTATTACTACTGACATAATTTTGTGAACATTAGAACAGCTACAAATGAGAGGAGGTCTGTTTGATTTTATTCTGTTTTGCTAATGTTACGACCCCAAGTGTCTAGGGGTAAAGGGGTGTAACATTTAGGATAATTCTTTTGGAAGCAGGGGGGGTTTTGGTGAGGGACTAGGAAGCGTGATAACAAGGGTAAGGAACTAGAGTGGTGCCAAAGGAAAGAAAATAACAAACAAAAATGGAGCTGGCTAGGACAGTGAGGGAAAGCTAATCTGACTACAAAAGAAAACCCGAAACACACGGTCTTCGGCGTCTTCAACACCCTAGCTACCCTCCACTGACTACCCAAAACCATACAAGACAAACGGCACTCACCCGTACTAAACTACTGTACTAATACAAAATCAACTAAGTGTGTAAGTGTATCCAACAACCTAAACTAACCTTATATACAAAAGTTCACACAAAAACACAAGTGAACCAGGAATACAAATAAGGGAAAACAAGAGTAATCAACAGGAGCAGGGTACAAAAGAACACAAAAGTTGAACATGTAACACTGGGGCAAGGTAATGGCAAAACAAGGATGAACACACAAACAAACGAAAGTACAAAGAAACTAACAAAAAAAACAACAAAACAACAAAGCCGAAGCTATACAAAAATACACACACACAAAGCAAAACAAACCAACAAACGAAGCCGAAGCAATAACCAGAAGCGAAGCGAAGCGATAACCAAAACCAAACGGGACCGAAGTCAAACGAAAGGCCTTTTCTTCCTGAAAGCCTCCATGTTATATAGTGAATAAAATGAGTTCTGATTGGCTGAGGGCTGATTGATGATGAAATCATACTGAAACAGTGGAGTGATGGTGGGCCAATGGGGAAAGGAGAACAATCAAGGGTCAGCAGTGTGGAACATAGAAAAAACACACACAGAACACACACTGGGACGTAACAGCTAACAAAACAAGGACCTGTCATGCCCTCCTACCCTTTCCTAGAAAGGGTTAGTTTTAGAAGGGGCGTTTAAAACTAACCCGCATCCCTTTGGCAGCTGGGCATAAACGGGCAATATACAGTATAAAATCTACACAGATACCCAAAGCTGGAATCAAATCCAGGACCCTGAAACTATAAAGTTGTAGTGCTGTCATGCCACCATACTGCTCCCATTGTTTCAGGTGAAATGCCTTTCTCAAGGTTTAATGAGCGTAATAAGTGATGTGTAATGTGCGTAAACCTAAATAAAGATGGTGTTGGTTAGCATTTGTCCCTTCTTTTGAAAGACTGATATCTGGGAAAATGTTCATAGCCACGACACAGTAAGAAACTTTTTTTGTGTGAACCATTTTAATAGCTTTAAATTTTAATTTTCAAAAGTAGAAAAAAAGAAGAAGAAAACTTCAGAACACAACGTAAAAAGAGAAACTTCTTACAGAAACATATTGCACCATATCCTGCCTTCTGTTTGAAATAATTCAGATCTTAAAGTAGAGGCTTGTTTCTCATTTGTAATTACATGGTAGTCATATTCAACATATTGCAGGCTTACATGAATTTAAGAGTGTGTAATTCAGGCCTGCTGGGAAAAATTGTATTGCTTTACTTCAGTATCCCAGAACACAAGGCATAATTTCAATCGTTGTTTAGTGCTTTGGACAGGCAGCTCCATGAGCATCTAACTATGGCTGGGATTTAAAAAAATGTGATGGATCGCACCTGTGTGGCTTGCTGACAGTTCTTCAGTTCAAATACAAATTTCTGTCAGAACCAGGGTATTTTGAAAGAGCATGAAATATTGTGGCTGAAAAGAGCCCAGTGTAAAGCAATTATATTTTAAAGGAAAAAATAATTACCCACAGTGTGAGGCATATATCTGTATTAATCATATTGCCATGATAAATATACAGAACAATGGTAGTTTACCAAGAGTAAACATAGAACAAAGAAAGCAATGTCTATTAATTTTCTGAAGAATGCAATCATCCTTCCAATCTTGAAAACCAAATAGCATGATCTATTTTTAGATTCTTCATTTTATCAAGTGTTCACACATGAAACAGGCAAACCCAAAAGTTTCTTATTGCTTGTTAGGTGCTAACTACAGCAATAAATTCTATGTATAACAGTGTTTGGTAAATAAGATCTCAAAACACTATTTGAATTATGCCAATCCCTACCATGAAGAGGACAGAAGTCACAATGGAGCATTCCGTGCAATACACATGGTAAGGTCCACAACAATATGTTTAAACACATGATCGTGATTAGAGTATAGGTGACAGAAATGACTTTAAAATAGTGCAGAAATTTGTTTTAAATCCACAAAGAATTACAGATGAATTTTAATGAGCTGTAACATTTTTATATAAGCATATATATATAAAATGTGGTTGTGAATGACAGTTTGGATGACGGTACAGCAGGAAGAGTGAGCTTGCATTTAAAAACAATAAATTCTCAGTTTCTTAGCAGATTCACTTTTGACTTTTTTATCAATAATTATTTGAAGGAAGGCTTTGCTTTAGAATAATCTTTCATTTTTGTAGCATCTTGATACCATACTAGGGTATCTTAAATTTGTCTTCAATTTATCAAATTATTTTGACTGAGACCCCCTATTTAAACATTGACAGTAAATGTAAAACATTAAATGATAGTGTTTGCATACATTCTGGTTTGACTTTATCATGTTTATTCTCTGTGTCTAAATGTAATTGCATTTTTAATGTGCAGATTCAGCTGTTATTATGGCACTTTTAGCATAATGGTAAGTCATGTTCAAATCATAAGAAGCCAGTTATGTGTTTGCTGTGGTGATGTTTGCACTTACTGTAGCTTTAGTAGGAAATTCAGGGCCTGTGATAATTACAAAAGAAACTCCATAGTGTAGGTAAATGGTATGCTGCACAATTATTTCAAATTAAACAAAAGGCTTGTCCTTTTCAATTAATTTCTAAAAAAACAATTTGTCAGCACTCCTAGTATTAACTAACATTTTTCTGAAAAAATAAAACAAATTCTAGAGCATGTTGAAAGGTAGTTCTTAAAAACGCATTTTAAAAGACAATAAAACATTTCAAAACAGGGCCTTCAGAGGTAAATCTGTTGAACCCAGATAAACCAATATCAAGGTTTTCCTTCTCCAGTCAGTCTACTCCTCTTTTGGTTCCAGGGGTGTCCCCTCCTACTAGAGTGTTTCAAAATTCATCATAAACAGAACTCTATTAAAAATCCAAATGAAATAAGGATAAAAATAATACAATAAAAATAAGAAACTGAAGATGTATCTTAAGCATTAGACTTTTTTCAAACAATGTTTTATTCAAAACTTGAATGCTCAAACTGATGACTTTTAAGAATATGTTATGGTGAAAGTCAGCAAAAACTAAAGAGAAAAAAACTAAAATATGTTGATTGCAAAATATGTTATTGTATACCCATGAACTATCAATATCTGGCTGAAGCATATTAGGCTGCTATTACAATCACAGTTTTTTTGCACATAGCCTTGGTGCAATTTTCACCAATTGTTCTTGGAAGTTTTCCTCAGGCTCTATCAAGTTGCTTAGGGATTGCTTATGCTCAGCAACTTTTCAAGTCTTCCCAAAGATTCTCAAAGCAGTCAAGTCAGGACTTTGACTGGGCCACTCAAGGATGCTGTATTTAGTTGGCACTCCTTTGACTTGTTCTTTGGGTCATTCTTCTGCTGCATTGTGAATTTTTGTACCAGTTCAAGGTGTTAAGCAGACTGAAGAACTTCTCCCCCTCCCCTCCAAGGCAGATACTGTACAGTGCACATGTTAGCAAGTTGGTGATTTCCCCGTGCTATTGCAGGAAGCCCTTCTAAAAAAATGTTACAAAAACACAAGCCTAATAATCAAAAACCAATGGGCAAGCAAAAGTTAAAACTGGGCTGGGACAGTTCAATCAAGATAACACATCCAAATTGCAAAGGCAGAAACAAGGTCCGAAACTAGCTAGAGTCCAGGAAGCAACAAAGAGATCAAACCAAAAGAAAAAGGGTACGCGCACTAGGGAGCTCCAAAGAGAAACCGAAATAGTAAGCGATGGTAAGGAAAAAGAGGAGGGTTAAAGTAGTGACGGGAGTGATAGAAAGATTATTTGCGGAGTGAGCATCTGTTTAAGTGGGTGCACGTGGGAAAGTGAAGGTGTTTCTTAGAACATGGTGGACCGTGTGAGTGCATGCAGAATATTTTGCATTTAGATTAAATGTTCCACTTTTGTCTTATCTGATCACAAAACAAATTTTGCCAGATGTTTGCAGAAACACTTAAATGCTTAGTTGAAAACTCCTTGCAGGATATGGGAGTTTTTTTAGTAACAGCTTCTTTCTTGCCTCTCAGCTATTGAACTCTGTAGTTTTATTAAAGATGTTGTTGTTGGCCTCATGTTGATATCCATGACCAGATACCTTTTTGTCCTACTTCTATTTAGCTAGTGCATACTTGATATGGTGTCTGGGTAGTACAGTACATCTTCCACTTCTTAATCATCGACTTTCTATTGCTCAAGGGGATAATAATTTTACTGAATTTATTAAAACCTTTCTCTTTGTGCCTTTCTGCTACTTTATCAATGAGTTGCCTTTAAGGCTCATTGGTCTTCATAGTTAAGTCTTTGCTTGAAATTCCCTACCTGTGTGAAGGAACCTAGAGAAAGATGTACGGTATTTATTCTGAAATTATGTGAAAAACTATTATTTTACAGAGACAAAGGACACTCAACTAATTGTGTGGCTCATTTAGATAATTTCGTGCATCACATTAATTTAGCTTTGCCACAGCAAGGGGTTTTAATACTTATGCAGTCATGATTTTCCATTTTTCTTTCATATTAATCTATTAACGTCTAACTTTTTGTTTTTTGCTTTGAATGTGTTGAGTGGGTTGTGTAAATGAAACAAATATTAATTGCTACTTCAATGTGTCATGACTGCAAGCTTCAAAGCAACAAAATGTAAAAACAATAGACCGAATAAAACTGTACAGTACATAAAGTGGTATCTCTTAAACCTAAGACAAAGGACAAATATATTGAAAATAAATATATGTAAAGTACCTTATGTTAAATAACATAAGGTACTTCACATATATTTATTTTCAATATATTTTTTAATATGTGTAATTTTTGTATATGTGTCTGTATTAAATACAGACATACAATATATACATTTATACTACATTGTAAGCAGTAGTGGATGCACGCAACATATTTTTTCCTTTGTTTGATGCCTTGAACATAAAAGCAAATAGCAAAGGTCATTTCATAAAAATAGCAAAAGGAAAACAACCTGAAATGAAATGAGCATGAGCACTTTTTATCATCTTTTATCAAATGTCAAGAGTTGTAGCATTTAAAACCTATGATATACAGTATGGTATTGTTGAATTTATAATGCAATACCTGTTATTGTTTTGTATATCTAAAATCTTGCGTTTGTTTTGGACAAAAGTCTTTTTCAAAGTTTTTGGCTTTCAAGTCCCATTTTAACATCTCACCCAGCAGAAGTGCTATGCAGCAAAAAAAACGTATTGAAGCTATTGATTGCTTCCTAAAAAAAAGCTAGAACATGAAACAAATCTAAAAGGTCAAGCCCACAAAGCTTAGTGTGCTTAAATAAAAAAATGTATTTTGCATTTGAGCAAAATAATTTAATTTCATATAATGAATATAAACATCTTCAATTTTGTCTATTGTGTGGTAAGTAAACACGTATAATTTAAGGTGGCATTGTAATACTCAGTTTTAACCATTGTCTGTTTCATCCCTGAAATATAAACAAACTTAATTCTGGGATATTTAGTTGGATATTACTTGTTTTGGCATCTTCAATATAATTCAATATTAATGAGTGATCGTGATGCATTTGAGTGACCTCAGAAGCAGTAAATCATTTGAGAGTTTATCGGGCACTGGGGATTTAATCTGTAATCTGAATATCAAGTCTAGTGAAAAGTATAGAATGGAAAATATGTTTCCCAATTATCAAGAGAAAAAAATGCTAATTTACTCCAATGGATAAAAATATTGAATTTGTTATTTAGGAGTAGATTGTTATCTGATTTCTTGATAGTCATGTCTTCTTCAACAGTGGCCTAAGAGGGCTTACACAAATAGCCAGAACTGCTAAAGAACTTCTAAATTCTACAGTATATATAGTGAGTTTGTTGCTGTCCAACAAACTGGTAACAGATATTTGTCATCAAAATGAAAAAATCCAACACTTGGGAACATTCTGCTTGTTTGGTAGCTAAAGTATGATCATGAAAGCCAAGGAATCATCTCCATAGAGACTCAGTGCTGTGCACTCTGTGTTCATAGTTCATTTATAACATAGTTGGTTTTATGAACTGGCAGAAATGTTAATTTTAAAATCATGCCTGTCTACAGCCCATCAGTTAATCGAATGCATGTAGAAACATGGAGTATAATGATGATAGGATGATGATTTCTACTACTTTTATTCCTACTGATATTGTTACTACAGCACTAGAGTAGGAACAAGTATTCATGCAGTATATCAACATTTGGTTTACCTAAACTGAGCAGTTTGCAAGGCCCCAATGTTTTACCACAAATCTGCTGGATTGTTCAAGAATCTAATATAAAACAGGGTACATCAAAGCTACAGAGGCGCTGTCTCCATGGTAACATACTATGTAACAACTTTTTAGTGGGAAATGCTCGCCATATCTCTTGTATGAATGGCTTTTCTCATCTGTCAGCTGAAATGCACTCCTGAATGTCTTTATGTATTATTCTGTCATAGCTACTGTTACATGTCCAAATACTTTCACCTCTTTTACAAAACAGGTGAATGCTTATCCTTTTTAGCAAAGAGATCTGTGCAATCTTCATAACTTTAAGGAGCATACACTTTCATGGATTGTTTTACTATTCTTCAGAATTGTTTCCTTATTTTCATCAGACGAAAGAGTTTTACAAACTTATGTATGTGCCTGGATGTGGATTTACAGTATGTAAGATATGAAACCTGCATCTTATATAGTAGCGCTTGTGTCAACAAAAGAAACCAAATTTGGTTTTATTCCGACCTAAAATTAAATTTAATGATGGTAATACTTATTCTTTACATGTTCAAATGCATCATTTGTATCACACTATGAAATAAATAAGGTCTTGAATAATCCATTATAATTATTACTACTACAGCCTCATTAATTGCATTTTACTAAGCCTTAGCTGTCTTAGAGAAGTCAGTGCCTTAGAAAGAAAGGTAAGAGTGCTTTTAAGTGTTTCCTACCACACACATCAATAATTTAGTGTATACATTGCTTCTCACTTTGAAATCTTTACTGATATGGATGCTGTAAAAATACTTCAATAATTTACCATCTGCTTTGGGAAAAACTAAAATTGTATCCAATGTGAGAACTTTAAGTACTGGGACGTAAGGCACAGATGCATGCTGTTCAAAAGACAATTAATTTAAGGTTTGCTGGTGGTTCCTCTTTGAGATATTCCCTGAATAATTCAGTGTGTTCAGAAAATGCATCCCATTTATCTTCACAGGTATCATTGCAGTAGTTTGTAACAAAATCCATTTTTCCTCCATACAGCTAGTCCAAAATGTGTTTTACTTAACTTTATCAGCAAAATTTGAATGATCTAAAAATGCAATAATTTTAAAATGCTATTGTTAACACCTTCTGTACACAAGGATGCTTATCTTCAGGGAGATAGGAATATTTAACTTTTAGGAGTTTTAGGAGGAGCCTTCACTGGAAAAAAATAATCTATAGAAATTAAGAAAGGCTTCTTCCTGGTATATTTATTGTTTTTAATATACATCCACAATTTCTTAATTTTTGCCTTTGTATATCACTTCATAGAGATCTATTTACTATACACTGATAACCACAAACAAGTGTAGAAGTTTGTTTTGATGCCTGTTTTGTTACTTATTTTCATTTTTGTACAGTGAAAAATTCAAAGCAACCAATGAAAAATATCACATAAATAATGATGCACTATTTCTAATAATAGAAAGTTATTTTTCAGTGAGTCGTTAAACTACCCATATCTAGTTTATAAAGTAGTTCAACATGAAAAATATAAAGTACAATATAAGAAACATGGGTATTGCACATTACTTTGCACATTTAAATAGCTGAGACAGATATGTTTAAACACAGTATGAACTAAGGGACATAAATAGTTCTATATATAGAAAGTTGAGATAATATTTGTTTCTGATATGAAGATGTTGTCTTTTTAGCTGAAGGTTTTCTATTAATGTAGTATGTAACAGATATGTAGATGCCATTTTGCAGCATGGTTTAAAAGGTTTTGAATCAAATCATTATCCCAGCATAAATTAGCAGGTTTTAAAGGAGTCTTGTGGTATAATAAGAAGGTGAGACAGGAAGTTGAAAAAAATCTACATTCAGTGTTATTAAAAGATATTAATATTCACTGATTCTGTGAATATACTCATAGGGGCATTGCAGCTATTTCTATGGAAACAACTTGGATCTCAGAAGTGACACCCACTTATCCAAGGAAGTACATTTTATGTTATAATGTGAGCATTACAATTGAAAGGGAATGACATTCTGACATTTTATATCCGTATTTTATTTGACATTTTTACCATTAATAAATAAGAAAATTCAGATTTTTAACATGTGCAGTATATAAGGGTAACCTTGAAGGCTATAGCCATATTGCAGTTATCCTGGGTTTAAGATTTGGTCCAGTTTACATTAAAATATTTGCTTAATATTAAAAAATTAAATTTCCATAATTAGCCTTTTTAAATGTGTACAAATATCCAAATATGTATAGCTTGGGTTTTTATTTATGTATAGCTTTATTTGAATTACTTAAGCATTTTTTTAATTTTACATACAGTACATTGTGCAGAGCCTTGCAAAAGTGTTCAGACCCTTGCACAGTTACCACATTGCTTTAAAGCTCCCAGTCATGACACTTTAAAGGAGCAATACATGTTTGTTATATTATCTACAGCAACCTGCTCCACACTTTCAAAACAAAAAAAAACCAAAAAGAAGTAAATAGATACTATTTTGAGAAAAATGGAAAGGTCATGATTGCATAAATATTCAAACCCTTTGCTGTGGAAAACCTAAATTAACTTAGGTGCAAAAAATTATCTTAACGAGCCTCACAATTAGTTGATTGGTCTCTGTCTGTGTGCAATAATAGTAATTTTCATGATTTCAGAATAAAAGCACCTGGCTCTGAGAGGTTCTATGAAGACGAAGGAGCTTTCAAAGCCCATCAGGGATAAAGCAGTTGAAAAGCTCAGATCAAGTGAAGAGTACAAAAATATTGTTATCCCTGTGAGCATAAGTGTACTCAATCATCAAGAAATGGATGGTGCATTGTCCCAACTAGATTTTAATTAGAAGCCATTCCAAAGATGAAACTGATGAGGGATGCCATTTTGACATCAATGGCAACTTTTAAAGAGCTGTAGAATTCAATGGCTGAAATGGGAGAATATGTGCATCAGGCAACAATATCCCAGTCACTCACAAAACCTAGAATGGAAAACTGTCTTATATCCTGCTTGGAGTTTGAAGCAAAGCACCCAAGCATCAAATTGGAAGTTTAGCACGGTGGATGGGGCCATGGGTATGTTTCTCCTATTCAGGAACTAGGAAGCTTTTTCAGAATGAAGAAAAACAAGCAGAGCAAACTACAGGAAAATATTACAGGCAAACTTCTCGTCCTTTTAGCAGGACAATGATCCAAAGCATAGGCCAAAAAAATACTGGAGTCGTTTGATGAAGAAAGTGAATGTGCTTGAGTGCCCATGTCAAAATGTTGACTTGAATCTTGTTGGCAATCTGTTGAAAGAATGTTCCTGTCCATAAATGATCCGTAAGTAAGAGGGTGATCTTGGACACATCTGCTGAGAAGAATGGGAAAAGACTGCAACAAGCCAGTGTACAAAATCAGTAAACATTTATTCAATAAGAACTGCTGTCAAGGGTGCTATCACCAAATATCAAGTTTTGAATAACATATTTAGGTTAAAAAAATGTGTGTATTAATGTTTAATTTCACAAAATTCACAACACCATTTTTTGGCATCTTGGAATTAACTAAAAAAAGAACCACCTTTATTCGTCATTTACATTTCATGTACATGGAATTTACTCTGATGTACATGGTGCTGCAAGATATTCTTTATATATTATACACAAACAAGACAAAAGACATTAAGACACATACAGTACTGTATAACTAGGAATTCTGGTTAACCAAAATGACATCCCTATGAAATAAGCTGTTCAAATACTTGATGTTTCTGGTTTTAATAGACAGGTGGTGTCTTCCTAAGGTAAGTTTATGAAACAGGTTGTAGCTTGGGTGGGAGGGTTCATCAGCAGTCTTCCCTGTCTGCTTCTTTGCTCTGGAATTCTACAAATCATCAAATGGAGGGCAGATGATAGCACAAAGCAAACAACACAAATCAGTTTGCTTTTAGAGCAAGCAGAGGCATTGCCGAACTGAACAGTTATAAAGTCAGTCAGTATGCTTTCAATAATGGTTCTATAAAACTGCATTAGAATTGAGATATGAGAACCTGATATTGTCCTGGATCCTCCTGGTTTTAATATGCGAGTAGTATTAATATATTTAATTTTATGTTATTAGTACTATTTGCTTACCAGTTCCTTGAATATACAAATTACTATATATAATTTTGTGCACAGTAGTTGCATATTTTAGCATCATTTCCAGCCTGTCATTCCCCACACCACCAACACAGAACCAGGACTGTTACAAAAACAACACCACATTGAGATGCTGATGCTCAGTAGAGGGTATCCTGTGAAAAATCTAGTGAGTGAGTCTTTCACTACCCCCTGCCCCTGTACCCTCTACCGAGCATCAGCATCTCAAAGTGGGGTTGTTTTTGTAACCGTCCTGATTCTGTGTTGGTGGTGTGGGGAATGACAGGCTGGAAATGACTTCACAGGCTCTAGACTGACAGTTTTATTGCCCTGTTCGTTACAATGGGGCATGCTAATCATGGAGGTGTTGATAACAGTTGATCAATGTTATTTTAATTAACTTAAAGCCATACATTAGTATTTTAATGATCATATAAGGAAGGGTTACTTATGTGTTTTAACTATGTGACTATATATGACTATATATACTGTATACTATGTAACTACTGTATATATACTGTATACAGTATTGTGACGTGATAGGGGGTGGATTTGGTTACATGCAAATTTGGCTATTCTCGACAGTTCTTTGTTCTGAACTTTTGCGAATGTCGATACCCTACTGTATATGATTAATAAGATAGTTAAATAGGAACCCATGCTTTGTGATATCCTTGGACACCTTAATTATTTTTTCCCAACAAATAAAAGATAGAAAAAGAGAGATTTACTGTATGCATGTTGAAGCCATTAGTCAAATCTGAAATTTACAAACCAGAACTTGAACTATAGGGTCAGGACTCTGAAAACCTCACTGTGCCTGTCAAGCTATGATTCTAGCTCTGTCTAAAGATGTGAGAGAGTATTTGAATTTCACTCACAAAAACCAAGGCGTATATTTCTTCTGGTGACAAAGTGGGTGCCTGCCTTCATGAGCTTCTTTACAAGGATATTATCATTGATCCTGTGTTGTCAGCATCACAGTAAGCAATCGATCAAAAGAAGATAGTAGCAGGAGGTGGTCACAGCGTAGTGGCCTGTGGCCTAGCTTTTCACAGCAGAGGTCACTGTGGAGTGCAGACAAGAACATTCTCCTCACTTATTACATAAGATGAACTGAAAAGGGAAATAAAGTAATTGCTCCATCTGCAAAAGCAAAATACAAAAGTAAGCAAGAGCAGGTTTAAACATAAAAACCTCCATAATTCTAACAACTAATGGCATTTTATGAAATTAGAGTCTGGATAGGACTTAAAGCTGTAACATTTTCTATTTTTGATGGCTGATTCATGATTAATGAGTTTTCAATCTGTGACAATGACTTTATATTGACACGAAGACTAAATTAATAAAATATCTGTTTTAAGCTGTTTGCCTATTTTTTGATGTTTCTCTTGATAGCAAGGACTTCAACTGTCATTTCAGAAAAATAAACTAAAGCAGCCATTTCTATGAGCCGCACCATTCTGTGGAGCTAAAAAAAAAGATAAATGAGAGCTGGTTTAAATTATTGATGATTATAATATGTGATATAAAAGACCTTTGATTTACAGAGCAGCAGTGCTGCAAGTAAATTCTCACTTGTTAAAAAGCTTTATTGGAGTATATCTTTTTTCTGTCTAGAATCTATAGAAATACAGTGCAATATTTAGTTCACACAGCAACAATATATTGTTGCTCTAATAAAAGCATACCTGTAGAGTATTATATATATGTTACGGAATGGAAAAATGTCCTTTATTTTGGAGAAAAATAAACAAATGGCTGCTGAACTCTGAGTTTAAATTTCAATAATGTTTTGCAATGTCCTTTTTGCTTCAGAAGTTAAACAGAATTTTATTTTCCTTAGAAAAACATTCTATTATTAAAGTTCAATAAGAAAAATGGTTTTAGCATATTGTCATTTGGAATGCTAAGCAGGTAAACATGAATCTAAATTTGTATCTTTTTATTATCTTTATTTTTTATTCTTTATCAAATATGATTACTTTCCATGGTGCTACAAGAGACCTGCTCTATTTTAGATCTCAGCAGCATATAATATCTGTAACATTTAAATATTTATAATCTGGATGCTTTTCAATCTTATAGTCTTCACTTTGATTAAAGACTGAATTGCAATCACTAGGGAAATAAGTAAGTTATGCAAAAGGTTGATTTGGTTTCCAATGCTGTTACAGAGCATTTTTTTTCTACAGATTACAGTGCTGAAGTCTGAAATACACAATGCCATGTGACTAAGACATTTATTTCAGGTGTATCTTGTTTAAATTGCAAATTTAAGAGTGCATTACAGTAATGCTGCTTTGTGAGTGTAGCCTGAAGCAGCAGTTATTCAAAAATATAGTGAAATATATGCAAAAATAAAATTTAAACAGAAATCATGTCCGAATGCTGTACCTTTAACCTGCAAAAATTGAATGCAGCATTTGAACCAGAAGCTCTTTAATAGCTTTTTGAAATGGTGATACAGAATTCATTTTAAAGCATGTTGGGCTGTATATGTTATTGCCTTCAGGAGAGGTCTGATACAAAGAAAAATCAGAATACATCCAGATTGTATATCTATTATGCATTACAGTACATCCTCTTTTTTGTAGACTTACCATGCTTATGCATCTACTGTATGTGAACATTAAAAGATGATTTTCTTAAAAGATAATGCCTAAGCCAAAATATATCTTAGAAAAGCTACAAACTCATATTGAACTATAATGTCTCAGAGTGGGTCATGAAACCTGTTGTCAACACATACTGTAATTCTGAATTGTTGATAGTCTATAACCATAAGCAGAAAGTCTGATCTATATAAAATATGCTTTGTTACACCAAGAAAAACTGAAGTGTGCTTCTTTCTCTTTCCTGAGCATTAATGTATCAATTCTCATTCAGAAATGACCAGTTAATCTTTGTTTGACAGTAACATGTAAACTCAAGAGATCACATCATCAAGCATCATCAAAGATTTTCAGTCAATAGACTAACACTGATGTTCCAAGGACATATGACCCCTGCAATGTACAATAACTTAATTTTGAAGCAATATTACATCCTTCTGCTACAGTATATAATGTTGTGTACTCAAAATGATTTAAATAAAAATGAAAAAAGACTTACAGTACGTACTAACTTAATTTCCTAAATAAGAGTTGACTCACTAACATCTGAAAGGCAGAAAAGTAAAATTGTATTTTATTTAAGGACCTTGGTTAACTGTTTAGAAAGGAGAAATGAAGTATGGAAGAAACTGACCTTGCTGGATTTTCTGTTGTTTTTTGCTTGCAGAGAGAGATTCACCTTGTAGTGTCCTGCTCTTGCCTTGGGGTCATAAGGATAAATCTGAAACTTGCTGAATTTTATTTTAGCACTCAAGCACCTACTTTACCTTCCCCATTTTTTATTGTACAGTACCTAATCTTAGTTTGTTTCGAGAAGGTAGTTTTCAAATAGTACTGTTTGAGTGGTTTGCATTAACCCAGAAAGAAAATATCATATACAGTACAGTATACTGTGCTTTGAAAAAACATTCACTCCCTTCCTGTATGGTATCATGTTGTTTAATTGAAAATGTGTACAACTTGCAAACTTCCTTAAGCTCTTTCTTATGTTACAGTAATTTCGCTACATCAGTTTTCACAATTGCCAGATTTGCAAGATCCAAGATTCAATTTGGACTAATCCTCTAAGGGACATTTACTTTTTTGTTGTTAAGACAACACAGTGTAGCTTTGGCCTTATGCCTTGGGTCATAGTCCTGCTGAAAGGTGAATTTTTGTCCATATTTTTGACTTGCACTTTAACAACTGTCCCAATTCAGCAAACTGAACCAAGTTTTTCTCTAAGATTTATCTGTACTTTGCTACATCCATTCAGACATGACAGGCTTCCCAGACCCTGCTCATGACAAACAGCACTGCATCCTCTAACATTATCCAGGATAACTTGGTTATAATGGCAGCTCACACCATCCCTAGCACTTTTGTATTAGCTCCAGTTCAGCTTGTCTACACTGTTCCATGGTGCTGCACTTCATCCTTATTGACCCTGGCAAATAGACAGCTGCACAACACCTGTGATGTCCTCAGTACAAACTAAGCAGTGTTTTTCTCAAGCACACTGAATCCTACAGGCCTGTAAACCACCTCAATCCATTTCTAACAAGGACTGTCCTCTGTAATTCCCAAACATCCTCTCTCCTTTCTGGAGCCTACATACAGCCTTATACCATTTTCCCAGGTCACTTTATAATGCTCTTAATTAGCCCAGTAATCCATTTCAAGCAAACCTCTCCTACTGACTAACACATTCCATGTGTAGAATTTAACTCCATTTCATTGTTAATTGCTTCTCCAGATTAGGTGTGTCTCAGGTTCACACAATTGACAGGTGGCAATCCTGGCTCAAGGCACCTCCACTGGGTCTGGTTTAGCCAAAATGGCAGCTTTTTCACACAGACACCTCACAAAATGATGGATCCATTTAATCTAGTCACTTTTTTACACTTCTTGCATCGGACGTTTTCAACACTGCCATTTCAGTAATTATCACCCACACCTGCATCTGCTTATCATTAAGACTACCATTTAAACCAGTTTTCCTATCTGTTCACTGTTCAGTCTCTTTGTTCGAGACTAACAGGTTTATTTTTTTTCCTCAGTCTGAACTCTGGAATATACCTGGTTATTCTGCCATGTGCTGACTTTGCAGCAGTAATATACATGTATTCTTATAAAGGGGGGTTACAAAAATGGTGAATATGGGAAACTGACCGAGTGGATTAAATCAATAAATAAATTAAATGATTAAAAACCCCAACATGTAAAGATTTTTGCAAAGAATATATGCAAGCTGTTTGTATAGTTAGTGGAAGATGATTTGTTTTCTCTGGTACAACTTTCGTGAAAAGAGTAATAACTCAGACACTTAGTTGAACAGATACTTATTAATAATGACAATACAAACACTAAACTACATGCAACATAAATGTACAAAACACAAGTTACACTATTTACAAATAAGACACCTACTAGAGACCTACTTTCCTAACCACCTAAAAATGAAACAACTAACCAGGAGAGGCTTTTAACTGAGGGAATCTTTACAAATCAGAGTCACTAACAACAGAATAGAAAGCTGTCTTATCAAGGTTTAAATACTTATCTCCATACTGAACTTTCCAGATGATCTGGACAAGGAGCTCTCACCTACCAATATCTTTCTGGGGTCTGGTCTGTTGTGTTCCCCAGCTCTGCTTCATCATCCTCTTATATGGTGTCTTTCTGGACTGTTGATTGACACTTAATCATTTACCCAGAACTAAATCAATTAAGGTAATGATTGTTTTTACCACTGAATCTGGACCTCCTACATCTCAGCCAAACATCTCTTTGCTTTGAAGCTGCGATTTTGACATAAGCCAGGTTACTTAAATTGCTAGTGACACTTGCATAGTCATCTGTAGCTGTAACAGTATAGTACCCAAAACTAAATGTGATCTTACTAGTGAATTGTACAATGTTAACATAACATCACTTATTTTGTTTTCCTTCTTATTATTGTCTAGAACATGGAAATATGAACATCTAAGTCTTTTTCATAGGTATCTTCTTTAAGTTCAGTGTTATATACGTTACTCAGTTTCAGCTCCTGACATTCTAGCAGACTTTCCAAAACTCTGTGAAAAATTAAAATCTCCCATTATGACCACATCATTTTTTACAGATCATCCCTGAGTCCATTATATAAGTCTGCATTGCAATTAATACCTAGATTGTACTTCTAATACAATGCACTTTGAATGCTTGTTTTTTTTAGATTTCTGACCCATGTAGGCTAGAAACTCCTTGATTCATCTCATTAAGTTTCTGTGTCTGAATGATCATGTGTGTGTGTATTGTTATGCTTTCACTACTCTCATTTCTCCTGTCTCTTTGGAATGTATTCATTGTGTATTGCATATTCATTAATTGTTGTATTTGTCACCATCACTGTCTGTTAACCATGCTTCAGTGATTCCAGTTGCATCATAATCACCTGCTAATATGTCAGCTTCTATTTCTATTACTACAGTATGTTCCTAAAATCCACACGACATGGGAATGTTCTGGTCCAGCTAATAGGTTTGGCAGTGATATCTCATGCCTCTTATGAGTCAATTGAGCTGCACCCGAGGTATTCATTAACATTTGTCTAGACAGCTTTGTCTCAAACACAGCCCATGGGCATCAAAGGAACTATTGCTACCTAATGTGAGATGTACTGTAGATATTTTTCCTGTGTAACAACATGTGCTGTCTTCTTAGAAAATCTGTCAGCACCATTTTGTTCAAAGGGCATGACATGGCCTGCAATGATTTTCCCTTGGTAGCACGTAACAATGTGACCCTGGCAAATGAACAGGAGATTAGTTCTGCATCTCATATAGATAGGACTCATCAACATTATTTAGACATGTCTGTATTAATCTTAAAGAACCATTAAAAATAAGCCGTCACTGATATAAAATCATCATAAGTCTTCTATATTAGAATATTATGTGCAACACATTGTTCAGGAAAAAGAGGATATTAGTATATTTAATGACTTTCAAAGGGTGTATATGGAGAAAACCCATCAGCTATGACAGAGTAAAATCTGCAAACATCGAACTAATGAGAAATTGCTGCAATAAAGTTGTTATGCTTGATATTTGTATGAGCATTGGCTGAATCTGAGTAACTAAGTGACTAGAACTTGTACATAATATGATGATTAAGACAGGTTGGCATTTGGCCTAGAAGTATTCCTCTACTCTGGTAGTCAGAGCTCTGGCAACAGTTTGTCAGGAATTAAGAACAAATTACATTACATCACATTACATTACATTACAATTATATTACATCACAGTGGCCACAGGGGTAATAAAATTACTACAATGGTTAAAAATAGTGACTTCCTGAGTTTAAAGAATGTTTCAAAAATGTATTCCAATGTGTCTATTTTTTGTATATAATATATTTATATTTCCAATGACATCTAATTGTTTTTGCTATTACCAATACTGAAAATGACTGAAATTGCAAACACTGATCTAATATTAAGACTAATATTATTTTATATATTGGCACTTGCTCTTTACCTTTTTTTCTAGGGATAAAAACTAAGGTTGAATTATGTGGTATGGAATGTCCATATAATTTGTAGTAGGGCCATGGCTCCATTGGTGGCATCTCAACAAATTAGAAGCATGCTTTAGGTCATCATTCTTTTGTGGTTTTCTTCATTTACTGCACATCTGTTTCGAAAGTTCACTATTATAATTTACCAACTGTAAGTGTGAAAATAATTGACATGGCAATTTTGGGTATATACTGTATATTTGGGTTTTAAGATGTAATTGTATGAAGATCCAGAGAAGATATTGTAAACTCTTCAAGTCACGTTATTGATTTCAATTTAGAAATACAGTGACAATTGTGTATCACAACAAAATGTGGAAATTATAGAATCACTGACTACAGTTATAAATAATCAATTATTCAAGAACTTTCTATTTTATTCGTATGAATATTTAGAAATCAAAGCAAGAGTCATAGTTTGAGCATAATAGTTCAGACATAGCCTAAATTAAGTAATTTAAACAATTTATACTTGTACTGTCAAGCAGTAGATCACAACGGACCAAGTGCCTTAAGGGCTCATTGAGTTTAAGTCTGCCAGGGTGTCATCAACTTGCTATAGAACAGTGACCTCTCTGGCCTGCAATGCACTTGTGAGCTTGTACGATTACTAATGAGAGATGCACCACTTGAATTGTGATTGCCTGAGACAAACTCATGCTTCCAGAGGAGATCACACACAGTTACCCTTTAAGTCATGCTTGTATGAGGCTGTAGCAGGAAGTCAAACTGAAAAAGAATTTGTGATTCCAAATTAGGGAGATACTGTATAACATGAAAACCAATTAATTTCATATCTAAAGTTTTGTGAAAAATGAGTTCTGCTATTGACTGCATAATATATTTTAGACTCATGTAGATTTTTACAAAGACAGACATTTCCATTAATACTTTAAATTAAATGGGATAATTGCAACATCATTCTAATGACTTTTCATTGTACTTACCTCAATTTCTTCTTTGCATCTTTAGTCTTTTTTTTTAATTTTTTCTTTTCGAACCATGAATGTCGTTTTCACCTTGCAAGGTCTTGAATGAAAAAAAAAACATTTTATTCAGGAGTTACTGGAGAAAAAATAGCTTAAAATGATGTTTATTAAAATCAGAAACTGACAGAGACTTGCAATTAATAATAGACTTTCTCACTCATTCTACATGAAGATAGGTGATACTTATTAAAAATCTTTGGACCACTGATTTTACCTTATTTTTATTTAATCTTTGACACCTGCCTCATTACTTATCATAAGACAAAGAAAAACAGAGTAAGAAATAAGGTAATGAAATTCAGTGAGAATGATGTATCAGTCAAACTACAGTTTTTGTAATATTTGATTTCTGAATCTGTGATTATTGACATTCCTGAATAATTTCTGCCACAATAAATGCTTTTTGTAATACATTTCAACTGCCTCATAATCTGTCTTGTGAAAGTGCGTATATCAGTGTGATTGCTTTTGTAGTATTGTAGCAGACATTTACAATGAACTATAATGTGAAATTCTGAATATATGAGTTCTTTTTCTATGGATAGATATATTTAAGGTATATTGATAAGAACAATATCATATGATGTCAATGTTTAACTACTGATGATAGCCTCTGTCTCTCGTGAATCATTTAAATAATAAAACTCTTTTCACATTATGTTAACTTTTAAGCATCAAATGATTACTACAAGCTTCTGAAGCTGTCTAATTTGTTAATTCTTCCTGTACCATATTGCATTGTCATTCTTTTTTCTGTACAACTTGACCAAAGTGTGTTTTTATTTTGAAAGACATTCATACAAAGGTCATCAGCATACAGTGCAAATTAAATTTATTTAATGTTATTATTTAAATTAGAGGTACGTGAGGGTTCTCTGGTGAATGTCCTTAAGACACAAAAAATGTCTTCAACCAAATGTTTACTTCTTCAAGGTCATCACTTATTTGAGTTCTTGTATAGATATCCAAGTGAATATTTGTTGTACCTTCCACAACCTTTCTCCTCTGGACAGCAAATATAGTATGTGGCTTTTAAGACAGCAATTTTCCAAGATTTTAATATTAAATTAATCACATTAGTCATTGTGAGGGGATAGTCATTTCATTCAGAATTAGTTGATAATATAATTTCTAATATACATTTCTATTATAAATAGTATATTTATTATATCGTACAGTAAATGTGTGTACAGTACAGGTTACTATTTGGATATGCGATATGGAGGAGTATGATTACAACTGTCAACCAAGCAAGTTTTGCCTGTGAACATGAATTGAATGAAGTGGTTAGAAAATGGATGGATGTATCAGTGTCATCACAGCTGATTATGAAATAACAGATGACATACTGTATGCTCAGTATACATTATCATAAACAGTATGGTGAAAGGTGTATGTTTGATAACTACTGTAGAAATTTATTCAGATTTATATTATATTATTTGTAAATCTCCCCAACTAACATTTGTAATTTATATATTCACTGTTTTATTCAAGGCCGATTATTATACATGCAAATTAAACTGTCTATTTGTAATGAAGCAGCGGTGTCTCTGAACCTTCTGTGTTCATTTTTGCTGTGGGTGTGTGACTAAGGGACAAGTCAGAAAGAGAAAAAGAACAAGCATTCACAAGAAGCAGAGAGAGAGTGAGATTTGTTGCAGCTGTGGGCGGAAAAACTTGGGTAATGACGTTGGCTAGGTTTTAGGGTTATACCCTATAACCAGGCTCATATAGGTTTACGGTTAAACCAGGGGAAAAGATTATACAGTAGTTCCCCACAGGTCTTAGGGGAGCAGTGGGTTGCTTTCATGTTGGTTAAAAAGAGAAAAGCATGGTTCATTTTCCCATACAGTATAGGTTAGGTTAAAAGGAAGCATGGCAGTGCTATGCCATCAGTAAGCATTAGGGTTTAAATAGAATCCAGTAAGGTAAGATCCAGTGTGGACCAAGATAAGGTTTGGAAGGTTATTTACACCAGGGTTAGTCCAGCTTCAGCCTTTTCCACAGTTCCCCAATGTTAATAGTGACAGGTTTACTTAGGTTACAGGAAAGTGGGTGCAGGGATCCTTTAACAGGGACCTTATGTAATCAATACCATTTTGCAAGAGGACCCGCCACACTGAAGTATTCTAATGGGTGAATTAGCAATTTAAACAAAAAGGTGTGACAGTCACGGTTCCGCGCGGGGTCATGTCCCCCGCTGCCCATTCCGGCCCCCACACCTGGGGCGCGAACCCGGGTCTCCGGCGTAACGCAACAGGGCACCAACCCTGTGAGCTAAAGGAGACCTCCCTCAGCCCAGGCAGCTGAGGACCCTGATTCGCGCAGTGAGGGCACTGACGTCACCACACTAGCTCCACTACACCGGCATGGCTTTAAACAACACAATAATTATTTTTCTTGTAATTTCATTATTTGTTTAAAATAACATTTTAAGTAAGCATTGATAGTGAGTTGGATTTGTACTTATAAATTATATTGAGCACTAATTCTTTAAAAAAGGAATTCTGTGCGGTGGGTTTTTAACACAATGTATGGTAAAGTCAATATTTAAAGGCTTGTGAAACATGCCAGATGATTAACCCATATGCCTTTACAACTGTATCCTTTTCTTAACATGACATTTGATTCAAGACCTTGATTTGCCCAGAAAATTGTGAGGATGACAAAGCTAATCGACAGGTATATTTCACGCATTGTTATCCATGTAATCATGTGTAAAATGGAATGTTTATGTGTTCTGCTTGTCTTCATATATATTAACATTTCTCCCACAAATAATGTCATGGATGGGGGGGCTTTACTGCTTATTACTTATTACTCTGCAGCTAAAGGCGTATTATGGTGCTAAATTCATTCAAAGCTAACACGCTTACTGAGATGGCACAAACATTCAGATATAGAGTGCTGTATGTAGAACTGAACAGCAGAAGCTATCATACAAAAGAAGAAAGGCAGTTCTCACTAAACCATTATCAGATTCATGTTTTTCCCTTTTGTCCTTCATTCTCTCTTTCTCTCTCTCTCCATCTTTCATCCTTCTACCTGAACTACATTTTCCAAACCAGTGCCCCTGCATCTTAACCAGTGTCACATTGCTATTGGAGGAGGCATCCTTACGAAGAGATGTGAAACCAAGATCCTGACTACTTGGTTCCCAAAGATATCATGAATGGAGGTGTTGACCCTGGGGTCTCCACTAAATTTACTTATCTATCAGACCTGCTGTGTAATGGGACTGCTAGTGTAGAAAACTACCACATATCATCCAGGTTGGTGCTGTGCTTCAATGATGGATAAACAGGCTCCTCTGCTCTTTTTAAAGTGCTTTGAGATCCTTTTGGATCTGAGTGGGGAGTGGGGTGAGAGTTATATAAAAGCAAACATATTCATTTTTATATTAATTAATAATATTTTGTTGAAACCATTTCAATATTTATGAGAGAAAAGTACAGAAAAGTATGTTTGCATAAAGCTTAATATACACTAAATGAAATAAGTTTATTTTCTTGTATATGTGAAGGAGAAAGAATTTCAGCTCTTCATTAAATGAAGGTCTTACCTTTTGTCACTCTGTCATCCTTCCAGGATGAGATGACACAGTTATCAAGGTCTCAGGACAAAACACAAGAGAAGAACAATTGTGATCTGTCCATCATGCTTGTTTGAAAGTTTTCAGTGCATTAACCTAAGAATTTCAATAAGTATCTTCTTGAAAGGTGAAAGAGCATCTACAAACTGCATTATTTGTCATGTACACCCTACAATCTCTACATGGAGACATAAATAACCTTCTCACATCACAGAACTTCCTTTATTATTCATTTAAAGTTCTTATATATTCATAGGTCCTCTCAAATTTCTATTTGACCATATGTTGGAGTACGTTTGTTTTTTAAATCACCGATAACCTTTTATTTTCTTCTTACCAGAATACAAACATGTCGAGTGCATTTGGTATCTGACAAGATACAGGTAAACATAAAGCTTGTTTTCAACTGACCTTTCTAGGGCTGTGTTCCGGAAACCTTTCCTTGCATTCACAAGAAGCACTTTTACTTTTAGAACAATATACCTTAACAGAATCATTTGAAACAACAGAAGAACATTGTATTCTTTCAGTTTATGTAACCCGGACAGATGCCCATTTGCATTTTGCATTAATATATTGAAAAAAAAACTTTTATATTTGATTTTCATTCAAATGGTACCATATGGGAGAAGAGACAGTCAATGTGCATGGCAACACGAGCCAGGCCTTATAAACTGTGATGCATTTTCAAAGCATTATGCAGTTTTTAATTAGAGGATTCTCACCCCTAGCCATATGGCATTGCTGTATTTTTCACAAAACTAAAAGGAGAAGATTTGTTTTGTACAAGACCAGTCGTCAAGGGAGGATATGTGACATTAGAATAATGTGCATCTTTTTTTGTAAGTTATTTAACCCTAAACTCAAAAGAAGTTATGATTGTTGCAAAAGACAGAATTTGATTTGATTGTTTTGCTTGTATTAAATTTAAAAAAATGTATACATTTATGCAATAATAATTAATTTCAATATTTATGAGAGAAATGTAGATTTATATAAAGCTTGCTATGCTGCATAAAAAGAGTTCATTTCCTAGTATATAATACGTCAAGAGGAGAAAAACAGTTTTTCATTAAGTGAAGACTAAGCATTAATCTCTTTCATAACCACCCACAAAACACTAAAGAGGTACTGGAATATCCTATAAAAAAGAGCAAAAGGTAATTCCTATTTGCAAGAGACTACATTTTCTACACAAATCATAAAATTCACAAGTAAGAATATTTTTCTTCAATTTTGTATTCCACAGGAACTGTCCCCTAAGACTTTTGCATTTAAAATTAATTGGTAACACAAATATACATTTAAAAATAAATTAAATAATACATATAAAAAACAAACAAATACATGTCTTATAAATACCTTTGCAGTTTTCATTAAATACTTTAAAATTGTTAGTACATTTTTCTGATGTTTACTACACAGATACAATATTCTAAGATATTTAATTAGATTTACTTGAAAAAAATAAAGTCACTGCTTCTCTAGTATTTTTTCTAAATTAATCTTATTCTTAATCTTATTAAAATAAGAAATGCTACCTAAAATTTAAACTTATCTATTAATAACACATCACGGGAAAGAAAATATGGAAGCACTCAATATCATGAGTGACACCAGATCAGCAGATTGCATTGATCTAAGACTTTGTGTATCAAGCTTACAAAAGCAGCCCTAACAGTGCTAAACAGCACTCAAATGTATTTTTCAGACTAAACTGTAAAATTGTGTTTTTGATTGTGATACGACAAAATGGTCAATGTATGATTGAGAAATAGAATGAAATAGATAGATAAGCAAGTATCTATTTACGGTGTTAAAACAAAGATTACACATTACATAGTAAAACTCATAAAGAGGATAACAGTTTATATTATTGTCTATCCATCCACCTATTATCTGATCACAAGGTTACACTATGTACCTTAGTCACAGTAACTCTGAACCTATTTTGGAGTCAGGACTACACCCTGCACAGGACATCATTGGAGGATTTCAATACGGGTCCCCAAACCTCAGCAAAAACTAAGGGGAAAAACAATAATAAAACAACAACAACAACAAAAAACAATTGTATAAATATTCAGACATTGCCCTTTGGCAGCATTTACAACTGCAAGTCATTTGGGGTAAATCTTTACCAAGTTTCCACACCGTCCTTACAGATTTCCTCAAGCAATCTCAGGTTGGCTGGGATTCACTTATGGAAAGAAGCCATTACAGGTTTTCAGTTGGATTCAAGCCTGGACATTGACTAGACAACTCAAGAACATTCACTTTCTTATTCTAATGACACTCCAGCTCAGCCCTGGAATGAAATAGGTTTTTCTCTAAATTTTGACAGTGCTTTGTTCCATCTATTTTATCATGAGAAGCATACCAGCCAGTATTTGTTGATCTATTCTATGTGATCTATTGCTTATACTTCATTTGAAGCTTTTTATTTGATTTGTACCTCCAATTAATCCAGCACTCAAGTGCAATGTTTTGTACTTTGCTTTTCCTATGTTTTAATCTCTAGGTTAAAGGAATCTCAGATTAGGGTTTAGATCACGATTACACCAGTCTTCAGTTAGGCACTGGTTTATTGCAGAATACTCCAATAGTTTGGAGTGACGGTGCTTTCCCAAGGTCATTTGAAAAGAAGCAGTTTGGGGAATGGTTAAATCTCCCAAGGTGAACCTCACAATTTAGACAGACTAGTTTGCAAGTCAGATTTGTAGGAGGAGCTGAAAAGATGTTAATTTTAAGCAGGAAGGCAAAGAATATATAAGCACAGCTGTTTCCCATCTCCAAAATACTGTTTACATACATCAACTAAACTGCATATTTAATCCTTCAAAAATGGCGTTTAATAGTACATCAAAAATAGTGTTTAAACCAGCAGCTTGTGTGACATGTGGAGCATCTTCAAAGCTGAACAACAGCTAAACCACATTTTCAGTAACTGACGCAAAATCCAGGTCTTGAAAGAAGAGGTTAATAGTCTGAAGAATGACTCTGAAGAATGAAGGCGCTGAAAGAGCTCCAAGAGACTGATGAACTGGCAAAACTAACCTTCTTGGATAAGGAGAAAGAGAAAAGCTGGTCCCAGATGGTGAAAGTAATTAAATTTTATCCATCCATCTAAATAATACCACCCAGCATTACAGTACATCACTAAACAAATTCACTCAATGAAGACTCAATGACTCAATCTCTGGTCTTAAATAAGAGTCCAAATTAAGAAGCAGTGGTTGTTTGAGACTTTAAAAATTGCACCAGAGACGGTGAAACAATAGTTTGCTGACTCACTGGAGTTAAGTTGAATGGTATCTTCAATAGAATCACCAGACTCTTACTTAGAGTTGGCAATGACCCAGTCGTGCTGCATATTTGGACATAAAAGAATTTGGATTAAATAGAACACTTTCTATCCATCATAAATGTAAACAACATGGCAAGAAGAGGCAAAACTTTGTTACATGTTTTGTTTCCAATAGGACCTTCTTCTGTTGAAAGAGAATAACGTTGTGTTTTCAAGTAAAGAAATTTGACTCAGTTCAAGTAAAAACAACTTCACAAAGTGAGTTAGTCATTTTCATAGGAATAGCCCTTCTTGAAACACATTATATGTAATGACCCTAACACCTACAACAAAGCTTAGCCTTACAGACATGACACAATCTAATGCGTTCATACATAAAATTACAATAAATGTGTACATATATGATATTATTGTATGTTATTAAAAACAACTTTAATTGAAAAAGAAAAATCCTTTGATTTCAGTGAGGTGAATCCTTTAGAATGTTGCACTATTTGTTGTTTGTTTTTCACCGTAGATAATGCCAGTCTGTGTTTGTGTGCAATCGTTGATAATTCATATTCAGACTTCAGATTTCGTATATACATTTTTGTTTCTAACACAATCATTTTACACTGCTTCTTCACCAAACAGTATCACCTTTCCACCATATTTACACTTGCTAACCATGGTAAGAGTAAATTCACATGAAACAAATTATATCCATTAGCTACAAAGAACACACCAATGATTGTGGTACTGACTGAGTGTGTTCTGCCACATAGCTAAGCTACTCTAGTAGCATGCTAAATAAAAAATATAAACTCTTATCTTTTTATTGGGGTTCCTGCATAAGTACAATATGTACAGTAAGTTGCATACTTTATGTACAGTATGTCTAAAAGAGGTTTCAGGTTCAGGAAAGAGTCTTTGAATCTTTGTAGATCATACCAATAAAAAAACAACCTAAAATAAATTAATAACAAAAAGGAGGAAATCAAAAGCTAAAAAAACAGTTGGTATATCAAATGGTTCAACAAATCACTTATGTAAAAATATGGGAAAAAAGAATGCTTTAGAAAATTAATTCAATAATGAATCACAAACAAAGGTTAAAAAGGATAACAGAAGGAGCCAAGGGAGAAATTTAAAGAATATTGCAGTGGGGTCTAAAATAATTAAAAAAAACGTTCTTTCAGTAGTACAAAAAAAAATCAAACATGAAGTCAAAAATTTCACTTACAGTAGGTGTTCACTAAGGAAGAGGTCAACAACATGCCTCAGGCAGTAGAAGGACAAAGTTCTGTATAAAATACTATTAATTCAGAAGAGGCTGAAGTGTTTTGGGTACTTGAAGCTATCAAAATTAATAAATCCCTGGGGCATGCTACTATCTTACCATTTGTACTCAAAGAAACAAGAGATTTTATTCAGAGGTCATTGGTGCAAATCTTCCAGCAGTCACTTAAGACAGAGGTAGCACCCAGGGACCGGAGAATTACTAAAGTTAAGTACCAACCTATAAAAAGTGAGGATGAATCAAGTAATTATAGGCCAATGTCTGACTTCCATTACATGTATGATAATAAAACTGATTATAATAACTTAACTACTGTAGAGGATTTAAAATAATACTCTAGACCATAGTCAACATGGATTTAGAAATCTAAACTATCGGAGAGTCTTTCATGACCACTCTACAAATTGTTTTGCTTTTACTTCCAGAAGAATCATTGTAATAGCTGATAGACATCTGATAGATAGGAAAGCATCTATCTAACCAACTCCATTATCTTCTCATATTAAAATATTTTTTTCTGCTACTGTAACTAATCTATTAGTATCAAAGCTCATGGCGGCTATCTTTTATGACTGGCCTTTTGGGAATTGCACAGTAATCATTCTTGTTAGATACAATGTTTTTCCATCTCATTTCTGCTTGCAATACTACACAAAAAAAACATTTTAGGATTAATCAATCCAATAGTCGACATGAGTGAGTTGACTCATCAAATTTATAGTAAAAGATTAACGTTAATTTTTGTACCTTCTCACTTTCACCTTCTCACGTTAAATGCAGCAATAAAGGTATTGAACAAACAATGAAGTAAAAAGAGCAGTAAAGGATTTTTAGTCTACAAATTAGTCAGATTAGAATTCTTAGTTTCCATTTATCCTCTTTGATGAATTAAAAAGAACATGACATGTAAACTAATTAAAAAAACACAATTTCTCCTTATTTGGATGGGAAGTTGCACCACATTTCATCAATTCTGAACATACTGTAGGCTGCAGATATTTTGTGCAAATACCATACAGTATCCTGTAGTAACCAGCTGTCATTTTTATTAAAATCCTTGTCTTACTGTACATTAGCTCCTTATGCTGGGTCTTGTAGTAAACAAAATTAAGATTATCTTTTAATCAAAATATTCCTATTAGTGTTGGTATCTTTATTGTAGTTTCTGCACCTTGGACAACTTTATAGTGTACATCACTAGCAGTAATTCAGCACTTTCCACTACATGTTATACTGTATGTCAGTATCCACAGCAACAAGGATGTGACCAATTTATTGATCTGCATCACAGCATTACAGCTGTTTGCTTATGTAAGTACTGTATTTTTAAATGACTAATTGTTGACATATTGTGACATATTGATTGATTATATTAATGTTACGGGAGCCAGTCCAGGCTCCAGTGAAGCGTAGTTCTGCACCCTATGCAGACGGTATAATCCGGAAGTAAGTGGAAAAGGATGACGGGGAGGAGACGACGAGGATCAGGAGGGGTTGACAGACAGGGGGGCGTGATGATGGTGATCTGGTGCTCGGGGGAGGTGACCAAGGCAAACTAGTCCAAGGAGTCCAGGGGAGAAATCCAGGGCGAAGTCCAGAAGTCCAAATCTGGATAATCCAATCGAGACAGGACAAAACAGAGCTGAAAGCCAGAATGTTATCCAGTACAGGGATGGGGAATAAAAATAGGATGACAATACCAGGTGCTCTGATCCCCGGACTCAGCTGGGTCAGGACGCTGATAGGAGGCCTATGCCATCAAGCCGCAGACATAGGGTGACTTGATGGTAGGTGGGCCTCCGGGCGTCTGTCTTCTAAAGCAGAGCCCAGAGTAGCCAGAGCCCCAGGCTTAAATAAGGAGGGGCAGGTGCACCTAATTAGAAAAATAAGAAAGCCGGAGCGCCCTTAAGAAGAGGGATTACGATCATGACAATTAATGTATTAAAAAAACAGAAATGCTGATTACAATGATATTACATTTCCAAATTAAAGACTATAGCAAAGGTGAACTGAATTTGTCCAAAATGGAACAAATAGTAGTCTGTGAGAATAAGTTTTCTTATCAAGGCTTTTTTCAAGGATTTTGTAAATGTCCGTAGTGAAAGCATTTTTTTCTGATACAAATTGTGCTGTTGGACAGACCCAGAGCAGACCATATTTAATGGATTTAAATAGCTAAATTCTTGAAAATAACAGGAATTCTTGTGAAAACAACTTTGCAGCCTGAGAGTTACTGTAGAAGTGGTTTGTCACACCCAATGTTTATTGCAAGTGATGAAAAGAAGGTTTTCAAAGCTGTCTAGAAGGAGATTTTCAGTACTGTACAATTTAGTGCAACTCAGTTCAGTACAGCTCATGCTTAAAGTTGTTTCTTTTGTGACTGGATAGTATTGATGCAATATGATTTTTCTTCCTTAAACCAATCAGAAACTCATTTTAGCATTGTTGTTTAACAGCTGATACATACGAAGAACCTTCTTTCTGGATGTTGTTAGGTTACACAGCACCTATGCAATTTATGAACAATGGCCTTCATTTTGGTTTGTAAACTCTCACTTGGTTAGATTTGGCTTCTATTGCTGCAGGCTCTCCTACAAGGAGTCCCTGCCAGCATTAATTCCTGTTAAGCAGCCAGCAGTACAGTGGGTCACAAAGGATTAGTTGCTATGTTCTGTTTCTTTCTTCCCTAGATATCAAGCCAGCCCTTTCAGACCAAATCACATGCCCTTATTGCTCTTTTTTTGAGACGTGGAAGTTTGCCATTTCCTCAGTGACAGGAACAAATGTAACAAATGGTGCTGTGCACAGTGTCTCCAAACATCAGATTAATTGTTATTAAGTACATATAATTGATTAATTTCTATAGATTGTGATGGCAACATGTCACCAATTGTGTTTATAGCCTGTTACATTGTATAAATGTTTATATGGAATGATTTTACTTTGAGATCATGGTGCATTTTTGCATACATACTGTATGTATACAGTTATTAGATTAAAATGTTTTATATTTGTGTGTAGATGGTTTCTTGATGAGATTTCTCTCTTAAAATGTTTATGTAAAAATATCCGTGGAGCCCTGCTGCTCACTTTTGAATCATAGTGTGGTATTGTGTGAATGGCATCTTTCTACAATAGATTTATAGGGAATGTACAATAATGCAGTCCTGGAATGTAATGTATTTAGCTCAGATTATTTTAGAATTGTTAATCATGAAGGGATATATTTAAATTATTTGATTTTCTTTCTCTGGAGTATACTTTTTCCTTCCTGAATGAAAGATTTGTTGACAAATCTGAGCAGCAGTTCAAGTTCTTACTGGAGTCATGTACTGTTTCCATGGATAGCCACATTTGTATGAGAAAGTTTGAAATGTGCAAAAGGTTCAGGACAAAATCCTGATAATATCACTGAGGCAGGCAATAGAGAATGCATACAGTAGAAAAGAATATGGAAGAGAATAATTTTATCTAACCACTGCAGTTTGTACTCTATATGTATGAAAAGCAAAGGACTATTGAAAATATAGAGACATTAATTTAATTTTTATTTTGAGAATATTCTATGTTTATTTTGTAAATAGTTTAGTACCAGGCAGTATCAGTTACAATGTTTTAACACTTTAGATTAGTGCTTGAGGGAAGTATAATATGTTTGTTGCCATTATTTGCAGCTCAGAGAACTCTCTGGAGTACAGTAATGAAAAATATTTTTAAAAAAATTCTTGACACATTTCTACTTATGATTTACTGTTAACTTATTTGCATAATTTGTTTTTATTTATTATCAATAAAACAGGGCAATGTAAAATGCCTTTAAAATGTATAAGAATACAGTACATCCTCAATTACACTCAACAGCTATAAAACAGACTACATATTGAAGAAATGACAATGATTTTAGTACCCAAAACAAGGCAGAAGAAAGTGTCTTGCAAAAATATTAATATTTTTTCTTTTCAATTCTTTCTAAAAGCATTAATTATTTTGTTTACTATCTTAGTTATTGAAGAGGGCTCAGCCACTTTTAGACACTCTTGTGTTCATTTTTATAGTGAGAAAATCTACCTCTTTAGGGACACAGGTGATTTCTTGGTGATTAGTCCCTCGGTACTGTTTGTCTGAGACAACATCTCTACAGAGTCACTATTCAAGCACTATTCCTGGTCCCTACATGGATCTGGTCTCTATAGGCAAGTGGCAAGAAAGATGACATTACAGATAAAGACTTAAAAAATCATGAGACATAGTGTAGACATATGACAGAAGGGTTTTGGTCAAAGAAAAAAATTGAGAAGAAAAAGTTAATGTCCTTGAGTGGCCAGGTCAAAGTAATTTAATTCCAAATGGAAATATATGGCAAGGTTAAAGAGTGTAGTGTATCAGTAGTCCCCCTAAATATTCCGAACTGGAGGAAGGTTTTCCAGGAAGAACAGGCAAAAGTTACATCAAATACCTCAAATTGTTCTATTACCCTCAATTAGAAATTTACAGACAAAAAATGATGTATTGTGCTATAATGTACCAATAATTATTTGTCTCTATCTCCTTACGTATTGTACTGTAGGAGCAAAGCATTCATATAAGCTCAGGTAGGTGTACCACAGTTCAGAATAAATAGTTAAGTGAAAAATCACAATTTTGTGATATGTTACACTCTGTATAACATTTCAAACATTTATATAATCTTAAACTCATTTTAAACTGGAGGACCTTTTCCTTTAGGCATAATTAAGCGACCTATTAGTGTTTTGTTTTTGTTCTTTGGGGACTTTGAAACAGGTGGTATGCATTGTTTTTATTTCTTATTTTCTATAAGAGCTTATGATAATTATAAAGGTCTTTAGGACTACTGTTTTTACTTTGTATCTTACATTACTCTGTGTGTGTGCCCACAGAGCAATACAGGAACAAACAAAGACAGGACTTATTGTTTGGTTGTATAGGGATGTTTATTTATCTTTTTACAGTATTCTGTTTTTTATGTCATGCTTTTTATGTCACATGACTGTAGGATGGCGCCTGCTCTGTCGCAATGTAAAATGTGTATTTGCCTCTGCCCCTTTCAATTACAATATACCCAAAATATTATACAATTAAGATCATTTAAACCTGAAAATCCACATATGGATTCCTACAGTATGTTACATAGAACTCAGGTTCAAATCGATCTGTACAGCAAGGTAAAGATTTTTAGTATTTTTATTTTAGAAACTCTTCTTTTATTTGAATACAGCATTACAGTGAATTCTACCTCAATAGTGCATTCCCGTAATGAGAAAAATAACTCATCTCCTGAGCTACACATTAAATTGTGGTAATTTTTTATCTAACTGTCTCTTTGGAGAGCTGTGTGCCTCACCAGAGCTAGGCAACAAGTGACATTTGCAGTAGGATAAGAAAATCACAACCTAGAGAAATCAACTGGATATTTAACCATCTTTTACTATTAAGTATGTGAGTTGCTCATTCATCCAGATATTTATCGCCCTTACTAAGCTAGCTGTATTTTATGAGCCATATTTAAAGTTCTGTCTTTTTTACTTTAACTTTATTACAGTCATCTGTTATGGCATAGTCTCTAGGACATTAAATACACACAGCTCTCCAACTATTTTTAAGACTAGAATTGTAAATTGTCATTGCCCAGTTTTGATTGCTTGTCTAACAGGGTAAATGTAAATTTCTCTAATTGTGTTACACATTATTCAAACATATCTGATGGAAACAGAACTTCTCAGATTTAATTGTTATGGTGGGAAAATGAAGCAAACTTTTCTTCAGCACTCACTATTGAGGTTTTTCTCACTAAAACATGTGAGACACTGTCATGCTACCTTATGGTACCTGTATTTCAGCACCATGAAGTCTGAAATTTTTTAATGAATTTTTTATATTAATTGATTTGCCTGTATTTGCACAATTCTTTTAATCTCAAAGGATACCTAAACACTACATCAGAGGAAACTCACTCTGTTCACTATTGGAGTACAACACACATTTAGGTGATGCATGGCCACCATTGTACACCAGTAGCCAGGTATAGTAGTGATAAACTGCTTCACTGAATGAATTCAGTGAATTGAAGGAGACATTTAGGGAAGTGTGGTTATAAAAGACCAAAGTGAAATTTAGCTAGGAAATCGGGGTTATGATCCCTCCCCTTATGAAAAGTGTTAATGAGATCTTTAATAACCCAGTAGTTAAGACCTTGGTTTAACATCTCATCCAAAGGATTTAGCCATCTATGAAACAGTATCATCATACTGTTATGTTGTTTTGGAAATTCTGTGTAGTTCTTCCTGAAATAGTTAATACAATTCTGATTAAATTTGTTTCTATTCCAAAATACATTAGTAGAAAATATTGTTTGCTGACAATATACAGTAAGCTCATCAATTTCTGTCTTTAAAAGCAAGGAAAGTACTGTATGTCACAGCTCGTGTCCATAATCTTTTAAATAGTGCTTTGAAAGACATTGCAAAAAAGGTGGTCATAATAAGTCAATATTTGCCTTAATAATGAAAGAACTTATAATTTGTATTTTTTAATGTGGTACTGTCAAAGACAACATGTGGTTACATTAATACCCATTCCCAAGAGTCCTGTATTAAATGTTGAAATATGTGATCGTACAGTATGTAGATAGATATTTAATTTTTGGGAAAATAGTCTGTATCTTAAGAGATATGTGGGAAGCCATGACAATGTTTCTCATTGCCGATCAGATTTAATTGCTGTATAAAATTGCCAGAGGTTCCAAATGTGAAAATGTTGTCCTGTGCTTTGAATGTATAGTTACTGTATTTAACAATGAGTCAAGTTTCTAAAAATGTCTTAAAAGATATTGTTAATTACCTTAGAATATCTGAAGACATACAGGTACATGAAAAAAATAATTAAAAAGTCATTTAATTTTGAAGTGCATCTCCATGCATGTTGTTAGCCAATTACAGAAGATGTTTCCAAAGTCAAACAAAGAAGAGCTGAGACATCCATTTACATTAATCATTCTCTTAATATAGTGTTGAATGATCTGTCAACACATACTGTTGAGCCTTGCAAGCATGTTTTTAATTTCACAACCTTTTAAAAACTAATTTATCCAGTGGGGTTTGGTTTGAAGGATGTTGGGCACCAGCAAGGCCAGGCTCATGCTTGGCTCAGAAGTGCACTAGCAAATACTTTTGTACACCCCCTTAAGCATCCACAGACAAATATGAAACAAATTAAAAAGCTCAGACCTCTAATTTCTGGAAACACACAAATGCATGTGTGGTTTATTATGAAAGAGCAAATCCAGAACAGGAAAAAAATTAAATTGGAAATAAAATAATATCACATTGAAGTAAACAGGCCTCCACACATTCAGTGTGTGCCATTGTGTAGTATGTTTCCATATGGGGGGGAAACTTTCATTCCTCTTCTTTGTATCAGCTCTAATGCATTAAGGTTGTGGAAATGGACATGCTTTATATACAGATATAAACAGGTGACCATCTAGTCAAAATACTTTTTATTCACACTACAGGTGCTTCAACAGTAGGGATTAAAGTTATTGTTCTTTTAATTGGTGCCACAGATACCTATTGATTTAATTTAATAATTCTATATTATTTGCTATATTCCTTTTTCTACAGAGTTTAACAGAAAGAGTATCTGGAAAGACATTTCACAAGAATAATCTATTGATAATGAGATTCATTGTGGAAGTCTAATGTAATCAAAAGCTCCTTGGTAACACAAAAAATAAATACAATTCTCTGATTACTGTTTAAGCTTCATCCATCTATCTTCTCTCTAACCATTACCTAACATTTATTTTTTAAAATGAGTAAATAAAACTAAAAGTAAAATCTATAAAATGAAACTTTTAAATCTATCATTATAACATTATGTACTGTATAGTTTTCATAACAGAAAAGTCATAACAAGTCTCAAAGATGATTCAGTTAACAGTTTTGTTGAACATTTGATTAGCTTTACAAATTATATTTTGTAGTTAGTTTCAAAATTGATAGCCACTATGTATTTGTGGGTTTTTGTATATAAAGTATGAGAATATTTTATAAAATATTTAATTTATAAAGTAGCATACATTTTGTATTTTTTTAAATAAGTCTTTCCTTTTTTAAAGGAATGTTGGTACTGTAGCAGATGCTTACTTTTTTCACATAAGAAAGTGTTTGATAGCAACCAGAAGAAATGTACAGTGCCTGATTTTGTTTTGTCATCTAGCTATTGTGGAGTCACTGATCTGTACTGTATTTTCAAAGACAAAGATAAATTTAGCAGATCACATACAGTATGGATAGTATACTGTATATACAGTAGGTGATAAAACATTTTCATTAAACATCTACAGATGTGCTTAAAGGGAACTTCAGTGCCAATTTCTCAGACAAGTTAATAAATCTGAGTAACAAAATAAATTCCGTATAGGAAATGTATTTGAGAAAATAAATTGCCTATACTGAAAAATTTTACATTTCAAATTAGCCAGAAAATTGTGAATTTTATTAAAGTACTCTAAGTCGTCATGTTGTCATAAGCCACTGGTCTCACCAGGGGCAAGACTGAAAGCTCCCATGAATTGCGACGTGAAGTGGCCCCCTTCCTGTTCACTGTCACTGTAATGACTTATGCAATGCGATGTACAAGCAAATACAGGTTTTGCAACAGACAGTTCATCGCAGAAATGTTCCAACATGATCTACATGCAAAGTCATCGAGTAAGTTGATTTTGTCGGTAAAACCATCTCGAAGTCAAGATCAATATTTCTATTGGATTAAAAGAGACGTATCCACAAGCCTGCTTGTTTACAATGTAATACTATAGGGCCACTTCACATCAGCTGAAGTTGCCTTCACTGTTGCCTCTTTCTGAATTGCAGTACCGCTGGACGTACCTGGAAATTTAATCTATTTTGTAAAGTAAATTGAAGGTTTTAAAGGTTAATGTGTACATTTTACTTTTATTGTAGTTTGAAATGTGTCACGCCTCTACAGCTAGAGGGCACTCCTACTCTGTCCTGTTCCTAGTTTCCCTGTTCTTTGCTTGTCCTTCCGATGTGTCTTTGTGTGGGGCTATATATTTCCTGCTCACACTTTCCTCCTCGCTCAGCATTGAGAGTTCGGATGTATTGAGACCCGTCTAGCACCAGGTCATCTCCTCCATGGCCTGAGGGCATAAGTTTCTACCCGACATCGTCTGACCTCCTGAGCCTGGGCTAACCCCCATTTTGCCACTACCATTGGGTCCTTTTCGCTCTCCTGGCCATTCCACGTCTTGCCCTTTCCGACATCCGTGAAAAAATGCACTCATCAATGCTTATTCTTTCAAAGCATACCATGTTTGTACTGGTAACTAAGTACTAAAGCATTTTACTGAAGAGGTTTTCAAGTTCATTTATTTAAGAGTTATATAGGTTTTTGATTTTTGGAAAAATGTAAGTTTATTTTTTTTAACAGAGTTTGTACACTTAATTTGAAGTGGACATATAGACAGCAACCAAAACCCATTGCTTACCTTACATATCAGGCTGACATTCAATGTAAGCAAAAGTCTCTTTCTTTTGCAGCAGTTAAAAGAGATGAAAAAGAGTTAGTAAAACTGACTTTTATATAGTTGTCACATCATAGAAGTAAGGCATAGTGTTTAGCAATGTTTGTATCTGTGTGTGCCTTGTGATGGACTAGCCTATTCTTGCTGAGATCTGACTTTTTAACTTTAATTTGAACTCTTTTTTCAATGTTTACAACTGAAGACACATTTGTTTAGTACACTTATTGTCACGATTGTAGTCCATCCTCCTTAAGGGCGCTCCGGCTCTTTCACTTCGGACCTGATTTTGTGCACCTGCCCCTTGTTTCAGCCTCCTTCCTGTCCCTTAAAAGCCAGACACCCACTCAGTTCAGGGCTCTGCATTGATTCCCATATCGTGCGAGCCCGGGACCTGTAATGGCCTGGCTCCATTATGTTTTTAAATTTCTGTTTCTTTTCCCGTTCCCCCTGCTGGTTCCGACCCGGTTCCTGTTTTTAACCTGTCTGTTCTCGGATGGACAGCCCGGCTTTGGACTTTGCCCATTTTTTGGTTCCCCGTTTGGATTATCTCTGGATTGTTTGCCCCGGACTCACTCCCCTGGACACCTGCGCACTTTGGACACACCCCCCGTATTCATTTCCGATTCCTCCATGACTTTTTCCTTGTGTTTCCTCACTCCACCCCGGATTGTGTCGTCCGCATAGGGTCTGGAAAGAACTGTTTTGTTACACTTATAATCTTTCAGCTTTCAAAGACATTCTACAGTCACCTACTGTAGATGACCAATGTACAGAATATGTGCTATTCAATTAATTCATTATTCTAGTTCCTTTAAATTCTATGTACATATTATTTGCTTTTGTTCCTGTACCTAATGTGAAACTTTGTTAACAAACTGGATAAAGGAGTTTGCTAAACAAATTATTTTGCTTTTCAAAGATTATTTATTTAGCCTTGGCTTAGTGTACTGCCTTGCATAACTTCTAGCTTAAGCCTTTTGATACATATAATCAACACTTAATTTGCCAGTGATTTGTGCTGCTGGATTATTTTAAGAGGGTACAATGGCTTTCAAGAAGTGCCAAAGCATGAATTAAATGAAAATACCCTTTAAAATTTCAGTTGAGGAACAGCCTCTGTAATTGACCTTGCCTTCCTGTGCCTAGTCAGCAAGCAATAAAGAACACTGAAATGTTAAGGTAGGGGCTTAAATGCTTTAAGGGCCACTCAAGATTATGGAAATAATGACTTTACTCATTTAATATTCTATGTGACATTATGGCCATTGTATTCATGCATTTAATGGTCAGGTATTTGAAAGAGAATTATTAGAGCAAAACTGCAATTATTTAGGAGAAATAATCTCCCTTTAATCAGGGTTGATTAATGAGCCATTATTATGAGGATAGATTTGGGACATTTGATGTACAACTCAAAGGCAAACAAAAGGACACTTAAATGTTATTCATTTCAGCAGGGGAGTTATTCATATTGTATAAACGACCACAGAATTTGGCAAGTCTGGCACTGTATTGGGATATAGGATGTAAAAAAAGACAAGAGATGTTTAAGACTGCTTCTACCTCTCTAGTCAATTTTAACTTTTTATGGAAGTAGTCATTTCAGTGATGTTCAGCATGCACCTCAATGCCTTGTGCATACAATATTTACTATTAGACGAATTTATTTTTGAGCATAAAGGAAACTCTTCATATAAAAACATTAGAATTGCCTATGTAGGTAAAATTATATTGCCTTGTTTTCTTTATATTGCAATTCCATATCTCAGCAGGTCTAACAAAGGGCATACACATACAGTGCTATACTTTTCAAACTGCTTCAGATGCTTGTTTTCAGCTGCTCTTCAGAGCTCCACTCTTCAAGAATATGTTGCATAGACTGGCTTAGCAGTAACCTATAAAGAAGCTTCTTACATCTTTGGAATACAAGACTGGGAGTTTTTTTTTCCTGTAAAAATATTTTGTTTCTATGTACTGTTCCCTTCATGGACTCTGTAATTTGTACTAATTTTGTTGTGAAGTTCCTCATAGTCGTCAGGCCAGGTTAATTGTATCATGCTAGTTGTAACTCAGAATATTTACCCTTTCAGATCTTCAGTTACTCTTTTGTCTTTTCTGTATATTTGGAAAAATCTGACAGCTAAAACCAATCATGACTAAACCGACCAATATAAACATTTTAAATCAATACTGTATATCCCATATCCCCAAAACTATAAACTATGGGGAAAAACATCGCAGTTCCTTGAGCACCTACTTTACACATATTATAACATTAATGAATCTGATAAAATGAATTAAATGATCAGTCCTTTATAACCTAAAGTTTGTTATTCATGGCAACTGATTATCAGAGATAGTGTGCTCTTGCCTGAATTTCGTAGGAGCTTTGTTTTTTTTTCTGAAAATTTGAAAAAAACATGTTCACAACTGTGCCAAATGCCAAATGGTTTAAAGAATGAAACAGTATTAAAAGCATAAAGTTTATCACATGTGAACAGAAATATTGAGAAAAACAGAAACATTAAACTTTAGAATATATATTACATGAAGTGAAGAAATTATTATACTAAACCTTTTAATGTACAGTAAGCTGATTGTTAATCATACTGATTGTTAAGCATGCACAATTCACAATCAACGTAATTCAGTGCCCTATTTCTGCCAATAAATATTGTTATTTGTAGGAAAAGCAGTGAAATAAGACTGTTTCACTCACAGAAAATAGCAGAAACCTTGAAGGTCATCTCACCAAGTAAAATTTGAATCATGCATGACACACTGATTACACAGAGATGATGCCTCAAACAAAAAAAGGTTATGACTGTTACGGAAGACAAATCGTCATAAAAAGTTTCACTGAGGAAAGCATTAAAAATAGACCTCCAGAATGCTAGGATACACAGGGGAGAAGTAGCCCATGAAAACCTCACCAAATACACTCAAGAGGTTGAAAAAATAAGTTCACTGGAGACCTGAGTTTCTATGACAACATCTTCAAGCAAAGCTTTAGCTTCTGTTGTTTGAGAACTGTACTTGTTCTAATATGTAGGCAGTGCAGGTCAGTGAAATAACACTTTTATGCATGTATTTACTTATATATAATCTATATTTGGTGAATATATTTGCTAAAATATTGTGTTTTACAGTCAGTTCATGAGTTTAGTCATTTGAACACTAATCACTTACTGTACCTACAAATACCTTTTGTATTTGTACCTTTGGTCCCACAAATAGCTCTTAAATCTACAGAATTCAGTTTGTTATAATTATTGTATGATTCATAGTAACTCAAAGTGACTTGCATACAAATAGTACTTCTCGTGGAAATGAATAGCTCAGACAAAATACTAGTAAGTAGTTTCTATGTAATGGTGGATATTTTGAATTTCATTCTTGGGTGTACTGTTCCATTGCTTCTCTGTATCTGTAGTAAAATGTGTTTCTTTTATTTATGGAATTGCAGCTGTCTTGTCTGCAATCTGTATAGATGGGATTTGGAATTTAACAAGCATTTTAGATAATCCATTCAATCCCCAACCTATTTGTACCCTGTACATAGTATATATCTCTACTGTTTATATCCCTAAATATACAGTATTTTGACATTTCAAATAGACTAATAGATAAAAGAAAACAAATGAAAACTGGTATTGTATCCCAGCATTCAGAAAGGTGATTGAGAAAGGCAGAAACAGCATGTTATTAGAGTCAAACTGAGATTAGGGGTCTTTGTATAATGACCTTTTATATTCTCCAAAAATCAAAATTACTCTCCCATGGAAGCAAAAAAATAAAACCATCTACAGTTAAATCTAACAGATATGTGCCATCAATATACATTTTTTATACAAGTCAGGTGAAATTCTTTGCCCATCTTGATCATACAGTTATAAGTGTCAAGCATTGGGTGAACAGCTATTGCTCATGCTCAGTCATTGATTTCATTATTCTGTCAGTGTCTCCACAAACCAATTCAATAGGTGACAGGTTTGCAGAGTGCCAGTAGTAACATTCTTTTCCATTTAAGCCTTTCCAAGTAGGAGGATCAATTTTAAAAGCCCTTCACATTATGCACGGCAACAAGAAATGCATTTTATCACTAGTATTTATGTACCCACTAGTACCCAAAATTGTGTTTCAACCCAACTGAATTTTATCTTTCATTATATATTTCCATCTTGAAGCTGCAGTCATTCATTCAATGTATCAATGACAAATATTAATTGTGGAATGTAAGGAAACTGCTAAAGAATATATTAACATTAAATATTTTACATATAAAAAAGCATCAAATAACAAATAGCAATAAAGACAGATAGAATGTCTTGCAAAAGTATTCAGACCCATTGTTACTGGCCATCAGGTACTGGTCTGGGAGATACTGTAGCTCATCAAGATACCAACACCCTGCAGCTGTGAGCCGCACCATCTCATTTAAGGAAACGAAAAGCCTCTGTGAAAGTAGAAACACATGCTGATAGAAAGAGCGCCTAACCAGTAGGGTGTGTGTGTTTGTAGTCACTGGAGAGTCAGCATGGCTGGGCAGTCAATTCTATTGGGCACAGATATGCTGGAGGTATATGGAAAACACTTTGAGGGGGCAGCAGTTGATGCCATCAGAGAAGCAGTGAGGTAATGGTGGTGAAAGTGCTGGTGTGTATGCATTGTGTAAGTGAGGTAGCGGGAAGGATACTCGGCCGAGTGACAAGGAGGTGTAGGAAGGCAAAAGGAATAAGTCTGTGCTCTCCACCAGGGCACTGTGACAGTCCTCTTTATGCATTAGCAGAGGCTAATGGATTCAGTCACCAGAGAAGCAGCAGGGGTGAGCAGCAGACTCACTGTGCAGTGGCGGAGGGTATTGAATAACGGTGCATTGTGTGTGTCATCGGCGGTGAAGCAGCGTGGCCTGGATAGCTGTGTGCTGTGAGCTGCAGATGATGCAGAGGAGTTGAAAGTGTGAGTGAATATGAAGAAAGCAAAGAAAGCAACAGTGGGACGGAAGACCAGCAGGTGCAAAGAGTCTTGCAGCCTTCCCTTAGAAGGGAGCAATGTGTAAGAGCTGCAGTAGCATCCTGGAGGGTTTGTGCATGCCCCAGAGATCTGTCAGACCACAGTGGATTTTCTCTCCAGGGTTATGTCAGATTGAATGAAAGAGTTAATAAGTAGTAAGAAGTGGTGTGGTGAACTGAAATGTCCTATTATTATGAAAGAGTGCGGTAATTTCAGAAAAGCTTATAAAATGTGAAAAGCAGGAAGAAATGCTGTAGACTAGATACAAAATGCTGCCATAAGGGCTTCCTGCCCAGAGTGGGAGAGGCTGCCTGTCCAGCTCATGACTATACCAGCGCAGGACTTTACATTAACATACAGTATTGCAGAGCCAAGGCTAAACATTCACAGCTCTTTCATTTTGCCATTTTTTATTTCACAGTTAATGCAACATTAAACACCTGAGGAATTAGAAACACCTGTCAGCCATTTGTCCCAGTACTAATTTTCAACTGAAATGTGGGGATTGAACACCACAAATGACATTATTCTAACATGACATGTACTGTATGCAGAATAATACCCAGAAGCTGAAATTCTAAGCTTTTGCATTATATTAGACTTTTGATCTGAAATACCGATGTAATTAGTACCCAGCAATAATGACAAATTTCACTTCACTGTGCTTTTCACTGGACAGTATATGCAGCAGAATATGTGGAATAGGTGGGGCCTGTCTCTCACACCCTTATGTCCCATATTGTAAACTTACAAAATGATGCATACGTAACTTATTATTTTGTTTGAAATCTGAATAAAAACCTCAAACATGGGGGTAAGACAAGTTTCGGGTAATGTTAGCAGAAATTCAATATAAAAACTTAAAATTTGTTGACTACATAATTATTACAGAGATAGGGGAATTTAATCTAAAATCATGGGAACCCCTGTTATTGCACACAAGCAGGGGCCACTCAGTTAATTGTGTGGCTCACTGAGATAATTCTGTGCACCTAATTTTAATTTAGGTTTGCCACAGCAAGGGGTTTAAACACTTATGCAATCAAAACTTGAATTTTTCTTTCATATTATCTATTTACTTCTTTTTTGTTTTGTTTCGTTTTTTTTGTTGAATTTGTATATTAGGTCATGTTTATAACAAATAATAATTGCTACTTCAAAGTGACATGACTGCAAACTTTAAAGAAAATGTGTTAACTGTGCAGTGGTCTGAATACTTTTGCAAGGCAATTTCTATTCAAATATATTGCTATATTTGTAACATTTTTCACATCACTGCTTGAATTTAAAGTGACTTGTATAAATTCACTCAAGTCAGCAAATTGCCAAAAAACACCTTAATACTTTAAATAATATTTACTCTTCAGCCATCAAATCTTAAATGACTTAAATCGATAGGATTCTGAATGTTGCACCGATTGTAGGTTTCATACTATAGTATTGCTTTAAAAGATACTTCCAGTTTAATTGACTGCAGAAATCTACTAGAATGCAATTTCTGTGCAACACTGCAAGGTGAAATTCTGTTCTTGAATATCTTCTTACATCACTGTTATTCCCTCACTCACTGCATCTTTAGTAAAAATAAATACAGTACTTTCATTTACTGTATGTACTTCCTGTAATAACTTTTATTCATATATGCAATTTTTCTGGGAAAAAAAACTGTGCTTTAAAGATTTCTGCCTTGCTGTTATCTTATCTGTAATTTATACAGATTAATTCTTATACTTTTCCTATCACATCACTGCATCCGGTAGCACTGACACAGCTATCATTATTAATCTGACGATGTGCATTAATTTGTACTTTGCAAAAATATGTACAAAAATGAATCATCTAATTAGCCATGAGGGAAAGTACTTCTAATGTAAAGTATTATTTTTCTTCTGAAACAATTACAGATCTGTTTTCAATTTAGAATAAATCTTTGTGTTTAAACTCAGTTTATTATGAAATGTGTACTAAACAATAGGATGTCTCTCACTACATTGTCCAAGTCTGGATTTTAAGTACTGTTTGCACTTTTCTTCACAATGATTTCAGAAATAGTTTTCATTATTGAAGATAAAAATCACTTTAACTTCTATTCAGTGCAAAAGATATTTAAACAAAAAAGATAGATATAAATTATGCTGTTACAAATGGTGGTTTATGAAAATGCTAAATATCAGGAATTGACCAAGTGACTTAGTCAATAAGTAAAATAAATAATTACAATCCCTAACATGTAAGGATTTCTCCAAGAATATACCTGAGTAGTTGGCATAAATAGAGGCATGCAAATTCTCTGTTCTCTGGCACAGCTTTGGTGAAACGAGTAATATTTCAGGTACACTTGGTTAAAAAAATATTTTTTAGCAATGACAGTGACGCACATTAAAACACAACATAATCATAAAACAAACAAGTAACTGTATTTACAAGTTTATAGACAAGGATTTACAGAGACCTACAGTGGTGTGAAAAAGTGTTTGCCCCCTTCCTGATTTCTTATTTTTTTGCATGTTTGTCACACTGAAATGTTTCAGATCATCAGACAAATTGAAATATTAGACAAAGATAACACAAGTAAACACAAAATGCAGTTTTTAAATGAAGGTTTTTATTATTAAGGGAAAAAAAAAATCCAAACCTACATGGCCCTGTGTGAAAAAGTGATTGCCCCCTAAACCTAATAACTGGTTGGGCCACCCTTAGCAGCAACAACTGCAATCAAGCGTTTGCGATAACTGGCAATGAGTCTTTTACAGCGCTGTGGAGGAATTTTGGCCCACTCATCTTTGCAGAATTGTTGTAATTCAGCCACATTGGAGGGTTTTCGAGCCTTAACCGCTTTTTTAAGGTCATGACACAACATCTCAATCGGATTCAGGTCAGGACTTTGACTAGGCCACTCCAAAGTCTTCATTTTGTTTTTCTTAAGCCATTCATAGGTGGACTTGCTGGTGTGTTTTGGATCATTGTCCTGCTGCAGAACCCAAGTGCGCTTCAGCTTGAGGTCACGAACAGATGGCTGGACATTCTCCTTCAGGATTTTTTGGTAGACAGCAAAATTCATGGTTCCATTTACCACAGCAAGTCTTCCAGGTCCTGAAGCAGCAAAACAGCCCCAGACCATCACACTACCACCACCATATTTTACTGTTGGTATGATGTTCCTTTTCTGAAATGCTGTGTTACTTTTACGCCAGATGTAATGGGACACACACCTTCCAAAAAGTTCAACTTTTGTCTCGTCAGTCCACAGAGTATTTTCCCAAAAGTCTTGGGGATCATCAAGATGTTTTCTGGCAAAACTGAGACGAGCCTTTATGTTCTTTTTGCTCAGCAGTGGTTTTCGTCTTGGAACTCTGCCATGCAGGCCATTTTTGCCCAGTCTCTTTCTTATGGTGGAGTCATGAACACTGACCTTAACTGAGGCAAGTGAAGCCTGCAGTTCTTTGGATGTTGTTGTGGGTTTTTTTCTGACCTCTTGGATGAGTCATCGCTGTGCTCTTGGGGTAATTTTGGTTGGCCGGCCACTCCTGGGAAGGTTCACCACTGTTCCATGTTTTCGCCATTTGTGGATAATGGCTCTCACTGTGCTTTGCTGGAGTCCCAAAGCTTTAGAAATGGCTTTATAACCTTTTCCAGACTGATAAATCTCAATTACTCTGTTTCTCATTTGTTCCTGAATTTCTTTGGATCGCAGCATGATGTCTAGCTTTTGAGGATATTTTGGTCTACTTCACTTTTTTTCAGCAGGTCCTATTTAATTGATTTCTTGATTGAGAACAGGTGTGGCAGTAATCAGGCCTGGGTGTGGCTAGAGAAATTGAACTCAGCTTTCCAAAGATGTGATAAACCACAGTTGATTTATGTTTTAACAGGGGGGGCAATCACTTTTTCACACAGGGCCATGTAGGTTTGGATTTTTTTTTCCCCTTAATAATAAAAACCTTCATTTAAAAACTGCATTTTGTGTTTACTTGTTATCTTTGTCTAATATTTCAATTTGTCTGATGAGCTGAAACATTTCAGTGTGACAAACATGCAAAAAAAATAAGAAATCAGGAAGGGGGCAAACACTTTTTCACACCACTGTATGTCTAAACCACCCAGAAACTCCCAGGCTGCTACCAAGTATTTGTCTCTTAAATAATGTGTACAGCAGCCAAAGAAGAGATAAGCTGACTTCTAAACTAAATAGAATGCTACCTACTATTAAATCTCTGTCTTTCTAACCCAGATGCCACAAAATACATGGCAGCCTATCTTCCTATTCTAAAATGCTCCCACTTAACGGGAGAGGGAGTATTAAACTGAGGTATTCTTCACTCAGGAACTCCAAGTTCTGTAAAAGCTACAGAACAGCAAGCTCTCTTAGCAAGATTCAAATATTTTGGCCCAATCAGTTTTTTTCTGATGATCCTGAAGTAGGGACTCTTGCCCTTCATGTTCAAATTCAAGTTCAAGCTTCAAGTTCCGTCTCCTCTTGTCCCCTCTCTCTTGTCGTTTGACTTTATTTTTCAATTTTCTCTCCCTTTCCATCTCCTGATCTGATCTTATATGATGTGTTTCTGGACTGTTGATTGATACTTAATCATTTACCCAGAACTTATTTACCTAAGGTAAACTAGGGTAAACTCTTATTATTGCTTTGATCACAGGCTTTGGACCCCTACATCTCAGCAAACATCCCCTCTGCTCCCAAGCTGGAAATGTTTACACGGCCAGGGGTTACACACTTTTTTCTAGATTCTTAGACACCTCCATTTCACCTACCTCAGCCTGTAACAATACTATAAGATATAATTTCATTATTAATGATCATGCCCCATCATATCCATTTTCATATGCATTGTAACACCTCCAATATAAAGTAATAAGTTTGTTAGTGACATCAGCGATTTTTTGCATGTTTATTGCTTGACGATCATGGCATTGCTGTGTATGAGACATAGACTTTCTCATTATCCTGTATGTAGTTTATGGCTGTTCGACATGTACAGTATGTCTTCCTAAATATTGTACAGTACTGCATGTACTTTAATTAATAAAGTGACTCTGCACTTTGTAGTAATTCAAGGACATTATGCTTGAATGCTTTCCTTTAACACAAGGTTTCATACGAACAGTGTCTTTAGTTTGAGTACAGTAAATACAATTTTGCATCATATTAATTAACAAGAAGAAACGTTAATGAATTTGCCATATTTGTCATAAGCAAGTTTCTTTATTGCAGCAGATTTAAGACACTGTTTAATGTGTGCTTCACGAGTTTAGTGAAAGCTTGAAGTTTCATGCTTAACCTGCTTATTTTACTGTAGGTATAATGCATTCTGATGTTATTTATGTTATTTATAGTCAGGGTTCACTAATGGTTAACAAAACAGTAAGTTACTGAAGGTACTGTACTGTAAATGTGTGAAAAACAGGCATTATTTACTTTGTGTCCATGAAATTCTAAGAGCCTTTGAAGATAAGATGATATATTTAGCATCAGAAATTATTAGGAGGTTGCTGATTCAGACCCCGGCAGCACAAAGTTGACAATAATGATTTTAAATCCATTTTGGAATAATGCTCGCAAGTTAACCTGATACAGCACTAATAAGAAAAAAATCACCTGAAATGGATATATTCATCTCCCTAGATAATTTGCCAAGTACAGTCTGATATAAAATTGCCATACCAAACCCTACATTTTTATTTTAGTTGCATACTGTAGCAACATTAATTAATTAAAAGTCTAAACACCACACATCTTGAGTTGAAAATAGGGGGTGAGTAGTCTCCAGGCTGCATTAATTTTCTAAAAGCAAATAAAAGTTATCAATATTAAAGTCTAAGAAACTGCAGATGTATAATCATTCAATTAGTTTTGGCTTGTTTATGTCAGTTAACACATTTTCCTCTTGATTATTTAACTAACTGGGGGTTATTTACAAGGGGGAGTTAATTGTTAATTGAAGACATATGTCGCACAATGGGTTTGTCCAGATTCAATGGATGAAATGCCAGCTAAACAGTGTTTTGATGTTACTTGTCTTGGACCAAGTCTGCATTCAATGTGCAATTTGTCCTTTATCAGCAACAACATTTATTAGGAAGCCTTCTTTAGTTCTTAAAGAAGATAAATCACTGCTTTAATAACATTTTTTTAATACACTTCTGCCTTTTTTTCCATTAACTTATACTACACATACAGTACAGTGCACTATACATAATAGTGCCCCCCCAAATATAGAGACAGCAAATTCAACATTTTTAATATTGTTGTAGAGTAAAGCAGGTTATATCAATGATCAATGAGGTAAGGATGCAACAGAACATTCTTTAACTGTACTGTGGCAAGACAGGCTATAATCACAGGCTCCAACGTTGCAACGCTCCAACGTTGTTGGTGGTTTCAGTGTTGCCGATAGTGCTGAAATCAAACTCTTGATAAAAATTAGAACCTTTGGTGTTTCTCTACCCCCTGCATAAGGTGAGTCAGTAAAATACTCTTCTTCTGCTCATCTGATGTAGAAATATATTTTGCCTTAATTCAGCAAGGTTAGATTACTGTACAGTAATATCAGACTGTAATATGATGGTGGCACAATATTATTATTATTAGAAATCAAATTACAGATTAATAAAAAATTCCCATTCTTCACCACACACAACGGATTGACCTTTCCAAAAACATAGAGGTATTTAATGAACCAATTTGTAATATGTAGTATCTGACCATGAAGACACTTTAAAATATGCCACATCATTTCCATTCACAACACCATCCCTTTATCAGCCTGACCAAAAAAAAAAGAAATGTTGTTGTTTTGTGATCTGTAGATTGCTCTTGCTAGAGTAGGTTTTATGCTTCTCAATGCAACTAGGCTTCTCGTATCACTTAGAGAGTCTTTTCACTTGACTGAGGGATTCTGATATTCCTCCTAGTGAATGTATGTGTATACTGTCTATTTAAGCATGTTCCCTTTCTTATTTCTTGAGTTCTGTTTAAGCTGAAGTAATATTCTATACTTATGAACACTGCATTGTACACTTTACATTCATCATGCTAAACAGTATGCACAATAATTAAATAATTAAATTAGGAGATTGCTCATTTTTCATAATGAATCATATTCCTGTTACAAACAGTAATTATTTTAATTTTTTCTGTGTTTGAAAGGTATTAGCATTCCAAGCATATTTGAACTCTGTTAATCCTGGTCCATTATTATGCATGAAACTTCACACTGCAGTGCTTTTAAAATCCACTTTAATGTCATAATTAAAATGCTCGCATAAAGCCATATTTTGGAACTTTATGCGAGTAAAGCTCTCTCAGATTATTCTTTAAATAACAATTTGATTCCTGGTGAAAAAAAAATGTTGACACAAATGAATCAAGATTACATTCTATGACATTTTGTTATTTATGATTTGTCACTGGGATGAGTGGTCGAAACATAAGCAAAGCTTTTTTGATCTTTGGCTGCCAACATATTTTTGTGTTTGACATCTGTGCATTTATTGAATATTTCTGCTTTCATTCCTATAAGAATGCCAAGCAGTACTCCTCTCGATGAAATTTGTTATATATTTTTTTAATTTCTCATGAGGTATCATTAAGTTGAACTTCACAAATATTATCATTTTAGATGGTAGATTGTTAACGGTATAGCAATGCAAACTCATCATATGGTCTATATTTGCATTCATTAAGCTATTTAATGGAGAAAGTGACAGGGTCACCTTTCTTCTTGGCTCTGCCCAGTGGAATTAGAGCAAAGAAATTCTTATCTGAAACAGTGTCTTCTAACCAATTGGATAGCATGCCCTTATCTGACTAATATGTGTCTTGCACATGAAAAATTCAGCATGCCAGGCATAAAATAATCTCAAGAAGCATTTCATTATTTTTTAATGCTTTAAATACTGAACAGGGTTATGAAAGCCAGAAAACAAGTACTTTCGAGACTGTGCTGTGGGATTAGGAGAAATATTCCCACACAAGCATACACATATGCCACTAAATAAAAATGGTGTAAATCACACAGAAATACAGCACGCTTTGTGATCTTTTTTTGTCACCTTTTGATTTATTCATTTAATTGAATTCCATTAGTTTCATAACTAACCTTTATATCACAATAATGGAGAGATAAGAACGGCTGTATCACACTGTACAGTAGTGATTACAAGTTTATTGTTTAATATGTTTGTGTGAAGTAATGTTTCCCTGCAGTTTCAAGAAGATTATCGGCCCAATTGTCTTCTAATGTCAACAAATTGCTTTCAAACAGAAAGTGATAAGTTAAAACATTAAAGTTATCTCTGGTGAGAAAAGGTTGAATATTTGTCAATCAGTGAATTATGTGTATGATGCATGTTAAAAGACTGTTTCCCACAGTTATGTCTTGTCAAGTCATGGGGCAATTCATTTCCGTGACCTTTAGATTTAGTTGTCATTAAGTGCATGAGAATCCATTACCTAATGTATTTGCTTTTCAAATATGCCAGATATTTGCTTGTTTGTTGAAGTAAATGAAGCAGAAATGTGAGTTCAGATAGATAGCCAAGCTTCTCTCCCATGTAATTAAACTCTTAGCAATTCAGTTATCCCCCAGAAATCAAGATTCTTTCTTATTCAATGAACGTGAAGTCTCTGAATTCAAATAACACCTAATTAAAATAATCATTGATGCATATTGTAATGTATTTAATGTATCTTCAAATAGCAATTTTACCCCTTAACCTTACAACTGTCATTAACTAAGTTTTTCACATGAAGCTTTACACTTCACCGGTATGGGTGACTGTACTGTGGTCATGAAATATATATGTAAAGGGCTTAGACTGATTATACACATACAATGTAAGGAGTCATTGGATTTTTCAGATAAGACTTCTTTTTACTTTCTTCTTTCAATGTGGTACTACGCTGTTTTATTAAGAAAATTGAAGATATTAAGTTTAGCAGCATTCCAGTATTCAGGTAACTATTGTAAAACCATAATGTTAAAATAGGTTGCCCAGAAAACACTAGAAGAACATTAAACTTATATTGTATATGAATTATTCTAGTTACCTGTAATTTTGCTTTATCCTGTAAAACTTAGAATTTGACTTTAAAAATCTCTGCTATCATAAAAAGTGCTATATGATGGTTATTATTTTAATAAATAAGAAAACATTTATCTTTTTCATTCAGCAAATTTCTCAATTAAATACAGTTCATCCTACATGTACATACAAAATATTTTTTTGTGTGAATAGCGTTCTGCTTTTGCCATCATTCAGAAACCTTTCTGACAGAGAAATATACATTTGAACTGCCGCCAAAATAAAAATATCATTTGCACGATTTCAGTTGCACGACTTTTTCAGTTTCAAGATTTTTAACCTGAGTTTTTAGGTTACATACTGAACCTGTGCTCCCCCAACCAGGATCTTATAAGGATAATTTTCAGTGATTTATCTGACATGCTACAGAAGTATAGCAGAGCTGCAAAATCTTGTTGTGTTCACAATGTTTTATTCCTCTACAGTGTGGCTTGTGGAAGGAGGAGAAAAACAAGTGAACACATTCACACAATGAATTACAACTCAGGCACAGTTGATTTTCTTTAGGATCCTCTATAAATAGGTTTAATACACAGGAATGGTAGTCTTGTGTTGTGGTGGAATTTGTCAAATATAGAGACAAGCTCATGTGGTTAAAATCCATGTTGAGATAAAGTTTGGGTTAGGTTAGTTTTAGAATATGCACAGAAATTGTCACGCCCTGTACACCTAGAGGGCGCTCTACTTCTGTCCTGTTCCTGGTTCCCTGTAACCCTCTACTTCTGTCCTGTTCCTAATTCCCTGTGATTATTCATGCCTTTCCGGTGTGTCTTGTTGTGTAGTCTATCTACTTCCTGTGTCTGCTCTGCTCCTGGCTCAGCATTGAGGGTACGGATGTCCTGAGACCCACCTAGCACCAGGTCGCCCCACGTGGCCTGAGGGCAAAACTTTCTATACCAACGTGGTCTGACCCCCTGAGCCTGTGCTAACCTCCGTGTTGCCCCTTTTACCGCTACGCATAGGGTCTCTACTGCTCTCCTGGCCATTCCATGGAATGCCCTTCCGACATCTGTAACAGAAATGGGTTACTTGATAATCCACTTATAATGCTCAGTGCCTGATGGGGGTTACACTAATGGGATTTAGTGTGTCTAGGACCTCAGAGGCTCCTTTTTGAGCTACTATATTAAATGACTTCTTCAGTGTCCCTTATTATACCACTGGGCATCTAAGTTACTTACTGTCTTCCAACTCTCTGTCTTGACCAAACCTTTCAAAAATGAATTATCTTTTAACACACAGGCCCACAACTGCATACAATTGTGGTTGCATACAGAGAATCTGTCCTCTCATTTCCAGGTGGCAGATCAAACCAACCCTGAAAGCCTCTTCTTCCTGGTTTTTAAATTATCTCCGTACTCACTTTCTTCTCACAACTCATCATGTGACATTGGTTTGCAGCTCATTGCTTACAGCTTTCTGGGGAATGTGGCTTACACTCAATAACTACAACCTACACTCAATAATTACAGCCAGATAATTTTACTGTTTGCCTCTTTTCAAGACCAAAGTCTTTTCCAAATGCAAACTTTTCCCAAAAATCATGCTTTAACTCATGCTTTAAGTAAATTCACTTAGTGTACAAAACATCTGCCAGTGTTCCAGCACGTCCTGGACAGCACAGAATGAAAACCAAGCTGTAACCTTCTTGGTTTAAACTGTCACCAAGCCAGTTGTTTTCCTCCAATTAGATAGGTGACTAAGGATGGCAGGTAATTTCCCATTAGACAGAATGTTATTAAGACAAAAAAAGGTTTCTTGTTACCTACTACCCACCTATGAACCACTTATAATGTTCAGTGCCTGACGGGGGTATTCGAGTCAAAATCTTTGTAAAAAACATTTAAATAAAATCTCTTGTTTGAGGGAAAAGCTGTGTATATACAGAATAAGACTACAGTCAGTTTGTAAAGTGCGTGTTAATACTAAGTAGCTCAGATTATTTCCTGACCATTGCTCAAGAGATTTGAGCATTATCACATTGTAGTCAACCATTGTAACGTAAATGATTTTGTTGGAGGTCACGTAGAGTTAAACTGAACTGACATTTTCCTCTCCTGTGACTTTTGTGAAATTATATATTGTGAGGAGAATTTCTCTTCTAAAATAAAGCTAAACACGTGTACATCCAGTCTGTGCTACAGAGTAACAAGGAAAAATGAAATATTTTGTTGATCACCTGTAAATTAAGCTAAGGTCTTTTTTTAAGCACCATGTGCAATGCTTACAGTACTGTATATTGGGTGTTTTACATTTCAAAAGGAGTGACGTTTTATCTGATTACAATTGATAAAATCTGTGCCATCCGTTCTGTGCACCAACATTCAAGTACCCCATTGAAACTAGACATCTGTCCTTTTCTTCATCTTTCTTGTTATGTCAAAAGCCAATTTCAGGAAATAACCTAAACTTATTTTCTTATTTTTTATTATTCATATCCAGATCACATAACATTCTGTCCTTGATGTGGCATCACATCACTTATGTTGACAGATGATCGCATTACAGATAAAGAAGCCTATTTTGCCAAAGGATTATGCCTGTCATAGCAGTGGAGATTTAGTGTCACTCAGAAGGCGTTCAACAGAATGCTTTGTGTAGGTTTCTGGAGTTAGGGATAAGGTAGGATGGCAGGGCTATCACAAATACTTTGCATCCTCAGCATTCTAATGCAAGGTGACATATGGGGTCTGGTGTTCTAGCTATCAGTTGAGATATGTGAGACGATTCATTACAAGTCGAGAGCTTATTATGGCTTCAGATCTTTTTTAGTGGCAGAACGATTGTCACTTTTATTCAGAACAATGGACTGGTGTTTGGTGTGTATTTATTCTGCTTGAATAAATTTCTGGCTTCAGCCTCAATTGCAATATATGCAATAGGCACAGTCATTGTCTGATTTTGTCTCTGGAATACAAAATTGCACTTTTCTTTGTAATAAAGCCCAAAAGGTGGATTCTGTGGAAATAAATCTGGTGAGAAAAACATGGGACAGGGTTAGAGAGGATGTGATTAAAACTCTTGAGAAGCAACATACAGTACTGTGCTGCTAGTATTGTTCAAAAATTCTACTTACAATTCTCTGTGTTACTTTCCAAGTTCAGCTGAAGTAATAAAAGTTACAGCTGGTCAAACCTTATTTACATTGTAAGGATAAACTCAAAAACATTAAAGAAATGTGAGGCAAATGTTAGAAAGAAGAAACATCCAAAGCAATAGCAAAATTTTTAAAGAAACATTAATGCACATTTATGCAATAAAAACAAAATAAATTAAAAAAAATATTGGAATGCTCGTCAATACTACCACCAACTTTGATGGTGTCATGACTTTATCCTTCTCACCACGGTTTATTAATAATTTTCAAAAAACTATTGGCAATATTGATAGCTTACAACATCATGTACAAAATCAGTTTATTACCCAGTGTAAATTGCTTGCAGTTAATTAAACTCTAGCTCTGTATTCCTTCAACGAAAACTATACTTGTGTGCTTAAGGTCTTTTAAAAGTTTATAATAATAAACTTTATTTTATATAGCACTTGTAAAAGTGGCTTCTCAAAGAGCTTTTCAATAAGTAAAAAAAATCAAAGGGAGATAACACAATTAGCACAATTAAAAAAGGGGTTCATAAAGCAATAGTAGATGCAAAGGGGCAGACAAAAACATCAATTAAGTAAAAACCATACTGAAAAAGAAGGTTTTGAGGCTACTGTAGATTTGAAAGTGCACAGGGAAGATGACTCTGATATCCTTGAGGATATCATTTCAGAGCTTTGGGGCATAGCAAGAGACATACTGTACCCATAGTATGCAGACAAGTTTGGAGGACAATCAGGAGACTAGAGTAGACATACAGTACAAAGTTTGTATGACAGAGAGTAGGAAGATTAAAAGTTAGACAGCGGCCAAGCCATGTACCATACAGCCTTATAGGTGAACACAAGGATTTTGACATCAACACGAAACCTCATAGGAAGCCAGTGCAAGGACTATAGGAAAATATTGAGTTAAAAAAATGGATGTACATCATTAAGTAATTTCACAAAATGATACGTCATGGGATGGGCCTGACTAATTTTGCAAGACATTGTAAGTGCATCTTAGTATCTAGGCCTCTCTAAATTCAGTTGTTCCAAAAAGCTAGTCTTTGCTCAAAATTTTAATGGTTTAAATACTTGAGAATTTCTGTACTGTATATTTTTACCTACTGTAGAAGAGTAATTGATTCAGTACATTATCCTCAGGATATTTCAAAAGAGCCCCTTTGCTTTACCTGCTAGGAATGAGAACATTGTTCCCATAGCAACAGACTGTATGCCTCAAGGGCCTTAGGCACTCCAGTATTGTGCATGAAGTACACTCTACTAGTCCATAGTCTAGTACTTCTAAGCCACAGCTAATTTGTCAGGTTGAACCTCAACTAAGAAATCTACCACACAATAGCCTAGACCTAATGCACTAGGTTAACAACCCACGCACTAAACACTGTAGATTTAATCTGTTTCTACTACAGTATGTACACTATAATAGTCAAATGTGTCTTTCCACAGATTCTCAAACAGGATTCAGGTCAGGATTATTGTATTTTTGTATTCTGGTGCCCATTCTCTTGCTTCACTTTATGAGATTTATGGGCATTTTTCAGATTATTTGGCATTTGCCTCAGTAGTTGTTTCATCAAAATAAATATGATGCAATAGAAATGGGTTTGTAAATTGTTTAGTTGAGCTACAATTCTATTCTGTTTATTCTGATCTAATACATTAGATCATAAAACTTTCAAGGTCAGTTGAGGTTTATTAAAAAATGGAAAACATTTCTGTTTTTATTAAGCAAAGGGGGCATCAATGACATTCGCTAACATTTGCAAGCCTTACAATATGTGAGAAATTCAGAATGGCATCTTTTAACTTACAGACTGCATTCACATACAGATATCACAGCAGGTTTCACAGATGTTGTCCGACCCCTTGGTTCATTTAATTTATTTATAATCTTTCCATGCAGTTGTTGGTACTGACAGACAATTAGAAATTTAACCTTTCAATCTTTACAATGCACCAGAATTCATTATGAAAATCAGCAGATCTGTTCTTAATGCTTTTTTCCTAGTGGCAGTTTAATTCAGAGATTATAATGTTTTTTTTATTATTGATATAGATGACAACATATTAGACAACAGAATTTTAAATGACACCACAAATAATCTATCAAATTGTTAGAATATTGGCTGGAGTACTTAAAGAATTAATTTCTAGATTGGTAAAGTTTACAAAGAATTAGCAATTAGTCATGGGAATAATTAGTTTTGGATGATATTAGCTGCACCTGACCAGCATAATTTAACAAAATGTTTATAATTCCACTTGCACAGTTTTTAAATCAAGACCATCACAGCCTGTGAATATTATTGTAAATTACATCAAAGCTTACAATTATGACTGTTAAAAAGACTCTAATGGCATGTTGGCATGTTTAAGAGTTACTAGGGGAACAGTTTTTGTGATCATTCATTCTTGACACCTTTATCTCCCAAGCAAAAGAACACAAGCAACTGATAAACACGTACTAATTTATATGAGGTGTATAGTTTACAATATATATAATTAGAAATAAAGTATATCACATATACTGTAGGTATATGGACAGCACAGTGCTATGGTGGTTAGCATTGCTGCCTCACAGTGCTAGGGCCCTGGGTTCAATTCACGATGTGAGGAGCTCCCTGCTTAGAGTTTGTTTGTATGTTCTTGTGGGTTTCCTCTGGGTATTCTCACTATCCAGAAACATACTGGTAGGTTAATTTATTTCTGGGAATATTGTCTGTAGTTGTGAGTTTGTGTGTGATATACCCTTTGCTTGTCAAGTTTGGTGGCTTCCCTACGACCCTGAATCAGATATACAGTAGCAGTTAAAAAATGAATGGATGGATTTATACTGTCTCTATTATTTTTAATACAGTGGTGGACTGTCTTTCATGTCTTCAAATATGTTGACAATAGCAGCTCAAGATGTGCAATCTATATTATTCTAGCCACTTTCTGTCTGGGAGCATTTTTTTTATTTGTCACCAAGTTGTGATTAATACCGGACACTTTAAAACAGATGTTAATTGGATCCACAGGGTGTACATGAAGACAAATTGATTTATGTCAGGTTGTTTCTCAACTGTTTTGAGTGATTGACTAAACATTGTGCCTGATTTACATGCTGTTGTACTGAAGAATGAAAATAACTCCAGTTACTCCCACATCACCTGTTGATGATCCATGTTGCGATACTGACATCTGTATTGATCGACCGAATTTTCAGCACATGCCTGATGAATGTCAATGGATAGTATATGGTGAAATTTAATAGTTCTTCTGAACTGTGTAAACTGTAACTGTGTTCTGTACAGGAAACAAGACAGTGTCCCCATTGCCATACTGGGGCATTGGTTTGGAAATTTGTGGAAATATTTATTGTTGAAAATTGTTATATCTTCCACTGTTCTACAATGATGGTTAACTGCAGTATATTGGAAAGTATTTAATCGTTAGACTGCACTTTATGCAATGGTGGCTTTATTTTCCAAAGTTTATACAAGAATGAAGAATGAAGAGGCAAAACCTTTTTTAATTATCTACATTATACAGCAGTTAATGCAATAAGCAGTGGTAACTGCCATTTGCTACCTCTTCCAAAGGAATTTGATTTCAAACAGAGTTCATTGACCTGATGCATGAAGTGGAAGAATAATAACATTAAGATTTGCTAACATTAAAAGTTTTTTAGTAGTCAGCTTTTCACAAGTTAAAGTATTAAAAGTTTTACAGGATACTTTCTTTCTCGTAGCATGTGTCTAGTGCATTGATTTGCCTGTTCAATGAACACTAATAGATTAAGAGTCTGTCAACTTTGATAGACAAAATTATTCTATTATTGAGCCTGCCAATGTTCTGTCATGGGCAATGTAATTCTCTCTTAAAATAATAATAATGTCTTATTATTTTTTATTTTATTTAGCAGTCAACAGTATATGACTTGTGTATGCTGCACTTTATTAATTCTGTGACAATTCAGGAAATCTACAGATCTACATTAATATAATGACACCTGAAGAAGGCTCCATGGCCGAAACGTTGTGTTTTCTTTCTTCTTTTCTTCAGCATGGAATAAACCTATTATTTGTTCCTTTGCAGCCTACGCATGCTGACGCAGCTACCCACCTTGATATAATGTTGGCAGTTTTTTATCTAAAAATTCTAGTTTCTATTTGCAACTTGATTCAGAACTAGGGTGTCACAGTTTTAATTTTTTTGATATACTGACATTCAAATGACCTTAACTCAGGGCCCACAGAATCTCTATGCACTGTATAGAGATGTAGCCATTCAAAATGCACGGTAAAACCCTGTACTGCAGGAATTGAGCTACAGGCTATTACAGTATGTGATTTGCTGGCCAACATAATAAACTTGTGTTGCATTAGTTGTTAGTGAAACGATTGCTTCATTTAATCTCTGTACTGTGCATGTTTGTATCCGCTTAATATGGAATTTTACAACTAAAAGGAAATTTTAGTTGCTTATCATAAAAATAAGAGGAGCATAGCATCTCATAAACAGTATTAATTGAATACTGTATACAGTGTGTAAATATATTACATAAACTATACTGTATATTGTACTGTATATTGTTTTGTACTGTATATACTGTAGTTTAAATAAAAAATAAACAACAGCATTCCACTTCTTCATAAAAAATCTTTCGCTCAGTCACTTACTGTGGTTATTTTGGAAAAGTGTTGACGTGCTTATTCTGACTGTATTAAGTTTATATACTTTATAAAAAGTATCTTTTAACCTTTTCTATGAATACTTGCACCGTTATTGCAGTAAAATCCTCATACTTTTTAGAATCTGCTAAGTAGGGAATATAATATGGAATATAAGAAATGAATAATGATATTAATTTAAGGATCTAAATATATGTACAGTATTTATATACAGTATCTGGTAATATTACTGTAATCTACTTTCTTTGTAAGCGTTTTTTATCTTTAATTTGACTCATTCATGCGTGATTACTTCTGAAACACTTTAAGCTGTTTATCTCAGCTGTGTTTCTGAGCAGCCCATTGGTACAGCGGGTTTGTCAATAGGGGTTCTGTCTAAGCGATCTGAATACCCACTTAGAGCACAAGTTTTTCTTCTAACAAAGTCTTTTTAAAACATAAAATAGTAAATATTATGTACACTATATTAACATTCTTAGTTTTATATATATATCATAACATATTCAATGTTAAGTGATATTAATAATGACATAAAAAAGGGAATTAGAAAACGTAAATACTGTCAACAGTTGGAGTAAAAACCAGTTCAACTGGATTAACTCAACTCAATTCAATTCAAAACACTTCATTCAGTCGGGCAATTTAACAGACGCCTTTACAACAAGCCTTAAAACAAAATTGTATATGTTGTAATTAGAATAACAAAGTGGTATTAAAAATACCACTGAAACTATAATAAGGTGTCTGGTCATTATTAACAGTATTCATTTAATAATAGTAATTTCAAGTTTGCATCTTTTTCAGAGTAATTTTTTTCTTCAGTTTTCATAACCTTCACTTATTAAAATGCCTATTTGTGAGACATGATGTTTCAGATGTCAATTACTTTGTGAACAAATGACACAGAGCCTTCATTCCAGAGACATTTTGTCTCTGTCAATTTTGTCTTTTTATTTAATCAATATCTAGTACCTGATTGCATTTTTAGAAACCTTAGTTTAACTAAAGCAGATCCCAGGTGTAAGCGACTTTATAACGCGAGAAGGCATTATGCTATATTTTTTATACATCAGTTGAAGCCTTCCGAGGTCTCTCAAAAACATAAAAATGTAACATAATATTGTGCGTCACGATGAGCAACTGATTCTTTTAATTTTAAAGAAAATTAAAAATAAAAAACAATAATGTGTCTGCCTAAAATAGGTATTGCATGATTTTAAAACCCATAAAAAATGGGTTTAGTTAAAAACACAAAATGCACGAAAAATGGGTGGTTTTTCTTCCTTGTGATCAGCTTAGAATCTTTGTGTAATCTGTAAGTTTTTTTAACTTCTTAATTAAACATTTTAAACATTTTAATTTTGTAAACGCAAAACGCATTTCGTACAGATACAGTACAATCACATTCTCCTGTCTTCCTGTGGCGTGAAACAAATCAGCAGGTGGCTATGAAAATAATGTTCCACCCACTGAGCTCAGTCAGAGAAGAGGCGGTGCTGTAAGGAGACCATTCTGAAATGGGGAGGGGGGAGGCGTCTTCCCACCTCTATGACTAAAGTGCCAAAGAGGAATGGCTTAAGTGACATACAGAGCTGAAAAAGTTTGGTAAAATATAAGGAGAGGCGATACACAACAGGCAGTTCAAAGCCCAATTAGAGAATTACTTTCAGCCGAATATATAAAAATAATTCACTATTATAGCTTATTGCTAGCTACAGTGTGAGTGTGTGTATCTGGATGAATTGTTATAAGTGATGGTTTTGTGATTTAGGATTTCTTTATGGAAATTTTTAAGTTAAAGGAGGGAAAAGGGTTATTTTACACGTTGTCTCTTCTTTGTAACTCTTCAGTTTATAGCTCATCCATGGTCATTCATTATTAACATTATTAATAATATATTCCCTATTGCATTAAAATTGGAACATTTTTAAAAATATATAAAGAGGCAATACACAAAGTGTCTCCTCTATAACCCTTCAGTTTACAGAATATACAGTTTAAAGTTTTAAATTTAAATTGTTGGCTGATTATTGGCTGCTGAAATTTGTATTAAGTTATTAAAAGTTATAAAGTTATTTTTATATGTTTGGCTATGTAAGAAACAAACAAAAAATAATTCTCTGATCAGGCTTTGAACCACCTGGGTGCAATGTGCTACATTACAGTCCATTGCCCATTACCACTATAAGGACAATAAAAGCTTTTTTTAAAAAAAAACAAATGTCAAAATGTTTCCAAAACATCCACTTGTGATATTTTATCTGCTTAGTTACATGATTCCATATTAATATTACTATCAAGTGGTATTAAGTAAGTATAACTTTTTTTTACAATAACAGCAAGTGGTGTTCTTACTGCATATTTTTTTTATATTTAGCTACCACTACCATCTACTGTGTGTACATTAGGTATGTATTATGTTATACAACTGTTTTTATTTTCAGCTACCAAAAACCTGAAATAGGAACATCATACGGTATATAATATCAATAAACATGTTTTTATATATCCAACTGAGCAATCTTGCTTTTATAAAATATACCTATTTTTAATTAGTGTTTAATCAATATTTAACGTGCTGTGATACACAGTTTAAAATTAATAAAAGTCTAAACAGTATACAACTTATATTCTGTAATTGGAAAAAGATTGTTCCTCAGCATTGACTGGGATTCAAACTAGGCGTTTTCTGGTAACAGCCCAAGTGCTCCACATATCACGTTAAGCTTTCACTGCTCCACCTGGCAGTTTTACAAAGTAGTACAACTCCATTTAAAAAAAACTGCGGTACCCCGCAGCCCCCGAACTGCAAACTATTGCAGTATCCCCTGCACTTTTTGAATGACTGGATCTGTATGTGTAACATGTTAATCTAAGAATTACATTCCTTTTTAAATATTTTTTTTTAAAGAGGAATAGGATACTTTGATAATAATCCAGGTGGGTGAATGAATCCAATAAGGTTATAAGAATTAACTTAAACAACATTGTCTAGTTGCATAAAAAGAAACTCACAGTTTGTATGTTGTTATTTTTAAATAGATAAGCAAACCAGAAAACTAATGTTACTAAATGTGTATATTTACTTAATTTGACTTCTCCTTAACTTTTTTATATCTCCTGAACCGATTTATATCAGAAATTAGTATCACATATACAGAAATATGCCTGTCCCTCTAATACTGTAAGACATTGATTGAGAAATTCAAAGTATATTCTGGTCTATTCCTTATACAGGCACATAAGCTCAGTTTAACTCATGCTTTTAAAATACTACCGATAAAAGCAGCTTTTAACAATGGCACTGTCATTGACAGTTGAATTACAACATATGCTTTAAAAACTATGGCTTGCTTGCAAATTATTACAAAATGTATTACAAAAATGTATTGCTTCTAGAAGTCCAAAAAATAAATGCATAAGAAAATATAAGATCTCAGTAGTTTCAACAGACATTTCATACTTTGCATTACTAATGTTAGTGTTATAATGGAAATTTAGATTAAATGAAAATAAATGAAAACTCTTTGATGCATCATCAGTCAATATATGTTTCAAATATTCCAACATCAGACACTTTTGCAAAGACAATGTACCTGAGGTTCATCAATGATATAATAATATTAAGCTTACCCCTACAGATCTCTTAGGCAGCTCTCCAGATTTTGAGTAGGGGGTTTGGACACTACCTACAACATTCAGGCTACTATGAAACTTTTCAATGGCTTCTGAGAAATTGAGGGTATTGTTTTTTTTGCAATATGAAACTGAATATTGTCTAACAATTTCAGCATGTTTCTTATCTGAAACTAGTAAGATCTGTTTATTCCCTTACATTGGTTTATTCAAAGTCTGTTCCATAAAAGTTATTCTTTTGTTTTCTTCTGTCAGAACCCTCAACTCTTCTAAGCTCTGATTAGAGAAAACAGTTTCAGTTATTTAGAGCTGTAATTATGAAACCTGATCATTACAATGGAAACAATGTGGTACATTTTTACTTTGTGACATTCTAAAGCATTTGTGTGGAAAGCATGTATATAGAGTTTTAATTTTGGTACAGAGTGTGCAGGATTTTATAATACATTTTTCAAAGTTACTTTTTTACTGCAAGTAATGGAAGCAGCTGTTAGTGTGAGGCTTATTATGGTGCTGTTTGTGATATAATGTACTGCATACATCCGTTAAAACCTTCACAGTCTCCAAATGAACACCTAAAGCTGCTTTCTACAGATGTTAAGTGCTTGGATTTCCAAAGATTGCATCTGTGTTTGTGGAAGGTACTCCTGCCCTGATATGAAAAATGCATTAGAGAGGGAAAAAAGCATATGCTAGCATTATAATGTAAGTAGATTTTCTATTCATTGGCTAGATAAATGATTCTATAAGTGTTTCAATGTCTGTTACAATGCATTAGGTTTCTTTACAAAGAGGGCTTAGAGTATATAGCCATATGGTGCTAGTGGCAATAGTTTATTATGCATTAGCAAAATGTGCAAAAAGGTTAGTGTTAGTATATGGTGTATGGCTTCATACAATGTAAGTTATGAAATAACAAACAACAACTAGAAGAATCTTCAGATGTTTTCTATGTTTTATAAGTGGAATGCATTCATATAGTATTAATAAACTGACTTAAAAATGATTATTCTGAACCATACAACCAATTCTATTTATAATCCTTAATAAATTTGTTACCAACTGGCATATTATCCATTATACTGATCAGTTTGCCATCCCCTAAAATCTAGTGTGTCTAGTCTACCTTTCTGTATATAACTAGTATATTTCCAGCATTGTTTACAGGTTGTAATTAGTATGAATTCTTCAAAACATTTTTTCTGCATAGTCAAAGACAGTGAAGAATCCTTCTTTGTACACAATGAAACATTTAAATTATAATTCTACGGTGTTTTCAAAATAAAGCTAATTAATTAGTACGAAAAATATATACAAAACATGCTGTACACCAAATAATCTTTTGTATTTCGAAGCTGAATGTTGAAACATGGTCTATGTCAAAGGTTATGGTAGTTGATTAAGAATGCTGTGTAATGAATTCTAATGGTCTAATTCTAGGCCTTAGTATCAGACTGTCAAAATGCAAACCAATTTGACTTGGGTTATATGGGGAAGATGAGCGAGTCATAGATCTAATTGGCTTGACATTCATAGCAAACTGAAGAGAAGGTCAAGGTTGTTTTTTAACACTGTTGTGTTTAAAGATTTAAATCCATTCCCTCCAAATATGGTTATCCAGTTTTTAAAAAAACATATTTAAGCTGAGCACAAATCATAATGGAAAAGTACTTATTTCATTGTAATTCATATTGAAAATTCTGTTTGATAGTTAGAGAGTATGTTAGGAAAGATTTTTTTACAATTTTAAGATTTTCTTTTGTAAATACTATAATGTGACAGCACTGGTGGAGAACAGTGCAGTAGTAGCATGTTTAAAATAGGTACAGTAGGTCTCAGGGAAACAGACACACAAATACAATCATAAGGGGAAAAGAGTGCTTTCTTCTTGTAACTAAGATAATATCTGATAACCTGTATATAACTACAGTATGAGTTGTGGTGTTCACAATGAGGACTGTGTGACTTTGCCAGTCCATGCTAAATCTTTACTAAGCACTGTGGGTCTTACAGGATGAAAAACAGCAGGCAGCCATGTCAAATTCACATTTCAGAAGAGTGGTTGCACAGTGCTCATTCCCTCTATGGTTATAAAAGGATTGTAGTGGTTAGACTAATGGATTAACAATTGGTGATTCCAAATTTTGTGGGGTATATAAAAAACTGATGATTCCAAATTTATTTAAATAGATTTTCCAGTTGTCTTATCACAAACCTTGTTTAGGGGATAAGAATTGAAGCCAATTCCAGTTCGGTTTATGTGTGGATTAAGCACAGATATTCAACACTGCAGTCTTCCTTTTGTGGTTATTTGACTGTTGGGACAGCTCAATGTCCCAAGCCAAGGCTGTAATTACTTCTGGGTGGGCAAAATAAATTATATTGCAGGTAATATCCTTGGAAGATGATAGTGATACTTTAATGAAGAACTAAAAATCTTTTTAAAAAATGAAAGGTTTAGAACCATAACATTGCTGTCAGATTAATCTTACTGGCAGATAAGACACTTTATTTTATTATTTACACTTTATTTTTTGCGTTAGTCTTTCTATTTTGGCATTATCTTTTGTTAAAGGATAGCAGCTTTCAATTGAGATATAACATAATATGGCTAATGGCTAATATGGTGTCATGGCTTAAGTTATTCTCATGTGTAAGATGTGTACAGTTTGAAAAAAAAAATTCTAACTTTAGAAATATATATTAATTTTTATTTTTCAAAGTTGTACTATGGAAGAAAATGGAAATTATCTAACATGGCAAACCAAATAAATATTAGTTTAAATAACTGGCGGTCGTTTTGTTTTTGCTTGGTCAGAAAATACAAAAGCTATAGGCAATTGTGATTATTGGGCAATGGCATTATCAATATACTCCAGGAATAAAACAAATTAGGATGATTATTAAAATATCAGGTTACATTTAAGTTAATTTAAAGCTTCTTAGTGTTGTGTTTTTCAAAGCATAAATATTTATTCTAAATGATGGATATATTTGTATAAATGTAGTGTTGTCACGAGACTGCCAAGTACTGAGATCATTTTATTTTTTTTACTGGTTGTTCTTGTTATTTTTTTTTGTCAATTTAATCAATACTCTTAAAAACATTTAGTTTCGTGGAACAATTCAGTAAGTAAGGTCATGTGTGTGGCAAAGAAACATTCTTTAATATAATTTTCAAATGTATTCATACTGTATGAATAAGGGGTGTCAGTGCTTTCTATACAACTACCTTATGATATTTTGGAAGCTGTTAGGTTGAAGCAAATCTGAAGTACTCAGCACTTCATAATGGTGTGTAGAAATGTGCAACTTTTTCTATGTATCTTTCATGTAGCCTTAAACACACAAAACAAGAATTTGTTATAAGATTAGCTTGACTAAATGTTTGAAAATCATCCTGGATACATCTTACTGGTATTAGTCTTTTTTAAAAGTGAAGGGCTAACTGGAATTGCTGAGGAATTGCATCTACATTTATATTTATATTATATTTTATATTATATTGCATTTTATATTCTATAAAGTTTTAAGTGCAAGTACTGTATATAATGAGATAAGGAACACACTACTATTAGCACAAAAAAAATAAAGTGGTGGTTTATCAAGTTAAAAATGTATTTATGTTGCCTATCTAATTTAACAGTTAAGTCTATTAAGACATTTAGAAAATGATGTCCTTTTACTTCTTTATTTATTGTGAATAGCAAAAAACACAACTGTATTGTTACAAGTGGGGGTTACAAAACTGGTGAAAATCGGGATTTGACCAAGCAGTTTAGTCTGTAAGTGTAATGCTTGTAAGTGTATTTTTTAGCAATATTCCCAAGTGGCTGGTATAATTAGAGACATGTGAATTCTTTATTCTCTGGCACAGCATTGTAGAGAGAAGTAATCATCCAGGGACATTTGGTTAAACAATTATTTATTACAATAAACTACACAAGACACAAAACTACATGCCACACAACAATTCATATGACACATATGTTACTTTTTGTACAGTATTTACAAACAAGGCGTTACAGAGGCATACTGTAACATTCTGGCCACCCGGAAAACCCCAGACTGCTACTAAGCATTAAACTCTTAATGCCTACAGAAGCCACATAAGAAATAAGATGCTTTCTAATTCAATATAAAGTAACCTGCAGTTAGTCTCTCTCTCTCTGCACCCCGGATGCTACAAAATAAATGGGAGCCTATATCCCTATTCATAAAAATGCACCCTAAGCAGGAAAGATGTCTCTAACTGAGTTATCTTTACCCAAGAAACCAGAGTTCCCTAAAAACACAGAATAGCATGTGTAACGCTTACGGCCGACAGGCACTGTGTAAGAGCCGGCTTACCAGAGCAGGTGACGTCACCGCCCTTCCCTGTGATAGCAGGACTACAGCTACTGGGCTGTAGGGAGATCTCTCTTTGGCTCACCGGGCTGGGTCCCTGCTGAGTGACGTGGGAGTCCTGGGTTCGAGCCCCCGACGGTGGGGGGCCGACCTAATGCGGCAAGGGCGCCTGCCTGAGCCCCCGTTGCGTTACATTAGTGTCAGAAGCGGGGTGGGATAGCCCTTCGCCGGGGACGGCGATTTAAGCGGGGGAGAGTGTAACGCTTACGGCCGACAGGCACTGTGTAAGAGCCGGCGTACCAGAGCAGGTGACGTCACTGCCCTTCCCTGTGATAGCAGGACTATAGCTACTGGGCTGTGGAGAGATCTCTCTTTGGCTCACCGGGCTGGGTCCCTGCTGAGTGACACGGGAGTCCCAGGTTCGAGCCCCCGACGGTGCGGGGCCTACCTAATGCGGCAAGGGCGCCCGCCTGAGCCCCCGTTGCGTTACACATGCTCTCTCTAACAAGGTTCAAATACCTAGCTCAAGTCATGTTTGATTTGGATGATCATGAAGTAGGGGCTCTCAGCTGGCACAAGCTTCAAGTCCCAACTCCTGTGGACTCTTGTCTCTCTTCCTGCTTCTCCTTGTTTCCTCTTCCCTCTCCTTCTAATGTGATCTTATATTGTGTGTCTGTACTGCTGCTTGGCAATCATTAATCCACAACTTCCCTAGGTATACTAAAGTAAACTTTACAATTGTTTCTGCTCAAGGGTCCCCCAGACTTCAGCAAACATGCTCTCTCCTTTGAAATTTGAAGTGTTTACTCTTCCAAGTGTCAAATTTTATCTAAAATCTAAGAGACACTTCTCAATTACCTAAAGCTGTAACAGTATAATAATTCATACAATCATTTTGCACATTTTCCCCATGAGAGATCTAGTGGGATATTAGCATGGTGGTGAACTTATTCTGTATAGTGAATTAATATGATTAAACTTCAATAATGTTTATAAATATATGCCATATTGTGCACCAGTTAGTCATTAATATATTGGACTCTGGTTAATAGTGAAGAACTATCAGTGAAGAATTGTTGTTTTTGATAGAACTAGAATACATAAAGCTCATATCATTGAAGAGCTGTATATACTGTATGCTACACATCTCACAGCCCTCAGGTGGTTTAATGAAATGCACATTACAAGGAATGGGTCAAGGAGAAAGAAACAAAGCCTCAGCACTGCATGAATTCTGATTGTGTTATTCATTAAGATTTTAATTTAATGATTGATAAGTAAGGCTGGTAGTAAACAAGGAGGATTAGGATAATTAACAACAATTAGCTATTTAATTCAGTTGCTGCATGGAAAGGAAGATTGGCAGCTGCCATTTACTTTGAAACTTAGAATACATGTTAACTGTCAATATACTCCCAGTTGCATCAATATTTCTGTTTTATTTTTGTATGTGTCTTATTACACATAGTTAAAGTGTACAACTGTACTGAAATAATAGCAGTTTCTGTCCTACACTGCTTTCATGCATAAGTAAAGTCATAACATGCACTGTACTAATTATTTCTGTGTAATCAACCCGTAACAATAATTATGCAATCATTTGTATGAAATAACTACCAACATTTACAGTATTTTCATTCACTTTATCTACTCTTATTAAACACATAATTCTATACACTTAGCCTAGTTAAAGGTAGATATATTTAAGAAGCCTCAATGGATGAATATAAATTAATATGTGAATACAGGATATTTCAACCTTCTACTGTCTTGTAAGAGACCATTTTGTCAATTGTTGTTCACAGATGGTTTTCCCACACATTTAGTACAGTCACAGACTCTGCATTGTCCACAGCAGTACTAATTACTCTACTTGCACTACTCTAAAAGATACTGCAAAAATATCTCAACTTGTCTAGAGACTGATCTTTGACATTGACAGAGTTGCATTACATAGAAACTTTTGGCACATACAATTATTATTCAATGGCACCTGAAGAAGGCTCCACGGCCGAAACGTTGTGTTCTCTTTCTTCTTTTTTTCAGCATGGAATAAACCTATTAATTGTTCCTTTGCATTATTATTCAATGGCATACTATGTCGGGCAAATTGGATGGTTGAATGCTTGTGTCATTTCATGCATAACTTTCATTGCATATAATTGAAAATAACTGCTTTAAAAAGTAAACTCCAAACTTTTATGTACAGTAAGATGACTGCTGTTCTTGTGTATACATTTCTTGAAGTAACCCTGTGAAATATAAGGTAGTGTTGATCATATGTTTAAAGTATTAAAGTATTGTACTATATACGTACAGTAAACCATATGCTGAAAACATGGTGGTCCTTAAGCAGCCCTTGATATTCATCTATTGTTGTCAGAAAAAAATAAATCAGGGATATAATGAGGTTCAGATGTCATATAATACTATGGTGCTTGCATTGCTCACACCTTTTAATTAGCTTTACGGTAAGAGGCACCAGGAAATTGTTTCACCAGCAGAAAATCAAGTTTTCCACTCCACTGCTTGGCCTTGTGATATCAAGAAGTAAAGTTGCTGTGCCGACTGTCTTTCTCTTAGCTTGAATGAGAGAAAAAAGAGAAGCATTCTTTCATCAGAGGATAGTTTGCCTCTTCTGTATGCATATTCTGATATTCTGGCCTATATTCATCATGTCTATTTTATTTAATTTGTTTAAAATATTTGTATTTAAGTGACTGTGAAGGAAATAAAATCTAGAAGGTTTATACCGTATATTGAGAATGTACTGGATGCAGGTACTGTTAGCCCATAATCTCAGCAGTATGCCAGTTATACATAGATGCAGTATCTGTGCAATCTGTGCTTTCCATGAAACAAAAAATTATTTTGTCTTTGTATTGTAGGTGCTATTCCTCAGAGAACCATGAGAAGTCACACATATATTATTATGAATATTTATTGATTTCAGGGAGTAAACATTACTTTGACATTTAACAACAGAATATACTGTGTAACATGATAACTGTGGACCAGGTGAAAAGCACATCCACTCGCTACCAGTTTAGCAGGGTAAAAGTCTAACTTTTACATTAACAGCTTGTCAGGGAACACACATATTGTTAAAATGTAAGTATTGAGCACATATGGTAGATTATTTTAATATAATAATTTTTAACCAGCTAAATTCTGTAAGTCAGAGGGTCACCACTGGACTATCTGATCTATCATCTTTCTGGTGCACCTAAATAATAACTTTCAGTTTTCAGTAGTTTCAGTACAGCATGATAAATTAAAGGAAAACATAACCTGCAGATCAGAAGGATTAAAATTGCTAAAATTACAATGGCATGACTTGATGTAGTCTCGGCTTCTTGAGTCCTCCTCCCAGACCTACTGGCCAATTACATCAACATCAACAACTTCAAGTTGCAGCTACACAGGCATATTGACAGAATATCCCACATTAGTCTCCAGAAGGTTTATCAGTTCTGTGCATGTATACTATATTACCAGGATTTTGTTATAATTAACTCTATAAAAGGTTTATTGTGACAGTGTCATATTGCATACTGAAAACTCCTGGCTCTTTGATTTGTATTTTTGCAAACTTTTTTGTGATTTTGTTTGATATCAAAGTTTAAAACATGTGATTAAAACCTGAGTATTATATGCATTACTATGCAGTGCCTTGCTCAAGTATTCAAACCTATCCTGCGGTGTCCTAGTTTGTGAAGTTACAAAATGATGTCTACAAATGTTCAGATATTTTAGATTTTATTCAAAACTTTTTCTGGTCATTTTATTTGGAGAGCTCTCTCAAGTTGTTTGTGGATAGCTTATGGACAGCAGTTTTACACAGATTTTGAATACAATTTAATTTAAGCCTGAACTTTAACTGGGCAATTCAAAGACATCCACCTGCTTATTTTTAAGGCACTGAAATCTAGCTTTGGCCATTTTGACCATTTTTGGATTATTTGGATTCTGAAAATCTGCATTATTTTGGGTTCATGTCAGAGTGTAATACTTTGCATTTAGACCGAAAGGTTCCAATTTTGATTTATCTTACCACAAAACCTTTTGCTGTACCTGTATGATTGCAGTATCATTTAAGTGCTTTACTAAAAACTCTATACAGAATTTGAGTTGCTTCTTATACTAGTTCCCTTTGTGGAGTGACTGTGATATTTTTGACCCATTGACATTTTCTCCTTTCACAGACACTGAACTTTATATACAAAGTTTTTCAAAGTTGCTCTTGGCCACAGGATAGCATCCCTAACGAGTTTCCTCCTTAACCTGCTTCTCATTTTGGAAGGGCAGCCTGATTTTCTGATACTCACTTCTTAAAGATCGACCTCTCCCTACTGTTAGACATATTAATGGGCGTTTTTTGCACATAAACAGAGACCACCCATTGTGTGGCTCATTAAGGTAATTTTAGGCATCTAAATTAATTTAGATTTTCCATAGCAAAAGAGAATTTAGAGAGTAGAGTAGTTTACTGCCATATGTACACATACTTTGGAATTCTTAATCACACTGGTTTGAATCCTTGATTTGACTGTTTGAAGAAACTGCCATTTTCACTGCTGTCAGCATTTGGATCAACATACCTCTGTGAATACAGTAGGCATTTTCAAACATGAAGTCAGTTCTTTGTTCTTCATGTATCTGGTTAATAATTGTATACTCAGAGGCTTGCGTGCTGCCTAAAGTGTCAAGCTACGAGCCTGAGATAGGAGAGCTCAGCAAGGGACAGCAAGGGCAAAGATCACACTAAATGGTAAGATGTACATATTAATTTTATTGAATTGATATATTATTGTATTTTTAGATTATTTTTTATTTAATCAAAATGTACAGTCAGTATGGCTTTAATTGACATAAAGAGTATCCATGGCACTCAAATCCATAAAAATAGATGCATGACCTAGCTCTTGACACTCCCCTTCTGAAAGGCTTTTTCAATTCCTGGTCTAAAACAATGAGTTTCAGTTGAAGCATTTGCCTAGCTGCAGCTGAGATAAGCGATGGGTAAACAGATTATCAGTTTTCTGGTGGTTTACTCTGGTTTACCATATTAAACATAAATACAGAGTGACAGGAGAGGCAGGGGAGGAAAGACTGAAGACAAGGAAGGAGGAAGGCAGTAGTGAGGGAAACAGAAGAGAGGGCACAGAGCGAGAACGAAACATCATCATCACTCTCTCCATCAAAATTTGTGTCATGTGAGATGATCTGTTCTAATTGGTCTTTGTGGTGCATAGTGCTTTAAGATTCCAGAGGAAAATTCCAGGGTTTCTACTGTAGGTCTGTAGGATGTAGACCTCTGAAACACATAGGTCTGTACATACAGTATGTGTTAAAGAGTAACTGGTGAATGTTGTGTAACATTTTGTGTTATATGCATTCTGTATATAATATTGTGAATGAATATTTCTCTTCAGGTTTTATTACTCTTCCACAAGAACTGTGCCAGAGAATTTAAAGAACTCTCATGCCTCACGTTTAGCTAAGTTTATTTCCTTTACTGCTGTATTTTATAAAAATATTAGTTTTCTATTTACTTCTTTTTGTTTTCGCAGGCATTAAAGCCGTAAAATGTGAAACGGTGCCAAGTATTTTTGCAAGGCCCTGTGTATGAACAGATGAACAAACTTCCTACATTTTTCTACACATTGGGTTTTCAAAATAATTTCAATAAAGAACAGCATTGTGTTTCTTATTAAGTCAAGTGGCTGTAGGTTGTTTTGCTATTAATTTAGAGAGACAGTGTGAAAAAATCAGATGTTGCAATCATAAAATTTATAAAACAAATCAAGTTTACGTATCTAAAAGGAGAAGCAGGGTGATATTCCATCATACAATGGAATCAGTCAGCTAAGTCTAATCTATTTCCTTTGTCCCCCATAGGACAAAATGGAATTTTCTTTCTTTCTGTGAAGGCCTTGAACGCCATTTCAATCATATTTTTGTTATAGAAGCAACTAGTTTTCCAAATTGAATTTTCCCTCACAGAGAATTCAATACTACATGGTAAATAAGAGCCAAAATGTATTTTTTAATCCACTCACAAAACAAAATATATTTTTTGTTTGCTTTGATTTTAAATTAGCATGAAATACAAGTTATATTAGTTCCATTCATTTATATTTATAGGCAACCTACACTTCCATTGATTTTGTATTACAAAACCTGAGCTATTTCAATTGTGCTATGAAAGCAAAAGAATGCACAGATATTTTTCTCCATCTCAAGCAGAGAAAAGAAGAAAATAATGATGAAATTACATGGATTACATTGTTTACAATACTGTGAAAGGAACCATGGTTAACAATTTTTATAATTTCAAACAATTTCATTTTATTAAGTTATGTTCCCTCATTTGTATCACATACAACATGTACCTTTTTATGTTGTATTCCTTTTTCAGTTACTAAGTAAACTGTGTTATGGAGAACTTCTAAGATATGATTCTGATATAACCTCATCGTTATGTCAACCTTAAATACTGTACCTTGATAATGTCAAAGTCCTGCCTTTCTAAAAGATGATACAATCATTCCAAATGATTGAAATATGTGTGTATAAGAGATTCTGAGATATGTTTTTACATGTTTTGCTATTGTGACCTACTGTATACAAAACTTTAAGTTCAGTGGAGTGCTCCACATAGGTTTGCTTGACTGTACAGTACTGTATCTCAGTTACAAGTGCAGTTTTTAAAAAGCACAATTGCTACAAAAATAGCACTTGTACTGTACTTCACTTCCAAAGTGGAAACACTATAAGTGAAAAACTAGGAAATGTAAATGAACATAACTACATTATATTGCACTTTGGGAGGAAAGGCTGAAGACTGAACAATAGAGCCAGTTTAAAGTGACTGTAGTGTTATTTTTCTGACAAGAGAACTCATTCATGGTAAGACAATGAAAAGTGTGGATAGGAGATAAACTACTGTATGCAGTTCATTCTACTGAGTCTATTTGCATATGAGAATAGGTTTTGACTAACGTTTTGTGCAAATTTCAGAGACCCATTTAAAAAATGTCGATATGTACAGTGCCTTGCAAAAGTATTTAAACCTTTGCACAGTTTTCATATTGTTTTACTTTAAAGCTTGCAGATTTGACCCTTTGATATAGCAATTAATATTTGTCATATATAAAACCTAAATCAAAAACAAAAAGAACTAAATACATAAATTAAAATGAAAGAAAACAGCTAAAATGATTACATATTTAAATCCTTTGTTGTGACAAATGTCAATTAATTTAGGTGCACAAAATTACTTTAATGAGCCACACAACTAGTTGAGAAGTCTGTCGGTGTGCAATAATAATGGTTCATATGATTTCATAACTAAAATACTGTTCTTACTGCATGTCTGCAGGGTCTCTGAGTCAAGCGGTGACTTTTAAACAAAAATTCAACCATGAAGATCAATGAGCTTTTGTAAACAACTCAGGGACAAAGTAAGGTGGCACAGATCAGGAGAATGGTTTTAAAACATTTCCAAGACCTTTAAATATTTATTTAAGCATGATCAAAGTTGATCTAAGACACTTCCTATGCTGGCTGCTCAGTTTTTGAGTAAACTGGTAAAGGATGCCACTGTGGCCCATGGCAATTTAGAAGACATTACAGAGTTGAGTAACTGCAAAGGGGGAAAATGTTCAGTGGTACTTTTGGTCTAAATAATTAATTTAATTAATCCCTTATGCTTATATAACGCTTTTCTAGACACCCCACTCAAAGCGCTTTACAGGTAATGAGGACTCCCATGCACCACCACCAATGTGCAGCACCCACATGGATGGTGCTGGCAGCTAAAGTGCATACAGTACACTCACCACACATCAGCTATCAGTGTGGAGGAGAACAGAGTGATGAAACCAATTCATAGATAATCTAAATTAATAAATTATTTCATAAATATTTGTAACAATGTAAATAAGCAATATTATACGTGATGCAAACATCATGCATGCACCACTCAGACAACACTATCTGTTCCATCAATAATGGTTGTGAATGCATTATGTACTACTGTAGTTCTTTTTCTCTTCAGCAGGGACTGGGAAGCTTGTTTAGATGGGAGCATACTATAATACTGGCAAATCCTAAAGGAAAACCTGCTCAGAATAAAAACTCTGACAACATTTCACCTTTCAGCAGGACAATCATCCAAAGCATAATGATAAAAATACACTGAAATCATTAGGAAAATTAGAAAGTGATTGTCCTTGAGTGCCACAAATAAAGTCCTGACTTGAATGCTATTTAGAATCTGTGGAAAGACTACAAACTATTTTCAGTAAGTGGTCCCCAAGCAACTAGAGAGCTTTAGTGAATCTCCCACTTAGAATGGGTAAAACCAAGCCTGTATATAAAGTTGGTAGCAACTTAACTTCCAGAAAAGGAAGTAAAAAAAAAAATATTTATTTGTCTTTGATTAGAAATACAGTAAATACCCTAACATGACATTTGCATTTTGTCTTTAGCTCTTCCATAAAAGCAGTATTGCTCAATTGTTTTCACGTATAGTATATTGCATATCTAACGTGTTTATTTTTTTAAAATAATATGTCTGTGGAAAAAGCAGATGGTTCACTATAGAAATGCACTCCTTAAGTACCGTAAATTCAAAAAAAGAAAGTCCTGTGTGATTAAAAAAAGCAGTAAATAACTAAGAGACATGTTACAGTATGTGTATTATGAACAGAAATGTTTTGCAAATCATACGAAAATTTGCATTTACAGCCAAAATATAAAGTTTGTCAATGACAATTGAAATAAATATTAGTTGTGTACTGTAAGGATATAAACACATGGTGAAAATGTGTTAAAAAAACAAACACAAAAAGGCCGGGTGGTAAATGTATTTAAGAGTATTTGTGAATAAAACAAATGCATGGGGTAACTTGGCATGTTGTCAGCTTTTTTTTTCAAATAAAGGAGCCTGTTGTAACATAAATCTTATTTATTCCTTAGGGGAAGGCCTCTCCAACTCAGACTACTGCAATATTTTAAAGCAGCGCTTTTCTTCTAAATGCAAACTATTCAAAACTGCCCTCAATCCACACAGTTTCTTAAACATACACAGTTTTTTTTTTCAAAAGGAGGAAAGCCGATTTGAAGATTATGATGTTAGACATTTTCAATTTGGCAAAGGCTTCTGTTTATCTCAAACATTTACATTGCAAGAAAATTGACAGTATGTTCAATATTTGTATATAAGAAAAAAGTATCAGTATGCAGAATCTGTAATTCATGTATACATACAGTATGCTTTGAACATCAGCAGGTTTGTCAGCACTGAGTAGAATTTTGTAGATTGTTTTAAACACAAAGGTGATAGACTATAAGAAATAATCCAAGGAACACAACTGATCTTGAATCCCAGGGCTATTTGCATTCTAATCTGTTCAGCTACTAGAAAAGATTTTAAAACTATAAAATGAATGAATATGTTTAAACAGCATTCCAATGTCCTAATTCATTTTTCTTCTAGACATTTGTATTCACGGCTTATTATAATAAAAATTCTGAAAGGGAATGAAGGGATGGTAAAATTGCCAAGGTTCACTCTGCAATTACGCAAATTCAGCATATATTTGTATGACAACTCCAAGAATTGTGCCAAATTCATGTGTTGTTGCCATTTGGGAAAATTAGAAAAAACTAAAGGTTACTTCCATGATGAAAAGTAAAAACAAAAAACATAACATTTTGACTGTTGAGCTTCTCAATCAAAGATTAAAAAGTTTACAGTATAAAATAATATTCTGTCTCTCTGTATGTGTTAGCACTAAATAGAAGGCCAGATTCTCCTCTGGGGTGTTTTGTGTTTCAGTGCCAGATAGCAGCTTTCCATTGTGGGAGGGTCAGACCCAGCCAGAGAGTTTCCTTCACTTTGTAGGGCTCACGTTCTGTACTCTGAGCACTGACCTAAATTTCTTACGGAATGAAAACTTCAATTATTCTAGTCTGTCATCTACATATTTAACTTCTAGATATCACTGAGAAAAAAACTCATCAATTAGGCACAGAAAAACAAACCGTTCAGATGTGCCGGTTGGTATCTTTCCTAAATCAAGCAACACCTCCTAGTAAACAATATTCACAAAATATGATTTATTCATACACATATGCTCACTCAGCGAAGCAAATATGGATTGCAATGGAACAGGAGCACTAATGCAGTTAATGAAATTCACACATTTATGCCTGTCATTTAATTTGATCAATTACAGGAAAATGAATGTGACGTGCAGGAGGATTTGGAGAATGGCAATAAGCATTAGTACAAGGGGAATCTGGGATCAAAAAAGATTTATGGGAGATTAAATCAATCATTCTGTATGAAGGAAACAGTTTTTTTAATGATCGCAACTTTAATGCCAGTAAGGCAATATTGCTAAACCTTTTAAATACCCAGGAAGGCAATGCAAATATACATAATTCAAACCAGTTTATTAGTTTCTCTGTGTGGTGTACTGTATCTTGCCTGAAAAATGACATTTTTTTCTTTTTACTTATTTTTTCCTGTCACCTGTGGAAGGTATAGATTTTAATGATCACGTCTAGTAATATAAAGATTGCAAATATCATTTTTTGCGTATGTTATACTGTATGTTGTTTCTTTGACGGGAGGCTGTGCAAAGCTATTGAAATTATTGTATTTCAATTAAATTGTTTACTTCAATCCATGTGGCCAGTAGCGTTAGCTCAAATTATATGGAAAGGTTGGTCATAGCACTATTTTATAATTTAGAGGACTGCAAGTCATATGCCAATCCCCTTAAGAAGCCAGATAGAGTAAATATAGTATATTTATAATTTCAAGTACAGCTTTTGTTATAGTTACCCTGATTCATCTTGTAACACATTAGTTTTGGACCAACACTTGTGTACTTTACTTATACAGTATACCTTTAATGTATCAATCAGATATTTCTGAATAATATGTATATGAGCTATTTGTATCCACATAAAAAAAATGTTTGCCTAGCTGGAGCTGGATTAAGAGGTAGGTTAATGTAAATGATCAAAGGGTTTTTCTGGTGATTTACTCTGATTGATTAACTTCATGGTAAAGTTAGCTCATTAGAACATTCAACAACCATAGACACATAAATACAGAGGCAGTGATAGAAGAAGACAAAAGAGAAAGAAATAGAGGAGAGGACACAGCGAGAAGAAGGAACATCACCATCACCTTCCAGTTTTGCAAAGCTTGTGCAATGCGAAATGACTTTGTTCTGATCAGCCTTGAACACCAGGTATGGGCTAAGTAATCTGAACATTATTTTAGAGAGCGTGCTGTCCTATTTATTTTAGGGAATTCTGATTTCCTGTATTGTGGGATCCTTCATAAAATGTTGTCTCCTAGGTAGGTGATGCACTTTTAGAAAAGAGAGATTCCCATCACTTTTAGTCATCCATGTTTTAGGAGGGGAGATTTGTTGTTTGGCATCCTTCTATAAAGTTTTTTGGCTTGTTAAAGTGGTACATACTGTAGTGCATTTAGATTATAGTGGAAGAATATAGGACATTTCTAGTGGTAAGGTTTTGTGTTTTGTAGCAGTTGTTTTTTTAATAAATATTTGTTTGGTCTGTCCAAATTTGACTCTGATTTATTACTCTCTCATTAGAACTGTTATAGAGATTATAAAATAACTCTTGTGCTATTTTACAAGTCCCTTACATTTAATGTAAAGCTGTAGCAGGATTTATTTAACCTACCCAGCTATGTTTTGTAAAAGTACAGTATGAATACCCTAGTATGGCATTAGTGATACAGTAAATGTGTAAAAGTAAATCATAGACTTGTGTCTCAAAATAGAACTTTATTAGAAAGGCACTGTGTCAGCATTACTAAATATGATGGTTTTGTTTAATTAAATTGATTGACAATGTTAAATCAATGTTTTATGGTCAGCAAACAGTTATGGTTTAAGCCATCAGACATGTTTAAAGCTATAGTCTTGGTGCATTGATGCTGTCTAAAATGCACATTATTTCTCAATCTATATTCTTATTCATGTGTATACTATAGCACATACTTTACAGTAAAAATCAGCATTATAGGATATCTGTAGATTAAAGAATATCTATAGTATTTCACACCATCAAAGGTCTCTGAAGATTTTAAACCCTGATTGTTTCTCCCTGTGTCTAGTCCCACTGTGTGTAATCCCAAATTCCCATTTCACATACTGTACTGTATCAAAAATCCCTAGAAAAAAGCAACTGGGAAACTTTTCAAAATGGCCTTGCTTTGGTCTTTCCAGATAAAAGTAACTATGTAACTTCTTACCTTTAGAGATCAATACCTCGCCAAGGAGTGAAATGCGCTACATAGAATACATTTGTTATAATACTGTAGTTTCAAAATCTTTAGTTATTGTAAAATCAATTTTGATATCATGTAAAGCCATTGTACCTACTGCTTCAATTATTGTAATAACTTAGAATACTGTAATGTACAGCATTGCAATATATTTTGCAAGATCATTATCCATACCACAAGGAAAAACTTAAAACAATTAAAATGTGCAGAATTAAATGTCCCTAATTATTGTTTGATATGAGGGCTTGCAAGGCCTTCTAAAATCTCTATAGAAATAAAAGTGAAATGTCCTACCCTAGATTAATTTATTTTATGTTAAACCATCTTCAGGGTGAATCACTTGATAATACGGTATTCTAGTTTGACATTTTCAAACATCTGTTCTTTTATACTTCCTATTGTCTTACAAGTAAATTGCGTCACAACTGTTGTTTGTTCATGTAAGGAAAAAGCAATCTTTGTAATCTAAAACAATTTTAGTTTCTAATTGTAAAGAACTAGTCACAAAAAAGCCATTGTTAGTATGACTAAGATCTTTTTTTCTCTCAAAATGATATATGGGATTCAAAAGGTAAGTCCTAGTCTTCATGAATGATTCCATTTTTCATCTCAAGAACCAAAATCCCAAGTGTGTATATTGATATTACACATATGATGCAGGTTGCATGACTAATGTGTCTCAGAAGATTATGTGGAAGTAAACAAACATCTCTGAAAATCTCATAAATAAAAAAGCAATTGTTATTGCAGGAAGACCAGGGTACAGCAGATTACATACAGGAGTCAGTAATCAATTTTATAATAATCTGTTTTACATATGTACATATTGTTAGTTATTTTATGATTACCTCATTTTCTATCGAGCTAAAATGAGCCTTTTGAGCATACACTGCATACTCAGACATGCCAGCATTAGTAAATTGTGTTAGTGATATTGAAATATGTATCAGTAGGAATCTTGACAAGAATCCCAAGGCTTAAATAATAGGAGGCATCATAACCAAACAAGTATATCAATGTCTTAAACATGTAGTTTGTTTGTTTTTAGCGGCGTTTGGAATTGCTGATACAACTGATAATTTTTTAAAAAATTAAATCTACCAATTCTAAACTATACTTCATTAGAATATAAAAAAAATTGCCAAGAAACTTATATGGAAAATAGGACAATGCATCATGAACACAATACAAATACTTATTGGATATTGAAATGAAACAATATGGACAATTAAAAGTGTTAAAACTCATTTTCATTAACACTTTCCTTTGAATGTGGTTTCACAAAGAGCACACAAAAGGCAAGCTAAATAAAAGCCAAATTATTAATTGAGAAAATCTCTCAACTGGCTGGAAATTTGGGCTCAGGGTCATTCATTTTTTTTAGCATAGTCTGTGACATTGCATTTTAATGTGGTACATACCATTGTTGCTAGAAAATGAAAAAAAGATAATGATGAGTTTTTCATATTCATCTCAAAGCACTCAGAGATTGAACATATGCCTGTTTCTCAATAAAATAATTTTATCATGAATCAGGAAAGGCAATCCTTTCCCTTCTATCTCACTCTTTCTAGAGAATATTAATATTGACAACAAGAAAATTAAAAGAAACTTACACAAATAAGATTTAAAATATTAATAGTGTCATATTAAATACAATTGTTAATGTGCAGAATAGAGCATGATAGAGCGTGTCCAAAACATCAATATGTACCCACAGTAAAACATTATAAAGAATTCAAAAAGCAGTAGTTAAAAATTACTGATTAATCCCAGTGCAAAAGCTTAATCATTTTTTCAAATAACAATAATTTTTCTAGTCAATATTTTTCACTGTTTGTAGTAAGTGAAATTTGTTAAAATATTATTTGTCTTTTTTTGCTTTGAATTACCAACATGATGATCCCATAGCTTTTAAAACAGTTTAATTAATACTTCTGATAAAATAATCTGAAGCTGTTATAAGGGTTGTGCACTACTGTACAAAAGTAAAGAAAGTAAAGAAAACTGCTAAAACAATTAAATATTGTTTCTGCAGAAAGAGAAACAGAATTACTTGAAACCTTTCTTCATTTATTGATCTTCAATTGGTTTCTCAACAAATTATTAAAAGACTTCAATTTAACTCCAAGATTCTAAGAAATCAGTGTACCATGCTTGTCATTGATACCTAACAACTTAATTTCCAACTGTGGAATTTGGGAGGAACCATATATAATCAATAACATATCTTCACTTTGAGAAATGGCTGCTGTATTTATACCCTTTTAGTCATGCATTCTTCCATGCTGTATGCAAAGCCAGACATTCTATGCTTTTTGGAAATAATTCCCATTTTTTCTTGAGCAGTCTTATAGTGATACTCATGAATGTAAAATGAGTTGCACAGTTATATAATTTTATTTCTGGATAAATTGTAGGTTACACAAAGTAGTTATATTAACAACACATACTGTTATTCATTGATGCTATGCCAACTAGTATCTCTAACACAGAAAGCAATAAAACCGTATGCAAGATTTTTCAGCGAAAACTGTCAATTTAGATACGGATATAAATAGTTCTTCCAACTAAATAAGAGTAAGGTATTTACCAGATATTTATTTATGACATAAGCTTCAGTTATTAGTAAAAAAACTTAAAATTAAAATATATATTTTGAACTATGTTATTTTGTAATGGAACATAATGTAGATGATAATTACATTTTAATTCATTTACAGAATACAGGAAGAATACAGTTTAGGTTTGGTTCTGTGGCCTGGAACAGCTAATCCACGTAAAATAATATGAAGACAAATTGAACAACTTAAAAGTCAACAGGCTCGTTTATGACTGTATTCAACAAAAATATGCATCTTAAAGAGTAAGAATGAAAAAGACCAAGATAAATTATTTACAGAATATTTTTCTTCAGAAATGTAAAAGCAAAGGCTATACTGTTTGCATAAAATACTGTATACAGTCCTGTTAAGACACCTAAAGGCAGGTATTAGTCAGAGTGTGGGGGTGAAGCTCGAAGGTTATTTTGCAATGATGTGTCTGTATATCATTGATCTCATGCTTAGAGTGATAAAATATTATGAGCTGCTGTTGGCATTGAGGTCGCTTAGCTAAGTTAACATATGCTCAGATCATCATCTCAGAAAATGTCATTTTAGTCTTTAATTGCCCTTCCATGCTTAAGGTGTGTTGATGCAGAGCTCATAAAAGTCAGTGTACAAATTTGAAGTATTTTTTGTAGATACTTATAAATAAACCCTAGCTAGAACAACCTAATTATTGAAGTGAAAAACTTAATTACAGTTGACAATGACAACTTCTGAAGGCATAAAGAGACAGTTTTATGTAACTGTCGATGCCTCTCTGCTAAATATTTTTTTATCCCAGTATGACACTCAAAATCAATAATTGTGAATGAAAAGAAAATTAAACTTGTTTTTGTTTGCTCTTTAATGTTGAATTTAATGATACAATAAACATGTTTAATTTCTTTGTAATATCTTATAGTTTAAATATAACTATTGTCCTAAATTTGAGAAAGAAGAAAAAATAAAAATAAAATCAATTTTGGAAAGATCAGGTACAGGCGGGTAGTGGCAGGTTGGTGCGATGGTTAACATTTCTGCCTCAGTGTCAGGGCCCTGGGTTCAAATCTAGACCAGGGGTGCTGTCTTTGTGTATTTTGTAAGTCCTACCCATGTTTGTGTGTGTTTGTGTGTTTCCAAGCACTGGCTCTGTTATAATACTGAATTAGAACAAGCAGTTAGAAAATGGATGGTTGGATGAATAAAATATTTAAACATTAAAGTAGATACAAAATAAATAATAAGTAGCCTATTTTTTATGATAACAATCAGAGAGAAAAATTACTTAGAAAAAAGAGGTTAACAGAACTATGACATAAACATAAAATGTCAGCATTTCAAGCCTATGTTATGATGATCCCAATAAAGATGACCATCCCTGATCAGAATTAGATATGTATACTTTTTCTATTAAAAAACTTGATTGATTTCTCTACATTCGTACAATGTTATAAACACGTCCTTTGAGGGAAACATGTAAATTCCCTGGTATTATTAGACTTTCCAGTTTTATGTACATTTCATAGTGATTTCTTTATTATGTCAAAGCATATATCATCTGATTTACTTTGGAAAACATCAACACAGCATGTATAGAAACTCAAAGAGAGATAGATGTATTTTAGTTCAGGTGGGTAGCTGCGTCAGCATGCGTAGGCTGCAAAGGAACAAGTAATAGGTTTATTGCATGCTGAAAAAAAGAAGAGAGAAAAAACACAACGTTTCGGCCGTGGAGCCTTCTTCAGGTGTGAGAGAGACAAGGCAGTAGGCAAAGGTAATGTAGTGGGAGAACAAAGGCTGGGAGGGAGGAGGGGTTAGAGGCGGGAGCAGGGGACAGAAAGAGAGGCCAATCAAGAGGTATGAAGTCAGGATAGGTGTAGAAAGGTGTGAAATTAAACTTCCAATGAATGGAGAAAATTTAGTAGAATAGTAGTCTGTCGTTAAGAGAAGGGGGTGGTGTGATCCTAGCTGCAGGATAAGTTTGGTTTCGGTAGTCTTTCTGTTGTATGAGTTCGGAAAACCATCTTTGAGAACACAGACGGAGAGATTAGAGTGGTCGTGGCTGTCAGAGGTGAAATGAGAAACAATGGGCTTGGAGAGATCTTTAATCTTCACAGCCCTGACGTGTTCTCTGAAGCGGTCTCCAAGTCTCCTTCCTGTTTCTCCAATGTAGAGAGAAACTGGGCATTTACTGCAAGAGGTACAGTAAAGCACAAAGACAAGCACTTACAGCATTGGAAGTTTAATTTCACACCTTTCTACACCTATCCTGACTTCACACCTCTTGATTGGCCTCTCTTTCTGTCCCCTGCTCCCGCCTCTAACCCCTCCTCCCTCCCAGCCTTTGTTCTCCCACTACATTACCTTTGCCTACTGCCTAGTCTCTCTCACACCTGAAGAAGGCTCCACGGCCGAAACGTTGTGTTTTTTCTCTCTTCTTTTTTTCAGCATGCAATAAACCTACTACTTGTTCCTTAGATGTATTTTAATTGAACTTAAAGGTTAGGTATTTAGTATTTGTTGATTGATCCATGGCATAAGGACAAAGGTACCTTACAATATATGAGTGGGTAAGAATAATACAGAACTTTGATGGTGGCATACAGTAAGTATTTCTGCCTTTAGTCTTTAGGTCTGCTTGTGCAACCAAATAGATGAGACAGATAACTTTTAGGAGTTTTAAGATTTTATGGTTTCACATTTTAGACATATTAGTCCTAACAACCACATTTGATAAATAACACAAACAAATTCTACTTTCTCATTATTTAGTTAAAATAGTCAGAATCAAAATCTTAAGGGGGTTTATTTACTTTTTCACCACACTGTAGATAATTAGCAACATATCCTAAACCATGTCAGGTCTTAACCTTGATCCGCGCAAGGACCCACCAAGTAGGTTTTATAGTCGTCTCTGTTTCACTTATTTCTAAAGCCTTGATCAACTAAGCAAGTAAATTGAGCAAATTAGGAAACTCTTGTATTTGACAGCAAAGGAGTATTCAGATTTTTACTCTCAATGATCACTAAATCAATTTGGCCAAAGTGCTTTATAGGCTGAATGGTCTACTATCTGATGTAACCTTTCTTATGCTCTAATTAGAAAATCTACCTGCTCAACTGATCAAGCTTCAATTGCTCCAAGTCAAAATTAGAAATTGATTACTTAATGGCTACCTATTAAACCTGTTTGTGGTTTCCCAGAACCTGTGTTGGAGATACCACTCTAAAGAAAAGTTGGTCCTTAGTTTTTAGCGAATGCACATGAGGTTACACCCTGAAAACAAAAGTTGAGCGGAGATTTAGCATTTAAAAAGGTCTGTGTTGATGTACCCTGTTTTTCATTACTTTTGCATTCATCAAGCTGATTTGTCCTTTGAATATAATCAAATCAGAAACTACAGTAATTGTGTTGATCTCGTTTGTTATTTGTTTTTTTTCCCTGCAGACTTACAGTATATGGGCTATTTGTGGTCTAATGCACAATATTACTAGCATTGTTTTTACCTCACCTCTCTTAGGTGGTTATCCTCTCCCCTACTGTATGTGATCTTCTCTAGTTTGTTTTGTACCAGCAGTTCTAGCTACAACCAAACCTTGATGTTAATACACTTTGGGATTTCAGCACAATTAGTTTTAATGTCAATATCCACAGATAATTTATCTCCTGATCTCGGCATAATGGAATTCAAATGTCAAACTCTGAAATACTTAATTTCAGAATCTTCACTTATTATATGTTTGAGTACTCAGAGCCACAATAATTTTAAATAAAAATCCCTTACTTTCCTCAGTTATGATAAGCTGAATGGTTTCACTTTGAATACAGTTTGAAAACAATAACATAAGATCACAGTTATACTTTAGATCCTGTGATCTTATGTTATTTTTATACAGAACAGTTTTTTAAGTTAGTCTTTGAAACTGTTAGAATAAGTGAATGATTACGATTCCCATCTGTTTCTTTTGTATAAACATAAGAAAAGGAGTAATTAAAAGACATTGAAAAATGTACATTATTCAGCAAGAGTCTGTTTGTTGATGCCATTAAATTTTATTATAAAGTATCTTTTAAATCTGTACATGTAATGTATACTATTAATTGGTTAGGAAAAAAATAAAGATATACAGAATATGTCTATGTTAGCCCTAGCTCTCATTATGGAATAGTCATAACCTATTTTGTTTTCTATTTATTAGGTCTGAAAATCATTATAGAACGCTATAAATATCCTGTGTTCATGTATAATCTTATCTTATTAAACAACATTTCTATAATGGTGTATATCTCCAGATGTCTACTACAACCAGTAACTGTAGTCTAAGTGGTAGCGACAAACCCATTCTGGTTGCAAATTCCCATGCCTTAGATTAGTACTCTTAACTTATGTGTGTATTAAAAACAATATGTCCATACTCATGCTGCTAGTAATTAGGGACATGCAAGTGTTACTCCCAGATCAGAAATTTAACACATGTTGTGTTATTATCTATCTATATATTTTACCATTGGGTTTCGTCATTGAAATAAGTAAATTTCAGACATTTAGGCTGGCTGGAAATATGCTGCTGGCAGTTTGTTCACAGCAAAAAAAAATGGACAATAGAGTTTATGTGTAGTTGGAAATGCTTAGTGTCACATTAGAAAGAAAAAAAACTATCTTGTACAATTAATAAATATTGGAAATTGATAACAGCTTTTTAGTACATGTTCAGTTCCTTCTGCCATTTCGATACATGTTGATGTCTACTGATATTATCCTAATCCTCAAACCATTGCTTTTTGTTTGGAAGAACCAAACTGACATTCTTCATGTCAACAATGAAAGAGGTGGTTAGTGTCATACTACATTTTTTTATTTTGCAACTTTGGTCTCCAACTCTTGTCCTTAAGGTTTAAATGCGTGACAAGTGTAGATCTGCTCTACTCCTGTTGGTACTCAATCACAGTGGTTTGCATGCTGAGAGCAAATAGTGCCACTCCCTAGAAAACTTTGCTATACTAGAAAGAGTCTGTTACATTTTATGAAACCAATACATTGTGGGAAAAATAACATTTTCTAGAACTGGTATTCAGTGATACAAATAAATGCTTTTCACATCAGCTCAAAAAAAGATGTACTGTTTAATACTTAATATTTCCAATTGAATATGCACATAGGAATGAAAAAGAAAAAGCCCTGAAACATACTACTACTTGTACCACTGAAACCACTGATGAACAGCTCAAGGGACTACTTACAGGCAGAATTCATGAACAGCAAGCATCAGAATGAGAAACCAAGAACAGGCTTGTATTTTGCCAGCAGTGTTTAATTCTGATCACTGAGGAGGCTCAACCATCTGTGGGAAATATCATGACTGCTAAGTAAGAAAATTAGAGTTTATAATCAGAACATTCAGAATATATTGCTCCAAAAATATTTGCTGCATTTTTATAACAAGATTTTATTTCTGGCAAAATAATGTACTAATTTACTAATATTACTAATAAAATAGCATATTTTATATTGCTAATGTGTTTAGGGATAAGCTGAAGGCTCCCTCATGCACCATTGAACAAGAAAGTTATTTTTGCTCAATTACACATTTCACACCCTGATCAAGCTTTTAGGCACAGCCAGAATTGCAAGCTTTTGGTGAATGGAATAGTTGATGGAATAGACATCTATTAAACACTGGAAAGGACAATGTCACACATCTTGTTCAAACCTTATTATCTCAAACCTATTTATTGACTGCATTTCTGTGTAATTCAATAACTTTGGACTGAGGTGGTTGCATTAGGTAAGGTTACATTAGGTATTTTAATAGGTGGTATGGTAAAAATGTTTAAAAACAAGAGAAGACAAAAAAAATGCCCTCTTTTTTAAATTCTAGCTTAAGTGTGTACAATATGGTACTAAAATAATTATTTCTGAAGGCAGAAAAATACATTTGATCTAAATAAAATATTGAACCTGAATTTTGTAAATCTGGTTGTTAGTTTATGCAGATTTTCCCAATAACAAATATGTGATGGTGAACAACATAGCAGCTAATCACTGTTTCATTAAATATTATTTGCATTACGTATCTATAGACATCTGTGTCAAATATACAGATTTAAAGGGTTAACTATGATATCTAGCAAATTGAAAAGCAGTGTGATAAGACTAAAGACTGTATTTAAGAAAGAGCTACTAAAAGATAAAAATGTGAATGTGCTTTCCTGTTCTTTTTCATTCCAAAAAGGAAAAGGAATTTTAAAACAGATAATCTTATTGAAATTCAGTACTTCATGTCGTTATGACCTTTTAGACGAGCCCTTCTTTTCCGTAAGTTGCAGATGTATTAGGAAAGCAAATACTCTCAGTGTTTTCCATTCAATGAGCCTGATTGTTTTTAAAAAAGTTATTGTTAATCAGTTAATCCTTATGTACAGATACAGTCAGGAAGATAAATTGGAACTAAAGGGCATTTATAAAACTAAGTTTGCCATTTGAAAAACTGAAAATTTTCTAAAAGATGAAAAAGGAACATTGCAATGCAGTGTGGTGTATTTTAATGCAGGCATAGAGGTGATAATAGAGGTAATTATATTAGTTTAGTACCTGTTTAAACAACTATTGAAACACATTGAAACACACAAGACGTTATAGGCCTCATTTTATTTTTCTAATGTGGGTGATTATTAGGAATACTTATGTAGTGTTATTACATTATCAATTTGACATTTCTCAGTGCTATCAATTCATTTAGTGTTTTAAATAAGTGTAATGCTACTGTATGTGTCATGACAAGAATTAAATTCAGGAAGATAATGTAACGAACAACGACAAATATTATATTGGATTGAGCATGCGCAGCATTAGTTTTCAAGGACAAGCAAAGGTAATCATAATTATTATAACAAGTTACACAATTATTAATACATTCAATACACAGTGCACACAAATCTACTGTAGCATTTATAGCAAATACCAAGAAGGTCAGAAACAAAATAAAGTGGTGAAACTGCAGCTGTAGAATGCATTTTGACAGATATTTATAGTTTATTGTAAAGAATGAATCTTTATTTTGGGAAGAAGCCCCAGAGATAATGTTTTAAAGCACCTGGATCTTAAGACTAAATTGAAAGAACACTTTCTTATGGAGTTGTAATAAATATTACTGTAATAAATGTACTGTGGAGAAGCCTGTAAGTATATTCACTAATGCTGGCATTAACATTTCAATGATATGCTTTCAATAAAATGCAGAGATCTATAGAAAAAAAAAGCAATGCATCCAAAGGGGATTAAACCTGAGTGAAAACTACACCAAATCTTGTATTCATTGCAGTAAGGAAAAGCTTTCATCTTTAACATCACTGCTCAAACTTTAAATTACAGACATTTGCAAAGCACCATAAAAGCAACCCTTGAAAATTTATAATTGCAGCTTTACAGCATTCTGTATTACTTCTTAATGGTTGTTCCATTGTCTGTAGGGTCAATTCTGTAGCCTTAAATAGACGAATATTCAATAGATCAGAAAACACATTAATACCCACAGTAACCTTTTTTGTCTTCCCTTGTGAATGAGAATTTTAATGGAAAGTACATTTTTAGTTTTACAGTTAATGCATCTTTACAAGCTTGATAAAATAAGAGACAGTCAATGCAAGTAATAATAAAACCTCTCATGAAACCATAATACAGAAAACTGTTAGAAGGATGGATTTTATTTTTTTTCATGATGTTGTAGCCATTTCAAGTCTTCATAAATGCAAAAAAACAGACTTTTTAAGTCTCATCATGATCTCATTATATGCTCATATTATGGATTAAAGATACTGTATACAGTATATGGACATACAGTAAAGTATATATACAGTAGATATGCACCTGCAGCATGATAGCTAGTGCTTCTGCATCACAATGTTAAGATAATATTTTTGGATATGGAGTGGGGAATTCATTGTGGGAAGATAGAATGTTCTTCCTCTGTCTCCAATGGCCTCCTGCTATGCCCTGTGATGAACTGGGGTTCAATCTAGGGTGTAGTCCAATCTAGTACCCTGGATCCACCAATTTATGCAGCACAGCTCTCCTTGGGATACAGTGTAAATTAGATAAGATAAGATCAGTTTGCTGGCCATGGAAAATGGATGGATAGAATAGGCATACATCGTCTTGCAAAAGTAGTCAGACCATTCCTACAGTTGTCCCTAAATACTAAAACTGAAGACTTCTAAGGCTTAAAAAATGTCACCAAAAGTTAAAGAGAAAAAATGTCAATTATGTTGATTGTATAAGTATTTAGACATGTGAACTCAATGTTTAGGAGGGGTTGTTTATGGACAGCAGTTTTCAAGTCTTTCCGTAGATTTTCAATATCCCTCAAACCAGGAATTGATTGGGCCACTCAAGGACATTCACTTTCTTATTCTTCAGCCAGTGTATCTTTGGCCATTTATTTTAGGTCAGTGGTTCTCAAACTTTTTGGACCAAGTACCACCCCTGATCAAACCAAAGAATCCAAGTACCAACTACAAAATCATCTTCACATAGGAACACCAGAAATTCTCAATGACCAACATTAGAGCACATGCGCGCACACACTCACATACACATATAACAAATATTATAATAATAAACTTTCTTTGATATAGCACCTTTAAACATGGCTTCTCAACGCACTTTACAGAAAAAAAACAGGAACAAACAAGAAAAAATAAACAATAAAAAGCACCATTTCAGTGAGAGGGGTGAGCCTGTTTAGTCGAGCAAAGCAGATGTGAATTCATTTTTTGAGCCTTGATACAATTCACAAAAGAGTCTAACAGATTTTAAATCGTCAGGCATTTTCTTGACGGCAAAGGTCTCGCGGTGGATATTGCAATGCGTCCATTCATTTCTGGAGCAACCTCTCTAATTCGCGCAACTACACTTCTGTGTCGGCTTGTCATTGCTCTAGCATCATCTGTACAAACACTGACACATTTTATCCAGTTGATGCCATTCTCTTCGATAAATTAATTCAGAAGCTGAAATATGTGCTCTCCTGTAGCTCCTGTTGGTAGAAGCTTACAGAACAGAAAGTCCTCATGGGACGTACCCTCAAACTCGTATCTAACGTAAACGAGCAAATTGGCCAAATCGACGACATCTACAGACTCATCTAATTGCAGTGAAAAACATCTGCTCATTTTAACGTGCTCTATCAGTGTACTTTTGATATCATCCGCCATATCAATAATTCTATGAGTGACTATGTCTTTCAGAGGGGGCAGCAGGTCAAGCTGTTTTGCCTACGGTAAATAAGGTTCTTTAAAAATAGTGTGGGACTAACCTGCTTTAGCAATCCGCAAGCTTGCATTTTTCCCTGTTTCCACTTCAGGAGTCTGTCTCAGAAGTTAAAATAAGTTTTTATTTCATTGCATGGGAGTGAAACACAGAGATGCTTGGTGTTTTTTTTTTTCAAATTAACCTAGAACAGTTCTTAAATATTTTTCTGTTATCTGTCATGCTTTCCTGTGCTCACAAGATTGCCAATGTTCGTAGCACGCATTTCTATGCATTCCTGTGCTTACAACATTGGCATCGTTCCAAAATCACACACATTCTCCTACCTCCCTATTTGCTGGAGATAACTTTTTTTAAATACAATTGGTCACTTATGTTCATAGCATGCATTCCTATAGAATGGTATAGAATTACATAACAGCTCTTGTGTCCACTCAAGTATTAGCACACTCTGTATCATCGTACATAGGCTGTGTATTCGACACGTATTAAAATAGAAATTTTTCAGTGCACACAACAAAGTTCCAGGGTCATATGGCGCACCGCCTGGCGACGCTCCGCGTACCACTCGTGTACCACTCGTACCATAGTTTGAGAACCACTGTTTTAGGCTATTGTCCTGATCTTCATGCTCATATGCTGATACCACTGTATATTATACACAATGGTGACAGCCCTGTTTGCTTCTTTCTCTAAGTGTTTTAAATCACCTTTGTCAATCACTGAAAGATTATAGACTGTAAAACAACTGCAGGCCCTTCAGCTGAAATTTCCTTGAACAAAAGTTGAGAAAACAAGCAATTAATATTTTCCATTAAAGATAGTAGTGAAACTTTCAGCATCCTCATTGAGTAGACAAAAAAATGCAATTGTACTTCATCATTAATGTTTCAACCACCAGATACACATTTCTGTAAATATCCTTCATTTATAAATTAAAAACACATGGATAAATTAAACGTAAGCAGACATCATGAGAAACACTGCATACTACAAGTTTCATACAGATCCAATGTTAATTAAAAAGGTATTAATAATTAATTAGCTGTATAATCCTCCTTTAAACAACCATGAAGGTCAGTTATGTGGCATACTTAAGCTCCTGTTTGTTACCGTTACCACAGGACAAAGGATTATATGTGATGCACATTTACAAATTCAATCACATAATGCCTTGAGAGACATATATATATCACACCATTAAATTGTCAGAGTCACTTAATTTTACCAAGATGTAAAACTTTACAAACATTTTTAATTTAAATTATTATTATGGCTTGTATCAAATAGCCTTTTCAAAACAGAAAATAAATTATTAAGTACTGTATAATATTAACTACTGTATAATATATCCATGTTCTGTCTTATACTCAGGGTTTCCTTATTTATTTACCTATTGCTGATTACATTACAAAAACACTTTGAATTTTAAATTTTATTTTTTAAACGCAACACAGGGTTTAAAAGAAGGTTAAGTGTTGGTTTGTCTTGATGCTCATAGCGCTCCTATTGTTCATATATCAGTAGGCCTAATTACCTAAACAGCAGATGCAAAGCAATAATTTTTGCTAATTAATAATAAGAAGAATTAATAATACATTTTTGATTCAGCATATTCTCTTTAAAGAAATAATGTATAATTGTTGGTGTATAAATGTATATTAGTGTATAAATGATGACATGAAGCAGCTAATAAGAAATTGTGCTATTTAATCTTAAAATGATAAATGAAATATAATTACACTGCCAGCCTTTAGGCTGTATGACAATATAGTATGCTTTCCATTTCACGACTTTGAGCTAAAGCCTAAAGAGTACTATACTGTATGTGGTATGTTTATGTGAAAAAAGTATGGTATTTTAAAATTTAGGTCTGTAAGAGGTACAGAGATCAGTTTTCAGGAGTAATGAAAGCTTACTCTAAAAGCTGTGCCTTTGTTAGCCTTGGTTATAATGGAAATCACAAGTTTTCTGTGAACTCATAGTGCATACAGTGTACTCCAAAATTATTCATACCCATGATAAAATAGGAAGTCAAATTGTAGAAAATATACAGATTGGATAGTTTCTTGTTTAAAATTATAAAAAAAAGTAATTTTAATAGTAATGCATAGAGCAAAGGTATATACTGTATATCATAAATAGTTTAAGTCTAAAAAAACATGAGGGTCATATTTATTCACATCCCTGTAACTTGCATTTCAGAACTCTTCCTCTGGCAGAGATCACACTGACTAGATGCCTCCTGTACTATACTTTAAGGGTCTGGCACTTCAGAGTGGAAATGTACTGTATGAACATTTCTCCAAATAGAATTGCTTTCCTTCACACCCTTTGGTTACTGTTAGTGAACTGCCATCCTGAGTTAGAATAACAAGTGGATGATTGTTTAGAGGTGTGGAGATTGAGATGGACTGTTGATCCCATTTATTTTGTGTGCAGCTAGCCATTCATTTGTTGATTTAGATGTATGTCTTGGATCACTGTCATGACTGCCTGTCCATTTTTGGCCAGGCTTGAGAATCTTGACAGAAAGAACGAGGTTTCTGGCAAAAATGTCCTGCTACGTTTTGGAGTTAATCAACCTCCAGGACCTGTAGGTAAAAAACAGTCCCAAAACATAACAGACTCTCCAGAAACATAACTCAAATAGGTCAATTTACATTTCATCTGACAATAAGACATTGTTTCAGTTGCCACTGAAATGATGCCTGGCAAATTTGATTCTCCTCTGTCTGTGATTGACCCATAGAAGAGCCTTTTCCCTTGCCACCCAGCAATGAATGCCACATCCGTGAAGGCAACTTCAAATGGGAGTTTTCAACACTTTGTATCCTGAAGACACCAGTGCATATTGAAAATTTTCAGCTTTTACCTTTGGATTTATGGCTGCCACCCAAAACACTTGTTTCATAGACCATTGTGGCTAGATACACATGCATCCTCTTCCTCACAAGGACACCAGTAGCCTTTGAAGTCTTAATAATGAACACAACAGTGTAAAGTGGTAGATTTAGTATTTTGTGGATTCTTTTGAAGCCATCCCCAAACTTGTGGAAGTCAATGACTATTTACCTGCACTCTAAAAAGAAGTCTCTGACCTTGACCATGATGATGCTGCAACTACTAAATGTTTTCTGTGTATTGCCTCCATTTATACCCCAGGGAAACAGGAAACCTTTAGAGGCCTCTATGTTATTCTGGAAGGTTCCATTGCATTTCCAAAATGTTAGATTTTTTTTGTTGCATTTGTGAGAATAAATGTGTTCCTCTTGTTTTCTAGAATTCAATTAATTTGTGATACATGTGAATATGCTCTGTGTAATGCTGTTATGATTCTAATATAACATTAACAATTTTTAAGTGAAATGTTATTATCCAATCCAATTATTTTTTCAGCTATGTGATTTTTTTGTTCCTAATTCAGCAGGGGTTTGAAAATATCCGCAGGGCACTGTAGTTGACCAGTGAACTGTTTTCCAAATTCCATTACAGCTTAAAACACAATGTTCTTTCAGAAGAGTATTAATCACACGTGTAAGTTGCAGTTTTTTGTTTTAATTTTAAGCCTATTTCTGTTGAGATGCATTGTGAATTATCTTATGTGAGCAGAACTACACCTGTACCTTAAAGGATTCTATAGCATATCTGACTCTATAAAAGCACAGCAAATTAATTCATGATAAATCATTCATACTGCTCCTAAATTACAGTGTATTTGTAATGATCAGCTACCCAAGGACAACATCTCTGTTTGTGGCAGCTCACTGCTGAATTAGTCTTTATTTTACCTTTTCAATGGTAGGTGGAGCAGCAATGGGGCCCTTTATCCTTTTGATTGAAAGGAAAGTACAGCACTGTTGGGTGAAAAACAATGTCAAAAGAAGCACTATGTTCTTTGTATGGCCATTTAATAGTGTCAGTGTGATTGTTTCTTATACAGTATATATAATACCAGTTAAGATAACATATTGCCTGTAATTCATTGTATTGTATAAGGAGATGTAAGTGTAAGAAGATAAGCTACAGTATCTTCTTATGGAACGTGCTAAGCTGGTATAGAGGAAAACATACTAGATCTGCATATTAGTGTTTTTCTTAAAAATATTTCTAAATATTGTTTACTCACATGAGTACTGTATATATTTTATGTATAAGGAAAAATCTTAATCTTAATCTTAAAGTCAATAAGACAATTAATTCTACCCACCTCACCCTTCACCTGCTAGATAATTGACGTCTTTCTCTGTAAGATTAATTCTTTTCACTTTTTGACTCAGGAAATCTCATTGTTGCCAAGGTCAGTTATTTAACAAGTTAAGTCACTGAATATTATTTTTTTTGTCTTACCATAAACAAATCCACTGATGGCAATGTGAGTCATTGCCATGTTCATCAGTTGCCTTACAGAGAAACACAATTCTAATTAAATTTAAGAGGTGTTACCTGCTATTCATCTGATTTATAGGCAGGCTCTGCATTACACACATTCTCATAGTAGGCAGCCCTGAAAGACATGTATCATCTTCTGTGGCTTCGGCTTCCCATAATGTAGGATCCACAGGTCAGCTGTAACTACATTTTCTTCATTATGTTCCTAGCACATTTATATGCTAATTTTATTTTGAAACTGTCAGGGCGCACCGTGGCATTGCTGGCTGAATTCTAAATTATCTCTGCAGAATTGTGGCATAATTATGTAAGTTAATTTGTGTGCATAAATTCTGCCGCTGGTCTACTGGCAGTGAAAGTTGCGGACCCTGGAACTACTTTCATTCCAGGTGGTTCCAATTAACATATGAGGGGTCAGGACAGAACCAGCTGTTATGTAAAGAGTTTGCTTTAATGACACCAGCATTACAAGCTCTCCACAAAGATCAGTGAACTGTGAGAGTAGTCCACCTTTTCCTGTTTTATAGTCAAAAAAGCATTGTGGTACTTTATCTTCAGGTTCAAGTGAATGATAATCATCCCACTAAGCAATGCAGTCTGTCACTTACAGTACATGTGTATTTTGTTGCCAGGGAAAATGTGATTGTCTTTCTTCTTATCTTTCTCAACGATACATAGGACTTTAATGTGTTTATCTAGTTGCCTTCAAGGAATTTTTGAATTGCTGTGGTTTCTTTAGCAAAATGGTAAAAACTATTACTTGTAGCTGAGTCTAACATGGTAATGCTAACATGGTAGTAAATTCTTTTTTAAACAAAGCTATTATTGCAATTGTGTTTCTTTTACCAGGCCTTCCAAGCTTGTCTTTTGTTTATCGGTTTAACAAGAAACAAGTGATAAAAAAGATGATGCATCAACAGGACAAAGAGATGTTTTTGCATGACAAAAAATGCATCAGGTCTTTCTACTATTAACTAATATTAAATTATTACAGTGGACATAAACAATATAAATAGCTTAATAATTGTTGATTTTGTATTTCAAGGAGATAACATTGAGAAGTGATTACAGTTTAATATTCAATACCAGAGCTTTTGTGTTCAAGGACTACAGACACTTTTGTACCCATGAGCGAAGTACTTTACTCCCGCTCCTCCAGTCCACGCATCTGTATAAAAGGGGAACAGCATTGCTGAGTGGTTTACCAGCAGACTGTTTTTCTAAAAAAACAATATTGTAATCTCAGTTTACTTAATGCTACAGGCATTCAGATAAGATCTTAAAGATTAAAAACTTTAAAGGTTGGTTAACTGGACAGATAGATGACTTGCAATTTTATACTCTACTACACCAAATAAATACACAGAACAAGTGACTGCAATTAGTAATTGATGTACAGTAACTCTCAATATCAAGTCCATCCATGAAAAAGTATTGATGGCATATACTTTAAGTTTATTTTAACCCTACACTTTTGCTTATAACTGTATGCTAGTCTGTGAGGCAGCTTTGAAAAATTGACATTTATTCAAGTGATTACATCACTGACAAGTTGATACACAGTTTAGTCTGGATCCTGGTGCAGTAAAACAGCCCCAAACCATAATGCTCCCATTCTCATTGTAGTCAAAATCTGACATTTTTATCCAGACAAGAGTAAACATGTAGATCATGGGGGTGCTCATTGATGAATTTGAGACAGGTGACAATGTTCTTTTTTAGAGATAAATGATTTCTTCCCAGCTGTCCTCCAATGAAAACAATTCCAATTCAGTCTTCCAGATGGTTGAGGTACAGACTTTAGCCACAATGAAAGAGAAAGTAAATCCGGTGTTACCTGGAACTTCCTGAATGATCTTCCAGGTTGCTGTTGGGGAGATCTTGTCAGGATGACCATTCCTGGCTGAAGTCAGTGTGGTGTTGAATATTTCCATTATCTGTCTGACAGTGGACGGATGGAGCTGAAAATGTTTAATCGTCTCCTCACTGACTCAACTACACTTTTTGAGATGTCATGTTTTCTTGTTGACAAAATTATTTAACCACCTGATCCAAATTACCTTATTAATTGTGTTAAGAAAACTTTGGGTTCACATATTATTTCACATACACAAATTCGTAATTGTTCATTTTGTTTCTGCTTTATAAAATTTTGCGTCTCACAAAAATGTATTGGGCAGGTAAAAACTTCTTTGTTTAAGAAAAAAGTTTTGAATAAACAATGGTATCAGTTTAGAATGAACAATGGTAAAAAAAAATGTAATCTCCAAAGATTACATTGAAGGTTCACAAAGTTTTTCTTGACCTTGTATGTTTTGCATCAGTACTTCATTGACATTGTTAACATTTTAAATATTGAGTAGATAGGTTTGTTAATCATGTTGTTCCTTTGGATAGCAATATCTGAGCTCATTATATTCACAAAATTGCCTCTTTGGTATTTAAGTTATTAAAGTTACAAGTCAGAAATCATGATTTTTGCTAATGCAATTACCCTATAAAGGACAAAGCATTTGAGCTAACATTTTTTTTTCATTCCTACAAGCCAATTTGCAAGTATCTGTTTTCCAGTAGGCCAATGCAAGACAACAGAGTGCCATGATTACAATGGTACAACATCAAGAAAATAATGCTATGGATTTATTGGTCTAGGATAGCACTATATAACCACAGAATAATGTTTTATTTTTTATATTGGATATTTTGATCTTAGATCAATAGAACATTTGTGGAACTAGTTCACAAATGCCATCATCAGGAGACAACCATCGCTGTACTTTTTCTAGAGGCTGCTCGAGGTTATATATAGTGTAGAAACCCATGTGTTGCTGTCTTTTGTACATCATTATATAATATCTATTTTAACGGTATTTCATCATTTTACTGTAGTATTTTGTTATTTTCCTGTATGTTTCCATGATAAAATGTCAATAAAGCATGGTTTATCCCTAATTGATACATTTAATATAATGTAAAGCAATGTTACTGCACAATAAATGCACTGCTATTCTAATATTTAATTAGGGGAAAACCCTGTAACAATGCAAATATTTTAAAATCTGTGGGAAATTACTTGCAGGAAAATGGCCACATCTAAACTTCTATGAATATCAAAGGGTTGTTCAGTTTTAAAATCACATTTCACCGGTGGGTGATCTTTGAATCAAATTTTGAGACATTTCAACATTAAGGAGTCCAATTGCTTTGAATTAATTTGCCCATTCTAATCAAAGTATCTGGCCATTCATCCATGAGGATATTTAAATGTGTTGTGTATACATACACTTTCAGCATGAAGTCACATTTCTATTCTATTCAGGTTCAGAGCCCAAGGTATTTTGGATTCATTGCACATATTATCATCTTGTAATATGCGCTGTGGGCACTGGGATCATTATGCTAATGTGAAGGCTCTCTTCTGCTTTGTACTGATCAATAAGTGGTCTGGAGAAGAATTTAGGTCTGTGGCAATAGCATTCAAATTCTGCATTCATGAATATGCCATGTGACATTTTCAAGCTTTAGTAATTTAAAACATATCAAAAATGAAGATGGGTTTTACTTTCCCTGAAACACTAAAAGTGTTTCAAAATAAGGATTCTTCTGTTTTATCTATGTACTAACAAATGCGAAGGGAAATTTTGAAGGGGATATATAATAAAGTATATTTTTGTTTTTTGGAAGAGAATTTCAAGATTAGCAAAACACAAGCTTCAAAATTAAACACTTCCATTCTTTTGGAAAACCAACACCCATCTCTATAGAGAAATGTAGAGTATATGGAATTAACATTTCAGTGCTTTTCTGTTTCGTCACCTTCTGTATTTCCATATTGTAAACACAGCAGTGTTACATTATCATTTGCTATGAAGGGCATAGCAACTTTTCAAGTTGTAATCTGGGCAGTAGGTGGAGACAAAAAGGCACCTCTAGGTGAACTACATTTTCCAGAAAGCTATCATTTGGAAGAAGACAATTGGTTGGGTGACATTTAAAACCAGGAAGGCTATCAGATTGGCCATTGATGAACTGGGGAACCTTCAGAGCCTCTATTATGTCTATTATGAGATGTGAGCAGCTGACAAATGTGTTGATACGCTCAGAAGTGTGGGTTCTTAGAAAAGTGTGTTTAATTTGTAGGAGTCTCGGAGAGCAGCCTGCCTGGTTGTTTCCAGAGAGGAAACTGAAAAAGTGCAGTAAGAAGCTCAGAAGAACAGATACAGTAGGTTTCCATTTTGTGAGTTTGGTGTTTTTCTCTGAACTGTAAATAATGCTAGTTTTGTACCTTACAACAGAATTTGTTTGACATCCTTACGAACACCAGCCTCTTTCAAGATCCCATTATGTTAAAATAATTCCCACGTGAAAACAATGAAACGTTTTGTGATCTAAAATTTAATTTTCCTGTTTCTTGGGGCAGAGAGTTCCAAAATATTTGTATTAGTCATCCAATAGATTTTGAGAAAGAAAAAAGTGGTATTGTTTCTTTCTTTAATAATATATGTATATATTATATACTAATAAATATAAAGTAATGATATAATATACTTTCTGTAATAATAATACATACTGTATATATGTGTATTTCTGGGCACGTGAAAATGCTCGATACATAACAACTTTTTGAACAAGCAGAATCTTGAAAGCTTGAAAGTAAGAGAGAAATCAAACATAAAGGCATGACATTTTAAATTAAGTGCATTCATTTTACTTCAATGCCACACACTTATACAGTATGCAACCAATATGTCTTAGGAGCATCTCCAGTATAATCATCTAAACCAGAAACTTAGCTTATCTTCTTTTATCGATGGCTGCAATAAAATTTTGAACCCCCCTTTCCCAAGTATAACCTTCAGGTTTGTAAATGGAAACTTCACAGAGATATTGCTAAAATCTAACAATTGTAATTGTTTTTAATAGAATAAAGGTGACACATTTCTGCTACAGTAGGTGAAGAAAGTAAAAAAGTATTCTGCGATTGTTTTATTTTATAGCACTTAAATGCATCATTGGTTTATTAGTAGCCCTTTGGAAAGCATTAATTTCCAGCTCACAGCACAGAAGAGGTGTAACTAAAGCAACCATCTTTTGCTTATTGCGATTTTTAAAATATTACTGTATGAATTTTACAATGAACGTTCAGGAGAGATGACAGCAGCCAAATTCACTCTTCCCTCAGCTGCCCAATCTATTCGTAAATTAGTATTATTCCTGACATCATATCATAAGTGTAAAAAACTATAAATACTGTATGTAAATATTTTTCTTTATCACATCTTTTGTAATCTTGTATCCCTTCTCCATACCATCTTCACCTTCAGCAGCTATCTTTTGGGGGTCTCTATGGCAGTCCTAGTCCCATTATCTTATAGCAAGGACGTTGACCCTCAGCCCACCAAGGTTAAGAAAAATCTTACGATGACTAATAAGCATTTTTAATACATCTATTTCTTGGGTGTTATTATTCATCCTGAAATTATAATAATTTCTTCAATAAACCTATAGAATTCCACCAAAGGGTTAATGAAGATCAGTTTCTTAATTAAATCATGGATTATGATTTTGTAGGAAGACACCACTAAATATATTCAGCTAACTTTGAGAGAAGTAGCACAATACGAATAACATACTTTTAACTTATTAACAAGCAATTTGAAATCCACCACCAATTATGCATCAATAGATTGCTTGTGGTTTTATTGATACATCAAAGCTTTTTCAATTATTTTTGAAGATGTTGAGGACCACATCATGAATTACCAAAACACACAGAAAAATAACAGATGGCTCTGTTTGCTTTGAAATCTAAGGGGATATTGCTTCTTTCCTTGAGATTATTAAATACCAATTTAATGGTTGGTTTCAATACAAAAGGGTTTGTTGTGAAGAAAACAAGCAGTTCTGTCCCTGAATTCATGCTTGTAAAAGCAGGCTCTGACATCATGAACATTTTTCTATTTCTTTTTAAACACCTTTTATACATGTTTAAATGATTTCAAAATAAATGCAGTGTCATTACAGAGACATTATTATAAGATAGGCCTAAAATCTAGTCAAATTAATTGAAATCTAAAGTAGAAAGTGCAATGATTTGAATTTGTAACTAAAATAGTGTATGTTCAAAACTTGTGCAGTTCCTTATGTCATACAGTCACCAACAGTGCAGAAAAATAATACTGAGGCTGTGTAATGGAAGCAAGAGGAATCTGACATACTTAATTTAAGTGTCAGGCATATCTCCAAGAGGCTATAAAGTCTTGGACAGGAACCTAATTAGAGATTTCTACAGCTTGCAATTTCCTCTTTCATGTAATACTTTACATAATATGGATTTCCTAATACTTGATAATGACACAACACTCTAGTTAATGTTAAATTGAAAAAAAATCATGACTCAAAACACACACAATAAACCTGATAATACATACCATTCACCTGTGCAGTGGGTTAATTTATACTGTACTGTATGCTGTATATATGACAATATATTGTCATCTGGCACAACATTGCAAATCTAAGATAGTTTTGCTATGCCAGACTTAAAGAAATTAGTAATAAAAATCCTATGGCATGATAACATGAGCTTGCTATGTTAGAAATAAAATGTTTAATTCTATTTTTAAATGATACACAAAGAACATAAATAACAATAAGTAATGGAATTGTTTGTTGAACCAGATATCCATAAGGATAAAGTGTGTTTTGTAGTTCAAGCATACGACTTACAGACATACATCTTTTTCCAGATTTAATCAGTTGAAAAGACATTTTAATGGTTTATTACTTTTCAGAGGTAAAGAGGAAATGTAAAAGGAAGTGGCAAATGAAATGTGGATTCATACAGAGTACCATTAAATGTGGTAAATTAAATTTAAATCAAAAGCAAAAGTCCTTACAGCTGGCATAATTCTTTTTTTTTTTCATTGTTAACTACAGGTGTTTTAATTTATTAACAAAAAATACTATACAGTCTGCATCAGCTAATCTTTGTTAAAAAATCCCAAAACACAATACCACAGAATTTATACTACGTTTTTGAGCTAAAGATACAGTAAAGGATTTACTATAGCAGAAACATCTTACTGTATAAATGTGCTGATTTCAACAGTTCTTGCCAAATTTGAATAACAAAGAGTACTATTAGACTGAGGATTCCTCACAGATTAGCCAATATTGTGTTTTCTTCTCCTTTCTTGAAACAGAGAATTTTAGTGTCAATATAAAAGCCAAAGAAAAATATAACCATTATATTTCAGAGGAGGGCAGATAAACAGTGGTTTAATCTCCCCATTGGGAGGCAAGTTAAAATAAGATGGGGAAATGGTGAAGAGGAAGGTAGACATTCTTATCTGAAGAGGGCCATAACCAAAGAGAGCTAGGCAAGCACAGTGAAATTTCATTTTACCTGGATAAAGTCAGTCCTGTAATATTATAATATTTAGTTGAAATACTTTAATGGTGCCATGGTAATGCTGTTTGAAAGGGTATGCATTAGAGAAGAAAAATGCTCATTTTAATGAGCACAAAAATGTGTTACTTTTACTAAAGATCCTCCCTGCTGTGATCAAGAGGTTCTCATTTATTCAGTGCTTTTGCAGACATACTTTGGAGAGCTATTCTTCTATTATTCGCCTCTTTGGAAGTACTTTTTGAGTGGAAATTACTACTACGTATCTCAAGCCTTGATTTGACAGGCTATTCTTTCTTCCTGAGATTCTGATTAAATTAATTCTCAACAATAGAATGTGTTATGTCCAAACTTTGTCACCTAGTGATGCTGAATCTATCTTTCTGCTTCTTCGGTGTGCAAAGGACTCATTGCCCTGCCATTGGCTGTTTGATCAAAAGAAAATATTCTTTAGAACTGGATATGCTTAACAGTTTGATGCACGTTTTACTTCATGTTTTATTCCTCTGCAGATTTGTGTAATCCCAAGATAATATGTCTTATCTTTATAAACTATATACATGAATACTCAATTAAAGTGTAGATTTTAATAGTTAAATTTCTGGAGCAGAAATATCTGTGTAAAAAACATACCTATGTGCTGTGCATGAAAGTTTCTTATTTTGTTAGTTTTTTAAGGCAGTCTACTACTGTAGTCTACTTTTAATACATCTGTTACAGTATACAGTAAAGGACTTTCTAGTTTTTACTTCTTAGTGTTTATTAAGAACATATTTGCAATATTTTTATTCTTAGTCTAGATTTTTTGTTGTAATGAGTAATGTTATTCTGATTTTATAGGGCTGCATAGATAAAAGCATGTGAAGCATATTGACCAGCTGTATTGGCACAATAGAACAATGGGAATATTTACAAAACATTATAAATTATATCATTTTAATTTTAATTATAATATAATTATAATAGTAGTCACTTTATTTGTAATGCTAGCAGCAAGTCTAGACAAACACAGTAACAGAACTAGATATTAGATATTTAATAAAACATCTACCAGTCCTCAAATAATCCTAAACACAGACACTGTTTTCTTCCAACACTATGTACGCAGAAACTCCATGTTTATTCCATTGTACCATTGAAAATAATAATTTCTATCCACCTCTCTTTCTGTAATCTTGTCAATAATTTCAGCACTACAGGTACAGTGTGTGAGAATGACAAAACAGAGTGTGAATTTTAAAATTATATACAGTAGGAATTAGGAAGCTGTTTACAATATGAGTTTATTCACAAATTAATTCTATGATTAGTGATACGGTATAAAGTTTGTATTTTAAGTGAGTATGATTTACACTTTCCTTTTATGGCATTTTGTTTTTCCAAGTGCAGTACAATGCAGGGAGTGTCTGGTGTGGGGGGCAGAGCCCCGAATTAAGGGAGACGCGTTGCCATGGAAACCACACCTGACGTGAATAAGTGAATTAACGGCAGGTTTAGAAGTGGTTTAAAACAAGCCTGAATACTTCCTAAAGAGGGAAAGATCCAGTAGGATTTCGGTCTTGGTGTTGCCGCAGTTGTGAGAGGAGAAATGTGAAGGCTCTGCTGTGAGAGAGCTGGGCTGAAGCATGACAGTAGCGGATGTTAGACGCTACAAGTCGGGGCGATGTTAGAAGAGCGTGCCGCCGCATATGAGTGAACAAAGAATGATTAGCCGCTGTAGTAACCCCGTGAGGGGGTAGAGAAGAACAACAATTCGCAGGGGATTGTGAAAGGAATAGCCTGCGAGGAAAAGAGTGAAAACGTCAGTCTGCGAGGAGACCGACGGAAGAAATGGAGCTTTATGAGATCGTCAAAAGGTTTAAAGGGACAGCATCCTGCTAGGGTGTGAGAGCAGGGATGTCGTGTCCACTGTATGAGTGAGTTAGTGAGTGTGGACCAGAGTGGGTTGTGTGGTAGAGGAACTCTCCCCCTGGCAATACATTGGTATTGGGGAAGTGAGTGGAGTCTATCTACAGTAGTTGCACCCTCTGGGAGATGTGCAGTGGTGGCTGTGAGTTCACAACCTAAGGGCATGAGAGTGGTGTGTGTGTGTGTGTGTGTGTGTGTGTGTGTGTGTGTGTGTGTGTGTGTGAGAGGGACAGTGTGTTGGGTCTTGGCACGGTGTGTAGTGCAGAAGAGGCTCGGTGATGTAGGTAGTGTGTATTTGTGTAACCCAACCTGGTAACGTTAGGAAGAGGATGTCAGGGCTGGAGGCGGACCTGGGAGTCCAAGGCACTGGTTGTGTGTGAAACAGTGTCCTAATGGAGTAGGAGCAGGGGGCTCCATGTTGGGGTCTGGGAGCAGGTGGTTCCTAGCAGTGAAGACAACAGGATGAACTTGAGACTCTGAAGGGCCCAGAAGTAATGGAATGTGGAGTTATGTATCTCGTTATCCCGATGAGGGGATCAGTGTGATCACCAGTGTTGGAGGAGAGTATGTGTAAGATAAAGAAAAGGAACCTAAAAGAGCTTATAAAGGGGTGTTACAGGGGAGAATGGGAGCCTGAACATGCCCAATGTGGTGTCAACTACCTCCATGGCACCACATTAGATCTATTGTCTGTGATTTTGTTCTTTCTTTGAAATTGAATTGAGCCATTTAACAAGCATCAGACATTCACTATGCCATCCAGTCATTTGATGCTGTACCATCAGTTAGAATTCTAACATGTTTTGTCCACATGATGCTGTAATTGTTAATGAAGGTATCAAGCACATGGGGGAAAAATGTCCTTTGTTGTTGTTCAGGCAGATAAAGGAGATCAGCAAAGTATGATTTTCCACAAAAGTTAAGACTATATACTTGTTGCCGATTTTTTTGCTTTACTAATTGACTTAAAACCTTATAGCTATGTCATCAGTGTTGTGAGGCACTGATGTTTGAGGATGATACTATCTTTCCACTCTCTGACTCTTCAATAAACTGTTGTGCTCATTTATTTCTTTGATAATGCCCATTCAAAACATTGGTTCGCTCACACCTAAAGAAGGCTCCACAGGCAAAAGGTTGTCTTCTTTTTTTTTTTTTTTCCAGCATGGAATAAACCTATTACTTGTTCCTTTGCAGCCTCCGCATGCTGACGCAGCTACCCACCTGAACTACTTCAAGTTAAAACTGATGTGATTTGAATGAGAACAATGTGGTTGACACCGCATGATAGGATGTACACTCTGCATTACTCTTTTCTGTGAATGAAGTGTTCAGTACATTGTAAAAGTGGTGAATGAGAATTTCTTTAGCAACTTTATCAGCATAAATAAGTGAGACCACTTTTGTTCACCTGTGCAGTTGTGCAGAAAGGCTGGGTGATATCACTCCCTATGTAAAAGAATCTCTTATCTCAGAAACGAAAGCAACCCAAACACTTTTAACAGCACAAACTGACACAAATGAATGCATTGGGAGTCATCATTTTTGAGTGGTCAACTTCATGGTGGTCATTTTATACTGTCATTTTGTTTTGGGAGCATATTACGTATTGGTTTGTAGATTATGAGTTAAAAGACTAATGACTTTGAAAGGAATCTTGAGAAAATTATTATGGTGCATTAAGCAAGAAAGTTGGTTGAAATTTAATGAACCAGACAAGGATATCACAATACTCTATTGCCTGGTTCTGTTCTTGGTGCATGTCTCACACAAGCTGCAAATGGAATAGTTGATGAAATATTTTTGTGAACAAGCTACCAACAGAAGCCAAGAGTGGCCTGGAGAAATAAATTAATGGGCCTTTTCTAAAAGGATTACAGTTCTACACATTGAACAAAGCTTGGTTTTTTTTAACAATGGTCACTGATAGGTCCTTGTGATAGGAGGCTAAACAGGCGTTGTTGTTACTGGAACATACAATGCTAAAGGCTTGTTACAACTCAAGAAAGATGAATTAGAGAGGAACAAAATAAATCAAAATAAGCTTTCAAAGAATAATACAAGTGTTGATTGATTACAGCAATGTATCAGAAATGTTTCTACTACTTTGGGGGTTTGCTCAAACTATATGGTTCTGATCCAGTTTTTACAGGCTATTTATAAAAAAAAACACTGTAAAGATGGTTATATACAGTAAATTTAGTATTGTTTATCTTTGCAAGTTAATGTGAATACTTTAGCTTAAAAGACTTGGTGAATAAGACATGCTTTGAAAACAAGAGGATGGGGTTTTATTCCAAAAGCTAGAAAAAATTATACATACAGCTGAATGTATACAACACCAAACTAGTAGTTCCAGATTAAGATTGCTGCAAACTCTGTTTGTCACAGATGCTATCAAGGTATACAAATACATATCTACATAAGTTTTGGGAATGTCCTTTTTATTAGTAATACTGTAATAATGATCACCTAGCTTTTCCATCTCAATGAATCCTTTCAAGTACTGTACCTTAATTTTCAGGGAAGACTTTTACTGGAGGATCTACAAGTAAATGCAAAAAACTTTATTTTACAAAACTGGGTGGAGATTGAAATACAGTACCTTTAGTTAACATGTGGTTCTATTCTTTCACACAAATTATTCTTAGAAACAGATTAACGTTCAAAAATGTTTGACAAATTGGTCAGATACTTTCCCTTACCTCCACAAATTTATTTTTAATTGGCTTCTCTTTCCTTTTGTAACAGTTGTTGTGTTTTTGCTGTTCTTTCTTGTACACCCAATAAAAGGTTTTAAAACATCTGACAATTCTATGAACATAACTTAAACAATCAGTAACATACATTAACTAAAACAGAAAAGATATAAAGTAAAACATACAAGGTATTATAGACAAGTAAGTAAATCACAATGCAGGAGGACATTAAACAAGAAAGGAAAGTTTTAAAGGAATAAGGCTCAACAGCAGGAATATTTTTTTTATTTCTGCTTACTGTGACTTCTAATTTCTGAACCCTGACATGTGCTGTACAGTACCTGTCCAAAAAAGAAAAATAATTAGTCTTACTTGGTATTTTTACATTTTTATTTAGAACTTAGTATTTTACTAAAGTTCTTACAATCTCTACTGTATATCTCTGCTATTGTCATATTATCATAACAGATATATTTAGGTCTGGTAAATTTTATTAATTAAATTATTTTATCAGGATAATGTTTTCAATAAAGCAAAAACTATGAAACCTACAGTAGGTTCAGTCTAATTAATTGTATTTTTTATACATTAGTAATTAGTCAGTAACAGTATTTGTACATTATGCAGATCCTGTATTTATTCACCTTACAATTTATGCATTTTCTAACAACAGAAAAATTAAAGAATTCTTGGCTAACATACAGTCAGCAGACATTATTATGGAAAACATACAGAAAAAATATGCCTACAGTTGACAAAACACATTCTTTCTGGCCAGTCTACAATGAAGTATGAGAATAAGTGCACCGTTCAGAGAGCCCTAGAGATGGTTTATTTGCTTGCACTGATATATGTGATGGTAATAAAAGTGTAAAGGAACAGAAAGGGACATATCTAATAATAATAACATGGCTAGATAGGATCAATGAATATGTCTTAAAGATAATAAAAAAGAATGGATGGAGAAGAGCTGAATCATCTAATAAAAAGTGGTACACAGGGACAAGGTATGTGACAGCACTTTGTTCAGCGGACCTCAGTTTGTGTCCAGTATGCATGAGCAGACATTGCCACACTTATGAGTTAAGGACACACTGTCCCAGGCAGCAAGAAATGAATGCATTATGCAAATGGCATTTGCTGAAAACTTGTAAAAGAAAGAATTAATACGACAGTTTAATGCTGTATTACAGTAAGTAAGATATTGTGAATATGCGCTAATGAGGCATTTTGCATGCATAGTGAAAAAGTGAGCCATACCTATTGATTAAAAGTGGTAACATCTATCCCTTATGCATGTGGAGGTGTTTCAGTGGCTGTTAAGGCTCTTTCTCTGTGTCTGATCTTCTCTTTACAATATTTCCGAGCTTCAGTAAGAAACCCCTTTGCTTGATTTTAGCATTCATGCTCTCCTACAGCATCTATTAGAATTTCACTGAAGGGTATTGCCTCCTCTTAAACACTGGCAAATTGTGTAGTTTATTTTAAATACTTTTTTTACAAATCTGTTTATTTTGTATAGCATTCCATTAAATACTAAGAGAAATGCAAAATAAAACAATACACACTCTGTGCAGAACATACTAATTGTAATTCTTACTAATTGTACGTTTTGCACAGAATTCCAATGATGATACAGTATATAAAACTACAGCTATCTGTCTTGTACAATGAATGTTTTACATCTTTTCAGAGCAAGCAACCTCTGAAAATGATACTAATATGAATCTTAATTAGCTCTTGCCATTTCACATTGCTAGAATGCAGAACCATCAGACGTCTATTTCTGTTTCACATAAAATCATTACATACTGTACTGTAGTTTGTATATATATAAAATAAATTCTTGGAACAAGTAGGTTAATTCCACCCTGAAGAGCTTAAAAAAACAAAAACACATCAAGTGTGAAGATGGCCCCATAGCATTAATGTTGTGATCTTTTTGTCTACTGTGTAATATGAAGCATATAGATTTTATACAGCATTTACTGTAGATACATCAGGAAACAGCTAAAAATGGTAAACTCTCTGTCAATGTCCCCTTTGCTCAGATCCAAAGAGATAAAACTCTGCCAATGCAATTACCCAAATGGCTTAAATATTTGATTTAAATACAGTTCTGGCATGAAAACAAGTGTGATTGAATACAAGACTAAATGACCTGTATTGTGTAGTTGTCTTGTGTAACTACAGATTTTCTAACCTATGGAAAAGTGGGGCTGAATAAGTCAAAATAATTCTTTATGGCATGAAGTAGGCTCCCCCATGCATCTCTTGGAGAATCACCCATTGGGTATATAAGAAATGTTGCATTTACCTGAGTTTTATTTTATTATCCTACCAAAAGACAATCATACTGTAGAACTGCAAAATAATATATTTCAGGTTCCATCTTTTGATTGTGATTATAGACTTAGCCCCAAGAATAACCACTAAGGTGGTTCCCTATTTCTAAAAGTAGACATAAAAAAGACTGACAGACATCCACCCATTTTCTAACCACTTTATCCAATAGAGGGTAGCAAAAGACTATCCCTGCAAGCAACAGGTATAAGGCAGGAAACACCCTGAATGGGACTAAAGTCCATCACAGGGCAGACACACAGACACACTCACACCAGGGACAGTTTTCACAGAACCTAATTGTCCTAACAGTATGTCTTTGGATTGCAGAAAAACTCACATGAACAAGGGAATACAACAAACATGACAAATTAAATTTAAAAACAAAATCCTGAATAAAAGGTGATAATCTTTTTTTTGTTGTTTTCAGTGAATTTTCAATGGGAAAGAAACCAAAGAGAAAATTTAAGCTTTCATATTACAGAATACCTATATATATATTAGATCAGACCACAGGTAGCACAGCAAAATTCTTTAACATTTACTACTAGAAAATAATGCAGGGTTTTTTGTCTGGCTGTTGCATATTTTATTAACTTACTGTGTTATACAGTACTTGTCACATCTCCTTATGAAAACACAGTATAGCAAGCACTGTTTATTCATTCATCAGTATAACTAGGAACATGTGTAAAGCAGATTTTTGAAAATAATAATAATATATGAAGCTACTGTGTATGAGAAGAATGACTAATTTTGCATTTAAATTAAAGTTAGAGAAGGATGCTGCATTTTGCAGTGCTGAAGGGCAAAACAGTTTTCCAACTGGAACATTCTCTCAGCATCCCTTTGGCATGTATTGTGTAAGTATATGATTCACCACGCATCTTTAGATGGATAAGTTGTAAATTCTGCACATATACCCTGAAATAAAATAACCGTTCTCCTTCTCCTTGGAGTCTTTCAATGCATTTTGAAGGTTAGTTTTTGACCATTGACGCATCCAGAATTGGTGATGCTTTTCTCTAATTCCTCCTCCCAATGCACATATTGAAAATTGTCCACAGAATATTGTTTAATTCCATATTGATATAATGACCTTCACAGTGCTGTGTAAGTTCTTAGTTTAAATCTGATTATTTTATGGATTTTGGAGAAGATCATTTTACACCCTGAAGAGGGCTTACCTTTTCAGTTTAGGGTACCTCCAGTGCATCAGAGAGAAGTGTATTATTAGTCCTTTTACTACCAATGTTGTAGTGAGATTTTAAGTCTGACTGCTACAGTATATGCTTCTCACATTATAATCTTAATTTTTAACTCATGGTTCATGAGTAAATTTAATCAGGATTAACTCATATTTTACGTTTTATGATGATTCAAGTGTCTAAATCACAAAGAATGTAATTTGAGGCTTCCATTTAGCAACAGAAAAGAACAGGCATTGATTTCTGGGGCTGATTATCCTTTTGGTTCCAGAGGTTTTCAGGCCCCTAGGCAATATCAAATGTATGCTGAAACTGTCAAGGCAAAAACTGACAGATGATCTGTACATCACAAGGAAGATAAAAATCTTCAAGCGTCTTCTACTAGTTTGAGATCAGAGAGTCAGGAATTTTTCCCCAGCAAATGACTAGTGTATCAAAAGATAGGAGATTTCTTTGAGATTCGCACGGAGAAATGTGAACTTTATTTCTGCAGAACAAATAACGGTTAACTTAAATGCCATTAAGGATGACAAACAAGCTTCATAAAGAGGGTCTGATGACATTTCTATCTCATAAATACAGTAGCAATAAAAAGAATGCCAGTAAAAATTAGCTTTTCCAAGCAACTGCAGTGAATGACATTATTTACTGGGCTTCAACACATCATAAGCCTTGATGGTCTTATCCATCTAAAAAGTGAGTCTTGAGAGTATTGATACCGCTTGACTTGCTTGTATATATTATTTTTTCTTTTGGTTTATTAAAATTTTGTTTCAAGTAAGAGACTCCTTAGCACCTTCAGTTTCATATCTCAAGCAATGCTTATTATAAAATAAGAATGATTTACCTTTGTGTATAAATCATATACTCTCCTTAACACCATCACCGTGTTCAGTGGAGTCCTCTAAGAGATACAGTCCTCTAAAAAATCATTCTCTTTAGTAATAATTAACTAGATAAACAGCATCAGAAAAGAACTAAAAGCAGAATTGATAACAGCTTAGCCTAAATCAATTAGAAAGCTGCATAATAAAACCCTTATATGGTTCCAAGCTGTTTCAATTTTTTCATTCACAAAGTTGTACTTAATGTATCACCACAAACTATGCTAGTTTTCAGTAGTGCATGGAAAAAATCTGCATTTCTGCATTTTACTCATGGTTAATTATGGTTCACGAAGGACACTTTCAATGTATATATTTTAATAAAAAGCCACATGAGAAGAAATACATACTGTATGACCCTTTTTCACGGTTGTGATTAAAAAGCGCATTAGCACTTGTTCTTTTAATGTTTTGGAATTTGAAGTGGTGCATGGTTTAAAAATATCTCAGGACATGTTTTATGTTTATTTTTATCTGTGGCATGGCACATTTACAACATCATAAATTATGTCCTTGTGGCTTTTAATTACTACAAACAATAGCATTAATTGCAGTTATTTTGTCAATTTATAGACAAATGTTTTTTTTTTCCTCAAAAGCAATTAAGAATTGTGATTATTCAATTAGAATAAGAGTTGCAGAATATATACACAAAAGATTTTTCTCTTAAACACTGCAGGCTGCCACATACAGTACAACATCATCTTTAATCCATAGAGAGTTTACCATTTTTAGATCTCTGCTGTATACCCTTTCAAAAGAAAAAAGCACATTAAACTTCTCCACATGAGTTCTTATCTGGCACTTCATATTTGCCTACATTCTGCACCTCATCTATCTATCCTGGGTTCTGTCTCTTGCCCTGGTTCGACCAATCCTGGTTTATTTCTCATTGAAGGAAGCCTGAGAAAGTAATGTATAAAGAGTATACCTATGGAGGTCATCTGCAATAAATTTGAAATGATGGGTTTAGAGTACTGGTTTTGAGTGTTTGTGTATGTTCTTTATCTGTTTAATTATTACTGATAGGAACCTAAAGGGCAAATATATATTCTTCTTAACAGTTTCATGGTTTAAGCTAATCTACTGTACTGTATACTGGGAATTTAAAGAAAATTGTCACTTATCGTTGATACAAATTAACAAAGATAACAAGAAATTGTGCAATAATGACTTTTCTTTCTAAAATGTGAATATTTTATTGGACAGACAGGAAACAGGAAAATATACTGTACTGATTAACCTTTATCACTAATAGGGAGTCTACTGTGAAAATCACAGGTTTTCAGTGTGTTTGTGACAAACACTGAAAACAATGCAAGCTATGGTATGTGCATCTGCATGCATATCGCACCAGGTTGCAGGTACTGTCTTATGGAATTATGTTCCATTTCTCTCTTACAGGCTGCATGAAGCATGTGCCTGTTTACTGGTCTCTGAGCCCAAGATGAAACCTGTCATCTCACAAATATTCATTGGTGCACAGGTTTTGGCTAGTAGGCATTCATAACACAAATGTCACATTGTTATTTCACAAGAAATGTGAAAACATGAAAGGGTGGTTGCTAACAGTACAAACGGAGTTCTGTAAAAACAAGATCCACACAAGAACAGTTCCAAATAAGAGGGAGCAATAAATCACAACTAACCCATTTAGTAGTAAGTAAATAATTAATCCAGGGATCTCATCCAGCCATTTCTTGAAAGGTACCAGAATATTAGCTTCATCAGCATGTCTGGGTAGCTTGTTCCATACTCCCACAAATTTGTGGGTAGAGAAGTGCCTCCTGTTCTCTTTTTTGAATGCACTTCCACATAGTTTCCACTTGTGTCCTCAGGTTTGTGTTTCACTGTTCAAAAATACACTCCTGAACAGACCAGCACACTTGGACCTCCCCATAAACCTAGATGAAGTACAGTGACTTGTTGTGGCCAGGCAATTAATTATTTGGAATATTGGTTCCTTTCTTTTTTTTTGTATTGCTTTTCAACGGGATTTACATTCAATAGGTCAAAACACAGTTAAAAACCTACATTTTACACGAGTAAAAGAGAGATAATTTGCAAGCTGCATGATTTCAGCAGCAGAACGAAAACTAAGAACTCTGCTGGGATGGCTTCTCCTATCTGTCCAAGGCTTTCAGGAGGCTGATGTGATATATTTGTTACTTCCTCTTCCTATTGAGGTAGTACATCATTTAGTTGTCTCATTTTTTGCAGGATGTCATAGAGCACTTGTCATTAATTTGCACTGAGGTGAAGGACATTTAAACTGGCCACTTGCCAGGAACTGCTATGGTCTAGCCTGAAGTGCTCCTTCACAATCTGGGTTCTCTTGGCTATCTGGGCTCACAGATAGTTCGTGTAGTTTAGGAGATTCCCATCTTTCATGTACTGAGTCCCCCAGTTCTCCAAGGTTATATCCAGAATTCCCTTGGGTTGATACAAAGTAAATCAAAATGGAAAGTTCAGTGGAGGCTTGAGAAAGCTCCCAAACATCAGCAAGGGGTGTAGGAAACCTCAGTCCTGTTGCTCCTTCTCAGCCATCTATCAGAGTCCATTCATTTGTGGGGGATAGACCGAGGCTCATGAAAGGTCAGTTCACAACACTATAGACACCCCTTGCATTAAGTAACAGGTGTGCCCTGGTCCATCCCCTGCCATGGGGATACCCTGTCCTGCCCTGGGGATCACCTAAGGAGTCTCTAGCCACAAGAATAAGTACAGTAAAGCCTTAAGTAGAGCTTACCTGCAGTGATCAAGATGGGTATGACCTCTGCATAGTGGGTGACATTATCCAGTATGACAAGGATGTGTTCATATCCCAGAGGCATCTTGGGTATGGGTCTCACTAAATACAAGCCCATTGCCCATAACGGTTCCACAATGGTGGGATGGAGCTGAAGTGGATTTTGCAGTTCAGGCTAAGACAAGCAGTATGACAAGCTAGATGGACCAAATACCCCCTCCCACCATTTGTAATAATTCTTATGTTACTGCAACATTACTGCATTTCCCCCTTATAAAGTGTTTTACAGTAAAACAAAACAGATTTTTCTCAATATGTACTGTACACATCTCTGTCTTGTTTTTACTTATTCATAGAGTGTACTTTTTAGACATGTATACTTGTAAGTCATTATGTCATTACAATAGCAATGCACTCCATGAAGCACTCTATTTTAGAATTACTGTGTAAAAAATATTTCTTAATGCTGATATTGCAGTATATAGTAAAAGGATGAAAATATTTTTAATATTAAACAATATTAAAACGTTCTATGTTGCTAATACTATTTACTATTTACTAAGAAAAAGTAGGTCACTTGTTGCCAGCATAATGAAGAGATATTTTTATGATTAAATGAGAAAAACAATCTTTGCCTTTCTGTTTCAACCTACTGTGTTTTTCAATTTAGATAACAATAGTATATGTGCATGCCACACTGGGTTTGCTGGAGTTTTGTTCCTGACCTAAAGCAATTAAAGTTATTTTTTATAATTGCTCTTGGCAAGAAACCTTACATTAGTAATGACTCCATCTGTCAGCGAAAAAAGAACAGGTTTTGCAATTAATAGCATTGCCTTAAATCACTTGTTTTTCTTTTTAAAAACAAAATGAGTTGAATCTCATATAAGCTAAAGTGGATTAAACTACTTCCTAGCTGTATCTCTACCAGCTCATTTCTGAGTTGCTGTCATATGCAAATTGCCCAAATTACTTAGCTTTTAATGGGATCAAAAACCCTACTCATTTTTTTATTAAAACAAATCACCAGTTCTAAAACTTTCTTTCCCAGTATTTCAAAGTTACTCATTAAGCTGTTCAAAACTACTTCTGACTTGTCAAACACTAAGACATTTTTTTACTTGAATTTGCAATAGCAGTTTTAAGTTTTCAGAGTTTATTAGATTATTAATATAGCTGGGTTAAGAAAGGCAGGATGACAGGCTTCTGAGCACAATCACTTTCTCTTTATATCAGTAATGCAACAGGAAATGTTTTCTCATTCTAAATGCTGTAAACTATGCAAATGCAAAAAAATATGGTTATTATTTTATTCATATTAATAGTAACATACTCAATATATAATACTGAGGTCACAATATTCTAATTTCAGACAGGAAATAGAATTTCAATCAAGAAAATATTTTGTATTGTAAATATGTGCAATTTTAGTAATATATACTGTATATATAATTTAATTCTTGAGGGCTGTGGGTTCAGGTTTGGAAGGATTTTTTGAAGACAAATACAGTAAAAGACTACTGACACAGTGAAATTTGCATCTGTAAAATTTAGCCAAGAATGCCCTTTGATATTATTCACTACTAGAGCAGAATTGTAGGACTTTTGGAGAATACCCAATGTCATTTTTATGCTTCATTTCTACCATATTTCTTCTTTTAGTCTGTCACACTCCCTGATCCCTGGGGAGTTATAGCTTTCCTGTGTACACATACTGCTGAGGAAATGGTAAATGGTACATTCTGTAATCATACACCTCAAAGACATAGAGCAACAATCAATAATAGATGCTTTCCACATGTAAGATACAATGTGTGTCCCTGTTGCACATGTTATTGTAAAACTAGGGTTTGACAACAATTGCAAAGTTATTTTTAATGTGTTGAAAAGAAAAAAATAATAGAATTACAGCAGTAAACACACCCTAAAGGTAATTAAAGATCCTAACAGAGGTATTTAAATCCTTAGTTATCAATTACATAACTCAAAACATGTATGGGCACAATAGAGAAAAAACAGAGAAAATATATCATGTCTGCTTTGAAAGATATTTTAAGTGTATAATTCGTTTGTGTGATATACAGTACCTGGCTTCATGCCATTCCAGTTTGAATTAGGTAGAGGGAATACATTAACAGCTGTGTAACACTAAAGCACAGAATTGGAGGTGGGTTGGAATTTATAGATTTCCAATTATTTAGTTTAAATGTGACTAATACTAAAGACAAATATTCTCATTGTAGAGGTGGTAACTTGGAAAATGTATTGCATTATCTGTTAAGTGTTGCTAAATGGAGGTCCAAAAATGTTCACATTGAAGGTTAGTTTTATTAATAAATGACAGTATTGCATTTTACTACTTTGTATTTTCAGTCTTTTTGAGAATGATTTCTTAATAGTCTGATAAGCTAAAATATAATATTTTAGCCATGGCTTTATTAAAAGCATGTTTCTTTTATCTTTTATTTTCCATTAATATGTTTATATTTCCTATTTGAGAAATGTATGCCCATTTCTCAAATTACATTGACTGACTGTTTTGTCAGTAGATTAAATCTGCATTGGCAAAAAATATCTTGGCTTTGAGGGCAATAAGGACTCACTGAAGCTGTGATTTCAGTGTTGTCTTTACCGACACTGGACTTTTTATTAGGCTTTGTGTTGAATCAGTATTGCCTCAGTGTCAAATGGCCATCCAAGTGTTATACAAAATGCTTATAAAATAATGAAAAAAATGAGCTAACATAATTAACTGGTTTTGTTTGTATTTAATTTTGAAAATGATCCATGTAAAGACATCTATATGTGTCTATGTATACTGTACAGCTATAACAAAAAATACTAATACATCCTTAATAAAATGTTCGTGCACCATTAATGGTGATCAAACCTGCAGATGTTCACAGTGCCAATGGAGACACAGAGCCACATAGTGGTCTTCTGTCCCTTTTTAAACTTCTTTTTGCTTTTTGCATTGCCTGCAAGTTCTTGAGGCTGTTTGAATTAACATATTTGTCAGGTCTGCTATTACTGTACCTCCCATCATGCATTAGAAACCAACATACCTTTTGCAAAACCAGTTACATGAATCCTCTTTCATAATAGCATACTGTTCATAATAATTTTCATAATCATTCATCATAATGAGCAGAATACAATTCCTGCCTTTGTATTAATAATTGGCAAATATGTAATATTCGATGCGTGGGTATTACAAAGCAGGCTACCCCATTTTATTTCACATTTGTTCAGTGTGGTATAAAATATCATTCCCTTCACTGACACTGTCTCCATGACTAGATAGAAATCTAAAATGATCAAAGAAAGGGGAATTGTTCACTTGCGAGTACATGCCAGGAAACCTCCATTGGCTTGTTTTTGTGTAGATCCATATGTTATTAATCTAGCCAGAATCCCCATTTTAAAATATTAGATATACTGTAGGAATGTTCGTGGTTTAAAAAATACCCCCTTTGTTATCTCTTTTATTTCAAATTTAGTACTTATTTTTACCAAACACTTTACTTTGATAAAGGATAAGAACAAATTCTTTCTCTCATACACACATAATACATCTCTATTTGAAACTAACTAATGAGTAATTTCCTACAAGAAAAGTTGCTCAACTTAACTCTTAATTACACAAGCTGTGTGTTGTGGAAAGAGCATCAGTAATGTACAGCTCTTCTGTAAATCCCATTGGTATCAACTTCCATTTTTCTCTCCTAATTAAAAATTAATTAAATCTGGCCAGATATGACACAGGCATAATACAGCGGGATAGAAAAGTGACTGTTATCTTCCTAGAAAACAAGCTATTTGCTTGCTCTACACAAAAGGGATGATTTGGGTACCATACTGATTCATGCACCTGGTGCTAATATAAACTAGTAGAAAACACAGTAATTGCTAAAGTTGAAAGTTTCTTCTGACAATTTTATTTTTTTTCTTTTAAATAACTAACAGTACTTCTCCAAAAGACCTCCAGGAGACAGCCATTTGTCTCTTTGTCCAACCCCCTCCCCTTCATAGAATGGTATAATTTTTCTAGTACTGCAGGAAAAAGACAAGGTTATATAGGTTATATTAAACTAAAAAAAAAAAGTTATCAAACATCACTTGGATAGGGATTCTCTAAGAATGTGCAGGCAGTGTCGGTGGATAATATTTGACTTTGCAAATCAGGTGCAAAATATGCTAAAATGGAAGTCTTAGTTCAAATGGGATCTACAGTATGATCTTTTGAATTGTTTTAGCTAAACTATGCATCATATTCTGAATCCTGTCACTGCAAATAAAAATACATGTAGGTAGTCAACTGAAATAATGTTTGGACATTTTGGATCCTATCTTTTCTTCTTCTGAAATAAGTAGACTAATCTAATTAAAAGCATCCCACCTTATACTTTTTTATCCCTCCTACAGCTCTATAGTCTTAATGAAAACATTCATTCAAACAATAATTCTATAACAATAATGTTCTTGTGTATCCCAATATGGGACCTGCTAATGTGCTAATAGGGCAGTTCTAAATGGGTAGTGCTCATCTTTATTGCAGCATATACAGTATTATTTTCCACAATCAAATAAATATAACCACTCCTCATATAAATTTGTGAATGACTTTTGCACCCCTCTGCAAGGTAACACTCAGTAATAATTTCAGCACCGTGGACAGCGATTCTGGGTTGTTTTCACAAACTTTTTTTTCTTTTACACTAAATATATTTAACTTAAATTTCTAAAAAAAAAACATTACAAATATAATCTCAGCAGTACTATTTTAAAGTTTAAACTTGTTTTAACCCTCTTGAAATGACTGTTTTGGCTTTTTTTGAATTAACCATTCAATCAATATTTTCAGCACTTAATACAATTGATATTTATTGATATTTTCTTTAAATTGTGTTTTCACTTGCATAAAAGAAGGACAAATAAAACTTCCCATGGGTAGCTAAGTGACTTGAAAGTATAGTGTGTTATACACTAAGCAGCAGGCCATGGTACTGTAGCAATGCAATTACACACTAAGCACTATTATCTAAATTAATGGACTGTTTTATATTCTTTGTGCATTATACAGAAGAAGACTTTTAAGACATGGAAAGAAGTTAGCTCAAAGGATAGTAGAATAAAACTCAGATAACAAAATAAATGAATTAATATACTTGCTTAGATAGGTACCGTGTAATTGCACTTTCAGCATAACTGACTTAGCTACTTAATATCCTCTTCCATGATTTGAGCAATAATAAAATTATGAATTACAAACTATGTTAGCTGCCCTCACCTAGCAGCAAAAGGCATTACTAGGCCAATTTCTTATTCCAAGCTATGCACAATTGCTCCATTTTTATCTACCAATATTGTATCATTTTAAAATATTTACTTTTCAACTAGCAGTATCACAATTAATATTTTTCTTATACAACATCCACATCACTAAATCTTGCGGAACAGTAATTATTAGTTGGCTATACCAAGACACACAAGGCCTTTTGTGATGTGTTAATTAATGTGTAAGGTAGGGATAGCTATATCAATAGAACAAATAAATATATTTATATACCTAATTTTTCATTTGAGCTATCATAAAAGTTTTAGAAGAATACTATATTACAGATTTGCAATCTATATCTGTCTTTGCTTTGGTTTCCTTCGTCTGTGCATTTGACTGTCAGCTGAAGATTACAGTCTTTGACACACATCATTTTCAATACCTTAATTTCAGCATTTTGTATGACTCGGTATTTTTTTTCTCCTCAGCATTCAGTGAATTATTATTTTAAAGATGTGAGTTGCAATCAAAATGATTGCCAACAGCAATTGCCCAATCTACAAGTGTGATGTTCATGCCCTGTGTTACAGTTCCAACCATGCAAATAGCAGTCAATTACCACCTTACCAGGCAGTCTGGAGCTTTTGGCAATGTGGTAATAAGCTTGCATGCAGTGCCGGTGATCCAGGTTCAGTTCTCAGCCCAGAATTCTATCCCCTCTAGCATTACATTGGCGTCTGAATTGAAAAGGAGTGCCTCCTTTTGGCTGCCTATGTGGTGCAGCACAGACAGACATTGAGCCAATGTAATACATGTGCCTTCTGGCACTGTTCCATGGATGAACATACAGTAGCAGCAGATTACTTCCTTGCCAGGCGCCCTGAAGCCTTTGGCCAATGCAATAATGAGCTTGTATTCAGAGTCGGTATTCCAGGTTCAATACTCCTCCCAGGCTGTCATTATTATGTCCATTCTTACATAAGGAAATATATTCGGTTACTGCTATGTACCATATTCCTGGTTCATCAACCACATCCACTTCCTGTTATTGTATGAGGAAGAAATACTGTTGCAATTATAAAAACAATATATCAATAAATAAAATTTCCATTTTCTACCTGTCTACACAATATAGCGCATGTCTTGCAAATGTATCATATTTTAGTGTTTCATTTTCATATATACAGTACTTTTGTTGACATTCAAATTTATTCACCCAGAAAACTCTTTTGATCAGCCATTCAAATTTTGATTCATTTAAAATATTTAGAAATTACCTATACACGTTTCTAGTAACTTAACAAAAAGGGGCATCATTGGAAGGGGTTGAATACTTTGAAAGCTACTGTTTCTATATTAGCCAACATACAAAGATGGCACCATACAGTAGCAGTTCTGATAAACTAAGCTTGCAAAGAATACTGTACATATACAGTACAATAAGTACAATAAAAATGAATTACTGTACAGTATGTCATTAGCATGTAAAATGAAAATAAAATGATTTAAAGGTAACAAAATGGAAATCCAAAAATCAAAAAGAAAAACCAAATAATTATGTTTAAATGCTACATTAAAATTCACTATTGATCATATGTTAAACATACCTAGTGTTTGTTTTTATAACAGAATAAAATGTACTGTACAACTAAAATCATGACTGAATTATAGGACTTGCTTTCACAGTATAAATTTCAGAGGGATAAAAACGTGCTAAACAATTCAATAATATGAACACGGCAGAAGGACTAACATTCCATAAGCAATGCCGGAAGGTTAAGAAAAAGTGAATTCAATAAAAGTTGTATGCAGGCATGTCAGTTTAATATGGCTTCCAATTTTATAAGTGTGCATAATGCTTTCCCTGACTCTCACGTTAGAAATAGCAATTTAAAATAATATATATGGCTCAACATGTGCTGAATTTTGTTTTATATGGCTCACGTTAACCAGTCTGACACAGATTCATTGTCCAAATGTAACATTGTAATGTGTGATCTTGACACCATGCCAAATGTATTATCCATTACACTTTCAGGATCTTCCTGAAAAGCAGAACTGAAGACTTGAGCACCATTATTGCAGAGGCTTAAGGTAGGAGACGTTTTTAAAAGACTTTTTCCTTTTCTGAAAAAAAATGCGCTTGCAGTTTCTTTTTGTTCATGTCCTAGAAGAAACTAAACTGCACTTGTACAGTACATGAATGATATAAGCCCTGGCAAATGTGCTGTGTCTTAGCACAAAACATTAAAAAAATAGTCACTTGAATTGACAATATCTAGGAAGTGGAGGTCAGGTTTGAAGCTGGTAGCTTCTTCTGGTCATAGCTGCTTTTCCATTTTGTGTTTTACTCTTGTTTTGGTTCCAATTTCTGTAACTACAGACTGCCAACGTGAACTGCATTGGGTCTATGATTTGCTCTGTCAAAAATATATATCAAAAGCTTTAATGCAGTCTTAAACAGTTGAAAGATGTGGACTGTAATGGAGTAAGAATGAGACGGAACTTGACTCTTCAATATACAGTAGTTAGTACCGGTGATAGAATATACTGTATTATGCTACTTAGGCTGGAAAAATCTCTTTCAGCTGTGTAATAAAAATCAGTCACTATTAGAAGAAAGACCTAAAAATAACATTTAGATATTAATTTGTGTGTGTGCTTAATGTCTCGCACAATCATTATTGGGAAATTTGTGGGTGGTATGGTAGATTGTGCTTCTTCTTCACACCATTAGTGTCTAGGCTGGGATGTATTTCTGTGTAGACTTTCTATGTTGTCCTCATCTTCATGAGGATTTTCTTCATGTATTCCATTTTCCACCCACCTTCCAAAGCTATGGTAGTACATCAATCAGCTATGTAATACCGCCCATTACATGAGGGAGTTGTGCTGGAATGATACTTAACATATTAACATATTTGGGTAATTCATTCTAAACTTTCTAGGCATTGTTCTTGTGGCAAAACAAAACATGGAAAATGGAGCTCCTTAAACTGCTAAAACCAGAATTGCACCTCATACAGTACATTCCAACAACCTTTTCTTCCACCTACAACAGATCATAACCTGTTTGGTGAAATGTGTCCCCATACTAAAACCCACCTCTTTTTTTCAAACAGTGCTGGGCTAATCAACTCCAAACTTGTTAGACATCATTGCAGTGACAATGCAATAACAACACATCAAATTAGTATTACATGTCTGGCTACTGTTTTCTTTTCTTGTCAACATCCATTTTACCTCTTACAATATTCTATTAATTCCTCTAATATCAATTTGCATCCGTTTTTTAGGCAACTGCAAGAATGTGGTACTATGCACTGAGTTAAAAAAAAAAACATTTCTCTTTGGAAGAAGCTAGAAATAGAAAGCAGCATCCTAAATGCATTAATGACCTTCCCTGTGTTTTTTTCTTAGGAAAAAGGGATAATTGTAATTACTGTATGTCTGGACAACTACTGGTACAATATGTTCATCTAGCAAGGCTATACTGTATAAGGTAACTCCCTCTGGTGGCTCAGCTACATTGCAGAAATGAAATGCAGTCTCTGTTTAAGCATTGATCATAGTTACTTCAGCTGTATACTTCACTGTAATAGGTCAAATTGCAAGGATTTATTGTAGAGGCTGCTTGTTAATTACTAAGAAATATTGACCTAAAATTCATCTAAATAATATTGTTTTCACTGATCACATTGCAGTACAATAAGTACAGTATCTTGAAAAGAAAACAAAAAATTGAAAGGATATACAGCCATTTAATTTTAACTTCTCTAATAACAAGCTGAACTCGGATTTCAAAGCTACAATGCATTTTGCTGTTTCTTTAATAAAGCACACTAAACAAATAAATTAGGATATGTTCTGTAGTTTTTGTAGTCTTGTGTTATGGTTTTATTTAAATTTTACATGAACAGATTTGTTTATAGCAGTTAAAAAATGTCATACTTAGAAAATCATCTGATTGTATAAATTATTACATACTGTATTTGACGTTCAATTTTGAAGTAATTTGTTCCTGAGACTTAAAAAAATAAATAAAATGAACATACAATATTCTGAAATGACACATTAGCAACAGTAAAACGGGTTATTCTTATAAGGCTAGTTATTGTAATGGAGCATCTGAACTAACTAAAAAAATACATTTGTTGATGTCCAAAATTAGTGATTAATGCATTGAATGCATGGTTTTATGCACATTGATGTGTTTGATTTTGAATGTAAACCAAATTATGCATTATGCAATTAAACCATCAAAAGATTTATAGAATAATTATGTGCTGCCACATTTTGAATGTTTATTTCTCAATTTGTTCATGCAAGGAATACATGTTTTACATTAAAAAGCAAAACTGCCTAGGAAAGAACCACATGTATAAAGGAACTTCAATTGTGTCAGTTTAAACTGTAAGTCATCAAACTGTTTCAATGTTGATTATTGTTGTGCCAAATTAATCAGAAATGGAAAACCAAACTATTGTGGCAATTTCTGTCCAAAGCATACATCAACTTACTTTGCTTTGTTTTCATAGCTTTTGGTATATATTCCCAGTGATTTACAATTTATCTTTTTAGTGCATTTGGAATGTGCTCAGTTGATAGGCAACAAGAAACCACAAACAGGTTCTATATCAGGTTGCCATACAGATGTTGACTTTAAATAATAGTATTATCAACCACAGTGAAAGATTGGGAAAAGTTGATGTGATATCAATATATTCCTAATAGGTCTCAACCATAATGAAAGTATTTTTGATAAATTTCATCATATCATATAATTATATTTTCACATAATGTTTTAGAAATTCTTATTTAATCATTTTTACAGTCCCAATTTGGAATCGCCAATTGATAATCAACTCATCTTTGCAACTCCACCAACAGACCCACTGTCAGAAATATTCTCACAATTAGGTTACAGGAGAGTTAGCACTGGATTACAGGATTAATACAACTTCCGCAGATAACACTGCAAGCTTGAAGGCACCTAGTACACCCACTCCCCAGGTTACATATGGGTTTCGTTCTGCAAACCTGTGCACGTGACTCAAATCTTATGCAAGTCCGAAGTAACCATTTCTTAGCCATTGGATGAATGCATACAGTATAGCCATTGGATGAATACAGAGCCTAAGCATTCATGACCTTGTTACTTGCCTGGATAGGCTTTTTCTCCTGAGCAACCCTGAATTGGTTAAACAGTAAGAAAATGGATTGATGGATATTGCAGCGATCCTCCCTTAATTTCTCTAGCTGTGTTGGCAAGTGAGGAAGGAGGGACAGGAGAGCAGAATTACAGGTTCACTGTGATTTATTGTCCTTTAATGGTTAACAGGTGTGTGTACTAATCAAGCAGGGAGATCTCAAGACAGAATCTAGCAGCTGGTAGCCTTCCGTGGGGTAAAAAGAGAAAGGAAACATCCCTTGTTATAAAGGGGAAGAGTTGGAATAATAGCATTATTTATAATAGCAATATTAGCTAACCAAATATTGCATTCGCTTAAAAAAACACTATGGTAAATAGGTTTATCTGTCATATGCTTAAGTGCAATGAAAAGAGACTAACCTTTTAGCTAAGTTCTAAATATTGTAAATTTCATTATCCGACACTGTACTGTTCAGGAATTATTACACAAAATACATTGAAAATAAAATAATAAATTCACTTGAGTGCTTTCCTGACATGATTGCAAAATGGGTTACTCACACTTTTTTTTGCAAAAAAGCATGAGGTAATATGCAGATTTTGCTGCACATGAAAAGAAAAGAAAGCAACACTGAACATAAAATGGAGCACAGCTGAATGCTCATGGTGTCTGCATCACACTGATTCTGCACTATTCATTGGGATAGGACAGGACTTCCCACACTATCTGTTCTTTAAGCATGCAACAAACTCTCCTTAATTCAAACATTGTAATATGGGACCGATGGGAGGACTTTACATAAAGAGTTCCTGTTTTAATGCAAGCCAATGATAGGTCAGCTCAAGACTATGCAGCCCTCACTAAGACAGATTTTGTATTGTTGCTTGAGTAGTCCCACACACTGTAAGTTGTAAAGTAGGCTCAAACCTTATATCTGTTCATATAAACCTCAATAGACTAATCTGGTCATGTAAATGAAGCACTGTATATGTAAATGTAAGTGGCTCTTGATTGAAACGAAAATATATATGTTTTTTTTTTACCATACAGGTATACCAAGAAAGATTTCACTCTTATTAAAGTAAAGCTTTTGCTCTGTGTACCCATGTAATCATTTTGTCAGGGTTTCACAGTTTGAGATATCACCCAGAACTGTGGGACCACTTTAGAATCTTATATCTGTAAGTGTAATAGAAGCTAATTATCCATAGCTGTAAAATTGTATGAAGTCAAGTTAACAGCACCAACCATACAGCAAGATGACAAATGATTTTAAACTAGTCTCAAAATTTTCAAAGCATAGCAAGTGGTTTTAATAATACTGTCAACAAATGATAGAAAGATATACAAGTATATATTTATTTCCTAATGTATAATGTGATAAACAGTATTTACTGAATGGTTTCTCTGAAAATCTATTACCATGCTTTGAAAAAATAATTTCCAGACTTATTTTTCTTTTCACAATATGTGATAGTGTATACAGTATACTGTACATGAAGTTATTTTCTAGGGGAGGGGGGATGTTTAGGCATTTCTTCTTACAAGTTTATCCCCATTCACAAGTGCACAGTGAGAGAGATAAGAAAGACAAGACAAACTGACACTAAGATGAAAGCCAGCACTACTAAACCGTTACTCAATTTACTTTGAAAACATCTTGGCAACACCTAATGGAATGCTTTTTGTAGTCAGAACATGATGATTTACCAAAGAGAGAATTCCTAATAGTGGTGGTGTATTTTAAAGCTGTATGCATATAAATGCAGCGCACTTAAAAACCTGGACTTAAAACACATTTTATCTGCTTTGTGGATTTTCTGAGGAAAAAGTTATGATTAGGGTGAAATTAACTACACCACCTTAAATGCAGGTGAAATGTATTATTCAGCTGCATCATACTGATAAGGAATGCTGTGACTGTATCAGAATGCCCTTGGGTCTACAAAGCTTATGATCTCTAAAAATCAAATACTGTACCTTTCCCTATATGAATAGCCATACTAAATTCTAGGTCTAGCTTTGTGTAACTCAGATACATACTGATGTAATGCCACCAAATTGAAATTCCTAATGTGGATGACAAAATAGAAACTTGCAAATAAAAAAAATCTAAAGCAACTGTCCAAACATAATTTTATGGGGTTTCACTGAAGGAGACAGTGATTTCTTGGCTTTCGAATATTTATAAAAAAGTGATACACTTAATGGTAAGTAGTTCAAGAGGTTTACATGCACAGTTTACATACACACCTTTTGACACTTGTTTTTGTTAAAAATTCTTATACAGTAAATACTATTTCTACTTATTATCTTGGGTAAGGTTACACATAGAAAAAGTTTGTCACAAACAGTTCTTTCCGGGCCCTGTGCAGACGACACAATCCGGATTTGTGAAGAAACACTGGGGGAAAGGTCATGCAGGAGACGGGTATGGAGACAGGGGGCGTGTCCTAGGTGTGCAAGTGTCCAGGGGAAGTGAGTCCGGGGCGAACAATCCAATACGAAGTCCAAACGGGAAACCAAAACAGAAGCAAAAGTCCATGGCCATGCGATCCATCCGGGGGATAAAAAACAGGAACCGGGTCGGAACCGGCGGGGGGGATCAGGAACAGAAAGTTAAAACCATAACGGAGCTAGATGCAGCAGGATCCGGGCTTTCACTAAACGGAATCCAACGAAGAGCCGAGAATGACGTCTGCGTCTGGCTTTTAAGGGGGAACTGAAAAGGGGCTGGAATAAGGAACATGTGCGGGGAATGAGACAGAACAGACAGAACAAGAAAGGGCTGGAGCGCCCTTAGGAGGAGGAGTAGCGATCGTGCCAAGTTTAGATATCCATAACTTCATGTGGAGATCTGCAGATCTCTTCTCCCACCCTTTAATTCCTTTAATTCTTCATCTCTGTATTCACCCATAGCCCATACAATATGACATAGGATTTCTTGTGTATATTGTAACATGAGGAATTAAAACAAACATTCAGGAGCAGGTCAAACCCTAACCTCACCTATTTCTGTCATCCTACTGTATGCATAAATGTTCTTCTTACTGGCTTACTGGCGCGTTTAGTTTTCACTTTTGGCATTTGCTCTCTCCAGTGACAGACCTTGCCATGCTATTCTGTTTGGCTCTTTTTTATTACCTGCTTGAAGGAATCCAAACTGCAGTGCTTCTGATTCAGTATGCCACGGAACACCAGTTGATCTGAAAGTGAAACCAAACACAAACGTAAAACAAAGCCTGAAAGTGCAAGTCTCTTTATATAGTAAGTCTGCCTCACCACACCAGCCTCCCTCTATCCCTTTCCAGCTGCAGCAGTCTGCTCACATTTTTTGCAGAGTGGAATCTGTCTGTTTCCAGAGTGGAAACAACCTGCTTGCCACAATTACTATGCTGCATTCCCTTATTTCTCATACAATTCTGTAGACGCCATGCCGTCATGGAACTCCAGCTTGATGCTCAACCTCTCGATGCTGCCCTCTATCCTGCCCTCCTTTCTTACAGCCCTCCCATTGCTGAAAAGAAATGAGAAGGAAGAAAAAAAATGTTAAATGATTAATAATGCATTTGGTTTTATATGATACTATTCTTTATACTCTTAGCAGATACTGTACACCCCATTCTGCGCAACACTGTCACTGCCTTTTCTTCTAAAAAGAAGAGGGAATTAAAAGGAGATAGAAAGAAAACAAAGCCTTTTATAAGTGATTTAACATTGACTCATCTACCTCTGACACTGAAGGAGCAATCCATCGTCTTTTTGTGTACCAATACCAAAAATACTGTAATGATCAAACAGGTGCTTCTTTGGTCTTAGTCTCTCAACTCTTCATGGACAACAACTGGGTCGCCAGATACATGATGTCTGCCCCTTTCTTCCAGCCCTTCCTGATATCATCTCTCCTCGGAGCTTCAGTGCAACCATGCTGCCAAGGCTGTTCCCTATCCCTTTGTCTCCCCGTATCTTCTCTCACCTCTTCACTTTCTTTCTTGACCTCTGCTGTTCCCTTCTACATTCTTTTCCTTCTGATTCCACTTCATCATCAAGTGTCAACCCACTGAATCTTCAGCCTCAGCTCTTTCCTTTTTTCCAGTTCTCCTCCCTGCTGCTCATCTAGGAACAATGTCTGGTCAATGTGGGTTGGGTCCAAGCTCCTTGCTCACAGCCCTCACCACCCCTGGCACCCACATTTTGACTGTGGCCCAAGCAGGGGTCTACTGTACCTAGCCATTGATGCTTGTTCTCTCTGACCCCATTTTTCCTTCCAGCCCTTTTTTCTCATTTCAGGATAAACTTTTAAGTATAACCACCAACACATTTCTGGTTAAATATGCTTCATCTTTGATCTCTCTCCACTTCATAACTTCGCTGCTACTGGTATTAAGAAGTCCACTACTTAGCTCCAACACCTTTCCTTTTTACAGTTATCAACCGTGCTACACTTACTTAGTGAATCAGGACAAAATGCTTAGCTTATGACCCTGATCAATAATGTCCTTAAAGGTACTCATATGTACCCTAAACCTCAGGCACTTCAAAGGGAGCACTGGCAAGATAAGCATTATTATCAATTTTCTCTCACTTTGGAATGCTGTACTGCCCAAAGATTTTCTGCACTTTTAGCAGTCCTCTGTTGGATTTTCCTTCATTTCCAAATTCCTTTTCATCCTTCATTTCTCAGATGACTTTCTCACATTGATAGTCCACCCACTAGAGCTCTTTCATTCTGTCTCATGTTTTTCAGGTAGTAAAAAAACATAGGCAATTTCCCTTGTTTGATTTCTAGGGATTGTCCTCACCTTTGCCACATCCTTGAAACAATGGAGCTTAGCTGCTTTCAGATAGTTTTCACCACTTCATCTACTCTTATTTAACACAGATTGTTAATCCTTGACAGTGACTTAAATTACATTATTACATAAATTACATTATGTGTATTGTCCCTCTGTCTCTTATCTTCTCAAGCTTCCTCTGTACATTATACAATGGATGTCAATTGCATTGCCAAGTAAAGTTATGGCTCTTACACCTGAAGCAATGGAACATCATTGCTTTCTAAAATGACAATCTTCTTTCTTCCAAAGACCTACAACTTTTCACCAGTACCAGAATTCATAGACATAGTGTCTTTACAGAGGAAAATACTGTCACAGCTCACAGTTTCATTAATCTTATAGAGTCCTCTGTAGCATTTTGTGAATTGGAACATAGACATATACATCATATTGTATGCATTTACATTTATAAGATACAGACGTTTATATACATTACGACCTCCTATATAGAGTAAATATTTATAGTTTTAGAGACCACTTCCTCCACATTCAAGAACCAAATTCATGTATTTGTGAACTGCACAGTAGGAGAATAATCCACTTGCACATCTTGATCTCATGTATCTACTTCACCCAACCTGCAGTGGTCTCTGTAGTAAAGGAATATCTACAGAAGGTTAATCAAGAGTTAAGATGTCTATGTAGCAGTGTAACTTGGGTTGTACTTTTATTCAGTTTCCTTCAGGAATGCATCAGATGTGCATTGTGTGTAGACCTGTTGAGAGAGCAATGCCTGTATATGACTGTTGTGCTGAGAAATAAAACAAACATTAAATAACAGAAAAAAAAACCTCAGTGGTCCCCTATGTTATCACAGTCTCAGTTCTCACTTTGCCCTGAAAATAACAAAAGAAATTAGAAGAAGGAGAATTAGACAAACCACAAGAGCAGGGCAGTGTTTTGGTTGAGTGATAAGGGAGTGAGTACACTTAATTTATTTTGTTATTACTGTGCCGTAATAAACTTTTATTACAGTACAGTAGTGATGCATTTACAATAGTAATAAAAACAAGATGTAAAAAGTCTACTGAAAATGAAAACAAAACTCTAATACAGGGTAAGCTATAATATTATAACATGGCACATGATACAAATAAAAAAGACAGGCTGTTGTTCTCCTAGACTAAGTGAACTACACAATTAAGGTCACTATTCAAATCATCACTCTTCTGTGCCTAAATAAAGGTTCAGCCAAACAACTGGAGTTTTAAACAAAAGCTCAAGAGGTGGTCACACCCTAATCTGGCACACTTACCTACATACAGTATTTTAATCATGCTTCATGTTTACTTAATTGTGCTTTTCACTTTCACATCCCTCTATCCAGTCCACCATTGCTCTTACAGCACCTCTATAGCTCTTTATTAGTGGGTTGGGTTTCAATACCTTCTTCACCTTAATTAGGGTTTGACAGATCTACTGAAATACTGCCACACATAAAAAATAAAACCCTTAATTAAATTTCATGAAATATTTTAAACATAGATTTAAACAATTTCACCGAATATGTGAACAAAAATACAGATGAAAGAATAATGATATGTTTTCAATGTGACATGCAACACAATGGCAAATTAAAAAGATTAAAGAGTTAATATAAAGTATGATCAGGTAGTCTCAGATATTATTTCCTTGGGCATTAACAATCCCCAGTTAAATGTGACATGTTTTGTCACTCTTTTCTTCAGTAATCCTCTGGTAAGGGTTTGCTGGCCATGATGAGACATTTATATAGTTTGTACTTTTAGCACCCTGGGGTTCTACATTGTCCTGTTGGAGAATTCACACTTCAGGACTTGCCAATCGGTACGGAATACCTGCTAGATTATAGACTTCATCAATGTACAGAATCTCTAATTCATAAGGTTCCCTTCAATCTTCACCATAGCTTTTCTTATGTTAAAGAATATACGGTACTTATCCATATCATAACACTTCTACATCTGACATCTGCTGACATCTTCTGTTAGGTCTATACAAACGGTATTGTCATGGCCTCCACTAATCAGACACAAGCCCCTGCTACTTCCCAGGAACGCCAACGCACATCCTAATTACCCAACCATGTCCCTCGTCCTGCACCACACCTCCAGGCAACCCACTACTTAAGGGATCCTCACCTGCTCCTCCTCGCTCAGCATTGAGTTAATCCTCATAGAGCTCCCTTTGCAAACCTTCTTCGCCTGACAAATGCTTCAACTTGTGATATCCTGGCTACTAGATACACGCTTCCTCTTGACCACAAATATTGGCTATGCGACTTGGCTAAGTAAACCCAGCTTCCGTTCTCCACATTATCTCTCTTTCTGTAACATCTTGTATCAAGCACCGCATAGGGTCCAGTCCCCTTTGCTGAGGCCTCCAGTAGCTTACAGGTACAGTATTTGCAGAGGAATTGATTTTATGAAACATTAAGTTATCCTGAATAAGATCATCTGCCAAAAAAATATACTGATATTGTATAAAAAAATGATACTGATATGCCAGTATCAACCAGGCAATCCTCAAACATGGCATGCTTGTATCTTTTCCCCATCTTGAGTAAATGTTACTTGTATTTTATGTTCTTTATCATCATTATTTTGTCCTACCAGTTTGAATCTGTATCCAGTCAAACATGGAACATGACTTAAATTGCTACTATATGATCATTGAAAGGCAAGTCTTCCAGTTTATAAAATTAAAATGTTTACAGAAAGTCTTTAAAACTTGTTTTTTTTTCTACATTAATAGTAACAGACAGGTAGAAGAACTAAGGAGAAATACAGGATAGCTTTACAGTTTGCAAGTCTGATGATTATCTTCTATTGTGCCCACACAAATCAAAAAGAAAAAAAGACATATGTTCATCATTTATAGCACAGTGGATGCCTGATTATATGCTCCTTCATTCATTGGTTAATGGAAGGCTTTAGAACTGCGTAATTATACTTTTATTTCTTATACAAAAGTCAGATATCTCTTTGAAAGCTCATTAGGTCTATTCAGAAAGAAATGGAATTTTCCCTACCAGCAAATGTAAATGTTTTTTTATCTCAAACATGACCAAATCATACTGCAACTGTCACTAAGCAATCACATCCTTGTATGCTAAAACAGTATTCTATAAAAGTATTTTTCCAAAAGGAATATACAATTAACACATTTTTAAAAAACCCTTTTAAAAAGACTCTTTAATCAACGAAGTGTTTTGTCTGGCAGCATCATTTGCTACAACACAATTGGCCTATTTATAACACTGTATTTTAGGTTTTACTTTTAAGTCACCACTCTAAATGCCAGTATTTTCAATTCACAACTGGCATCTTCAAATTAACAAATTTCAATTACCCTTGGGTCTGACTGCATACAGTGCAATTATCCCTATAAAGTTTAAGTAGGTTCTCTTTACACTTTCTTAGGTAATGTGGGGCTAATAAGGTACATGGCAATTATTTCTAATGTATGTATTAAGCATATAAATCTGATTAGATTAGAGTACCTGAGTTATTTCTCAATTATGAATCCACAAAGAACTAATACAGTTTGGACCAATGTTTTCTAGTTACATCTTAAAACAGGTTAATAAAAATGGTTATTGTGTACCCCATATGTGGAGACAATCAGTTCTCTAGTCACAATAATTTTGATAAGGTGGTGCATTGGTCACTGGTCATTGTACTAAACTAACACAGTCTGTTCTTGGAGTTAAAATGCTTTAAAATGTTTCTTCTCTGTAGTGTCAAACAGAAGATGAACAAAAATGCCATCTGCAGTCTTACATGGCCAGGGCATACAGTTTATTTTCAGTCTGAATGTTTTTTTGTGTTTGTATTTAATTTCTAAGTCAGTCATCGTGCTATATTAAAGGAGTAGCTTTAAAGCTCAGATGTGTGACTTTAAAATGAGTAATAATTGCTCAAACGACTGAAAAGGTTTGTTGATTAAATTGATTCTTATATTACATCTGGTGATAAAATGTCTCAATTGAAATTGTTAATCTCATTATTATGAGTATTTATGTAAATAAAAACATTGAACAAAAATTAATTTAACACAAATGCAAGAACACAGGTACTGTACAGCATATGGAAGAAAAAAATTCTGCAGAAATCATTGAAATAATGCTTTTTCTAAATATCATTTCTGTCCTAAAACATAGCCATGCCATTAAAAAGTATATACGTTTTGCTGGAATCCTAACCCTAACTATGGGTTTGCGCTAGGTTACAGTTAGGGTTCAGAATTTCTTCAAAGAATTCATGCAACCTTCCACTCATTTGAGTGCAAAATATACTTCACTGAAAGAAAATATTTGTCAGAAATGGTTAAGCAAGCACACCAAACTAAAGAGTATGTACCAACAAGGGTAAAATTCTATTTTTGAACAAGTATTCTACTATTGGAAATGGAGTGTTGGATGGTGATCTCAATGAGCATAGTTTCAGGCTTTGGGTAACTGGGGTAAGAGTTGGAAAACCCCCCAAATGTTGTCTTTCTTTGGTAATATACATGTGTTTTCAACGCCAATGGTAAGATTTTGAAATGTATTAACAGTTTTTTCAAACTTTTGCTTTTAGGGTAATTTTGGCGACATTCCCGTTTTGAGCAATGCAGTGTAGCAACATATGGAAGAAAAACAAATCTGAAGATATCATTGAAATAACACTTTTCCTAAATATAATTTCTGTCCTAAAACACAGCCATGCCATTCAAAAGTATCTACTGTATGTTTTGCTGCAATCATAACCCTAACCCTAGCTATGGGTTTGCGCTAGGTTAGGGTTTGGGTTCAGAATTTCTTCAAAGAATTAATGCAACCTTCTTTGTTAATATGCATGTGCGTTCAATGCCAACGGTAAGATTTTAAAAGGTATTAACAGTTTTTTCAAACTTTTGCCTTTAGGGCAATTTTGGCAACATTCCCTTTTTGAGCAATGCAATGCAATACTGTACCAACACATATGGTATCTACAGTATTTTACCAGTCTTCTAAACCATAGTTTTATTGAAATGTGAAGCGTTCACATATTACATATGTTATTTTATTTAAGTTGTTTCTATTTCTATAGGAATTTTAGGTACAATGAAATAGCAATTTGCTCTTTTAATTATTATCAATTAGCTTTGTACTTCACACAAGGAGTCTTTTGCTTTCACAGCCATTGCTGTCAGAATGTGAGTGTAATTTGCATTCAAGAAAGCCAGCTGTGCTCTTTCAGTTCAACCTTGATTTCGCAACACAAATAGGAATGTCTTTCACTGAATCCATGCTTAATTAATAGTATTCATTGGTATCATTTATTGTTTCTCTTAATTTATTTCCACTTTTTCTGTACTGTAATTTGTTTTCTATTAAACAAAGCATTTTTCTGCAAAATAAAAGGGATTCACAAACATTTGCTGTGAACTCATGATTTCTATCATGATTTTTATCTATTTGGAAATATTAAAGTAGGTACAGTACCTGTATTATTTCTAGAAAAGATTGATAGAAAGCCAAAAGTCACTGTCACGCCCTCTGCAGCCAGAGGGCGCTCCTTCTCTGTCCTGTCTCTTGTTTTCAGTGCTTTGCTGTCCTTCCAGTGTTTCTCTCTCTCTGGGCTATGTATTTCTGGGTCTTTCATTTGCCTTCGCTCAGCATTGACGTTCGGATGTCCTGAAACCCGTCTACCACCAGGTCGTCCCACGTCCACTATCTGAGGGCATAGGTTTCTATACGGCATCTCCTGAACAGCTGAGCCCGGGCTAACCCCTGTCTTGCCGCTATGAATAGGGTCTTTTATGCTCTCCTGCCATTCCACGGTTTGTCCATTCTGACATCCGTGACAGAATGCTGAGCCTTTTTCAACCTCGCGAGCGGCGTCTTTTGTTTTTTCCGCAGCCTTTTTCTTTTTCTCTGGGCTTTTTTTTTCAGTTCTTCTATTCTAATCGCTGAATGCTACTCCTGACTTCCGTGTCTGTGAGCAGGTCATTCTGTGTTATGCCATCCTGAAATACACTCCTGAATACCTGGCTTTCCTTGGGTTGTCTCTCCCGGCATCCGTGATTGAATGTTGAGCTGGCTCTCCTATCCTTATTGCTGGGTATCACTCCGGTCTTCCGTGTCTGTGAGCGGGTCCTGTGCCTGGCTTTCCTCTGGTAGATCACTCCGATATCAGTGATAGGATGTTGAGCTTTTTTCCTCTCCCTTTCTAATTGCTGGATGTCACTCCGGTCTTCTGTGTCTGTGAGCGGGTCCTGTGCCTGGCTTTCCTTGGGTTGTCCACTCCAATATCACCGTTAGTTTGGTGAGCTTTTTGCCGTTCCTCCATTCTTTTCGCTGGATATCTCTCCGGACATCGTGCCTGTGAGCGGACTACGGTCTGGCTTTCCTCGGGTTGTCCACTCCGATATCAGTGTTAGAATGTGAACGTGCCTATTGCGCAGTCTGCGGTATTTTTCCCCGGGTTTTTTGTTTTTTATTCTTGTTTTTGCCTGGTGTTTTGATTTTTCACTTCCTAGTTTCCCCTTCTATCTGGTCCCCCTGTCCCGTGTGTCTTGAAACTTTTGGTTCCTATCTGTTTTTTGTAGTTTGTCACCCTGGTCTCCCAGGTTTATGTTTGTTGTGGTTTGTGCTTGTGTACTCATCTTTTTTCTTTTAAGCCTCCGGAGCTCTACTCTACCCCCCCTTCCTCTACCCAATAAAGGTTTATACCCTGGAGGAGGGGGCAGCTCTTAGCCGTGGACTCCCGGAGGTTTCCTTTCAGTTAAATGAGGTTTTTCCTCCCCCCAGTGCTGTGCAGCTCATTTATTTGTATGGGCGTCGGGAGCCGCCCATTAGGGGGGGTACTGTCATGCCCTCTGCAGCCAGAGGGCGCTCCTTCTCTATCCTGTCTCTTGTTTCCGGTGCTTTGCTGTCCTTCCGGTGTTTCTCTCTCTCTGGGGCTATATATTTCTGGGTCTTTCATTTGCCTTCGTTCAGCATTGACGTTCGGATGTCCTGAAACCCTCCTAGCACCAGGTCGCCCCACTTTCGCTACCTGAGGGCATAGGTTTCAATACGGCATCTCCTGAACAGCTGAGCCCGGGCTAACCCCCGTCTCGCCGCTACACATAGGGTCTTTTACGCTCTCCTGCCATTCCACGGTTCGTCCTTTCCGACATCCGTGACAGCCACTATTGGTTCAGTGCAAACCACCTGAAGATGTACAGTTATATACAGTATGCAGCTAGGTTTTTCCTATATTATTAATTTAGCTTTATATTGTACTCGTATCACGTTTAACAAGTCTGTATGTTAAACCTAAACAAAAGACATTTAAAAAACCTCTAAATCTAATTTGTTCATCTTTTTTGCAAGGTTTATTTCATATAGGATCATTAGTACCAAAAAAGATTTATGTACCTCATAGATTTATTTTATATGAATATGCTATCCATATTCAGTATTTGTTTATGGCAACATCATTGGAATATCACAGGTTATAAAAACACTTAAACAATGTGATTTATCAGACAGGTTTTTAAGCCCAAATGTTTTTCAGATAGCAACACAGTCTATTTGTTTTATATGAGGAATCTTCCCATTTCAGAAACCAGCATTTATTTAATTTTCTTCAACCTTTTGAAAGTTAAGCAGTCAAGCATGCATTTTTTAAGATTTCATAGTCCAGGAACTAACTGTTTAATTTTGGTGCTTATTAATGATCCATGGATAAACAATTAAGTACTGATAATTAAGCATCCTCACAATCAAGCAGAAGGCAGTTAGCAGTAATGCAGCCCTCATCACTGATTTGCTGTGACAACAGTCTGGCCAGCCTTGTTTACAGTAGAATTAAATGCTCACCCATCCAGGATAGGGTGTTGTTGTTGTCCATTAGCTAAAGCTGTTTCATATTATTATGAGGGTAGGTGTAACAAACTGCTGGCCATTAGGAGCTGTGTTTAAGCCACTGTTAGTTTATCAGATGTACACCATAAACAAATTCTGATTGTGCTAGCCTGAGCTAAAATTCAATCATGTCATCAAAAGCTAAATGCAAGAAAAATGTGAAAGGTTTTTTTTCTGCTGATTCTCTAAATCTCAGCTGTTGCTGTCATCAACTGAAATCAGATGTTCCAAAATATACAGAAGTGGCAGAGGTAAGAATTTCATGTAAACACTACAGTAGCAACAAACATGATCACAAATAATTTCTTAATGAATGTAAAACACTGCATTGTAAAATAATGGAGTGTGATTCATCAGAAATCCATTTTTTAGAGAAAATTGAAAACCTGTAAATAATTTATTGAAGATATTATTCAATAATTTGTGAAATATGTGATATCTATACAATTTGTTGATTGATAAGTAAACAGATTTGGTTTAGGTTAAGGAATCAGGTATGAAATCATCCCTGCCTTATCTAGAGCAGTGATTCCCTGCTCTTGTCCTGGAGGAACACTGTGTCTACTGGTTTTCATTCTATGCAAGCTTTAAATATCTAGTTCTAATGGATAATATGATCTGTTTGCTTGTTTAGACTTTTATTTAATTTACTTTAATTTACTTTTTACTTTTATTTACAGTCTTCTGTCAGTACTGAGAACCAACAATACTTCAAGGCTACTATTTCCAACAATTTCAACATAAAGATATTGATGCAGTCTCTTCTCAACTTGCTTGCTGTAATTTCCAAACCAACCATTTGAGTTACAAGTTGATCAATTAATGAATGATACTGTATCAAACACTCCAAAAATGAGTGTCAAATGGAGTTCTTTACTTCTGCAGAATCAGGCTGTTGACAATTGGGATAACACACGTAAATGAGGGTGATTTTGAAACTCTTAGCATGAAACAGGATTGATACCAATAACAAATCCCATTTGATCTTTTAAAAACTGAAATCAAATGTACAGATATGACCCAATTAAATAGCTGAAATCAGTTCGCCATTGATTTTGAACGTAACAGGAGCAAAAATCAGAAAACAATACATTTTATTCCAGGACTGTGAAGCACAGCTCCAAGTTTAGCTGACTGTTTTGTTTCCACACAGATTTTAAGATTTTCCAATTGTTTATATGCTATAATGTATAATGTTGATGTAATCTCCAAACAAAAAGCTTGACAATTTGTTTCCATTTTAGATTAAAGACAGTTGTGTTATGTCTGTGTGCCATTTGTTTACTTCCTCAATAAACGCTTTGATGATTTCTCTGAATACCACTTTAACAGCAACACAAAAACAAAATTTGTTGGTACAGAGATGTTTAAGATGATTGACAGTATAGCCCATCTATTCTGACATTTTGTTATGTTGTTGTATATTTGTTCCTTGCTAAGAGTTGTACTAGCCTTAGTGAAATGGTATTCCCTATTTGTTTTGCAGATCATTGGTTCCTTGAATCCTCCTAATACATGCTTCCTTTTTGCAGTACACTGCAATTGGTAGTGAAGTTCTATGGTCTGACACATATTCAACAATGAAAAACAACATTTTGGCATAGTATTTAGTGTAAAGAGGCATCAACATGAAAAATTCAATAAGAGCTGTTATGTGGGTGACTTTGTGTAAATGTAACACCTAAAATATATATATATATTACCAGATACTGGGAACTCCTGTTGTGATTTATTTGTTGCATTAGGGTAAAGTCAGTTTAAGATGTTAAAACAGATGAATCACTTGTAAATGGAATTCTAAACAAAAATGTGTACAACTTTCACTGTTCAGCTGGCTATCCATAATCCCATGTGTCACTGGAAAAGATGCCAAAGTGTTGAACTGACATTCAGTGAATAAGCAAGCATGCATATACAGTAGTCCACTAAAACCAAGAAAATAGTACTGTTAATTCCCATAGACAAGAATACATCAAGATGTATGTGCTTAACACTATATAAACATAGTCTCATAACACAAATACAACAAAATGATACGCATAGTTATAGAAATCTGTATTAAAAAGTTGAATGTAACTGTGTTACATCATCAAGTATATCCCTGGGCTCCTGAACGTATATGTCCTATAATGATGGTCAGAACTTCTTGCCAGAAAATCCAAACTTTGCTTTTGGAGTTTTTATTTGTTTCTGAGAGGTGGATGCATTAAAATGAACTTCTGGAAAATTCCAAGGGGCTAAACCACTATAGGCACTTGCTATTGAAGAATACATTGAACCCTATAGTTCATTACATATTTCAGGCTGGTCTATGTCATTAGCCGACTTCAATCAAAATTCCCCCAGTGACTGTAGAATGATTTGAACATCACCTGGGAGTCCTTTCTTCCCATGCAACAGTCACTCCGTGTAACAGTCACAGTTCTTCTGGGAACCTGTGAGCTTACAAAGCTGTCAAAGACAACCACATCAATCCTCCATCAGCTTTGACAATATACAATTCTGGGAAAAGTCTGTTTGTCTTTAAGTTCCAACACAGGTAAGATTATCACAGCAATAAGTACAGTAAGTTCCAAACTTTTTGTGTAAAAAAAAGTGATTAGAGAAGATTTGAAAAGAGTAACTATACTGTATATACAGTACAGTACATCTGTAATGAACCATGTTAATCTGTCATATTATCAATCTGTACCTTTCCAGAGGTTTCCTCCTTCTATCAAATGAAAACCTGTCAGCAAATTCTGGGTTTATAATTTTCATTTGGCTGGAGGTTTGACATTTTGTCATTGCCTAGTTCTTAGCTGTCTTTTCCTTCCATCTTGATAATTCCTAAGAACACTGGAGAGGATGCAGAATAGGGGGGGACATTTAGCCCATCTTGTTCTTCTGGTTTATATTAATTAACTGAACCAAACATTGAACTCAGCCATTTCTTCAAAGAAGAAGGAATCGGTCTCAACAGCATAAGTGAGTAGCCTTTTCTGGACTTCCACAATCATTTATCTAAAGAACAGCCTTAATTTTTTTAATCTTAAATGCACTTACCCTTCATTTGCCAACATGGTATGTGGGTGGTTGTTGCATGAGTCTTCAAGAACACTTAATGAAGGTGATGTTCAGCCAATATTACACTTGGGGAATTTTAATCAGTCTTATGTCCTCTTCTTCATGAAAACAGCTAATGATAAAAGGGGAACCCCGTTCATTACCAGCTCCATGAAACAAACTGGAAGAAAGCAATAGATGTTTGCGACCCAAACTGTTGATTCTGAACAAATAAGATAAGAGGCAAATTACAATATTCACAGCCCAACATAAATAAAGCTCTTCTTTCAGCTTTTGTTCAGAAAACAACAATTAATAAAATGAAATGTTTTTGCAGAATGTGAAACACAATGTTGTCACAAAGAATAAAATGGACCAATGGTTGAGATATGAATTGAAAGAGCTTTTAAGTATACAGATTCCTGAATTCTGTTGACTTTATCTCTGGCCATGTGACAGAGTAACAAATTGACCAAACATGATAGTTGGACATATTGTGCAAAGCACTGGATAAACAGACCCTGTCATAATCAATTAAACAGTGTGCAAGAAAGTACCTTGTTAGTGAGACTGAATGATTTGGTTAATAAGGCTAGTATCAAATTCTAATGTACAAGACATGACCCATTTCTTTATTTTTCTGAATTTGGTGAATTTATAATGTGCATTGCACTCAGGTTGGTCCTCCAAAAATAGATTATTTAGATCCCTTATTCATATATAAGGCAGACATAACAGCAAGGTCCATTAAAGTGCATGGACATTTATCTGTGATGAATATTCATGTTAACTTAATCAAATGGCATATTGGCTACGTTGAATTGTCATATACCGTACAATTAAAAATCATAATAGGATAATATGTGAACAATATAAGAAATTATATGCATATAATATGAGCTATTATCATCCAAAAACTAAAGTATTTCTACATGTTTAAGGAATCCCATTGCCACTGCCTTAAGGGATCAACCGTACATTATCAATCACATTCTTATACAAATGATGTTACACGTAAAAATATGTCTCTATATATTTTCAAAATGTCTCTGTATTCCTATAACACTAAAATAAAAGGCTTATAAATGATAATATATAGTATTAAAATATAATACCAGATTGATAGTAATGTATAATGTATGTTATTTAAGCTGCTACAGATCCAATGGTGGCTAATGTTTTCTTCTCAAAGCCTATGTGTGGGAGGGGATTGGCACAACTGAAAGATTTCTTTCTGCTTCAATATCAAAAGCATGGGACATAAAAAGGGCGTTAAAAAACAGGTAAATATTTGGGCATCTGGCAGCTGTATGTGTGTGGGAGTCACACTGCACTGTTTTAATATTACTGTCTTTTGAAATTCAATGAGATGTGTTCGATAAGAAAATAAGCCTGTCATATCCAACAAAAGAAATAAATCAACCCTGGATGAGTGATAATAGGAGCAACATCAGGTCATGTTCTATGACATTTCTGAAGGTTTTTACATCAGAATATTAAAGCTGCTCTATACATGAAGTGACAGCAGAGAACCAAAACACAAACCCTTTGATCTCAAATTTGATCTTCTTCTGAATTTGCGTAAAAGCCTGGATATCTACAAGGTTTGTTTTTATATCCCAGCTATGCATTAGGCTTACTTTAGGACTATACAAAAATATAGTATACAGTATCACATTGCTATATTATCTTATTTATGACTAAAGCATTTCACTTTAATGTGAAAGCAAGTTATTTTGGTCCTTGGTCTGTTGCACAGACCAAAATACATCTGGAACTGTACCGTGAAACTGTTTTAGATCCCCAATTAATTAAATTCTAATTGCCCATGTGAAAGAGTCTCATTTCACTCAGTCAACACACACTCAGAGACTGGGGGTGCTTGTAACACAAAGAAGAAAATACTTGTCACACAAAAACACATACTAGATAGTTATGTTAGAAATCATCTAGATTAAAACAGAGTGGAGACAAGTACCTCCAGTCTAGAAATATTGTCTCAACTTTACCTTGACCCTTCTCAAAACTAGATTAACATAAAAAATGCAAAAGTCTTGCAATATTGCAAATACTGCAAAATCAGAGAATTTCTGTTAACCCTTTTTTTAAAATTAGCATCAGCTACCCATCCTTAAAACATGAACAAAAAAGCAACCAAAACTGATGTCATAGACTGCATATGATTTTTAATGCATGAGACATGTGAAGCATAAATTCTTTTGTGAATCAAGTTTTTATTATTTTTATATTTTAAAAACTCTGCAACAATAAGACCAAAATAGTATAACACAAGATTCCTCAAATTGCCTGCCATCAGTGGAACAGTAGAGCACTCTATTTAAGTTAAATAAGTAGTTGAAGCAGAAGAACCATTACTTCCTAAAACACGTAAAAATGGACAAAGTCTTAAGACGGGACTAATTTCAAGTGTGATTAAAGGATCAAGCACACTGTCTGCAAAAAACATATGCTAATTATTTAAGTGGATGGAAACATTTTTTAGGCAAAATGTATATTATATTAAATTTTGTTCTTTTAATACTAAGCAATCAGCTTATTACAGTATGTGTGTTTATAATGGAGTCTGTTACACGTAGTTGTCTTCTGCCAAACATATATGGTCATCTGGATAGTTTAAGTACTTTTTGACAAGTATTTCAGATAGGGTTACACTTTTAAATTGCCGTTGCATCTATAATTTCCCAGACATCTTTAATTCAAAGCATGTCATTATAGCATTATTATAAATCCCTAATGAGATCTACAGTAAGTGTTTTTGACCTCAGGCTGCTTTTATACAAAGGTCTTAAAATCCTAACATAAACAGACAGATCCATTCATTCATTATCAGAAAGTCCTGGAGAGGGTCGTGGTAACCCTGAGCCTAAACAAATAGTTCAAAATAACTGTTTATAGAAGCTAAGGGAACATTTTGCTAATTGCGTAATGTCTGTAGAAGACCTGAGCACTGTTTAGAGAATTTCACTTACTTTTGTTGTGCATGACAAAACTGCATAACTGAATATTGTATTAATCTGTCAGTGAAAATAAAATTTTGTTAGCAAACCAAAAGAAAATATCCACTCATTATCTGTTGATGGCTAATGTGCTCTATTGATTTGTTTGATATTTTAAAACATTTATCTGAAATAAAATGAAAGTGAAACGTATCAGAAGGCATGAGTCTTTTTACTTGCCATAAGTTACTGTAAGTCTTACCTTGAATTACATTTCAAATGAAAAAGTTGGGAGGTAATGAGCCGTCCCTTAAAACTTTTCTGAATCAACACATATTAGGTAAAACGATGATTTCAAGGAACATATCTGAAAATATCTGTATGAAGCATAGCCAAGACACCTAGATAACTTCTGCACTGCAGAAGGATTTTAAGTCACATTGTATTTGCTGCTTTTTATAATCCACAGGAGTAACCACATTTTACCTTCCTGCATAACTGCATCTCCTTATTATGTGTTAATCATATCCTGTGGTAGACTGCACTACTTTATCACATCACCCACTCCAAAAGAGGAATGTGCTCTTTTCTGCCAACTGCATCCATGAGATGTAGTCATGAGCCAGTGAATGTCATTGAGCTGGTTAAAAAATATTGCTTTCTTTAGAATTCAGAGCAATTTATAAGTGAGTGTTTGATATTAAATTTATGAATGCCATGCCCTTTCAAAGATTCTGCTCATTATTAAGGTCATGCTTCAGGAGGATGGAGGTTTGAAATTCTAATGGGAAAAGACAGAAATAAAATGATTTCAATGGCTACTGATTCTCTGTGATATTCTTTTCCTCAAAAGTAGACAAGGAAAAGCTTTGAAAACAAAAAAATGATGCCTTTAATTTTTAGGTGTTTAATAGCTATTCAAGATAAATATGCAAAACGTAATATGCACTCACTATTTCAGTTTTAAATAAATGTTTTTAGAAATCCTTTCTAAAAGGGTTTTTTAAAATAGACAGCTTCTAACTCTTAATGCTTTGTAGAGAAGTCACCTACTGTACATTCAGCTGACATTTGGGCTCACAGTACATTTTACAGCATGTAATTTATTTTTGGGTAACACTTTTAAAAGCAGCATTTATATACGATATATTACAGTATATTCATACACCTGGATGTTTTACTGAAGCAATTTGTGTGATGTACCTTACTCAAGTATAAAAGAACAGGACCTCAGACTACACATTTTTTATTGCATGTTGAGAGCCTTATTTACTGTGCCACACTGCTGCTTTTGAGATACTGTTATATTTACATTTCCCAAAGTACTGCATGTCCTAGACCAGAGTAAAATAGTGGTGTGATTCTCAGCACTACTGCCTCACAGCTCTTGATTCTAGGTTCAATTTCAGTCATGGTCACCTTCTGTGTGGAGTCTGCATATTCTCACCATGTCCATGTGGATTTTCGAAAGGTGCTCCAGCTTCCTCATACCTTAGACAACCATTTATGTATTCTTCAACCAGTTATGCAAACCCTCCAGCAATAATTTCTGAATTTCTTTCTTTCAAAATATATAAGTAAATGATAGTCTTGAAATGCATGAAAATTAATTTTCAGAGAAAAACCTGTGGTATATATAGCAAAAATACTTCACTCTAAGGTCCTAGAGTATTTATAAAACTTAGTACCTTATAGAGGGGTGTCTTAAACAAGAATTCGGTATTGATAGGCAATTCCATGTAAAACTCATACACAAAGAAGTCGATTGGAAAAGTTAAAGTATTTTTTACTAGTATTTGAGGTGAAATACTCCTCTCTTTCTCTCCCTGAGCTCAACTTTTAATTTAATCCTAAAATGGCTTTACAAAACTTAATAAGGTCTTCCTTAGATCCAGAACACAAGTAAGATGGAGTAGGCAGTTTGTTGTCTTGGCCTTAGCTCCAAGTGAATATACATTCATATTCAGGTGTGCCTACTGAAATCCAGCTATATTAATCTTGTTGATCTGGCAAAATTACAGTAGACTTGGGGTAGCTAGTCACAAAACCTATCTTGCTGTAGAGAAAGTTTTGGGAAGAATACTGTTTACATAAGGATTCACTCTATCAGCCTGGTGATACCTGCAGTGCCATTAATTTGTTTAAATGTTGGCCAATGGTAATCTCAGTTATGTACAGATGCAGCCATTCAAAGTGCGCGGTACAGACACCGCGGTACAGATACCGCAGGTATGATGACACGGGATACCGCGGTGCGTGATTGGTTGACCGACAGGGGCAGTCGTGGTCCGTTGGTCTGTCGTAGAAAGACTTACTGTAAACGTCTTTACTGTGCCCGTTGTAGATATTGAATTTTACCACTGAAGGGAAATCTTAGTAGCTGAGCATAAAAAGAATAGGAGCATACTGTAACGCGTGTGAAGGCCATAAACGATATTAATTTTGGAACGTAAACATACAGTATATAGCTGGTCTTGGTACTTTAAAGAAAAAAATACACACCGGTATTCCATTTCTCCCTAAACATTGTAAGCTTCGAAGTCTTTAACTAACGTGATACCGGAGTCAACAAGCATACTTTTAGAATTTGATTAAAAGGGAATATAATATGGAATCGCGTATCTCAAGAATTTAATAACGGTATGATTATATCCGTGTACTGCGGCAGGGCTGTGTAGGGCTGTTTCGCCTGCCTGATCATGCGAGCTCTCTTGTAGCCTACTGGTCTAGGTGTGTGACTACCAACTAGCAGGTTGTGCGTTCAAATCCAGCTGGTGCTGGACTTTTATTTTAACAAACATTTCTTCGAAAAAATAGGTAAGCGATATTATGGACAATCAGTTGACTTTTATATTTCAAAATATCGCAACAAGATCGATATTTGCGATATTTTGAACATATCTTCCCTTCTGACAGCGGTTCCTGCTTCTATTGTGTGTGTGTGCGCAACAGTAAATTTTTATAGAGAAATGGAGGCTGGACAGTATGCGTTACAATATAAACATTTATATTGATTTAAATCATGTTCTGATTTAAATCGCAAACGCGTGTTTAATTATGTGTTTTTAATCATAATCAGGCTAATGCATTTCTACATTTTCTGTATGAACCAGCTTAGAGGTTCATACAGAAAGACAGCTTGTGTTTAAATTGAGTGTAAGGTAATTTATGCTTCTAAAGTCATGGTCAGTATTATTGTACTGTGCTGTACTGTGTCACATTATTTTATAGCGTTTTTATTGCGTTATTAAATCCGGTGGCGCTGTGTTAGTTTCCTGACTCACATTATTTAAACTACCACACTGATCATTCATCTCTAAATAAACTTTATTTTATATAGCGTTTTAAGCGATTAGGTAATTAGATTGCTCATAAACCTAATCGCTTTTTCTACATAAACACAGCGTGATTGCTCTCTGAAAATGCTTTTCCTTTATTTTTAAAGTAGGCTCAGATTTCAACTATAGATCGTATTATTATAAACTTTCTTGGAAAAATGTATTTTATGTAAACCATGTTTGCTATTAATTCATTTAGGGCTAAAATACGTTCATTGTCTTCCAATCGAGTCGAGTTGACATTGGAAGCCTGCCACACCCGGACTGTTAAACCAACGCATTAGCACGTCAAAGCCCATTGAGCCAGTATTGGCTTTAGTATCCCCCCCCTTCTCCCCTCAATTCAATTCAATTCAAGGTGTTTTATTTGCATGACAGATGGGTACAAGCAGTGTTGGGTATGTATATTGTAACGCTTACAGCAGACAGGCACTGTGTAGGAGCCGACGCACCAGAGCAGCGCCTGCATTTATAACTTAGTTTTTAAAATTAGTCAAGCAATACGAAGCATCTCCTTTTACTTAGTGCCTGAGCATATTGCAACGCGTGTGAAGCCCATAAACGATATTAATTTTGGAACTTAAACATACAGTATGTGGCTGGTCTCGGTACTTTAAAGAAAACATACACACCAGTATTCCATTTCTCCCTAAACATTTTAAGCATCGAAGTCTTTAACTAACGCGATACCGGAGTCAACAAGCATACTTTTAGAATTTGATTAAAAGGGAATATAATATGGAATCGCGTATCTCCAGAATTTAAAGACCAGACAATCGCAAACTCGTTTTCAATAAAATTATTTTATTCATTCAGCAGTTTGTGAGAGGGACATCCAGCAGGGAGAGACACACACACCGGTTTTCATTGACAACATTGTTTTTTTTTCAATTCCTCTTGTCTAACAGGAATGTTTTGTTTGTGGACAGACTGTTAGACAAGAGGAAAAGACCGCCTCCTCCTACGAAGCATTTCGTTGATCCGATCACGAATTCTTTTCCAGTCGTACGCAGCAAGGGTTGAGAATCTCCGATTCACCATCGTACTAATGGTTTCCCGGAGATTGCAAGGCAAGGCACTTTTGCCTCTGGACCCATCGAAATTTACAGACGTGGTCCACCCCCAGTAAATTTCAAAAGTCACAAGATTTCGAAACACGAGGGCGGCGTAGCGGTCGGCTCTTGCTTTCCCGTCTATGCCGATGCACTGCAAGTACAACCCCCCCTCCATCTCCTGGGTGATGGGTAGCAGTTGGACATCTGGGAGAATTATTCGTCCCACTGGCATCTGTGAATTCCGCTGTGCTTCCTGGGGGGAGATAGCCGGCGGGGACAGCATCAACAGAGTCCTGCGCGGTGGTGAACTGAGAGGCCGGGATGGAGTTTTTTAATTTGTTAGACAAATTTCCTCTTGTCTAACAGTCTGTCCACAAACAAAACATTCCTGTTAGACAAGAGGAATTGAAAAAAAAACAATGTTGTCAATGAAAACCGGTGTGTGTGTCTCTCCCTGCTGGATGTCCCTCTCACAAACTGCTGAATGAATAAAATAATTTTATTGAAAACGAGTTTGCAATTGTCTGGTCTTTAAATTCCTTAGATACGCGATTCCATATTATATTCCCTTTTAATCAAATTCTAAAAGTATGCTTGTTGACTCCGGTATCGCGTTAGTTAAAGACTTCGATGCTTAAAATGTTTAGGGAGAAATAATTTAATTTTGAAAGCCACTGAGACATCAGGTACTACTGTTGTATTTATGAAAAAGAAACAAAACAAAAAACATACTAACAACTGTGCCATCCTACTCCTTAGTTAATACATTTTATTATTCATAAACAGTTAACATTGTTAGCAAAATATTTTGAATTATATTTAACCCTATTTTTTCTTTAGTTTTGTATTTAACTTATTATATGATAGTCAGACTTAATGTATATTTGAACAATGAAAATATATTTTTACAAGATTTTACATTAAGCACTTAAAATTAATATGGTTAATAATAGTAAACTGTAACATGCTGTAACAAGATCGGTTAAACTGCGAAGAAAATGCTTTCAGAGAAAATGTTTCAGGTGTGAAGAACATAGATCTCCAATGCAATTTCAACCAAACCTGTTCCCACACACCCTGCCCCCACTACCATTAGAATATACACAAACATTTTAGCGTTTCATTCTGAGCAGAAGACCCTCACACCTGAAGAGTGCTGGCTGTGACAAATTAAACCGGTTTTTCCGGTTTCAATCACAGACCATGTGACATGGGACTCAGTAAACTAACAGCGCCACTGGATTTGATAATACCTAACCAAAATCCGCAATATGGAAACAGAACCTGTGTGATTGTTGATAGATGATGTACTCGTAACATTTTTTCAAGACGAACTACAACATTTAAAAAATGACTTGTATGTACTTGATATCTCTAATCAATCCATGGCTCCCAGCACAAAACGAAAGTAAAACGCATACCGTTTCGCGCTTCTTATTAGTTGCTCAAAAGTAATTTGACCGTATGAAATGCATAATATAAACCTAGAAACATATACGTGAGCAGTACTTAAGCACTGTAGTATCGGTGTTAAGACATACCTCTCAAATACTGTAAATCAAGTTAAAAATATCTCAAGACCGATTCTGGTCGTAATGAAACCATGTTTCGTGTATGTTTTCTTTTTCATCTTGAAATAACTCATTTCTAAATACCTTTTTCACTGTTAACATCTTGCAGCAACTTTGCGACAAAATATACACTCTGACAGTTCATCCTGCTACCAACATTAAATAAAACAAATCTTAAGATTTCTATATTTATGTCTTTATTTAGTGGTTTCATTAGTGACAAAGGCTAAACTTTCTTGGAAAAATGTATTTTATGTGTTGCAGAAAATACTGACTTGCTTTAACAAAATATGTTTACAAATCCTTTCACCTGGCATTTTCGTAGTTAGAAATTATGGAACGCTCTGTTAAAAGCAAGGGAGTTTTTATGTCCGTTGCAGTTCTTTTGCAACATGAATATAATTATATCGTTATTAATTTCTTGAGATACGCGATTCCATATTATATTCCCTTTTAATCAAATTCTAAAAGTATGCTTGTTGACTCCGGTATCACGTTAGTTAAAGACTTCGAAGCTTACAATGTTTAGGGAGAAATGGAATACTGGTGTGTATTTTTTTCTTTAAAGTACCGAGACCAGCCATATACTGTATGTTTATGTTAAGATTTCCCTTCAGTGGTAAAATTAGATATGAATATTCAATACTTAAACGGGCACAGTTAAGACATTAAATATACATATACATATTGTATACAGTACAGTTTGCATACGGTAATATGTTTATGTTACGTGATTAAAAAATAAATAAATAAAACTGGAAGGTCCAGCACCAGCTGGATTTGAACACACAACCTGCCAGTTGGTAGTCACGCACCTAGACCAGTAGGCTACAAGACAGCTCGCATGAACAAGCAGGCGAAACAGCCCTACACAGCCCTGCCGCAGTACACGGATATAATCATACCGTTATTAATTTCTTGAGATACGCGATTCCATATTATATTCCCTTTTAATCAAATTCTAAAAGTATGCTTGTTGACTCCGGTATCACGTTAGTTAAAGACTTCGAAGCTTACAATGTTTAGGGAGAAATGGAATACCGGTGTGTATTTTTCCTTGTGATATTTTAAGCTCTAGTTGAATGATAGGTGTCGCATTTTAAATCATTTTCGTAGCTAGAAATTATGAAACGCCCTGTTAAAAGCAAGGAAGTTTTTATGCCCGTTGAAGTAAAACAAAATGCCTGACAAAGTATGGCTTGGACAGATTCCAAGTGCTTGTACAAATGTGCTAAAGAAATTATACTTTGAGTATACAGCTTGTCCAAAGTCATCCATTATTAATACTATTAGTAATATCTTCAGTAAAGGCTTTGATATTTCTGATAAAGGTAGGTTGTGTACTTTTGTCCAACTGAGCAATCTTGCTTTCATAAAATATACCAACATTTTAATGACTGATGATTAACATGCTGTAATACACAGTTCAAAATTAAAGGCTCAAATGCTGTACATGAGAGGTTAAGCTCCCCCTGGCGGTTTTACAAGGCGACGCCGGATAGTTAACCACGTGACACCACGTTAACTGCGTCATACCGCGTGATACTGTGACACACCCACCGGGGTATGCCGCGAAATACCTCACGCATTTTGAATGGCTGCATCTGTACTGTAGTTGATAAGCTTGTCAGGTTGCCAGGTTTCAAGTGAGAGAGAGCAGGTTTCCATTGTTGTGCAACACATTACAGTAATCATGGCTGATGATTTCTTGAGACGTCATGAAGTACAGTATAGGGTTCTTCCCCACCCAGCAGTTTTCTCATTGGTTGGTCATTCTACATTATTGACCAATAATCTTCAGCTAGCTGACAAAGAAGCATTGATGTGCTGGGCACATCATCACTAGAGCTGTCACAATGTACTGAATTTATGATGTCCTGGTTTGTGTTAGAGAATCAAATGATGCTGCTTTTCTGAGAGGCCCAGCTACAGGTCTCAGCTTCATTACTGGGGTTTACCTCAAAGGAGCTAAGCTGTGCCAGTTATTTTCAGTTCGAGGCAAGAGAAAGAATATAAAAAATCTTTCTCAACGCATAATTCTAAACACAATAATGAGCCTTACTGCTACAACCTGCAGTCAGAATTTAATAGAATGGTTGATTAAGTTGTAGTATGTCCTGTTGAGAGTCTAAAATGTATCATGAAAGTATTAATTTCTGAGATGTATTATAGACAGACTTTGGAAATAATTTCTGTCACACTGCATAGTCTATCCATCTTCTCTACATTCTGACACTTGTTTCTTTGCTTGGCAAGAAATCCTGGATGTTTTCAGTTTCCAATCTTGTATCTTACCTATCTCTGAAGCACCTTAAGTAAGAAAGTACATAAAGGTATCCTGAAGATTGTAGACTTCTGTATTTCAAAGCTTTGTCAAGCAAATTGGCTTTCAGTGTTTAAAGACTAACATAAAACTTCCAGTTGAAACATTTCTACACAATGCAAGGAACAACACATTGTATACATGCACATTTCATTTTCAATAATTCATGTGCTGTACCACAGACAGTGTAACATGCCATTCAGACATTTTCTGGAATTCTTTAAAGTATTTCTAATTCTTCAGGACAGCACTGTTGACTGTTGTTCTATCAGTTGGTCTTGGACAAAACTATTACCTTGCTTTAACCTACAGTACATCATTCCAGTGTTCTTATGTTTTGTTCCCCTTTACAAGGGAGTGACAGGTTGATTCTAGCAAACTAACTGGAGTAAGTCACCCTGAAAACAATGCCCACTAACCTTTGTAGCCCTCTGCTATTGTGAGCACCTAAGAAGTATGTGAAACAGTCTCCTGGGTGTCATAGGTGAAACCATTTATTGACTCTCTTACTGGTTTGCAGACATCAGACCTATAGTACCAGATAGATTCTGTTTACTATAAATATACAGCCACATACACACAGAAGATCAATAACTCTCACAGTTGGGTGGCAAATTTCCCATCACACGGTTGGTGGGTTTATTATTCTACAGTGCAGTATGTCAATCAATGCTTGTGATCTTTTTGGCAGGGTAGAATGGCATTCCTGTATGTTCTGAAGCTACATACAGTACAGTATGAAAATAGTGATACAGTATACAAAACATTAATTCTGGATTTGTCCATATTTTATTTTTTTCTAGGGAGAATAATTATAGAGGAGTCTGTTCAGATGTAGTATGATTACAATTCAAAGGAAATAAATTTGTGTAAAATAAATTGTCTCCGAAACTAAAAAAGAATCACTCACATAAAGATCTTGCTGCTTCAGCATGAGAGCTGCAAAGGAAATAGTTGAGGTTAATTAACCTGAACTTATATCTTTCAGATATACAGTATGTGTCTTATGGTTACATAATAAATCTATTCCTGTTTCATTGTTCTTGCTTTTTTTTATTTAAAGCATTCCACCATGTCTTACTTGTCTGCAGCTGAGATTCAATCTATGTAATGTCTCTCAGGCCTCTACCAGGCCCCCAGCATAGCACAGTGGTCAAGCCCTGTTACATTAGATATACTGTACCTCTGAACACCTGGTCCAGAAGACCCAAACAAGCATCAGACCCATTATGCAAAGGGGCTGCCACAATAATTTAGGGGATTTACTTACTCTTAATACCTAGGCAAGTGGCAGAGCTGTAACAGACTCATTATGCACAATGAGCCATGTTGCTTTCCTTATGTGCAATCCTGTTTTCCCATTACAAAATGAATGCTTCTAATCAAAAGTGTTTGTAAAACACATAAAAAATATGGACTTCCTTATTTGTTTCACAGGTTTCACAGTGTGTTTACCACAATAATGTAAAATGTGACCGTATATTTTCTTTTCTTATGTTGTGCTGTTCATTAGTAAGTGCTCAGCTCGTTTTCTATGGCTAGTCTGTAGTCACTAGACTGAAACAGATGTGTGACAGCGTAGAATCATTTTATCGAATTTACTTTCCTTTTCCTCACTATGGTTTTCTATTTTGTATAATTAGGTGCTTTTATTGTGTTTTTATATCACTTGCAAACTGTATGCAGCTCTAATGAGACACATGTTTTCACCTTTTAGCCCAGCCTGGGGCATGCAATATATATTTCCATTGCAAAGTATAACAGTGAATTTTACACATTATTATTTATTAACTGGCCTTTCACTTTAAGACTTATTTTGAAACTAGTACAGATGAAAAAAAAAACTTAACAAGAATATTCTGTAATTCAACCTACCTGTGAACAAAAAACACACTACATAGAATAAAGTGTTGAGCACATAAATATACCCAATTTTACTGCTTTTTTATGCTGATACAGCAGTTTGTAACTGCAGATACTGTGTATCAAAAGGAATGCATCAGATTACAAAAATATGCTGCAATCAAGGTATTGATAAAATCAATAGTCCCAAAAATGTGTGGATGGCACTACTATAGATGTGCTTTAAAAAGAAGGTAATTATAATCATAAAAGAGAGGATAATTGATTTGTTCTTGGTTATTATGAGCTTTGTGTTAGCCTGCATGTCTTCTCATATTTTGCCAGTGTTACATCTTGCTTGACAATGTCATATGAACATTTTACAGCAATAATTTAAGAATGTAAACCAGGTTGGTGAAATTACAAAACAAAATCAATTCATTTCCACCAGAAAGCTAAAGAAAGATTTATAATATAGATTATAATAGAGCAAACATTAGTCATGTAGAGAGGTACCTGATCTCATAAGGAAGCAGGCATCCTGGCTCCAGAAAAAAGTCATTAAGTCATGATATTAGTGTTTGTATGTGCACGTATCATGTTGAAGAGCTTCAGAGAGAATATAGACTTAAAAAATATATTTTCCCAAGATAACCCACGGTGTTCTCCCAGCAGAATCCTGTTTGTACTCAATTTTCCGGCTGGTTGGAGGGCAGATGAAACAGTGACAGAAGGAACTTGCTTGGGTTCACAGTAAGCTAGAGTCTAAGCAGTAAGTTCCAAAATAAGGTTTTCTCGGGGACATATCAAGAGCTACCTTTTGGCAGTCTAAAACTAAAAAAGGAAACACCACATTAATACTACTGTATATCAACACAAAACTTTACTACCCGATGCAATGACCGCAAATTTCTAAATCCAAGCGTACCTGCAGGAACAAAAAACAGGGAATAAATTAGTTTAGCAAATTATAGGGGTCAACATTACATGTACAGTACATATTCTAGGAAGAAATTTAATATTATATAATAAAATAAAATAATTACAGTAATTCAATCTACAAGCACCTTACAGCATATTTACCTAAATTTCTTGTGTAAAGGTCATTTATTAGTTGTGATATGTTGTTTTCATCCAAAGCAAGGTCAGTAATTTTCAATCAATGAGAAATGTCTCTCTGCTGTTTATGCTGCTCATGTCTTTTCAAGGCACTGCACATTTTTTCACACTTATTATTGACTAACTGATCTCCTTAATTAGAAACAAAGCAAATGTGTTTTGTCTTTACCTGCCACTTTAACAATTTAGCCTAATTGTGTAGATTGAATGCTGTATGAAGTTTGACATTTAGGTAGATATCACTTGGAAAGCTAATGTATAATTTTCTAAGACTGAGTAAGGAGAATAGAGTAAGGGAACATTCAGAGACCAGTGATGCCATCACATTGCAATGCAAACATTATTTCACAACTTGGGAAATGTCGTCTACAAATTTACTCAAATATCCAATACACATTTCTAGCTATGCTGAGGAAGATACTGTAAATCCACAAGCAGACAAAACACCTAGAGGCCAGAATAGTTAAAAGACCAATTAACATTAAGAAACATTTTAAAATGAAGAAAACACTTCACTGGACATTCAAGAAGCAACAAGCAAAAGATTGATTTACCGTGATTTCCAGAGACAAATTCAAATATAGAGGTATACCGTAATTGTAGAGTATACAATTGGAAAGTATAGAAAAATGCAACAAAAGTTCCATTTTCCATTCCATTTTTAGCACATTTCGTCTCAAAATGGAAATTAAATATATGCAGAATGCTGTTTATAATGTTCATAGGAAAAAAACATTTTGTGACTGCTCAAAAGTGCCGCAGGGTTCTGAAATGAACTGGTTGAAGCAAATGGAACTTGCAAAGAGATTAGCTTTTTTTATTCAAACTCATTCAAATACAACTATGCTTAAAGGGGCAGAGAAGAAAGAGAAGAAGTAGATAGAGGGGTAAGAGCGAGAGGGTAAGCAAACTCCCAGCTTAGAATGTACAGGGTGAATATACAGTCATCTGCAACAGCATGTTTTACCTTCATCAATGATGTCCAATTTTGTTCAACTGCAAATGGTGAAAGACAGTCGAAGGAATATGCAACACTATCCATCCATGCATTTTCTAACCGTTCGGTCCAATACATGGTCGTGTCGGAACCTATTGTAGCGGCGAGGCTTATTAATAAGGCAGAATTAAGTGTTTCTGAGCTTTCCCAAATGAGGCCCCATTTCTCTGTTCATCTCTGTGGTGCAGCCACAGAGAAACTATTCATGCAGGCTGATAAGGTTTCCTAGGACAGCTCCCAAAGGGGGATGCACTTAGCTAAGCCTGGCTATCATGATCAATGGTCATCCATTGGCGCCTATCTGTCTAGGGAGTGCCAGATGGACATCTGGACTGCATTCCTAATTGTCAGGAGTAAGTGACTCATATCTCACCTTGATCAACCAATCAGGGACTGGTAGGGCTGAGTAACCCACGTGGGACTCTGATGCCCATGGAACTTTCAGCCAATGAACGAGCTGAAGTTCCTCCAGGTAAAAACAGGCAACACAGAGAGCCTGAGAGATTCAGTAAGATTCAGTAAGATTCAAAAGATTCAGGGAGAATTCTGTGGACTTTTCTAAAGGGAATTCAAAGGAGAATTCCAGGGCAGGACGGCCCAGGAGCAGAAGGCTCCCAAGGGCAGGACATTCTCGCAGTGCGCCTCCTGACCATCCTGAGACTCAGCCCGGACAACCACGGAACGGCCAGTGTGTCCAAGTGCCAGAACTTTCCTTTGTTCTAAGAGTCTAGAGCGGAGGTTGCCAGAGAGTAACCAGAGGATCCACCCGAGGTTAGCAACAGCAGCAGGCCTCGTGAACAGGTCAGAACTGTGGACAGCTGAATCACTATTCAGAACTAGCTCTTCATCAGGAACGAACCGGTCCTCTTCCTGACCTGCTGAGATCCACAGTCATCTTTTCTCCTGTGCACAAACTTTGCTAATTAAAGCCAACACTAACTAGCCGGTCAGTGAGCATCAGCAGTGCACCGTCGCAAGCCGCACAGCACAGCCTGGCACGGAGCCAGAGAGCGCGGATTGGACAGCAACAAGCCTGCAGCTGATTGTTTGTGCCTGCAGGAGATATGAATCCCCAGAGATTGGATGAGTATTCAACTTCAATGCATTACAGCTCGAGAATTCAATTGCTATCCCAACCAGTTGATATCAATTTAATTCCTAAGAGTTATGTACTTGTTTTGAGTATCTAATGTAGAAGTTATAACAAAGTTCATTTACGAAACGGTCTAAATGAATGATATACTGAACGTATGTCCTCTTGATGTGTAACTCTTCGTAACTGATTGAATATATACCTTTTGTATTCTGATAACCCTCTCGATAAGATCTGTTTGGTTTATATGCATATTCTATGTATTAATAAATGTATCCTCGTGTATTAGTACCTGTGTGTGTGCGTTGTTTGAGTTATGTCGCGTGGTTGGATTCTAAAGCCATCAAAAGAATCAACTTTGTGATTTACTGCTACAATTAATAATTGTCTCAGTAAATGCCCAAACCCTACAGAACTGGTGCCTTCAGAGAGCCACTACATTTACATTTTGGCTATGGCTATGATTACATATTTGGCATCCCTGAATGGCTATGAAACATTACACTATCATGGCACTTGCCGCAAGGTGGGGAACACACAGGTTGGAATGCCAGTCCATTGCAGGAAACACACAGACACAGAAATGCTCAAACCGGCGCCAATTTTCCCAGACGTGAATTAACCTATAGTTTGTCTTTGGAGTGTAGGAGGAAATCGGAGCACCCGGGGTAACCTCACGTGAACACGGGAAGAACACACAAACTTCATGTACTGTAGATAAAACAGGTTCGGAATTGAACTCGAGACACCAGTGCTGTGAACCAGGAATGCTAGACTTACACACTTTTTATGTAAAAATTTCTATTAATTAGAAAACTTAAGATGCGGAGGGAAGAGATTGAGGAGTCATGTGCATTTTGGTCATCTTCCTAAATTATTGTCTTATAGTATTTTTAAATGCTGTGTTTGTGTACCAGATATACTGTACCTGGTGTTTATCATGGTACTACACAGTACAGTATGTATTGCACAGTACTGTATAAGAAATGTATAAATGTTAGCTACGGTACTGTACAAGAAATATATTAATGTTAGCTAAGGGGTAAGTAAAATAGGAAGGAATAGATACAAAAATTATACTGTCAAATTCTAAAAATTAGATATAACCTATTAGTGTAACTTCCGCAAATTTCAAATTAAGTATTTGCAGGGTCTTATGTTGTGGACTGTCCATATACATTAAAGAATACATGGAAAAAAGAAGTTAAATATTAGAAAAAAAATGTGCAAAGAAAAATAAGATAACAAAATGTTATTGCATACAGCAAGTATTCAGTCCCTTTGATATGATCAACATTAGTTCAGCAGCACAATAATACTTAAAGTCACACAATTAGTTGAATGGCCCTTGTGTGAAATAATAGTAGTTCACATGATTTCAGAATTAATACACCTGCCTTAGTATGATCCCTCAGTCAGGTAATGAGTTTCAGAAAAAGATTCAACCATGAAGACTTATATAGGAGCTTTCAAACCAATTCAGGGATGAAGCTGTAGAAAGGCACAGATTAGAATGGTATAAAACAATTCAAAGAATATCTGAAACCACCATTTCAGCACTTACATCATCAAAATGTGGAAAATGTATCACACCACCCAAACACTTGATTAGACCATCATTTCCAATCTGAATAGCCAGGCAACCAGGAAACTGTTTAGGGATGCCACTGTGAGGCTAGAGGCAAATTTGACAGAGGAATGGAGAACAATGGCTGAAATGAGAAAAAAAAATGTCCATAAGACACAACTTTCCTACATGGCAAAAAGGAGAAGCAATTACTGAGAAAAAAAACTAAAATCCCTCAAAGAGTGTAGGAAGTGAGACTACAGACATGTGGCAAAATGTTTCGTGGTCTGACAAGACAAAATTTTTTGAACAGATGCAAAGTGTTATGTCAGGCGCATACACAACACAGCACATCACTTAGTCAACATCAGCTCTACTATTAAGTATGAACACTTTTATTATGCGGCTGCTCCTCATCAGCAGGGATTGGGAAGTCTTGTCAAAGCTGAGGAGAAAATCGATGGAGCAAACTATAGGAAAATCTTAGAGGAAAACCTGCTTCAGTCTGCTGAAAAGTCTTAATTTCACCTTTCAACAGGACATTGACCCAAAACACAAGGCCAATGCTGCACTAGAGTAGATTAACAAGAAAAAAGGGAATGTCTTTCAGTGACCCAAAGTCCTGACTTGAATCTGATAGAAAATATGTGGCAAGTCTTGGAAATTTCAGCCCATTAATGATTCCCAACCAACATGACAGAGCATGAGCAAGTTTGCAAAGATGAATGGGCAAAATACTGTATGCAATGTCCTGGTGTACAAATTATAGGGACTATATTAATATAGGCCCCAGACAGTAGGGTACAGGGTGAGCGTATTGCTTACAGATGCAGCCATTCAAAATGCGTGCGTTATTTTGCGGCATACCCCGGTGGGCGTGTCGCGGCATCACACAGTGTCACGCAGTGTGACGTGGTTAATCGCGCGTCATTTGACGCTCTGCCGGAAACTATCCGGCGTCACCTTGTAAAACCGCCAGGGGGAGCTTAACCTCTCATGTACAGCATTTGAGCCTTTAATTTTGAACAGTGTATTACAGCATGTTAATCTTCAGTCATTAAAATGTTGGTATATTTTATGAAAGCAAGATTGCTCAGTTGGACAAAAGTACACAACCTACCTTTATCAGAAATATTTATGCATCAAAGCCTTTACCGAAGATATTACTAATAGTATTAATAATGGATGACTTTGGACAAGCTGTATACTCAAAGTATAATTTCTTTAGCACATTTGTACAAGCACTTGGAATCTGTCCAAACCATACTTTGTCAGGCATTTTGTTTTACTTCAACGGGCATAAAAACTTCCTTGCTTTTAACAGGGCGTTTCATAATTTCTAACTACGAAAATGATTTAAAATGCGACACCTATCATTCAACTAGAGCTTAAAATATCACAAGGAAAAATACACACCGGTATTCCATTTCTCCCTAAACATTGTAAGCTTCGAAGTCTTTAACTAACGTGATACCGGAGTCAACAAGCATACTTTTAGAATTTGATTAAAAGGGAATATAATATGGAATCGCGTATCTCAAGAATTTAATAACGGTATGATTATATCCGTGTACTGCGGCAGGGCTGTGTAGGGCTGTTTCGCCTGCTTGCTCATGCGAGCTGACTGTAGCCGACTGGTCTAGGTGCGTGCCTGCCAACGGGCAGGTTGTGTGCTCGAATCCAGCTGGTGCTGAACCTTCCAGTTTTATTTATTTATTTTTTAATCGCGTAACATATTACCGTATGCAAACTGTACTGTATACAGTATGTATATGTATATTTAATGTCTTAACTGTGCCCGTTTAATTGAATTTTAAAAAATTATTTAACACGAACATTAAGCTGTTTACATCTTCCGCCTGAGAACAGTCACCCGTTGCTACCCAACGCAGAATGGTGATTGGCTGACACCATCTGACACCCCTCTGATTGGAGAAAAAAGACGTGCTAGTTTGCTATACATACTGTAACAGGAAGAGGATTTCTTTCTATTCAAAACGTGTATTTTAAAAGTTTAAGAAGTAAAAACCTTACAGCGTACACAGATTTCTAAACTGATCAGGATCGTTATCTTTGTCTTATGCATAATAATATTCACCGCTCTGTGCAGCAAATTAATAATAAACTTTATTTTATATAGCGTTTTAAACGAATAAGTAATTAGATTGCTCATAAACCTAATCACTTGCTTTTTCTTTTTATTTAGGCTCAGATTTCAACTATAGATCGTATTATTAATAACCATAATAACAACCAACCAACAAAAACAACCATATAAACATAATACCAACCAAAAACATAGATAACAACCACAATACAAAATCAAATATATCAAACCATTTTACTCTCGCAAAGTCCTCCAATTATCATAATCCCGCCCCTTATGCAAAACCAAACCTTCCTCCCATCCCAGTTTATCCTGTTTATCATAAACAAAATCCACCTCAATTTTCAACATAAAGCATTACACAAAATCAATACCTCAACACTCCATACTCAACAACGATAATTCACAAACAGCCAGAACATGTAACTACACATTCCCAAACAGACCTAATTTCCATAGCCCCGCCCCTTATGCAAAACCAACATCCCTCCCCTGTTCTCTCTCTCCCCTGGCGGTTGTAATTGTTTTTATTTTCAAATAAATTTTAGCAAAGTCATGCATTTTAAAAATCTTAAGATTTTTATATTTATGTCTTTATTTAGTGGTTTCATTAGTGACAAAGGCTAAACTTTCTTGGAAAAATGTCTTTTATGTAAACCATGTTTGCTATTTATTCATTCAGGGCTAAAATATGTTCATTGTATTCTAATGAAAGAAGGGTTCCTTTCGCCGTAGTCGGGAGCCTAGCCTTTAACTAGTAAGTACTGTACTTACTGGGTTTTTGAGGGGGGGGGGAGAAAAATCGTTTTCCCAGCCTAACAGTATTGTTTTTAACCTGTAAATTTGCTGGACAGAGAGGTGAACATTATCACACAGAAGACAAAGATAGCGATTTACGTTGCATTGTGTATCGTGCTGCTTTAATACAGTTTTAAATAATTGGAAGTCTAAACAGTATCAGCTTTATTTATGGGTTTTAAATAAAGGTGATTTAAACGCGATTTAAATCAATATAAATGTTTATATTGTAACGCATAGGTGACTATTCATTGTTATTAAAATGACTTAAATTCGATCATGTTGTGATATTTAGAAATATACATTTGTTTGGTGCGAGTGAAGTTTTATTTAATCTCTGAGCCATACTGATTCTTCTGGAAGCCAGTTTCCGCCAGGGAGTAAAAAAAAACACACTATGGTATTCTCTCCAATGCAGTGCAGTTAAAAACATACCTCTGATGCTGCTCCTAAATGAATATCGTTTATGACCATCAGAAGCTTTATGCTCCTTTTCTTTTTTCCAGTGGATTGAACAGGGAGAGGCATTTCATGATGTACTTTTCACTGATGAAACAACAGTGGCTCTGGAACAGTTTTCAACCATGTCGTTTTATAAAAAGGGGAGATATGTACACGTTACTGAAGCTAAACGTTTAGCCTTTGTCACTAATGTAAACACTAAATAAAGACGTATAGAAATCCCTACGTTACAGACTGTATATGGCTGGTATTGGTAGTTTAAAGAAAAAATACACACCAGTATTCCACTTTCTCCCTAAACATTTTAAGCATCAGAGTCTTACATGTGGTTATTTATTGCATAATTTAATTTTGAAAGCCACTGAGACATCAGGTACTACTGTTGTATGGTACAAGTGTGGTACTTTTAGGGGTACCACGGTACAGAACACTAGTTATTTAAATATGATTGATAGATAAATAGGCCCACTTTATTCATCCTGAAGAAGATAGAAGACATCCTGATGTCTTAACACAGATACTACAGTGCTTAAGTACTACTCACGTATATGTTTCTAGGTTTATATTATGCATTTCATACGGTCAAATTACTTTTGAGCAACTAATAAGAAGCGCGAAACGGTATGCGTTTTAGTTTCGTTTCGTGCTGGGACCCGTGGATTGATTAGAGATATCAAGTACATACAAGTCATTTTTTAAATGTTGTAGTTCGTCTTGAAAAAATGTTACGAGTACATCATCTATCAACAATTACACAGGTTCTGTTTCCATATTGCGGATTTTGGTTACGTAATATTATGTTCTAGATTTCACGTTGTGAATATATGATTTGGGCAAACAGAGCCGCAAAGAAGTACATTATGGGTGGTTGTTTTTTTTTTGCAGTTTTATCTAGAACAAGCGATGCTTAAACCTTTGTCTGATTCTTGTGAAACTATCCACACGACAGTTACAGTACCTAGGAGTTGACTTCAGTGATGTCACTGATGGGATGTTTCTAAAAATCCATCCTCTGTAAAACGTCTTCTCTAGTTGTCCTGCATATGTATTCGCTAATGAAGCTGTGTGTTCTGAGCCTGGATCTCTACATTTGTGTATGAACCAGCTTAGAGGGCTAAAGACAGCTTGTGTTTAAATTGAGTGTAAGGCAATTTATGCTTCTAAAGTCATGGTCAGCATTTTTGTACTGTGCTGTAAACTTGTTCTGTGCCAAGTCACATTATTTTATAGCGTTTTTATAGCGTTATCAAATCCGGTGGCGCGGTGTTAGTTTCCTGACTCCCATGTCACATGGTCTGTGATTGAAACCTGTAATACCGGTTTAATTCGTCACAGCCAGCACTCCGGTTGTAAAGTAGAAGCAGGCGAGATTTCCAGCGAAAAACACCTCCCCCTTCTTCAGGTGTGAGGGTCTTCTGCTCAGAATGAAACGCTAAAATGTAATGTAAGCTCTGAATGGGTTCAGTTGTGATTTGGGCTTGATTAAGGTCGCTGCCTTTCATCTAAAACCCTACTTGAATCCTTCTAAACTAAAAATCAGTGTTAGTGAGTTCTAAATAAAGAGGTATCCAGGTAACAGTGAAACGGGCGGACAGTCTGGGGAGATCGCCCGTTTTCCATGTAAATAGTTCCCTGGTTCCGCACCCCTTGGTGTTTCTCTCGCTCTCTCTCGGGTCACCTGATCATTAGCTCGAAAGATTTGAGTGCTTTGTGTATATTCTAATGGTAGTGGGGGCAGGGTGTGTGGGAACAGGTTTGGTTGAAATTGCATTGGAGATCTATGTTCTTCACACCTGAAACATTTTCTCTGAAAGCATTTTCTTCGCTGTTTAACCGATCTTGTTACAGCATGTTACAGTTTACTATTATTAACCATATTAATTTTAAGTGCTTAATGTAAAATCTTGTAAAAATATATTTTCATTGTTCAAATATACATTAAGTCTGACTATCATATAATAAGTTAAATACAAAACTAAAGAAAAAATAGGGTTAAATATAATTCAAAATATTTTGCTAACAATGTTAACTGTTTATGAATAATAAAATGTATTAGCTAAGGAGTAGGATGGCACAGTTGTTAGTATGTTTTTTGTTTTGTTTCTTTTTCATAAATACAACAGTAGTACCTGATGTCTCAGTGGCTTTCAAAATTAAATTATGCATGCAAACCTGTGAACTAGAAAGATAACTAAGATATTCATCCATTTATAATGGTGGCAAAGTGGTTAGCATTGCTATCTTGCAGCACTGGGGTCCTAGGTTCAATTCCTGCCATCCTGTGTGTGTGGGGTTTACATGTTCTCTCTGGGTTACATGGTTTTTCTCCATATGTGTGATATGACTCCCTCTCGCACTCCAAAACATACTGGTAAGTTAATTAGTTTATGGGAAACCTGGCCCTGGTCTGTGTGTGTTTGTGTCTGTCTGTCCTGTGATGGACTGGCACTATGTCCAGGGTGTATTCTGCCTTGTGTCCGTTGCTTACTGGGATAGGCTCCAAATCCTCTGTACTGGATAAAGAGATTAGAAATGGAAGTAAAGGCACTGTGTGGATGGAACTATACACAGTGTTAGAAACCCACTATGAAATGGCAGCATCTCACTGAGAATAAAATATTTTATACTGCTGGCTTAAGGAAACAGCCTTTCCACCTCTCTTGCACATCAGTATCCATACCTAGTTATTTAAACAAATTGCCTCTAATTATAAACATCTTAATATGCTGGCTCTGTGGATCCGCATCAGCTATGTTTGCCCATTCCTTCAATTCATGTGCATCCAACACACAGTTCAATGCCAGCAACTACACATAATCTAAAATACAATCCTTATTTCAGTATCTATGTAAACATATAGTCTGTTAACTTCATCATCTTCATCAAAAGTATGCCTAACCCCATTAGGAAGTGTTCTTGTTATAAGTGTATTCCTCAGCTTTCCCCAAACTATCTTCTTCTTGCCAACATCTCTAGTCTTTTATCCTGCAATAACTCAGCCAACACTTAAATCTCCAAAAGCTGCTTGTGTTAATTTCTTTAAATCACAAATATCATGTGTAAATACTGGCCATGTAATACTCTGCATTGTGGAATAATAGTTTATTTTAAAGGGAACTAGAGAAACTAAGAACTAGAGAAATCAAGAAAGGCTTTTTTTCTAGAATTAATAAATGCACATCCTGTTCACTGGGGAAATTAAATCCACACTGAGCAATCTTCAATATGTTCAGAATATGACAGCAAGAATCCTATCAGGGATGCATTACACCTGTTTTCAAGTCCTTGCACTGGTTACCTATCAGATTTCGAGTCAACTTCAAAATCCTTATCCTCCTTATATACTGTCCTACAACTGGTATTATTGATCTCCGAATTATTGTACTTGACATGACTTCATTCAGCCTTTCCTGAACGTCTATGACAGGCAGAGAGAGTGCTGTTTCTGGTGCGATCTTTTACAGCTGACATTTCACTGTTTTAAACGAACAAGAAATTAGATTGCTCATAAATCACCTATTCTATATAAACACAGCGTAATTGCCCTCCGAAAATCTTCTTTTTCTTGTTCGTTTTAGAGACCTTGATCGAAACTGATTTTAGATGTCAGAAAGGATTTATTTTCTCTGTATTTCCTACATTGCTTTGTCGAGATTTTAACTTTATATCTAACTTTATATCTAGGCTCAGATTTCAACTATAAATCGTACAGTAATTAATAGCAGTAAATACTGATGTTTATACATAAAAAAGTCATGCCTTGGAGTATAGACCCCCAAAGGAATGCCATAGACTCAAACTGCAAAATAAACACATACAGAAAGAAAGTATTTGTATTGTAATTGCAAATCCTGGTACTGTATGAGTGATTGGTATGACTTTCCTCATTACAAATCTCTTATTAGAATTTAAATTTCTCTGTAACTCCAGGTCAGAACAGAGAAAATGTAACTGCCTTAAGGAGTTTACGATTATGAAAAATAGAAGGATAAGCATGATACGTATGTCTTCTGTCATTTTCTAAGTCATGTTACTGAGCACCAAATCTTATTGAGAATATGAATCCATTTAAGGTTTATACCATTAAAGTAACGGTTTATTCCATGCTGAAAATGTTTGTACCAGACTTTTTTGAGGCCTGTTTAATTGTGTCTGAAGTCTGATGTTGTAAATTTTATTGTTAAAAAGATCCATGAAAATGTCACTACTAAAGTTAGCTGGTACTGTTGGTACTGTAAGTGGCAAGTAGAGCTCATATTTTAGATTTTGTGTAGTTGCTAGCGTTGAACTGTGTGTTGGATGCACATGAATGAAGCGACGGACACAAGGCAGAATACACCCTGGACATAGCGCCAGTCCATCACAGGACAGACACAAACACACACACACACCAGGGCCAGTTTAAATCTAACCTCAGAACCTTTCTTTTCAGAAGACTTAGTGTCTGTATCTGCTTCATTTTCTAATTTTGGTAGCACCTCTACCTGCTTGTCTTTCTTATATGCATTTACTTTGTAATCTGTGGTCCTTTTATCTGTTTTCACATCTACTGTATTGCTTTGAGATGCCACCTTTAATGGTGATATATCAAATAAAGTTTTTTATTATTGTTATAGGGAAACATGATCAGATTGTCCCTGGTTCAGAAAAAAAAGATCTAAAGTATACTAGTTTGTCACTCTTCTAATTCCCTTTGCTAAATGACTTTTCATACTAATCTGATCAATCTAACTGCCAGTTTTCTGTGCTTTCTCTATCCTGCTAGATTTGCAATTATTCTGAAAATTTTCATCTTGAAATAACTCATTTCTAAATACCTTTTTCACTGTTAACATCTTGCAGCAACTCTGCGACAAAATATACACTCTGACAGTTCATCCTGCTACCAACATTAAATAAAACAAATCTTAAGATTTCTATATTTATGTCTTTATTTAGTGATTTCATTAGTGACAAAGGCTAAACTTTCTTGGAAAAATGTCTTTTATGTGTTGCGGAAAAAACTGACTTGCTTTAACAAAATATGTTTACAAATCCTTTCACCTGCCATTTTCGTAGTTAGAAATTATGGAACGCTCTATTAAAAGCAAGGGAGTTTTTATGTCCGTTGCAGTTCTTTTGCAACATGAATATAATTATATCGTTATTAATTTCTTGAGATACGCGATTCCATATTATATTCCCTTTTAATCAAATTCTAAAAGTATGCTTGTTGACTCCGGTATCGCGGTAGTTAAAGACTTCGATGCTTAAAATGTTTAGGGAGAAATGGAATACTGGTGTGTATGTTTTCTTTAAAGTACCGATACCAGCCATATACTGTATGTTTAAGTTCCAAAATTAATATCGTTTATGGACTTCACACGCGTTGCAGTATGCTCCTATTCTTTTTATGCTCAGGCACAAAGTAAAAGGGGATGCTTCATATTGCTTGACTAATTTTAAAAACTAAGTTAGAAATGCAGACGCTCCCTCGGTGCGCTGCTCTGGTGCGCCGGCTCTTACACAGTGCCTGTCTGCCGTAAGCGTTACAATATACATACCCAACACTGCTTGTACCCATCTGTCATGCAAATAAAACACCTTGAATTGAATTGAATTGAGGGGAGAGGGGGGGAATACTAAAGCCAATACTGGCTCAATACCCTCGATGGGCTTTGACGTGCTAATGCGTTGGTTTAAGAGTCCGGGTGTGGCAGGCTTCCAATGTCAACTCGACTCGATTGGAAGACAATGAACGTATTTTGTGATATTTAGAAATATAAATTTGTTTGGTGCGAGTGAGGTTTTATTTAATCTCTGACCAAGGGAAACGTTTCATTTTTTTCAAAGAAATGTTTGTTAAAAAATAAAGTCATAGTTCTATGGGATTCAATCACAGACCATGTGACATGGGAGTCACGAAACTACTGTAACACACAGCGCCACCAGATTTAATAACGCAATAAAAACGCTATAAAATAATGTGACTAGGCACAGAAAAAGTTTACAGCACAGTACGATAATAAATGCTGACCATGACTTTAGAAGCATAAATTACCTTACACTCAATTTAAACACAAGCTGTCTTTCTGTATGAACCTCTAAGCTGGTTCATACAGAAAATGTAGAAATGCATTAGCCTGATTATGATTAAAAAACACATAATTAAACACGCGTTTGCGATTTAAATCAGAACACGATTTAAATCAATATAAATGTTTATATTGTAACGCATACTGTCCAGCCTCCATTTCTCTATAAAAATTTACTCTGTTGCACACACACACACAATAGAAGGAGGAACCGCTGTCAGAAGGGAAGATATGTTCAAAATATCGCAAATATCGATCATGTTGCGATATTTTGAAATATAAAAGTCAATTGATTGTCCATAATATCGCTATTCTATTTTTTCGAAGAAATGTTTGTTAAAAGAAAAGTCCGGTACCAGCTGGATTTGAACACACAACCTACCAGTTGCTAGGCACGCACCTAGACCAGTCGGCTACAACACAGCTCGCATGAACAGGCAGGCGAAACAGCCCTACACAGCCCTGTCGCAGCACACGAATACCATTATTAAATTCCTTAGATACGCGATTCCATATTATATTCCCTTTTAATCAAATTCTAAAAGTATGCTTGTTGACTCCGGTATCACGTTAGTTAAATACTTCAAAGCTTAAAATGTTTAGGGAGAAATGGAATACTGGTGTGTATTTTTTTCTTTAAAGTACCAAGACCAGCTATATACTGTATGTTTATGTTCCAAAATTAATATCGTTTATGGCCTTCACACGCGTTACAGTATGCTCCTATTCTTTTTATGCTCAGCTACTAAGATTTCCCTTCATTGGTAAATTCAATATCTACAACGGGCACAGCAAAGACGTTTTTACTGTAAGTCTTTCTACGACAGACCAACGGACCACGAGTGCCCCTGTCGGTCAACCAATCACTTACTGCGGTGCCACGCGTCATCTTGCGTCATACTGAGCGACGTCACCTGCGGTACGTGTCTGTGACGCACACTTTGAATGGCTGCATCTGTACTTGTCAGTATGTAACCTTCTTACCCACAACTACACTTTCTTTTGTAGTCTATTACTCACAACACACAATTCAGAACCCGTAGACAATTTGTTTACTATTCTTTCTTTTAAAATTAAAATCACCCTGATGATTCTCCTATTCATGTCCAGCAATCCTGCATTCACAATCACATTCACGCTGTCAGGGAGTCTGGAATGGACAGGTAACACCTATGGTACAGAGTTCCTTTCAGTCCCACTTCCACGTCTCTAATCTCATAGCACAGGTTAAAAATTCTGGTGGGCAGCCCTTCTAGTCCAGCCACTACTGCTCAAGCACATTTGATATTTGTTTTAAAAACCATAACATTTATTATATACAACAATTTGTCTCACAGTATGACATTTTCCCATTCTCTTCCGACATGAAAAGAGAGGAGGGAAGACTTGTTGCAGTCAGATAGAACATCAGGGAATACACTCCAGAATGCTCAACTGTGCACCATCAACTGATCCACACCTGTGTATCCCCTTCCTTTGATCTGTCATTTGCCCATTTCTGACAGAAATCTTCTGTGGAAGACTGCTTCAATAATCATCAGCCTTTCCGCACACTCTTCACTCTCTCACATACTCATGGGTTTCTACAGCCATTATCAAAATATTTAATTTTTACATCACAACACCCTGTTCTATTTGATTATCTGTATAGCTTGTATAGCTGTATAGCTTGGTTCATGGAAACAGGCAAGCATACTGTAGGTTTGACAATTGTACTAGTTTTTAAACTAAAACTTAGCCAAATGTGGTTAAATCATTGTCAGCCTTTTAAATGATGAAGAAAGAAGATGGGATAAAAAGATCGCACAGAAACAGAAAGAGAATAGTTGTATAGAGTTCAAAGGAACAGTACAGTACAAAGGAGACAATATTTTGGCTGTGGAGCCTTCTTCAGGTGTGAGGGAGAAAGGGGGTAACCAGCAGTTAATGAAGCTTGGGAGAACAAAAGACAGGATAGTTGAGGGGAGGGGGGGAGCAGGGAAGAAGGAGTATCAACACTCTGAGAGAATTGGAAGAAAGGTGTGAAGTCAAAACCTGCAAATGAATAGAGAGGACTAGAAAGAGACAAGCATGTCATTAAGGAAAGGGGAAGGTGTGATCCTAGTTTCAGGATAATTTTGTTTTTGGATGTCTTTCTGTGTAACAAGAGTTCCAAAATCCCTCTGTGAATATGCAGACGGAGAGATCAGTATGATCATGGCCATTAGAGGTGAAAAGGGGAAACTAGGGGATTGGAGAGATCTTTGATCCTCACAGCTCTGATATGTTCCCTGAAACAGTCTCCTAGTCTCCTGGTCATCTTGGTGATACGGAATTGTCCAGAAGGTCTTTTAATGTGCTTGGTATTGCATATATATTTACAGGTGATGCAGTGAGTTTTGGGAAGTTCAGGAGAATGTACCTGGTGTGGATAATTGCTGAGGGTAGTCAAGGGAGCTGTGAACGAGAAGGTTATGCAGATTAAGTGGTCAGTGATATGAGATGATGGGGTGGTCAGAAAAGAAGGTACCAATGGAGGGATCATCCTGTAAGATGTGGAAGTCATCAGTAATGGTCCTGGGGATAGAAATAGCATTAGGGTGGTACTGTAGGAAAGCATGAATGGAAAATGGTTGTGAATCCAGGAGCTCCTAATTGTGTTGATGATCTGAGGGCTATTTTTGACTCGAGAGACGGCTTGGAAATCCACGTTGTTACTGCAAAGTCTTCTAAGCTTGAGGAGCTGTGAAAAAGGGAGAGAGTTTTTAGTATGTGTAGGGTGGAAGGAACTGTACAGAAAATGTATGAATCTGTGGGTTTGTCATAGACAGAAGTAGAGAGTTATGGATAGTTAATGGATAGGTTTATGTCCAGAAATGGAAGAAAAATGGAAGATACGGTATGTTGACTGTATACTTAAGGGATGGGTGGACATTGGTGAAATGATGCAGGAAATGTTCTAGCTAGTCATTAGAGCATGTGGCAGCACCGACGCTGTCATCGATGTATGACCTGTAGAGGTCAGGAACAAAGCCAATATAGAAAGCAAAGAAGCATTTTTCTACCCAGCCAACACAAATATTAGCATAGCTGGGTCCTATCCTGGTGCCCATGGCAACTCCACTAACCTGCTGATAAAAAAAGGCTATTGAATTTAGTGTGAGGACCAATTCCGCAAGACATACAGGAGCGTGTGTAGGTGGATCGAGCACTATGTGTTTGTCCAGCGTGTGCTTGGGGGCTGTAAAACCATTATTGTGGAGAATGACGGTGTATAAGGATGTAATGTCCATGGTAAAAATGAAACATTCTGGTCCTGAAAATGGAAATTGTTAGAAAGCTGGAGAGCATGGAGAGTAGTATAGAGTAGAAAGCACTGTGGGAGGACACCTCTACAGATCTCTTCTCTACAGATGGGACTATTTGAACCAGGGGATTTAAACATTGGAGGAAATGACTTTAGGATTTATGAAGGGTAACTGTTGATTTATATTTATTTAGTGCAACCGCTAGGCTGAAAGAATCTCTTTTGTTTGGTGGTGCACTGTTTAGCACAGGGAAAAAGGTTCTCATTCATTTAGCATTCAATTAGGGAGTAATCTAGCCCTGAATAGTTTGTATATATTGCAAGGGACAAGTTTTGTTTTAACTTTTCCTTATACAGTATAGTGTTTGTGCCTCCGTTAAAGATTAGAGTCCTGTTTTAGGCTTGTTTTCCTGTTCCTGTAAGTGACTGGACCCTGTTACTCACAGATTTGTAATTATATGTATACAATAACAATGGACACCATTCAAATTTGCAAATACTGTATATGTTCTACTTTTTAAGTTTTAAAACATGATTATTAATTTATTACCATACTGTGCCAGAGAAAGTGTTACCACTTGGCTGTCTTGGATAATATGAGATTCTGTATGTACAGTGATTGTTTAAATGTATTCAGTAATTTGCTTGCAAGGGGAAACTGGAGTCAGGGCCTGAAGTAATATCTTAACCTCCCCTTATTTCATTATTCACTCTCCCTCACCTGTAACAATACCTACCAACGTTGTTTTTAAAGTCCGATTCCTACAGTAGAAGCTCAACAAAAATTAAATGTTATTGTCTCAGCACGTTAAAAAAATCGTTTCAAAATTAAAAATCCATACTGCCACATTTATTATATTAGACGTTTTTAGATTTGATTAGTTTTGTATTATACAATGCAGACATTAATCTTCATTTCAACTCCAAACTTGCCTAAAACTTTAAGAGAATTTCTTGTCATAGCTGAGATTATTGAGACTAAATATATTCAAATTACTGCTTGAAGATTAGATGCAAGCAGGAATGGCTACAGAATGAGCAAATTGCCACAGCGAGCACAAGCTAAAACCTATTTCTTGTTAACTTAAGATGACGACATCTATATTTTTAGATGTAAAACCCTTGTAGAAATATTCCACCTTTCACATTGATTAAGGTCATCCTTCTGACTCAGTCCTGCAGTATTACCCTAGTTAAAGTTTAGAAAAAAACAGGTCTGACAAACTGTTCACGCATTTCTGTCTTTGTCTTTTTAAAGACATTGATAAGCCTAGCACATCTTGTTGTGATGATTAATGAAATCAAAGTACTGAGATGCATTTTCAAGCCTACTTTCTGTAGAAAAGTGATACACCTTGTACTCAAATTTCATCTTAATCAGTTGTGTCTTACTGTAGTTGTAAGTGTCTCAGCAGCTTGTTTGTATGATCATTTTAGTGTGTATATTCTGATGCTTGGAAAATGTATCGCCTGAATGAGGCACTTGTTCTCATTGAATCTTTATAATTTAGATGCTTAACAATAAGATGGTAAAATATAGTACATATTATATGAAGTAGAAAAAACACTACATTTTAATACGTTCTGGAGTTCCTCTACCTCAAACTAAACACATACAAGCTACATTTTGGATGTTTCTCAGTATTAAAAAAAAGGAAACAATGAAGCTTCAGGACATACGTACATAGAATAGGTGTATTTTTTTACTGAACATGAATTCATTTTCATTAATTAGATTCTGTTAATGGGTTTTTAATTTACAAGGGATAAAAAACAAAATATTCCAAAACGCAGTGGCTGAGAATATGCTGTATTGAAATATTTTGCTAAACTACAGTGAATGTAAAATAATCCATCCAGCTTCTACTGTAACTGCTTTATCCAATACAGGGTTGTGGGGTCTCCAGAGCCTATCCTGGCAAGCAATAAGCACAAGGCAAGATACAGCCTGGACAGGACACCAGAATACATATAGACACTCACACCCATTCAAAAGTCAAGCGACACATTTTTAAACCCTTATCCTGATATTTGAAACACTTCTTAAGAACCTAAAAAATAGATGTAAATCTTGTAAATACTTAGTTGTTATGGGACTCATGTTGTTGTAAATTAAATATTAAAATAGTCAACATCTATTTTAATTTATTTTTAATAAATGCCTACAATTTTCAATTTTTTTCAAAGTATTTCTACATCTAACAGCATGTCAGAATGTAATCTAATAAAATGTCATAACCCCTTTCAGAAATGTCCATGTACTTTTCTTATTAATTAGGCAATTAGGCCAGAAGTATTTAAAAATATAAAATTAGTTAAATATGGATTTTTATTGAAGCTTTTGTCAACAAATATTTTGAAGGATCCTTAGGAGATCTAGACCATATCATGTTGTCTCTGCACAAAATGTCTCACTTTGTAATTGTGAATTAATAGAGTGGCTGACTTCTAATGATTTTTTTTTCCTCCACCTACACTGTCTAGATGTAAATATCTGCTTGCACTGTTTTAAGACCTTTCATATTGTCATTTTAAGTGATTTATCCTCCTACCACAAATCAATAAACTGGTTAGTAGGTAGAGAAACTGCATTTAATAGGACAACTAAAAAGTGAAAATGTGAGTTAAAAAGTTTATTTTACATATTTTGATCTTCAATAGGAACTCCACATATTTACATGATGCACAAATATATATTAGAGCCATTGTTTCAAATAATTTGTGGGAAACAGTTTCCTAAAGAAAAATGTGATGATTTTTTAAAAGTGAAAGCACTTCTTATTATTACAGTTTAATCACTACAAAATCAAAAAATGATAACAAGGTGGCTATAAAATTTTACAAGATTATGCAATTGGAATTTTAGCTCAGTGGTATTTAAGTCTTCAGATGTATGTTGTAACCAGAGACCAAGCATTATACATTTTATGAGATACAAAAAGACAAAATGACATGCAAGCCACAGGTGGATAGAGTTTTGCTATGTATAATGTAAATAGTATAATTGATTAGGTTATATACTGTAGATTTACTGGGAATTTACACTGGGATGTTTTATTTAAAATACCCTGACCTGTTATGTGCAGTTATTTTTATTTACTCCACCTCTTAAACGTGGAGCACAGTATACTAAGATCTGGCTTTTGCCAGAAAGGTTGTTTTTGGTCTCATTTCATACAGAAGCAGAAGTAGATTCCCAGTAGTGAGACCCCATGCACATTAACTAACTGAGGATCTCCATGTCATAAAGTTTAATTTCAATCACAGGCTTCAATGGCTCAGAAAATTCTTCCTCTTTATTCCCCTGACAATGAAGTAAGGTATCATTTAGCCCCTAACAAGAGAAGAAATAATGATCTGTACCTTGGCACAAGGCACTCATGTTAAAGAAACAGTGCCCCTTTTCCCTAAATGACAAGCTGTAATAAGGAACAAACACACAGACTCAATGCAACATTCATATTTAACCAAAAATAATGTATGCAAAAACCAAAGACCTTGCTCGATTTTAAATGTTGTGCAAAATATAGCCCTGTTGAAGAATAACATATACAATGGCATAACAACTCACTTGTAGTAAAACATCAAACACTCCTAAAACAGCATTTTATTTTAGTACCCATTACATCATAATGGTGAAAGAGTTTTAAATAATACTACTGTATTTAACTGCTTACAAATTTATTGAAAAGGGCTACAGTAGGTCATAATATCCATAATATGGAGTTTACTACTTTTAAAGGATACAACATTAGAATTGTGTTTCTATGGAAATTTAATTCTAGTGGCTACCTGTAAATCATAAAGTTAGTAGGCAACATTCTAAAATACAGGAATGGATTTTAAATGTCAGTCTTCTGAAGACTGAAAACTACTCACAACAATAAGTCTAAAGAATATCAACGGTAAACAATACAAAGCCAGTGAGTCCACATTGATAGCAGGAAGTCTAGAGAGATGAGCTGAACCAAAGTGAATAAATGGAAGACAGGGCCTAGAGCTAAATGATAACCACAGACCCCCTCAGATCTATTCCCCTGTTAATGCCATCTTAGTAGTTCACCAGCCAAGGGGAAAAAAAACATGGAGAGCAAGGAAAAAAGCCTTAGGCTTACAACCTGCATGAGTGGAATTACATACAGTGACCCACAGCAGGACATTGGATGGAAAGCAGAACTTTGCTAGAAGCATTAACAGGAGCCAGATGAAACACTGTATGTGCAATTCCTTGTAAATAACACATACAGTATCTAGGCACAAGGCTGCTGCCAGAACAATAGTGTATTGAACCCTGACAAAAATAGAAGGCTAGGAACAATACTTAAATTGCTAGACTTGTGACAATCAGCTATGTTTATCTGCATAGATTTATATGTCACATACAGTACCACTGCAGTTAAGGAATAATCCACCAAAGGCTGAAGGAGATGAAGCTAATAGCTTGTTTCCTCATGGCTCACCAAGCAAAAGCATTACTGCACAGTTTGTACGATGAGTCATTCTATCACGGGTTTGTTATGTTTTGCTTTAGATTCTAATTGTAGACAAGGGCACATATCAGCTTGGGTACTAATACACAAGATATTGAAAAACCCAGCAGCAGCCACTAAATTAGCCTAATGGAAGGATGGCGATCTGAAAATGTAGAAATGGCATTCAAATGGTCGGAAAGTTAGATGTATTCTGAAACCCTGTAACAGCCTAAAGTCAAATAGGAATCATTAAATTCATATTCCACTCTCTAATATTAAGTAGTTGTATGTCTAATTAATCTAAACTAAAAACATGTATTTCCATTATGAATTGGTAAATATTACAAATTAAATTAAACTCCATGGAGATGAATACAGAAAAAGCAGTTAAGTAGCAAATTAACCTCTCTAAACTGTGATGAAATCAAAATCCACATACTGTATATGAAACTGAGGTGATTATTATGACAATGTTCATTTTGGACCTAATGTACCTAATTAACTTAATCTCACATCATGTTGCGTGTATGAAGTTGACATTACAATCCTTCTTATGTTCTTCGAATTTGCCATGATTACCACTCAGGACGGTAAATATTTGAGTCATGTCCCTGAGTAATCATTTCTAGCCTAAAAAGAATCTATTTCTTGACTGTAATCTCAGAAGAATCTGTACTGTCGTGCTGGAAGGTGATATGGTTTTCCAAAAACTCAATTTCAGCTTTAAACAAAAAGCAGTGATTGACTTGAGCAGTTATTCCAACCTACCGTATAACATCACAGTCCATCAGGTTCATCTGTCTAGATGTGATAGTGTATTTAAAGACTGGGTTTAATTAGTCCCTACCTGTAGTACTGTACTGTATGTTTTCTGGTGGCCTCTGTGCAGTACTGTAAATGCATGGCATTTAAATGCAAGAAGCATATCCACTTTAAAATTGTGTCTTTGCAAATAGTTGTACTGTACAGAACCAAAAAATGAACACTTAAACTTATGAATTCAGGTCATTATTAACTGTATGGCACATTCTATAACACATTGAATGCGCCTGACTATTACAAAGATCACTGGATTTTTCATACAGTGACTGCAAACATCATTGGATAAAGAAAGTATACTGGACATTGAAATAATAATTGTTGAAAGATTTAATTTTGAGTGCCCTTGCATTATACAGTACATGCATCATCTTGGGGAAAAGTTGGGTGAATATTCAGCTTGTGTTGACTCCCTCAATAGGTTCAATAGGTCTGGCAGGGAGATAGCGCTGGCATCTGTGCATGGGGGTATTGGAAAATATGTGATCATGTCACAATGAAGAACTGGTTTGCACAAATGGACTGCTAACTCAGGGCTCTAATTGTGTGTTGGGTGACTGCTGTGAGGTTGCTGCTGAGAATTCTTTGACAAACTCAAGTCGTGAGACTGAGAAACTACTGTGCAGTGGGTCGTAATGCTGTGCATTGCTGTCAGCCTCTTATTGTGTCTGCCTTGTTTAGAGAAGAAAGCTATTTACATATTGAACAAATGACTCATTTTCATCCCAGAAATCTTAAACATTACATTATGTTAATGTAATCTGTCCTTTTACCAATAATAATAAATCAGGAAAGAATGATAACAAAACAAGTATGAATTTAACAATCCATCTAAAGACTGAGACTGTCATTGTTGATAGCTCAATACATTTCTTTCAAAGTAAGTTTGGTTTGACATAAAATCCACTTTACATGAGACGTATTTAAAGAAGTCTCATCAAACACATTTGATTCTTTTAATCTGATAAAGAATTTCTGCAGAAAAAAACTCTCTACACTTTCAGATACATGGAAGAAGTATTTTTGTACATGGCACTTAATCGTTATTCTACAGACAATGAGTGCATATGTTCACTACAAAAACAATTAAACATGTCTGTGATAGGTCATACAAAGTTAAACATCTGTTGGATTTGTGTTTAGCAGCTGTGCTTAAATTACCCAGTGGCAAAATGATCCCCTATTATCTGAGGTTTGATCAAAGATAATCTTTATAGAATTAGTATAAAATGTATCTGCATCTATCATTATTAAATGTTTCATACTGTAAATCACAATTACCAGCAATCTACAGGTTAAATTGAAGATGGTAACTCATTCTTTAATGTTAATGAGGATCAATAGAGCCAACAACTTAAATAGTTTTAAATGTGTATGCTTTGATTACTCTAAGATTCAAAATGACTTTTTAAAATTGTCAGATTTATTGGACGAGATGTAATAAATATTTTTAAAGCCAGGATGTCTGAGTTATTCCCTCAGGCCTCCGATCTGAGTCAAAGTAGAGGGAATTCATATTAGTTTGCAGTAGTATCCATTTCTTAGATGCTGTCTGCTATCAAAAAGCTTGGGATAATATGATAAAAATGCTATTCCTGTGTGATTCCTAAATTGCACATTCTTTATAAATCCCAGAACATTAAAAAAATAATTAAATTTGATCTGAATAAAGCTTAGGCAAAATGCTGTTTTACATATTTATTATTATAATCCATGGAAAGAGCTATTCACTGCAGAAACTATTTCACTTATCAACAGGTGAACCATCAATCTAAGATTCATTAGCCATTTGTCTAAAGCTTCATATAATCAAAAACATCTCAGCAGTACTTGTACTGTGTAACAGAAGCAGAATGTGCTAATAAAAATGCCTTAAGCTGAGATTTCCAAGTGAATTAACTAACAAAGACACTCATTCTGAGAATAGGCTGTATCCAATAGTCAAGAAATCTGATGCTTAGTCTCCTCTGTGTCATTAGTTAGCTCTGTGACTGGTATTTACCAAGTGGAGTTGCACAATCAGCAAAGTGCTATAGACTGTAAGTAAGCTTGAATTGGATAAGGGAATCCTCAGACAGCCATGCCTTTGTGACTGGGATGTGAGCTTGCAAAGACATCAGTGAGAACAATTAACATTTGATGCTAACAAAGGGCATGATAATAATTTTTTTCTTTTAATTTAATCATACTATCTTGCCCTTCATCTGCTATTTTACATACTTCTACTGTATGCTTCTTTTATCAGTAGGTTATGTTGAATCTGTACTTTCATGTTAGTACTCTATGTTTCGCAGTATATAACATATTTCAGTTACTTGTGAAATTGTACAAATTGTGATGTTAGTTATTTTTGATAGAGAATTCTGTTGAATAAGCCTACTACACACATTGTGGGGTATGCAGTATGAAATATGGAGGATGACTTGTGGACAGTGCACCTTTCAAAGGAGCACAGCCACAATCTTCCCACAGAGGCACAAGGTTCTGCCAGTAAACTCAAGTGACTAAGAATGACTAATTGACAGTTTATAAAGAAAACTACAAAAAACAGGGAACTTTTTGATTTATCAAAATGTTCTTGAACTATAACAACCTACCTAGCCAGCAGCCATATCACCCTGTAACTCACAACTGGCAATGCACTGAAGCTAAGAAAGTGTGAGCCTGGTCAGTACCTGGATGGGAGACTACAGTATGTGGGTCCTAATGCCCCAGTATAGCGACGGGGACACTATACTGTAAACAGGCGCCGTCCTTCGGATGAGACGTAAAACCGAGGTCCTGACTCTCTGTGGTCATTAAAAATCCCAGGGCATTTCTCGAAAAGATGGCCAAATTTCCCATTGGCCCTTACCAATCATGGCCTCCTAATAATCCCCATCTATGAATTGGCTTCATTACTCTGCTCTCCTCCCCACTGATAGCTGATGTGTGGTGAGCGTTCTGGCGCACTATGGCTGCCGTTGCATCATCCAGGTGGGGCTGCACATTGGTGGTGGAGGGGAGTCCCCATTACCTGTAAAGCGCTTTGAGTGGAGTGTCCAAAAAAGCGCTATATAAGTGTAAGCAATTATTATTATTATTATTATTATTATTATTACCTTGAACAACTCAAAATATATCTTTAATGGACTGTTTTTCAGGGAAACTTATTTTTTTTATATTTAACTAATTGAGCAACATAACAAATCATGTCAATCCAACTTGTTCCTGGCAATAGATACTGTATTTAAAATCAGACACCTTTCTTTGATTTTTTTTTATCTTGTGTATTTGATTATTTGGGTGTGTAATGTTAATTTAATCTTTTTAAAAGGATGTAACCTCTTTTAATACTGTTAAAATAAGCCTGCAAGACAAATTCAGAAGTGTAAGAGAGACTGTCCCACAAATGAATTCAAATACATTCACATATAAGCGCATCAGAGGGTTTCATAAGAGTGAATGAAAATAAATAAAATAAAAGACATGAAACTAAATATTTAGATGTCACGTATTATAAATAATATATTAATTGCTATTCTGAGTCATGAATATTGCAGGTAGAATCAATATAGTGCTCCATATTTATGTCTTCCCAAAAGAGTATTTAGTTAACACTAAAAGCATGGAAATGACTGCACAAAAGCAGCTAAGATAAGCTTCTTTACTGACATACAACTGATGATGATTTGCTTAGTTATATGTACTATACTGTATATGTTGGTTATGTTTACTTGCCAAGCACGGATAAAAAGTTGTCTTTTTTCCATTAATAATGTCATTTGGAACTAAATCCAGAATCCATAAATTATATGATATAATACATACAGTACTGTATAATACATGAACCCAGTTTTTTGCAGGTTTGAATGTTGTATCATTTTACAGTAATGTGAAAAAATCACATGCACAGAATAGAATTTACTTCTTTGTCATGAGGAAAATGCTAACCAAAACCAATGGCTTCTGAAAAGACGACTCTGAGTGCATAAAGGAAGTTACTGTTGCATGCATTTCTGATTCCCACTGGTGAAGCATCTATAATTATCTCTTTGCAGATTTTATATGTTGCCCCATGACATTTACTTGCATTTTATGTTCAGAGAATGGTTTTAAAAATGCTGTTTTACTGGAATAGTGAAATATCATGGAAAGTATAAGGACAGAAAGATAGGAAACTCGACCGATTTTATATGGTACATTACTCAACAAACAGAAAACAATTAGAAAAAAATGAGACATTTACCACTTAGTATTCGGACTGTGCATGGTAAAGCACTCTTGCAACACCTAACATGCAGTGTGAATACAGATAATATTTTTGAGGGAGCTCCTGCTCTGCTTCTCTGCAAATTTTAACAAGCTTTTGCTTCATGGCTAGGAGATGGAAACTTATCTATATGCTCAGAGTATCATCCCCCATACTGGAGATTCACATTTCTGTGCTAATAAGAAACTTGAAGTAGTAAGTACATTTAGATAAAGATTATTACCAGAGCAGGTTTTGTGTTGTGTGACCATGGGGGATGTTTTAATGCTGTATTAACAGCCTGGTTGATATTATTAATAGATCTATTAAAATTGAATAGCTTAATTGCTATGGTTGGTAACAGGAACATATGCAATTGCTTTAAGTATTTTTATACATCATTTAAATTGGCCATTGGTAAGGTTCAATAAAGCACTGAGTCTGTATATATTTAAATCTGAAGTATTGATCAATCTAGTTGCCTTGAATTCTGGCACCGTCCGGTGTTTCAGTGCTCTCTAGCATAAATGAAACTTGGTCCTATATCCCCTCTGGCAGGGCCAGCATATTAACATTGCAATGCAAATTAGTCATGATAAACTAGCAGCCTTGAATACCAGCATTGAAAGAAAATATTTAAAAATGTACTGGATTCCTTGTATCACTTGTAACTGTTATTGGGTTTGTAGTACTGCATGTACATGTACAAGGAATAATAATAAAAAAGCTCATCAGAAGAATATGAGCTGAGCTAAAAATTAGAAGTTATTTTGTTGCATAACACAGCCTGTTTATTGCTCTGAAATATATACATAAAGTACTGAAGCAAAAATAATTTCTAAACTCTTTCATAGTCATTTCTTTCCGGGAGGCAACTGTGTCTCAACTGTGTCTGCTCTTTGCATCCTCAATAAACAGCATTTATTGTATGGATATAGCCAAGGGAATCCATCTTATTGCATAATTAAATAGCCTAATCAAGCTATGACGCCATTTAAAAGTGGATACCAACAAGGAGGTACATAACTTTATTAAATCAGGTAATTAATCTGTTGAGATTAATTACACTGTAGAAAGTTACAAAGCAGATCTTTTAGCTTCAGTCATGCATGGAAACAGCTTGATTTATTAAGATGATTGGGACATATTGAGCTATTTGTTATTCATTATTCATTGTTGCATACTTTTTTTCGTGCATATACCAAGTCCAGTATAACCATACTGAAATTAGAAAAAATAGAACAATGAATATAAATCAGAGTATATTTTCTGGGTCTAATCAGTGGGGATATACAATATATAGAACCATAACTGAATTGCATTTTCATTCCCCCATTTGTGTTGATGTGAGCGATTAATAGTGTTTCCCTTGTAACTACTGTACTACTGTAAATACAATTAAGCAATGTGAAATGTAGAGAAATGTTATTATTTTCATTTTCATTTAACTTTGTACTTATGCTGGCAGAATGACCAGAGTATTTCCTGGACTGAAAACTACATCATATACAGAATGTTAAAAGGGATCTGGTTTATCCTGGGAAAGGAAGAGCGTCAGGGAGATTTTCTTACACTTAAAATGCCTAAAAAGACTGAAAAGTCAAGTCAAACCAGTCCTTCAAACTCCAAAATACAAATTTAAATTAGGATTAAAAGGATTATGGACAGAAAAGGGGGACACTTCTTTCCAACAAGGGTTTTTAAGTGTGTGGAACATACAACAAAGTTACAGTCACGACATTTACAGTACATGCAGGGCATATTGAATAGTGGTGTATTTGGAATTTTCAAGTTTGGAATGAGAATGCTGAATACCTGAGTGTGGGAACATTTATTCCTAATGCATCTATCTTTCTATTTCATCTAAAGCAAAAATGTGCAAAACAGAATATTCCCTCTGACAACATACAGTAACTGCATGCTGTCATAACATACATGTCTCCTCCTTGGTCAGTTTGTTTTGCTAGTAACCTTCAGTGATATACTTGATTAAGTTGCTTGAATCACCAAGATTCCAGCAACCAAAAGTTGCTGCAGCAACCAACTTTTATTAGATTCCTGAAAAACCTAGAAGAAAGCCCACTCTTTTGTCATATGAAGGTCTCCAGAATTTCAGAATCAGTTTCATCCTTGAATCATGACTCGGGACTACATGAAAGTTCCCATTTACTTTGCAGGGTTTTTAAAGGTGATTTTGAATTCAAAAAGGTCACTGTAAGACTGCCAGTTTCATTTTGTAAGTGATCAAAAGCAAAATTCTCTCCATATTTCTTCTAAGCCTGCAGAACTGACGTCTTAAAAAATATTCAGATATTTCTATATGAACTGTAGTTTGGAAGGTTTGGGTGGAAGGTACAGCATCCAGTGAGAGTTCATGAATCAAGTGATTGCATTTGTCTTAGCTGTAAAGAGGCTGTGGCAATCTATGGACCTAACAACAATGACTTCTCAGTCTTTGCCTTTTCTTTTGATTAATGCTCTTATTATTGCTTTGATTAATGGATGCGATTCATGGGTGCCTGGTTTTCTGATGTTTTTTCCTTATGCCATTTACTGAATTTGCAAACAGCTAAATCTTGTGCGTGTTTGTTTATCATTCATGCTTCATGCCAAATGTATTTGTATTCATTTGTATAAATTCTATTTTTAATAAGATCCAAAGGAGGCCTAGAGGTGCAATCTTTAGTATGAAAAATACTGAAACTCATATCCTTGTTTTTTTTTTGCATTTTTAAATCTGTGGTCTGATTGTAAGAAAAAATGCAAGTCCTGATATCAATGTAATTTAATAAGGATCTTGTCATTTCAAATCAGAAAAAAGCAGGTGGCTCTCACCAACTGTCACTCTTGATTTGCAGATGAATCCTCTGGGGCATGTAAGAACCACAGTTCACTGTATCCCTTGAGTACAATACTTATTTTTGTAGTTGTATATTTAAATTTCTTAGCATGTTTTTAGATATACTGTAAATGAATTTCAGAAACGAACTTGGTTTTACACTGCTATATTTTCTACTACACAGTAAGACCAAAAATATTCCACAAGCCCTGTCAGTTCAGTTCATATTCCTCCATATTAAATAATCGCATTAGCTTTGATGAATATTTTATCATTTTTATTCCCATATCCAAATTCTTCTGTTACCATAAAACATTTGAAGAGCAGCAGCAATTTTTAAATTTCATTGACAGTTTAAGGGTTTAGTAAAATGAATGAGTCAACGACTCCTACTGTACATTGCATCTTTCTACTGAATTCTGTGGTTGAGAGCTATACTTCTTTAAATAATTGATGCCAGTGTCCGTTCTAATTAAACTTGTATTTTCACTCAAGAGCTCCTTGTAAATTAAGCACTTTCACGGTAAACATTCTAGACCTGTATCTACCTGTGCGAACACTATGTTTCGTGCCACACCCCCTTCTCAGCAGTTGCATATGGTATGTTCCAGTGATGCTGGTGTAGACAGTATGAGAGCCTGTGTCCGCAACAGAAGAAGCTGGTGAGAATTGCAATTGCTTTAGAGCTCCCAGGAAGAAGCGAAATTACTTGAATGCATAGTCCCTCACTTCTTTCACGAAGTACACTCACTGCTTTGCATCACCAAACTGACATCTAAAGAAACAAGCTTGACAGCATAAACTGACTCGCATCTCAATATTTTTTCCAAGGATAAATGAAGATACAGCATAGAGGGATTTAAATGTCTTTTTTAATTCAGTCATGCTGTGAAGAAATGGAATGGAACTAACCTTTTGTTATGGCAACACTTCGCAAAGGTAATGCTAGCTGTTTCAAAGCCATATGCTGATGGTGGTAGCGTACAATTCAGAATGTCCGTCTGTGGGTATTCGTGCGCTGCAGATTCCCTCAGCAGCTTATCATCCGTTGGTCCGTTTTCATAAACACTGCAATATTACTGATACACATTTTATGCTGTTGGGTTTTGTAATCGTTATAAAATCAACAGGAAAATGCATCTAATGATTTGAAAAGCCTGTATTCCATGACGAGGGCAGTGCTACTGTTCACGAAAAACAGTTTCAGTTTTCTATGGTGCCTGGTGTGTTTGTAATGTCAGATGGGAATGCGGTTCATCAGTTTATTTTAAATGTTGCCGTTACGTTTTCTCGATTGCTAATTTGATTTTTTAAATCAAAAGTTAATAATTCCGTCGCCACAAACATTAAAAGGGAGACGTGTCGGAAACAAATTGGCTGGTGTGACACGGTAAGCATACCTTTATAAATCGATCAACAGCTTAAAATGGGGTTATGTGCCATTAGAAGTCACAAAAACTTTACATTTTTGTTTATAATGTATTGTGTTGCATTTTCACAAAACGCTACTGACATCTATGTTTTGAAAGTAAATTCAGGAATGTTGTGCACTTGATTAAAGCTTAGGGAAAATATACATGCGGCACTGAGTTAAAATTCAGAGCTTTAATAGTAGAAAATATTTTATTTACCCGCGTTTCCTGACATCAGGCTTTCATTCTTAGGTTAGCGGTATGATTTGTCGCAGATTCCATTCGCCAGTATCTTACAAGCCGCAAGAGGGAAGTGGATTGCTCCAGCTTCAGTAGCAACTAGGACTACTCAATCACGCGTGTGTAAGCGAAAAAGCATTGTCACTTTTCAGAAACCTAAATAATGTTGCGCCAGTGATTCCTGGAGCAAGTCACACTATTGGCTTCAGTAAACAAAGTCGCGGCAACCCATTCGAAATGTAGCCAGGTTTTGTGCTTTCGAGCCTTTGTTTCAATATCTCATTGGGAAGTGGCACCGTAGTGAGTTGCAATTTGCCAAATAGATAAATTTACAATATAATCTTAGATAATAATTCCAAAAACATCCACCGCTACTTGATTCCACCTGAACATTATTTATTTTTTGACCCGTCTGGTCTCAATGTAATGCATCGTTAGTAAGAATGCAAAAAAAGTGCAAGAAGCAAAACACAATGAAATATAATTGTGATATGTAACTACATATAAAAGTAGTAGTTCCTAGTGTCGACTGCCAAATAATTCCCTTAATTTTGATCATTTAAAATATAAATTTGCTGAATAGTGACTAACATTACAAAACGGTTTAGCGTAAGAAGACAAGACAAACTTACAAATCGGCAAGAATTGTGTTTTTACTTTAAAGCTGTAGACGTGAAAAGTTCAAACACCATGCAGTATACTGTAAATCCAGTTTAAATTTTGTTTACTGTAGTACTGAGCTTCTTCCCTGCTTACAACAAAACCAGAGCTTTCCTTACTACAGTATGAAGAATGCCACGTTTTTGTTGACCGTTGCAGGTGTTCATACCTCACAAATTTCAATGGGGGAGATTTAAAAAAATCGATTTTTATGGTTGAGCTGGTTTTATTTTTAATTGCTGTTTATTTAAATTTTATTGCAACTAACTCGTTTTTTTTACTGTCCAGTTTTTAAAGAAAGAACAAAGAAAAAGGAGAAGATAAGGCGTTTTATAATTAATCTTTCTTCTCTTGGGAACACTATAACCTAGAGTAGGCTGTTTGTAGGAAATAAAAACACGGCCGGATAGCCTTGCCAAACATAGCTAATAATATCCCTCTCAAGGCAAGTGAATGTGAATGCAAATTTGAATCCCAGTGGGCACAATCCAGTTTACATGCAGAGAAGTACCAGAGGTCTTCATTTAAGTCCCAGTTGCAAAAATATTTAGCATTTTATGATGCAATATACAATGTAAAACACTTTTACTAGACTCCTCAAATATCTTTATATATCTTATAATATATTCTGTATAAAAAGAAAATATTAATGTAAAATATCATTAAAGTTTGTGTACAAATTAAGAGACAAAAATCTTATTTTGTAAAATTTACATCAGATTAAGCACTCATTTATAGAGAAATCTCATAAAAATATACATACGTGTTAATGTTTAATAATTATGCTGTCTTGTATAATAACATGGGAAACCCAATAGTTATAATTCAAGATTCTGACTCCAAGCTATTTTTTTTAATCTTCTGGTAAGGTGGTTTTCTGGAAGATGCCAGTTTAATGCAGTGCTTATTATGTTGCTTGTATTTTGTTTTACCTTGATCAAGTTTGCTTCCTTCCATTTTATGTAGAGTTAGTCTGGGAAAATAATTAAATTAAATGCTTTGCCATTTTAGTGTCTAATCAAGGCAAGATTAAATCTCATGTTTAAAATGTCGTGTTGCAAAGTGAGTTGTACAGTTATTTTAAAATGCAAATTGACTGAAGAATTTCAATAAATTTACTTAACGTGTCTTGAAACATGACAGGTACGTAGTGAGCCATGTTTATTTCAGCCTTAATAATCAGAATTCAATACCCGCTAATTACCGACCTATCCACTGCTTGTGAACTGTTTTTGCTTCTACTTTGCTATAAGTAAATATGATTACAGTGGTGTTAGCAGTAGTCATTTGGGATCTCACTTCTATAAGATTAAAGTTGTTTGTATTTGCTCATAATTACACTAACTACTTCAGCATTCATGGGGAAAATTCCAAATACAATTTGTTCTGTAATTCTAACACTTTATTGCCAAGTAGAATATTTGAATATTCTCTGACATTTCTGAAGTTGTTCTATGTCTCCCGTAATTTTAAAGATGCATGTTGTTAAACACAAAAGTTGTAAAATGTAGTTTGTTTGCTTCCTCTTTAACTGAGATGTGTTTTACGCCACTTGTTTGATGAAGAATTTTATTCCCCCTGTTGTTGGTGTTTTGCTGTGGGTGAGGGAATGTGATGAATCCCATCACTTTGTAGCTGCCTCAACATAAAATGGTTGTTATGTACAGTACATATACTGTAACTGATTGTATTAGGGTCTTTCCTTGGGAAATTTTCCGTTTTCTGCATCCTGAAGCCAGGGGGAGCTCACAGCTCATTGGTGAAGTTTCTGGTCATTTTAAAGACACTTTTAATCTCTTATTTCTAAAATTAAACTGGACATCGAGTTATGCCCGTTTTTTGTTGATTCCATCTGAGTCAATGGAACTTCCTTCAGGGCATTGTTAACAGTGCACTCTAATTAGCACACTGTGAAAATAGTGTCTGTCAGATTTTGATTAAAACGCTTTTGAAAAACATCTATTTAGATTGTCCAGAAAAGTGTCTTTGTGTGGGCTCTTGTCTTGTCCTTTTCTGTTGCCTTGGGAGTCCAAAAGGGCTACGTTAGTGGCCATTAAAAGAGTGCTTATGGCTTCATGACACAGAAAATGGATGCCCAGCTAGCACAGAAATTGTAAATTGTTGTGTTTGAGTGTCAGTGATGATAAGTGAACCCAAAGAAGGGAAAACCATTCAGCACGCTTCAGTACACTGTCAGCGAGCAGACAATCTGCTATGTAAAGAAGATGTGGAATTTTATAAATGAGTTTTAGTTGGTGCAGTGAAATGCAGTCCTTAGATGAGATGTGTTGGTTTGGTAAGGGGATCAGATGAGTTCTTCATCTCGCATGCCTCATGATACTCTTTGCTGTAGGTACTGGTGGTTTTCAATACCAGTGCTAATAAGAAAAAGCCTAGATGGAATCACATGCTACTGTACATGAGCCTCATCTTGCATGAACAGTATTAATAGGTATATTATTAAAAAAAAACAAGATAAAAAATAGATGCTTTAAATCTCAGTCCATCTGTTGTCTAACAGCTCCATCTAAGCCTATCTCTACATTTTGTATTAATAAATGTTTCACTAATGTAATGTACTGTAGTGTATGGTAAACCTGAACAAATGCTGAATGTACTGTGAACGTGCATAGAAATGTTTTAATGCGGGTTAAAAATTTCAAATCAATGGTAGTGTATGGAGATTTTTCATGTGACAGGATTTTTTTTTACTTCTGCCTGGTAGAAATTCAAACTAGAGTGAAGGATTCATAATTTGTCTTTTAATCTAGAATATAGGAATAAGTATCATGCTGATGATGATATAGGATGGATGAATTGCAGAATGAATTGGAAATTTTTTTAAATGGCAGATACAGAAAAATACAGGGATTTGAATGGTAAAAACTAGCTGTACTCTGGCATTTAAACTGATTAAATTGATTCTGTGCTTAATTTTATCTGGTTCTTGGTTTAGTAAATTTAATTTTCTTGTACTGCTTACATGGTAACATGATAATTGGTTTTATCCTTAACCTAAAGAGTTTCTTTGTAGATCAATAATTATTTTTAACAATATAAGTTACAAGCGAAGGGGTACTGTACCATTCGGCTCATCTAGGTCGTATGGTTGCTAGTGGCTAAGAAACTACCTGTTTTTCTTCTACTTTCAAGAAGAAGTTGGATAAGATTCTCAAAATGATATCTTAGTTTTGTGTTAATTTTACACACATATATTGTCTCTTATTTTACTATTATTTTACGACAGGTGGAACATCTGTTACTTTCAAATGTTCTCATGCACAATGTAGTTTAATTGTAGTATAAATTAAAGTATTTGGCTCCACATAATTGTTCCCCTGTAATTACAAGGTCATTCCTCAGTGAAGTTACAATCCATGCACAATAGATGCAATTAGATAATTGTTTCTACTTTTTAGTATACATTTGTACCAAATAATTTTTAGTAGAATTATCTTCACATTTAGGAGTGGAATAGGCTTGAAGGAAGGGTATGAATATCAGTTCATCCCACATTATAAATTTTAAAAAATACTTTACCTAACTTTAACTTTTCAAGGATCATTTCAATACCACATACAGTACAGTAGTGGAAAAGACCTTATCTAATCATTATTAAAATCTAATGTAATCCACACGGCATGCAGATTTTAGTGGAATGCCTGTAACAGTAGAGACACATGGGTTAAATGGTAATGTATGCTTTCTTGACAGGAGAATACTCACTGAGTTATTTCCTCTATAAAGAGGTTATTAGTATCATACTGTAACTCACTTCTGTGTCCTTTACAGTAGACTGACTCAATAAATCACATGGAAATACGGAACACAGGCTCCACGGTGAATCTGCAGTGCACCTTCTTAGCAGTTTAATTTCGGATGGTGCTTAGTGAACCATGTTTAATTCAAGTTCAAGTTTCTGAATATTGATAGTCCTGATTAAAATAAGGCAATGTAAAACTGATAGCTCTGATGAATAACCATGGCAACAACGTGTGCAGTCAGTATACCACATAGCTACCTATATAATTTTTATATACTGTTTGTATTGGAGAATAATAAAAAAGAAACAAGCAAATAAAAATTAGACTTTTGGGGATGATTGTTGTTTTTTTTTTAGTCCAAAGTGTTGTTTTGTTTATGCTTTGTTTTCTGACAGCTGTATTATTATACGATAACCAGGTCTGGTCAGATCACAGAAGCTAGGCTGGGCCCAATCAGTATTGGGATGGGAGATCTCTAATGAAAACCAGGTTGCTGCTATACAGTAAGTGGAGTTAGTGCATCAATTTCTATGAGACATTAAACACTTGGTCATTTAAGATCCTTTGTTGCTGTTTGACCTTGAACAATCTGGCCTCCCTATTTTTTTTTTCTTAAATTCAACTGGTGAAATACAGTACTTTATCACTTGTGGGATGCTGACATGGGATGGCTGTAATGCCTTACCCAGGTGGTTTCTGTACTTCACTGGCACTGGTGGTTAAAGAGAGTCCCCTCCTATATGTAGAGCACCTTGGGAACTATAAGCAATTATTCTAACTTTAATTAATCATTTTTATTTTTTTTGTTCTCTACTTGAGAAAATAATTTTGCAGGTGCAGCTGACAGCGAAACCTTCTTCGTGTCTTAGAAAAGTGCATATTTTCTTTTACCACAGTGTTTAATTAAAATGATTATGTACCTGTCTATCTTATAAGGAACAAACTTCAGATAAATAAGTATTATTTAGTTCTCAGTGTTTCATGATGCTTGGAGGCAGAGCTGTATAATTTTGCTTTTCCATATATAAAGTCAGTGTTAGCCCATATTAGGGCATAACTAAATTTGACCAGTGAAATGGACATATGTGTCCTATAATGTGTACAGTACCTTCCTGGGCTAGGCTGTCTTTTAAATAGCAAGAAGGTTCAATGAAACTTTGTTAATATTTAATATGCTGAAAGTTGATTTTTGACTTTCTCATGGAAGTTTGCTAAGCTATTCTGATGAGCCCTTTCTGTCTGGAAAATGGGGAATTCTCACAAGGATTTTATTTGTATGAAAAGGGTGCAGAGTTGAGTAGACCTGGGAGAATTGAGAGAAGCAGAGAGTAGGAGTTTGAGTTTGGGGCTGTTGGTTGGAGTTCTTTGTGTGGAGAAATCTTTTATTTATATAAACCTCAATAAAACCAGGATCAGCGAGTGTGCCTTTGATAACATCTGTGTGTGGAGTAGTTTCATGTGTGAAGGCCCCATGAGCCAGTCTACCTGAGCCTAGGATCTTCCACTCTATCACTTTAACCACTTTCTCTGTTACTGTATGTGTGGATGATTCTTTATTTCTTCTTGTGCTTTAGGGGTGGTTAATAATGGGAAGAACCCCAGTAATCCAATCCTTGTTTTGTCTAAATTCAGCAATTCTTAACTAACTCAGATCTCAGATGGCTTAAATATAGCTTAGGTAATGTGAAGTTTCAAAATCTATGAGGCTTTTTTTTGTTTGAGTGGCTAGTATTTTGGGTTTGGTTTTGAAACCTCATTAGTACTGAACAGGTTTATCCACTCAAGCAATAATATTTTTAATGGATATGTATTTGTCCAGGTGTGTCCTTAAGTATCTGTCAAGTACTAATTTAGTCATATTTAACCACTAATTGAAAGCTGATAATTTTCACTTTAGGATAAAAAAAATGCACATTCTCCAAAAACAATTAGACTGTTCATGATGCCACTAACTCTATGATGTTTATTTTTTCCTGTTTCTTTAAAGAAGCAATCATCACAATAAACCAGAATTTAGTTATAAATTAGTGGCTGGGTATAATTATTAAGATATGGTATAATTTTATAAAAAATCTTGGAAATTTACAGCTCTACAAATTGGAAAAGGTGCATCCAGGGAGATCAGTCCTTGCCTGTTGAACTGTAATCTCATCATTTTTCTTCATTTGGTTCATAGTGCTGTCAGAAATTAATCTCATTTTTTAATGATGTATTGATATGGAATTTAAAGTGGTATAAGTAATAAAATCAAAACACTCCTCAGAGAGGAAATGTGTTGTTGAATGTTTGACCGTAAAAAAACATTGTAATACAAAATTTGTCCCACGACAATCCCATTAGATCCCTGACAATTTTGCTTTCAAAACTGTAAGCCGGTTTATAACATTTAGCCTCTTTGAGAGCTTAATATTGGTTTGGATTTATCATTGCTGATGATCTGCACTCAAGTGTCCCCTTTGGTTTTCTTCAATCTACTAAATGTGGTTAAATGTGCCTTGGTTCGATCAGTTCCACAATGATTTTCCTGAGTTGTTGTTTTTTCAAATCTGGAGCAGAGGAGGTTACAGTGCATGGTATTGACTCTTATGCCAGTTTCCCCAGGACCCATTGAACCCATCTTTCAACATGTCGTGCAGCCAAGATTAATTTTCTTTATAATTATCCAAATGTGTTTTGTTTGAGGAAATTTGAATTCTTCAGTAGCCAGGCAGTCAGAAGCATCTGAGTTTCATTACCCAGATTCATACCCTCTCAACTTGATAAATTATCTGGTGCATCCTTCCCCCTTATTTTAGGCAAAGCATTACTTACAAACACATCACACATAGCACTGTTCACACAAAATAAAACATTACATATGCCTTTTGGCCATTTTTACACAAACAGGGTTGCAAATTCACAATTATATTTTTTATGCACATCTGCAACTGTCTTTATGACATGTCCGCAGCCTCTCTTATGTGCCCACATTTTGTCAGTGCTGCTATCTGCTGTAACTATGGCACTATGTACTATATAGTGCCATAATGACAATTGCAAATATCACTCAGTGATGGTTGAAGTGCCACCACTCCTATGTTTAAAGTGCTTTGGGACCCAATGTGATAATGAGCCTTATGCAATTACCCACCTTTATGCAACTAAACTATTTTTGTTTTGAGGGTAGAAGAACAGATTGTGTCTAGATGGCTATGCACCTGCACCTGCAGTTTATCCTTCCCTGAGACTGTATTAAGACTGTATTAAGATGTTTTGCAGTGCTGATTTGAATATTAAGGTATGCAAAAATTACAGACAGGTGCACTGTCCCCAGTGACTACATTTATACTTACCTCCTTCCTGTCAGACATATGAACTCAGCAGCTAAATTGAACTAAAATATATTTTCTCCTTTTTTTTCCATTTTGATAAAAATGTTGGAGTTTTTTCAAATTGTTTTTGTTTAGTATAATCTTGAAATTACAGTATTTTGAATGAGAGAAGAATGACACTTTGTTTCCTTGTTTAACTGCTGTAATGTCAATCAATAAATACATTTATTTTCTGAAATCCGGAGTGCATTTTCCACATTAAAATGTAGTTTTGGTGTACATTGTTAAAATTGCTCTACCTACTGCATTTGTTATGTTTTACCCCAAACAACAGCACAGTGAAAGATGTGGATTTCTTGATATTGATAAACAAGTCATGTTTTTAATTGTACATAGCTTTGGTGTATGTAGATCTCTACATTCAATCTGAATGACCTGAGTGGACCTGTATCTTATAGACCCATTTGTTGTGAAAATTGAAAAATACCTGAAGGAGATTTGACTTTAATTTTTAAACAGGCTAGGCTACATTTTGCCTGTTTCATATGTGAATTTGTCTTGTTCATGCTTGCTGCATTTCTCTGCTGTTGTGAATCTATACTCTAATCCCCCCTGTGCTCCAGTGCTCCATTGAAACCATTGGACTCTACTAAAGTAGTGATAAGAAATTAGTAATAACAAGCGAGGCTTCTCTCTGCCAATTACATTATCTGACATGGTGTGCATTTCATGACTTCTCACAATAAAGTTAAAAGGATACATTTTGCATTCAATTTGCATTCACGGGTAAGCACTTTTGGGGAGTTTTTTGCTCGGTAAACAAATCTTTAATTAACTGCAATATAGCTGTTCTGACAGAATCTGTTTTGCACCAGGGTTGATAGAAACACAGCTTGAACAAGCTAACCTATTTGAATATTTCAAAAATATACAGTATACTGTATGTAGTCTGATTGTAGCTAAATCCTTGGTTCCAGCAGTGGACATTTTTAGGAACAAGTAATAGGTTTATTCCATGCTGAAAAAAAGAAGAAAGAGAACACAACGTTTCGGCCGTGGAGCCTTCTTCAGGTGTGGACATTTTTATTCTTTTTAACGATTACATTATTTATTGCATTTAGTCCTTAGAAGGATCCCCAGTGTATGTGGATGATCTGATGCACCTAACCTATTGATTTGCACTTGCTATCATGGGTAAAACTTCTAATAGCCTGTAAGCAGTCTGTTTGTAACAGCTGGCTCTACTACACTGGAGAGGGAAAAGGAAGATGTCTTTAGGCCAGCAAAATGTCTGTTGCCTACAGTTCTATTGCTTTCATGAGAAAACAATGTCCAACACAGTTACTATTTACTCTTTAAAGGGAGTGGTCAATCTTGATTGTATTTTTTTCATTTACTGTTAATGAGAGACAGAGCTAGAAATGTATTCCTAAGATGGTTTCAGACCTTTTTTACACAGGTGTAACCCCACCCCAATCTGTTGTTAGAATATGATATTAGTATGTCTGTCTATAAATATACGTTTTTATATGTACATGTACAGTAAATATACGTACCTATTGTGCATAAGATGTTTTGCACAACTCTTTTAATTTTCATTCCCTTTGCCACAATTATTTGAAATTTGTAAAAAAAAAATGTAATATCAGATATTTTTTTTCTGTTAATAGGCCTATTGCTTCTGAATTTAGTAGTGCAAAATAACAGCTTGATGGGTATATCAAGAGGAATTACTGTATGTTACTGATGAGAAACAATTGAGAATGAACCAGTTAGATTTGATTTGGTAAATATGATGTATTAACTACTACAATACTTGATGTTGAATGCAGAGTTTACCTTGATGTGCTGTGATTGTGTTTTTGAAGATTGTATGAAGTGTTAATAAGATTACAAAATGACATGGTTTGGACGAACTGACTTGGGCTCACAGCAAAACATATAAAGGTGTTACAGCATCTTTCCTCTTCAAACCTGGTAATTCAGGCCATTTTTGACCATGAGAGGTCAAATCATTACCCTATTTATTGAAAATACCATACTTGTAAGTGACAATAAACACATTTTTAAGGTTACAGTTTTTATTTAAGAGCAAGCTAAACTTATGAATTATGGATATGAATATAGAAATAATAATTACCATTACAATTTCACAACACAACTTTCACAACAGACTTTTTATTTGGTTTCATGTATAGTACGTCAGTTAGCAGCCACAAGCAGCTGTTTCACCTTTAGTGCTTTTCATCAGCATGACATAAATATATTGTGACCGGTGGAACGGGTGTATTTATAAACGTGTGTGCACTCCACTCACAGTTTATCACATATCCCTGTGCTCGAACTACTAATGTCTGTATTATTGTAATGCTTTAAATGAACATTGGTTGAAAATGTCTCCAAAATAAATCATCATCATATTATACACAATATTTAAATGTAGAGTACATATGAGGTGAAGCAGGAATCAAAAAGTTTGAGTTTTTTTCAAATAAGACAGAAATTAGTATAGTTTTGGAAGTTAGGAAATCTGTGATGCCATTAATGTTGATATTGCTATAAATAAAGAGATTAATGTTAATTGAATTGAGTTATAAGCAAGACGTATCAGACCTTGCTGTTCACACGAATACCTACTACCTACTTTTTTTCAACTTCTAAATCCTAAAGGTGTCAGAAACTCTGGATACTGAGAATTCTATTTCCTAATTATTTTCAACTCATTTGCAGAGTACTTATAAGAAGTGTTTTTTGCGTAAGAGTAAACCATAGCAGATTTTTTTCTTCCTGCAAGGCTTCATTCTTAAATTTGGAGTGGTACATGAGTTGTAAGTTAATTCATTTATTTACTATCCACCTCCAAATGAACCTGTCTCTACCTTTCTTAATTAAAGGACTTCGATATAGTTATCCTAAAACATTAAAGCCTTTAAAATGATGACATTAAATCTAAGGCACTAAATCCGTGCTTTTTTCTGAGATTAGGGAAGTAACTGAATTATGTCATGCAGACACACTTTGGGGAATGTTTTAAGTACAGTATTGAACAGAAAATTGGAAACACCAGAATAAATTAATTTAATAGGGGCTGGGCCACCACATACAGCCATTAGGATCTGTACGCACTATGGCATAGAGTCTACCAGTGTCTGGAATTCTGCAGGAGGGATTCGGCACCATTCTTCCTCAAGACAGTTAATCAACCTGGTTTGTGGAGGTGGATCACTTTGTGTCATGGATCATTCTAGAATATACCATAAATGTTTAATTGGGTTCAGAGTTATTGACTGAGCAAGCAATTACATATAGATAATGTCAGTGTCATTCTCATCAAACCATTTGGGACCACATGTGCCCAGTGGATGGGGGCATTGTCATCCTGGAAGACACTCCTGGCATGAAGGAAATGCTGCAAAATGGAGTGATGAAGATTATTAAGCAGTGATTAGTATTGACCTTCACCCAAATCATGCCAGGAAAATGCACTCCACAACATTACAGAGCTACCAGATTCCTTCACTTTAGGAAACAAGAACCTGGTGCTGTAAAGCTCTTTAGGTTTGCACTACACATACATTCATCAGTTTGCTAAGAATATGGTGAAGGATGATCATTTCTCCATTGCTCAGTAGTCCATTAGCTTTCTTTGCTCAACTGGGCTAGCAAGTATGCATTGCCAGGTGTGATGAGCAGTTTTGTGCACTGCAACACAAATGTTGTGGCTTTCTCTGAGGTGTTCTCTGCAGACTGTTTTGATTAAACTGGTTGCTCATGCTACAGGTTGAAATGAACAGTTAATCTGCAGTCCTTCACCTGCTTTGCCTTGTGCTTCAATTCACTGCATGGCTATTATGTTCCTGGATTATGTGCTCCCACCCACTGTCCTTTGCAGATGATGTCTGTCCCTCATGTTTGACATCACCTTAGACACCAATGCTCTTGAAACATCAGCAAGGTGAGCTGTCTTGGTCACTGATGCTCCTCCCAAACACACCTCAACAATCACCCCTCTTTCAGATATTGGGGTATCCTCTTGCTCCATGCTAGTCATATTTACAGGATAGGCAGCCAAGCTTGTCCAATACAAATGACCCTCCGCATGCTGGATGTTGTTTGCTTAATTAATTGAGGTATTCCTGTGTGGATGCCCTTGCTTTCAAAATATACTTGGTGTCCCTCATTAACCCTTGTGTTTCCATTTTTTGTCCACTACCTGTGTGTAGAGAAGTAAAGATTGTGAAACTGAAGCCAGCAGAGACAAGCTTCTTCCTCAAGTAAAACTTTCAAATTGCTAGAGAGCACCAGTAAAGCCAATGCATTACGAAGAAAAGGGTCATGAAAAGTATTGGAAAAACAGTAGAAATAAATTTTCAGAGTTTTGTGCATGTATGATTTATTGTATTATAAATATCACAATCATTACTATTACAGCAACACATAAATCTAAGTACAAACATAATGACTTATGACATATCACAAATGTCAGGTACTATTAAATTTCTCTAATAACCACTGTAATAACACCTGCACTGATCTCTGATCATGTTTTAGATCAATTGAGGAAAGGCAAAGGAATTTTACAGCTGCATAATTGGTTTTTTTTTTCCCTGCAGAAAACTTCTCCGTCAGTGTACATTATGTGTGTCTGTTGATGTTATAGTGCTATTTACAATTAATACTACAGGTGGTATCTTCATACAGGATCTCTAAAATGCAAAATATAAAACACTGCAATTACTAATTTGAATTTTTTATATTAATTAAAATACAGAAGTTAAACCTCTATTGTGGAAACATTAAAGTTTTAAATGTATACAAGTAAAAACAGGGGTCTTAGAGTTGTTGGTATGTGAAAATATCTTAGTTTTGTGCAATTTTCAATTATTTTAGATATTTTCAGATTTTTTCTGAAAGTTTCTTTCATTAGGCAGATGTATGATAGCCTGTGTGTGTCTGTTTTGATAGGAAGACTGAACAAAATTCACATTTGTATCTCAACTTTTCTGAATGTCAAATAAATGTTTCAGAGTACTGAGCATTCAACAAAGCCAGATAACGTATTGATGTGTGAGTACTTGAAAAAAACTAAAGATCGTTAAAAAAAATGTTAAAAGTAAATGGAATGCAGTCTTATGATGTGTCTGTCATCGGTTGTGTGTTTAAACGATGTTAAAAATCGATTATTGATCGGGATTACAGGTATGTACATTATTTACATGTGATGGGTAATCAATAGTTCCTTTGCAAGCATCAGATGTAGACTGGACACTATAAATGACACCCCTCTCCGTGCTTCACAACAGACATATCATTACAGATATCAAGGTAATGCCTGCTCTCAAAGCAGTAGCTTACTTGACAAATGGATACTTTAACTCTATAGTTAAAGAAACAAAATCTTTATTTGGAAATGGAAGCAGTGTTTTTCTTCATGATTATAAATTAGATTATTCAGTCTTTTGAGAATTGTTTAAAAAGGATAAAAGTCTACTTCTTTTATGAAACATAAAAGGAGTGATTTGCCATTTTAACAGGCTTTTTTTCTGTCCTTCAATTAGTAAGAAAAGGGTCAAATGTTTATTTAGAAGACAATGAAATGTACAGTATAGTGCAGAACATTTTTTCTGCTTTGTTTAATTTGTTTTATTAAATGTTTTTTATTCCATTGTTTTCTAAACTGTTACCTTTTTTGGTCATTTTTATTTTCGTTTTATAAAAAAAACAAAAAATACAGCTTGAGGCTGCTAATGAAATATGTAAATCTATGTGCTTGATCATGTCTGTTTGTGCACCCACCCCCATATTAATTATTTTACAAATTAACATATGGCTGATGAATTCTTTTATGCACATACATTTTTCTGTCAAAAACATATCAAACGAATGGGAGCTATATCCGTCATGGCTCAAGGTCTTTACCCTGAAATATGAAGCAATGCCTTTATCATATTTAGAAAACTCTAAAGGACATCAAGTCTCTCCTTGTCTGTATTTTGTTTTCTGTCTGAAATCCGTGTCTGAAAACAAATACTGTATTTCAGTTCTTGAAGAACCTTATAATACAATTTATTAGTTCAGGTGAACAGAAATTCTTTAGTACCATCTTGGCTTTGAAATCCATTACAATTTTAACAACTGTATTACAAGTAATACAGGTATACAAATATTACAACTAAGTACTCAAAACGTTTTTTAAAAACATTTAATATGTTCACAGTTTTCAAAGACTATACTGTACCTGCCTCACCACTGTCTGTTATTGACAACATTCTCAATGGGTATATGCCAGCTGATTTACTGTTATGATTTATGCAGAAAGGTAACAGGTTTCTGACGCTTCTTGGCAGTAGGGTCCTTAACTTAACTATAAAAACCAGGTAGGTAACTAGAATTCTCCTTTTTAAAGCTTTCTTATTTTTAGTAAGGTTAGGCTATACCTAATCCAGTACCTAGTTTGTGCAGCAAAATATAATATAGTTTCTTATGAATTTTTACATATATCAATATAGTATTTTAGATTACAATGTTACACTGAATGTACAATATTTTAAAAATGCAAGGTCCCATGTGCTTGGTGACTACATACAGTATAACTGCTTGGTACAGTATGCTACAAGCAACCATAGGTGTAAGATTAACTGGATGGTCTCCTCTGCTTTGTAACGTTTCTCATGCTCTGAATACTCTGGTAATGTGTTTAAGTCTGCAGTGTACTGTTTTTGATACTGTAACTTTGATCTCTGTTTCTAAAAAGGTAACATTTTGAACATGGGGTTACTGTATGGGATTAAAGTAATGGATATACAGTATGACACTACCAGCCCTAGCACCTACCCAAGAAGTGGTAGGTAGTTCCAAGCTGTGGAAAAAATATAAACTGATCTCTTGCAAAGAAATCAAGTAGAAATGTAAAATGTTACAATATCCTCTTCACTAGTTGTCATTTGCAATGTTATTCTTATTTTGGTGACTTTTTATATCTGTGCTCTAATATTGTGTACAGCCTCTGGGGAACTGCTCACTACCGAGCCTTCTGCACAATTTAAGCTGTGGCCCTACACTTTTTACATGGTATTTAAAGACGACACTGCTGCCATGACTCCATAGGATGAGAACAACAAAACCATACCAAAATAATTATTTTAAAACTAGTAGATACAGGTTTGGAGTTTGTAACTTTTAGAAAGTGTTACCAATTTTTTGAGTTGCTGATATTCAATGCACTGAAGAGGAAATGGACGATTGCACAGCTACAGTAGAATGATGTCAAGGCAGATGTGATCTACAGTGTCCTGGGGCAAGTTGAATTTGTCATTTTATTTCAGCAGACATGTCTTCATACAGTATATCTTTTGTTCAGATGAACACAAAAACAATAAACTTGTAAGCTATTTTATTTCTCTGTGAGTTCCACAAATAGGATGTGAGGCCACACAGACCTATATGTAATTTACAGATGATTTGATTTGTGCTTCAGACATTTATTTCTGAGTGTCTTTAAGTAAATATTTTTATATGATGAATGCAAAACAAAAAACATCAAATAAAGTTTCTGTCAAATAATCTGCAAAATAGTGTGATTTTAAGAAGCTTTGCTTTTCTAAAGCACATAATCTGAGTTTTAATCCAGGAATAATTTATTTTATACTTAATAGAAACTCATTTAAGTGGCATCCACATTATGTGACTTTGCTAGTAATATGTAACCAGACTATTGATTGTTTTAAATTTGAATTTGTTCAGAGGTTTACCTATTTTAAGGAATTAAATAATTTTTTTGAGAATGGGATATCTTTTGCTGAATTCTTGCATTATGGCTCAGGTCACATCAACATTGAAGTGTGTTTAGATGAATAATGTATGTGACCTATGCCAAACAATGAGTGCATATTGTAAAAGGGCATATACACTGTACAATTATTTTTTGGAACTGCTTGTGTTCCAAGACAAGACAGCTGAACAGCCTCACACTGATTATGTTTAATGGGATAGATAAGACATTAAAACTGAAAAAAATATAAAATATGACAGATTTAATCAATAACTAAACTTTGTGTAAATATGGAATGAGCAGCTTAATTAATGTGAAGGCCCTAAAGCTGAAAGATGTTTTTTTCTTTTTTTGAGCATGGAAATAACATGTACTTGAGGCTTTGCAGCTCCCCACTAAAACATGTTGTGTAAATGTGTGTATGTGTATGTGTATTTACTATGAAAAAGTAGCACTTCGTTTACAAAAGTGTTATTTAGCCTGATTATACAAAACACTAAATTCTTAAAGTAATTCAGTTATGTTTCCTCTACTGACAGCTGTCTTTGTTCTTAACATTTCTCCAAAGTAATTAAAGTTTTTAACTCTATTTTATCCAGTTCAGATAAAATGCCAGTTAATCTGTATCCTTATTTATTGAGTTATTCTGTGTGAAGTCCAGATTTCTTTCTACTGGGACTTGTATCTCAGAGCTGGATCATTTATTAATCAAGCTTCTGGACAACCTAAAAAATCAATTTATTTCAGTTACAAACAGACCCTGGAGATAATTTGTCCATGATTGAAAAGGAATCTCTTTGGTTACACCTGCTGTATGCGCAGAAGATTTAAGAGTTTTGTTTTTTCTCTCTTTTAGTTAAATCTGTCTGTGCCCATTTCCTGAAAGAAAAAAAGGCCTCTTATCTATTATGCAATAGATACAGAATTTCACTTTTCCTTCCAGATTGGCTTGCAGATAGAAGGTTCCATTTTAGAATTCAGATCTTAGCTAATGAAGTTAAGTTTTCTAGCATTTATGTAAGATATCTCTAAGACAAGGTCATTGAATTTTCCATTATGACATTGAGCACTTTTGTTTCTGTTTTAATTGTTTTCTTATAATGTCCCTTTGCTTCTTACTCATTTATTTCTTGTAATCTGAAAGATCAACTCCGAACCAATTCAGTTCTTTAACCTGTCAGTGTAGAATATAACTTTAAAAGAGGGAATACTCCTGGTTGCTCACTTTGGAACTGATTCCAGAACAGTAATGTGTTGGCAGCTGAAACTGTACATACTATTACAAATTAGGTTTTACTAATGCATTGAACCATTTTAATATTAATTTAACATGAATTCTATAAGACAATCTGTAACCATGTAATCAACAAATGAATTTGATACACTTCCATATTTTGTGAGGTCTGGATGAAGCAAGTTTTTTTCCCCTCATTTTTCTTATGTAAATCACATATTTCTCTATGAAAATAAGTAAAAAAGTGCCAAAAGTTCAAGATACAGTAACATATAAACTATTTGTCTAGTTTATAAAATCTACCAAAGTCGGTTAGTTGGTATAGCTAATACATTATTACAGTCCTCCTTTAATCTTTGAGAAGGCTGAAAAAAGCAATTTGCAGCATTTCTCCCATCTGACATGAACTTCATTAATACTGTAAGAAAAAGCATTCACTTCACAGTTGAGAGATTGTCTGTCTTAGATCATCTGTCTTAGGTCTGTAGATTTGAAGTAAAAAAGTAAAAAAGAATGACTAAGAAATATCCTACAGAAGACACCTGTCAAGCACACACATTTGTCAAGAACAACCTCATACTAGCTAGGTATAATGGGATAGATAAGCTATTTAAATTCTGACAAAAATCATGATCCTGTATCAGCATATATGGCAGCCTGACCTATGTATTCAAAAATGTTTTAAATTTAAATTTAAATTTGGCAGATTTAAGCAACAATCAAAGTTTTTCTGCACCTAAAAAGTTAATTTCATTTTTTCTTATTTATAATTTCCTACCTGGAAGATGTCAAAAACCATATCAACAAACATCTCATTATAGAAACTTCTCTAGATCAGAACTGTTTGGCCAAATGAAATTGGTAGATACGACTCAAGAGTCTTACAAAGTCCAGGCCATAGAGAACGATAAAGTTCTTGCATCATTTCATATACTAGGGAAAAGGCCCGGAAGACTTTAAAACTGTTTTTACTTTTGTAGTTTTGCTAATTATTCACCAGAAGTACTGAACATATTAAATTGTATGAGACATGATGAGTAGAAATGTGAAGAAACATTTTTTTTTTCATTTAATTGTGGAAGCAAGCTGTATTAAGACATTGTTCATTATAGTTTTTTTGGTAATGGTACAGTATTTCCATAAAAATCTCTGTAATCAGCAGCAGACACTACTATGGTCTGTGAGTTTTAAAACTACTCATTTTAAGGTGGTATGAATTACTAATAATCAACACCCATTCTGATCCTAATGAAAAGAAATGAAAAAACAGATTGCGAATTAGGAGTCCTACATATAAAATTAGGAATGCTGGCAATGTTGTTAGTATAAAATTCTTATTTAATGCCCCATAACCATGTATATTAAAAGTGGCATACCGTTCTTTGCTTGTATTACTCTTGATTAAAATATTCACAAAAGAACACTCTAAAATATGGGAAAAATTAATAACCTCTTTACAGAGACATTAGCAGGGTTCTATTCAAGGCTTAATGACTGAGGTCACGGCTTGAACAAAAGATGGAAGCACTTTGTAATAATAATGTCTTCTTGAGAGCTTTTCAGAAGAAAGTCTTAAGTACCTCAACTTGCCAGAATGCTTGAAGTAAATGGATGAGGATAATATACAGTACTTGTATCAGTATTTTGCATTGAAGTTAAATTGGTATCCCCCACAGTAGAATTGTAGAAATCTCATAGATTAATAGATTGATATGCACATATACTATGTATGTTTGCATTTGTATTTTCTTAACGTTTTATAACTTGTGCTAATAATAATGCTCTTTAAGAACATTGACTAAATTCCTATCAAACTTACTTGCATTTTTCAGTCTTCCTTGAAGTGTAAGCTCCTCCATGTCCAATTACTTATGCATTAAAGTAGAAAGCTTCTCATCTGTAACTTAAAACTCTCAATTTTTAAATTAATTTAATGTTTAAACAAATGAGATAGTAGAAAATGTTTCAAGTTCTGTCACAACATTTGAGAAGGCTGAATCAGTACCTTTACCTACAGCAGCGATTTCCAGACTTCTTTTCCTATGGACCACTTTGGAATCAGTGAACCACCAAAACTTTTAGATCTACAAACAAATCGCATGTAAGATATAAAATAATGAACCTAAACCTTTAGTTTATGGAATGGGCATGTCTGTTTTCTACTCATTTGTTCAAAAATACAAGAAAGAATATCTTTTGAATTCATATTTATTTCTTTCATTCTTAATGTTTCATCACATGGTTGTTCCAAGAGTTTACATCAGTTCTGAAAGGGTGATCCAGCTGTGCTTAACAATGTTATCCTTTACCAGCTTGTTTTCAGACATGAAATTTTCCTTAGTGGGGAAAGCAGAAATGATGCCTGTCTTCATTTTCATTTTGAACAATTTCAGTTTTCTTCATGATGACATTAATCCTTTTGACAATGGTAATTGATGCTTTACAGAAACATCTGAACTTAAAAATTTCCAAATTCATAGGTCTTTAATTCGCCTCTTTGACTGCAGAGTCCATCAGTCTTCATGTCCTCTGGCATCTTCTCCACAGCCGCTTGATAGATGCCACAGTGAGTCCATTTCATGTTGGAGCAGCCTCTTTTGTACATGTTACTACTGTGCTCTTTTGCCTTGACCTTGCTCGGGAACCATCTGTACACATCTGTTGCAGACTTCTCGCCACAATTGACACAAGGTCTTTTGCTATGGGAAGTATATGTTCTTCGCTATTTGTTATTTACCAGTTTTTGCCATTTTAAAGTTGGCACATTAAGAGGCTTCAAGGGCTTTATCAGTGGTTGTTGTACAGGTTACTATTGTAGATTTTCCTTTCTCCAGCTCATTTTTTTTCAGGAGAATTTGTTCTCAGTCTATGGAATTACCAGGTTGGATCATACTTCTTTGTGGTTTTGTGCCATTTGACACTTACTCTTTTTTCTTCACTAATGCTAGTGGTGTTTGTGGACAATGTAACATTACGGACATGTTCAGAGTCCTTTCTAACACTGTCATCTTCCCCATGAAGATGGAGGCGATGCAAATGTCTTTTGGTTGCTTGTGTCTTCGTTATTTATATTACTTCCTGATTTACAGTCAGGGGAAATGCTTTCCCCATTTTCTTTGCTTTTGTAACACCTGACGTTCTGGCAAAACACTTTGGAGAGATCATGTTAAAGATGAGGAAAATGTTCAATAATAAAATTCATTAAGTGATATCTGGCTACATAAAGAACCACCTTCATTGTTGTAAAAATCGCTTCTTGCAGAAAAAAATAGGAATTAAAATATATGCTTCATTGTATCAAAATTAAGAAAACAATTATAAATCAAGAATTCAGATAGCAGGGGTTGGGTGTACAGTATAGCAGCTGCTCATTTAATTTCACCAGTTATAAAACAAGATGTCTTGACAGTATTCTTTTTAACAAAGATTTATGTACTGTAGTGTACTATAATCACAACTGTTAAATTTTTAAATAATAATGGCTACGAACATACTCAGAAGTTAATATCTATGTTTAATACCTACTGAACATGAATTGACTGCTAACTCATTTCAAAGGGAGGTATTTCATTGTTAACCTAAAACTGGAAAATACTAAATAATACTATTTAAAGGATTTGCGTTTTACTTCGAATTATCCACGGTATGTGTGGCCTGCTTGAAGTGCATTTTAATCAAATCTGGCGTATCATAGCAACTGAATTTGACACCCCTTGTCTAAACAGAGTCAAAGAAGGCTTATAATAAGGAAACAATGTTCAGCATGAAATGAAAAGAAATATGTTCTTGAATGACCTTAATGTCTCTACAGTTCCTCTAGGAAATGGAACCTACAGCTGGTTCGATGGCTGCAGAATTGTGGTTGCTTATATTCCTTCTGCTAAGAGATATGACTGCTGCTTTTAATGGGGAAAGCAGAATCCTTTGAATAGATAAACATCAATAAAAATGATTGGAAAATATGCACAGTATAGATAAGGTATAAAGACATCAGTTTACAGAATTTACAACACCTTATCAGTAAAAGCTTAGTTTAACCAGTACCTTATCATAAAATTATGGCAGGATATAAAGAGTGCAGATGTTTCTTTTTAGCAGTAAATCTTTAAAATTGCACCATCTTCTAAAATACTGTTCTTGGATCTGTGTGTTTGTGTGCCCATATGGTGTAGAAATATGATGGTTGAGTTTACGTTTCTCTGCAGTTTAATATGTATTAGTACTATAAAATGCATCAGTCATTGTAAGTACCAGAGTACCAGTAAAGCTGTATTCGGATTAAATCTCTGCAGGTTCCATTCTTGAATTATATTTTTTTTGCCTTCAGAGTTAACTCAACATTAAAACCCTTCATTTTATGAAATACTTTTACAAGGACTTCTCCTCCCCAAGCTTCACACATTCCTGTACATATTTTTGAAATGTCTTGTCAGGAAAAGGACACTAGGGAGTAAAAAATGGGTGGTTTAGCAGTTCAAAGCTGTACAGTAAGCCATGATGAAGGAAGGCCCTGTCCAAAGACATTTTTATAAACATGTTATGTACAAAGTGACAGGAACTTATACTGGATCAGATGGATTTTATCTATTTAAATGTTTTTGAAGATGAAGGAGCTGCAATTAATTTTTGGAAATAATTAATATTAATTAATATTTATTGCCATAATTCAATGACCTTGAAAGATTAAAGATGCATACTGTATATATGCCCATTCCAGTGATAACAGTTGACTGTGTGACCCACTGATGAACCTTAATAAAGGCAAAACAGTTGTCAGTGGCTTTTAACTTTATTTACGAAGCGGAATTCATAGTCTGTTAAATGGTTGTCTTTCAATGTTGTGAAACAGTGAGATAATTCATTGAGATGGCTTGCTCTTAAAACAAACCATAACCCTGAAAGTAAGAACTTTAGTTTTTAGTTGTGTTATTGTATTAAAACATTTGGTAATACATGTATAACCTTATAAATGAGACAATAATCATTATTATTAAATTGACAATAAAACAGCAATATGAATAATAATAATAATAATAATAATAATAATATAAAAGAAGACAATATATTTCTGAGCGTTCAAGGCAGTTGTGGTATAATCTCCCTTTAGAGTCAGCTGAAACCACCATTTTCAGATCCTGGAATTGGCAGGGGTTGACAGTGAAAATGAAAGGCTGATGAAGCAGATAATACTCTATGAATCAGGGTTGAAAGGCTTTGGTTGGAATGTAAAAGAGGTCACATTCACTTTCTTAGCCACTTTCTAAGCCTGACCTTGAAAACATCATTCTTCAGAGTGTCTGCATGTTACTGCTGTACTTACTGTATCTCAGTCAAATACAACATATAATGTTTTATACTCGGTATACAAATAGGCATGCAAAAAAGCTTATCTTTTTTAAAGCACTCTTTTTTTGCCTAATAAAATGCCAAGACACTCAAAATCTTGACCCATGTTCTTGTAGATTGAATTTGGCCTTCAATAAATCCCTCATGTTACATTTTAATCCACAATACCCATACTACAGTATTTTGAGATAGTGTTTTTCTAAAAGGAATTACAGTAAAATGAAAATTTAGCAAAATGGAACGTCTTCATTTGTTCTTGAACTACAAATAACATAAATTTATCAAATATTTCTGCTTCGTGTAATCCTAAGAGTAGGAGCAAGAACATAGGACAGGAAGTGAAAGTACAATATGGAGACATGCAGAGAAGGTGTTGGCTAAACTGATAAAGAGGTGTTACTGTATACGACGCAGAGCCTTATATACTGTATAGACACAAGGATTTTACTGTCCATCCTGTGAGTTATAGTGAACAACTGGAGACAAATGGGTGTAATGTGATATGTGTCTCAAAACCCTGACTGTAGATCTTCGAACCAATTGGTGGTTGACTGTAGAGCTTTTAGGAATTTAAAACAGCAGGAGACTGCAATAATCCAATCTAGATGTAACAATAGCATGGATTCAAGTTTTTGAAGCAGCTGTGCCCTAATAGAGATGGATACAAATAAAATGAAAATAATACCTTGGAAAGAGGGTGGATTTGTGCAGGAGATTTGCATCACAATTCTTGACAAAGGAGCTAAATTCTAGATAACCTCTGCCGTATGTCAGGTTATTCAAACACTGTATGATTTTGTTAACGTCTAACTATAAAAAGTTATATCTCTAATCAAGTTTAAAATTTTAGTCAAACACATATAGAAGACACTGATAGCATTCTGTAAAGGGATTTGTGATCAGACTTTTGTTTTGATCTACAGTAAGTTTGTTTTCATCCTGAAAATCGTAAATTTACTTGGTAAGATTATAACTTGAAGTTTGCAGTGCTGGAATTATCGGAAGCATGAGATTCATTTGAAGTGGTATATTTCTTAAGAAGTCCACTAGGTTGACTTTGTCCACACCTTTGAGGATTTTGAATTCATGGATTAATTCCCCTTGTAGTATTCTTTGTTCATGACTAAAACGTTCAGTTCTTTTATCTTGTCAGTGTAAGATATTCCTTTAAAGTCTTTATTTCAGAGTCTTCCTTTAAAGATATTTCAGAGTAGCAACAGTTATTTATAATGTGATGACCAAAAGTGTACTATTATATTAAACTAAATAAGGTGTAATAGAATATTCCTCTAAATATTCTTTTTTAACTTTAAAGTAGTAGCAGTAGTAACATATACACATTGTATAATCATAATCTTTATGTCATATAGGTCCTTTCATGATAAATCATCTCAAGGTGATACATTGTCATGTCAAGGAGGTAAATATTTTTTTCATGCTGCTTTCTTTTTTGAAAATTCTATGGTTTCATGTCAGGGTAGAGGCACTATGCTGTTTGAAAATTAATTATACTGAATGTAATTCAATCATAAACAGAACTGTTTAGAAGAATCGAGTATCATTTTTTTAATTCATGGTAGAAAGTCTGTTTTAGATTACAAAGTAGTCATTCAAAAGGCAGCACGTTAATAATGCACAAACAGCTTTAAAACTATGAAATGTACAGTATATTGTAGTATTTAAGTGACAATGATTACAGATCAAATTAGCACCATTTAGCAAATGAAGAGTGTGACCATAGTGAGGTACTTCTATGGAAAAAATAATTCTTTCTCATTACAGAGATTGATGCATGTTTCACGGGCACTGGGAAATTCATTATCTTGTTTATTCACATTTACATGTCCTTGAAGTCCAACATAAATTCAGCGAAACTTAATAATTATGGGTTTAGAAATCAAAATGAGTAATTACCCTTTGACACCCCTCTACACATTCACCTTCACAGAATACTTAATTGCAAATCATGAAAAAAATAATAAACATCCACACTTTTCAGTCCTAGTCATTTATCTATTTCAGCATAGGAAAGGTGTATTGTCATTAAGCATATGTAAGTATTGTATTTCAGCAGCAAAAATCTTTAGGTAGTGAAGGGTAATGCTTTTGGTGTGGAAAGTTAACTTTTTATTGGTTGTCTAACGCAGTTAGATCTGTTTTCCTAAGCACTGCTTTAACTTAGCTACTGTAAACCCCATGAGGTTCTGAATTTAATTTTTTTTATAGTATTATCAGCCACAGTTGACAAAATGACCAGATGACCAACAAAACATTTGACAGTGTGTGCTTGTGTACTTGGCTTGAGACACAGCCTCTGTGGTGTTTCTTCATTTTCATTTGTCTAAAGAGGCAGAATGTTTTGAGATTATGCTTTGAAGATATGTTAAAAGGGTTTTAATTTAAACTTTCAGCATGTGATTATATTTGTTTTGTTTTTATTAATACCTTTGCATATATTGATTTAAACATGTAATGTAAAATGTCTACTAACATAAGAAAATTAAGTATTTGTGTGTCAGTTGTCTATTACACAATTTGTCTCTGTTTTGGGGATGTTACAAGTACACTTGTTCATAGCTAAAATATATGGATTTGCAAATTAGTAACCTTCCTGGATTTTTTGCACAACAGCCCCTACGACTAGATCTAGACAGCACAGTAAATGAGCAACTATATAATGTATTTCTTTGTTACAGTAAATAGATTAAATTAGTACTGATGTCTCAGAACCTTGCTACCTAGACACATTATCAAATAGATTTTTCACTTAATGGGCCAAATTAAAGTTTGTCAGTCTTAAGTTAATTTAAAGGTTCCTTTTTAACTAGAAGGATTTCAGCTCTCAAGGCCTGGATGTGGACACCTATACCATAAAACACCTGTGTTTAATACCTCTTATCACTTATTTACTACAGCTGAAGTGATGTACCTCTGTTAAAGCCTTCACTGAGACACATGTGATGCAACATTCACAGCAGGATCCCCAAAGACTGAGGTTTTCATTGTAATTTTGTGGCAGCACTAAAAATGTGCTGTGCTCTGAAACTCTCAGTCTTACCTTTATATAGCATTTACTATTCTCTAGCACCCTTTGATATCAGCCTCATCTCATATAGAAGTCTACATTTTAATTCCTAGTAACTGTCACATACCTGCAGTAAATTGCCACATATAAATGTCAAATCTCCTTTGACACTCAATATCATTTTTTAGCTTGTACACTAGAGCTCAGGACACGCAATGAGTTCACGTCTATCTTAAATACGCAAAATATGCACTTTGCATCCATGTGCTCCACCATGGCAAATAACTAAAAAGTAGCAGTGCAAAAAAAATTCCCTGCATCACATGTAATGTGTAAGCCTTTATTACTTAAAAAAAAATGAACAGGCTGTGTTTTAAAATGGTATATTGGTACAGTAAATCCCACATGCTTGCCCAGCAGTGTAAATTGATGCTAGCAAAGGTGGATGAATAAAAAGCATTAATTATTTTTCTAATAATAAGCAAAGCAAAAAACAAAACATTCTTTAAATAGATTTTTACAAGGTAATGCAGTGATCTACAATATCTCCTTTCTTGCCTTTATACTGTATGCAACTAATAAACATTTTACATATTGTTCTCAAATACAGTGCTTTGTTAAATGTTTATACAATATCCACATTTCTCTTATATGGGAGTTTATTTTCGGTGTATTATTTCTTCCACTTTTTTGTCTCAATGCATTAACCTTTAAAACTTTTGCTATGTGGCATTACTGCTGCTTTAAGCTCTACAGGCTTACACTGAATATTACATAAGGCAGACGATTCTGATAAAGAAAGCAGATTGACACCGTAGCTTTATGTTTAAGAGTCAGAGATAATCATAAATGTATTTTATTTAAGAGTTTGTGTGTCTTTGAGCAAGTGGGGAAAGGTGTTACAATGCTGTTATTTGCTGATCTGATTGTTGTTAAATTCATTGTTGCAACTGCAGATTACAGGCTCTGCCAGCTGTGACAGTTTTGACTTGTTAAGGGGTCGTCATCAATCATGATGGGAACTGTATAAGTACTTTCAATTAATTGCATCTCTTCTTCCACTGTAGAAAAGGATCCTATCCAGAGCAGATTAAATTTCAAATAAATCCTTCCAGTTATTTCTCTTTGTTAAAGTTTCATTGTGGGGAATGTTCTATGAAATCCATGTTTGACTGACCCCTATCAAATGCGTCAGTGAAATACTGTACATGTATTTTTGCAAGTGATTGACTGCAGCTACTGGTTTGTTAACCTGATACCACTGAATCATTAATTACATTACTGTGTTTAACTTCTAAATGGACTTTGTTTCTGTGTGAAAAACAAAAAGTAGTATTTTACCCTCTGTGAAATGTCACTAAAGGATTTGTAAGTTGTTAAATTGTGCTTATAGTACTGTATGTTCTATGTTCAATTTCAGCAGAGCATAGCATACTCTAATCATTGATAATCAATCTAGCAACAGTTACAAACTTTTGGTCATGTCAAAATGTATATGGACCATGCAATCCCCACATGTTTATAAAGATTTACAATGAAATAAACAGTCAAAAACAATACTCATGGGTGATATTGCATATTGCAATATTGTATGAATAAATGGATCTGCACCTTTTCTGTTATATGCTGTAAATGTGCTGTTTATGTGGCAGAAATGTTGACTTTAGTCCTCATTTAATAAGCAGTGGTCAAGTCTTAATTCTACAGTATATCAAAATGACTGCACAGCTACATTTCTTTTATTTGCAGATCATTTTTTTGTTGTTGCAAAGTGAAGTGAAGGAGCCTCATCCATGCCAACTTCCTGCCAAGGTTCAAATGAGAATGGATGTAATTGAATACAGATTTAAAGGAAGACCGCCTGTGATTTTAACTGCATGTGTGAGTTCAGTGTCAACAGTGTTACCATATGAATGTTCTGTGATTTGAGGAGATTACTAATGCAGCTCTGCTTCTCACAGTTGTACTGAAACCAAGCTTTGTAAGCAGTTTCCTTACTCTTTTTATGCCACAGTAGGGAGCTGAGTGCTATTTAACAGCAAAAGGCATAAAGTATTGGATTTCTGCCAGTACTTCAGTTTCAGATTCGGAGTTGTAATTTAAACCCTAATATGATCTTAGCATTTACTTTTTTTCCTTTTGTTGTTAGGATACAGATTCTTTCAGTTCCACATGCTTTAATTAAGCTTTAATTACTAATAAGTAATCAATCCTGTCCTATTGATAAGTCAGGGCCGTTTGGCATAGCAACTTTGACTGGAATTTAAGATGTACTATTATTTTTCTATGTACACAAAGCAAACAAAATGACACATACTGTGGGCCATTATGCAGCTAATGTCCTCCAAATTCAGAGCAACTCTGACTCTATTAGTATTTGTCAGTATATGACAGTTAATGAAACAAATTTGCTTAAATGATTACTTGCACATTATAAAGCCTTTGTTTTAGGATGTGAATTATATAATCATTCTACTCATGTTTAATGTCAGTAATTTTGCATAAAACATTCAAGTGATTGCTGTAGACAATTTATACTAAACATCACTTTTTATCTAAAACAATTTCTTCCTGGAATTGCCAAAGGGCTTAAGGGCCAGCAACACATTATAATTAATTAGCAGAATTTTCTCTGCTTCTCATTGAAGCATTTTAATTAACTTTTTCTAGCTGCTCTTTGTTGTTACTAAACCATGGAGCTCTCTCTACTGAATAACTCAGAATGTATATATATTTCTGCATTGAGTAGAATTGTGTGACAGGCATTTAAAAGCCTTTGTTTTAAGAGAGGGCTGATTTAAGACTGCACTTGCTCTGTTATTGAGAGGGGCACCTGATTTTGCTAAGCTCCCTTGTCAGACAGTAACTGTATCTTGGTTCTGCTCCATCAATATACAATCCCAGGATTGACTTGTTTTAGAATTAATGGATTAACCTCAGGCTCAGGTGGATTCCCATAGTCTCTCAGCTTTTCATTACAAATTTTGATCATGGAGCAGTGAGTTAATGTTGGAAACTTTCAATAGGCTCTGTATTTCAATGGTTAAGTGGTTGAATACACACATCTGAGGAGTATAAGTTATAAATGCTTTTAAATGCATCTATTTTATTAGTGCTTCATGTTTAATAGTGTTAAATTTATGTACTGATTTTTTTGATTTATTAATAATATGACTTAAGAGAAATGAGCTACAGAGAAGGGACCAGTAAATCAGTTCAGAAGAGAAACTCAGAAGAAAACTTGAATTTTCCTTGAAAATAGTTTCCTTCTAGGTCTTAGGACAGCATCATAAAGCATAAAGCAGATCATAAAGTTTGCCAGTGCACCTAAAATGGTATGCTCAGTTTTAATCTGTTTTAAATCTAAATGTACTTTGCTCAGCAAAGTGTTGGTGACCCATTCTTCAGCTGGTAATGCATCTCCACACTTCCTGATGCACTTTCATTCTTAAAAAGCAATCACTTTGGTTTGCCTGATGTCTTCATCTGTTCTCTCATTGTACTGTATAATGCTTGAGTACCTGAGATCCAATAGGGTAAACGAACCAACAGTGTTGATACTGATGGTACATTTTGTGTATGTACCTGATATTTTAGTGGTTGTGGATTTTTCTGTCTGACTTTTGATTATTTGAAAGCATTACTTTATGCGGAAGAGTAGTTTGATTCTTAGGTTTTGCATTTCACTCAGAGATTTACCCTTTGAATATCTTTGAAAATGGAAATATCTCTCTTGATCTGCCGTAGGGGGTATGTGGTTTGAGATGCTTAATGACCGGTGTTCCTGCTGATCAGTGTAATTGCTGTATTGGGGAAAGCTCTTTACAATGAATCTTTACTTTACCCATGCCATCTATTTCATTTAATTTCAGCACCCAAAAACATGTTGGGCATATGTAGGGGTTTGCACTTGTTGGGGCAGACATTTCTGGCATTTATTCTAACCTTACCTTTTTTAGATTTTGTTGAAATTGGATTTAATTATTGTGATTAATTTAATAATCACATGAAATTATATGCATATAGTGTTTACACTGAGCATGGTTTCTCTTATTTATAAAACAAAAAAGAATTGCATATTAAAATATAATTTTTGATTAGCAATTATTGATGTTTGTAATATTTTTCTGTAGTTTTAGTTTTGTTTACTGTATTTAGGCTCAACTTTGATATAAATAATTTCTTCCAGAACTGTTTGACTGACGGGGAATGAAAATTGTTGACTGCTGAATTAGCCAACTGTCCTATGGTATCAGATGCTCTGACAATTCATTTGTTTGATACCCAGATTTAGAACAATGGAAACTCTCATTATGGAGTCAGAAAGATGATATAGAGCTCAGGGGAATTGAATGCCAGACTCTCCGCCCATGAAAGTATAGACTGTAACTTTAACCTGTTATCTGACAGGTACCATTATTTCTCGTAAATGATCTCAATTTGTTTCATCCCACAAGGCGAATGTTGGTGTGTCAGATATGCCTAAATGTTATATTATTATGCTGCAGCTTAAACTACATGGTTCTGCTTGCACCTTATTTTTACTTTGTTACCAATTTAGCTCTGCTGTAGAGGGCATTGGCTATGGTACTTTATTACATGTCAAAATTCAATAATGAACATAAAATGAAATAATTCTGACTGTATTTAAATCCCCTGGTGGGTGGCCTGTTATGAAGTTCCATATGTCTTAAAATTGTTAAATCATTATTCCTAGAAGTACAGAAGTCTACTTATTTCATTGAAACGCCTGGCAATTAATATTCTATTATTCTTAGCTTAGTGGAAGCTAAAGCACATTGATATACGAATTATTTCATTGTATAAAAGTGAAATGGTAAGGGGTTTAGAATAAATAGTTTCATAAACTAAGGCATTCGGATAACTTGCAGAGACATTCAATAGTGTTCAGCAAGCCTTAGTTCTCCTCCCAAACAATTATGATGACCTCTTAACTGAACGTGGCAATATAGTGGAGGTATTGATAAACAATATTTTTATATAATGAGCAAAGCAAACATTGACAGTCAAATATAGTTATTTACAAAAACATTTAGCTCCTCCAAATCTTTACATTTTATATCACACAATCCTGTTTAATTTGGAAAGATCCTGTGTTTACTGCCATTTAAGAATAAGAACACATGTATTCGCTGTAATACTGTACTGCTTATATGTTTGTGCCAAATATTCTTTATCTCATAGGTACTGGCTATACTTTTCAACAGAAGGATAATCAATTCTGCCTCTATTTACTTCTTCTATACAGAACATGGAGGATGTTTTTATTATTTCATGACTGGACCTTTAATTACTTTTGTAAAGTTAGTATTTTTGAACGTATTTATCATTTTTGTCAAAGACTTAAATTAGTCTGCTCTCTTAAAATTAAGGTTTTTAAAATGGTCAATTGAAAGGGACTAAAGGTGATATTGATTTGATAAGAGCCAGTTTCACATTCTCATTGTGCAGCATTGCGTTCCTGGGTCAAAAGTTCTAATTTAATTGTCTGTTTTCCGTAGTATTCTGTCTTACAGGGCCCACTTGTGTCCCTGTGAGTTATTGCTAACCTGTTATAAACATATGGGTCCATTTTAATTAATTTTAAGTTTAGAAAGTCACTATACTAAGGTGGCTTTCTCCTCACTGTCAAACCACCTTTGTCTTTCAAACCGCGATTTAGTGTTAAACCTGAAATACACTTTAGGGAAATCAATGAGGAAAAAAGAAGAAAAAAAAACATGATGTACGCCCTTAAACTGCTGTGGTATGTCTAAATAATTAGTTCTTTGAAAGGAAAGCAGTGATGCATGGTGAGCTGTGGACTTCATTTTAATCTCCTTTGGGAAACTGTTATTCCTATTTGAATTTTTGCCTTTAAGGTAACTTTGCAGTGTGAGCTATATATCAGGGACTGTTTAATCAGGCATTCTGTAACTGGTTACTCCCCCAGCTACTTTGACCTAAAGGCTACTTTTAGAAATAGAGGGTATAGTAAACTCTTTCAGTGCGATTTTACATTTTAGAGCAATTGCTTAAAACAGTATTAATTCAACCGTGAAGGTGGGGTAGGATAAGAACATGATTCAGATATTCCAGCTCCTAAAGGGCATTGACCAAGTCAAAGGACTTCTTCAAGATCAGCAGCAAATCAAAGATCCATGAACACAAATTAAAATTTATTAAAACTAAGTTTGAGTTTGGCATCCATCCATCTTTAAAACTCTTTATCCAGTACAGGGTAACAGGGGAGCTGGAGCCTATCCTGACAAGTAACAGGTGCAGGGCTGGGTATATCATCACGGGCCCATCACAAAGCACACACAGGCACAGATGCACAAATTCACTACTGGCCCAATTTTACAGAAACTAATTAGTCTACCAGTATATCTTTGGACTGTGGGAGGAAAGCAAAGCACCCAGAGGAAACACTATACATTATAACTCCATGCAGATAGCTCCCCAGCATTTGTGAAAAATACCAGACAGTTGTTTACACCAGCCTAGTCATATGTTTGACACTGACTCAGTGGGATCGTTTAATAAAAAGGATTAATGGAATTGTGGACTCATTAAGCTGCTAGCAAGCAAACAAGCTAGATGAGCCACATGACTTCCATTTGTACTTTTTATGTTTTAAGACAGGTGAGACACATACAGTAAAACTCCTGCAAGGCATAAAATAATAAATTGAATTTATATGTTTAATTGTTGTGTGCAGTAAGCAGTAGTAATGTATATATATATTGTACTACATACATCTCTTGTAAGGCATAAGGCTTTATTAAGGTATTTTTAGTTAATTTAATACTTTTTAGGTATTAATTTAGGTAATTTAAGTTAAGAAACAGTGTTTCTGTAATTTTGATTAGGGTTCATATATTTTTAACAGCAGCTTTAAATTAAACTGTGACATATGCAGAGGTTCATCAAAACCTTTAAATTTAAAGCTCAAGCCAAAAGTTAAAAAATGTAGATGATTTGAAGAAATTATAAGCCATTCTCAGAAAGTACTGAACACAGGATAATAATCTGTTCTGAGAGACCTAACCCATAAAGACACTCTTTCAAAATGCAAGCTCCATAATCCAGACTTTAGTCCAAACAGTTCAGTCCATGTCAATAGCTGACTGTTACTTGAATTTCAAAGGTTCTCAATTGGTTGAGATGTGTTCGGACTGGGTGAGTTTCTGTTCATCAAAATATCCTGGGGCTGCTGCATGACAACAATTCCTGTTATTTACTGGATATTATTGCATCACTCTTCCAATCAATTCCACATCTTTCTAGGCACTTCACTTTACTGTAGCAGTAAAGAGAAGGTGGTCACAATCAGTGATTTTGAGCCGACCAATCCCAACTGTCAAATAAACCCCTGATTCTCTTGTGATGCATGTTAACAAACCTAGTTCACCCGGTGTCCATTTTTTTAAAACCAAACATGACCAAATTCACAGTAACCATGTGCTCTAAATGCTATAAAAGGTTTGATGTTGAAACACTTCTCCTGTGGTACTTGCAATTGACACAAGGTACCAAGGTTGTGTCCAGGAAAGTATATTTTAGATATTCCCAAACCAACAAACAAAGCTGGAACAGTGTTTGAAATAAATAAAACCCTCTGGCCTTTTACATTGCCCATTTTTCAGCTGACAAAATGTCTGTTTCAAAAAGATACATAAAGCTATTATATTTAGCTATTATAAACACACAACTAAGTGTTATATCACTTTTGAGCAGTGCATCTTGCTGGCTCATCCCCAAATAATTAAAGAGGTATATACAGCTGTAGTGCAACCCATAGACAATTGGGCAACAGGATAAGTGAGTATACAGTTATTCTTGCAAAGGAACAAATAAAGGACGCAGCTACCTACTTGAACTACAGTTATTCTTTATTTAAATCCCAAGAACAAAAACTGAAAGAGGAGAATGCCATGGCACATTGCAAAAACAAATGGAAGCAGAAATGCAACCACAAGTCAATTCAAACCACTTAAGCGATACTCAGGAGCTGGTAATAAGGCAGATACTGAGGGATGAATATAATGCTTTTGCATTTTATGACAATAATGGTTGCATTCCACCTCTCAACATGCACATCACACTTAAAGACGCCACAACTGTTCAGAAGACTTATCAATTCCAAAGACATTGCACCATGAAATGAAGGAGTACCTGCAAAATCTACTCAACCAAGGCTGGAAAGCAGTCCAGGCCATTGTTTTGGTCTACTTTCATTTGTATAAGGAAAAAAGAAGGAATCTTGAGGCTCTGTTTAGATCAGGTAATAGAAAATCAGTGCCTGATCACCACCTAGTCCCATGGATTCAGGAATTCCTAAGACATCTCATTGTTTTCAGTCTATGACCATAGTAAAGCCTATCATGAGGGTTTCATAGACTGTGAGGTCAATCTTGGACAGCTTCCATTATCTCCTGGAGACTTTATGCATGGATTTATATCCCTTTTGGACTCTAGCTGAGTTTCAGAGGAATAATAATTTTTAGGTCTCATCTGCCAGTCCTATTTATATGATGCAAAGGAACAAGTAATAGGTTTATAATACGAACAGCACGGTTGTGCTTCACGAGAAGACAGAGGGATTTCAAAAGTCTGTGCTTTGTGCTCTTGAGCACACCTGAAGAAGGCTCCACGGCCAAAACGTTGTGTTTTCTTTCTTCTTTTTTTCAGCATGGAATAAACCTATTACTTGTTCCTTTGCAGCCTACGCATGCTGACACAGCTACCCACCTGAACTATTTATATGATGGATATTAAAATCATTAATGAACTGTGCTGCAAAGTTACTGACAGTATGGTGCCAAGTTTCCCTCTCGTAAGTGTGAGGTGTTCAAAAGGATAGTGAGGTTCCTTGGTAAGATGGTCTCAAGAGATGGCTACACCATGGACCCTATAGAGATTGCCCCAGTGCAGACTGGATTGATTTTGAAGGAAACTTTGAGCAAGGATATAAATACATTCTGGTGGTGATGAACCATTATACTACTGTAGGTTTTCCCAAGCATAAGCTAGCAAAAATAAAGCTGCCAAGACTCTTGCCAAAGAAGATTTTTAACAATTTTACTCTCTGATTTGGGTTTCCAAGTAAGATATATCACAACATGGGGAAGAAGTAGGAGAATCAGCTGTTCTCAAAATTTAAAGGACTCTGTGGCATCTATGGCCCCACAAAACAATGCCCTATCATCCTTAGGGAAATGATCAAGTCAAACGATTTAATGGAACACTGTTATCCCTGCACTCTAACTATAAAAGAGAAAGCAGACTTGAAAACATCCCTGGCAAAGCTCTATTCACTTCATTGTAAAATTGTACTCTTGTACTCATTGTGTGACCACTAAATTCTCACCTTATTTTCTGGGTGAACCCCAAAAATCCCCATTGACCTCCTGTTCAACGTACAGTTTCATGGAAGACAAGAAACCTACAAAGATTACATCTCCCACTGGCAAAAGAGAATGAGTGAAGCTAAACTAAAGAAGCAGCCTGGGAGAAAGCCAATGCACAAGAGTGGAGGACCAGGCACGATTCTTACTAGGAAGATATGGTTCACACAGTGTGGGCAGGAAAGACAAAGTGCCATCTGTGAAGTGAAACCAGAGATTGGTGGAAGTAAAAGTCAGATAATTCTATTGTCAGAGCTGTCGGAGACCGCAGAATACACTGGAAATTCAGAGTTTTTATTAGTGTTCTCCAACTACATTGTTTCAGACATTTAAATGCACAGATGTGTACTGTATATACTGTAGTATAAATACGGATTTTGATATCAATACTGTACATATGCCTGGAGACGACAAGTTAATGTGCGTTGGATGAAAACATGGAGTAACAGACTTATAAAAGAGTCTTATAAAAGACATAGCAACTGTAAATTTTTGAACGAATTAAGTTTCTATGAATATACTGTATGAATATAGATTTATAAGTAAGGTTTGTCCTGCTTTACATACAGTAAAGGCTATTCTTGTAAAACTGCCACAGCTGTAGAGATGCAGCTCCTCATTCTGCTCATATTATTGCTTTTCATTTTTTTTGTGAGAACTGGTATTGATACTGGTGTCGGGGCTTCATGAGTTTTGTAGTAATACAAAAATATAAAAAAAATGTGTTTTCCATTATTTACATTTGTCAGCCTTTTTCCTTTACAGTACTTTTGTACTTTTGTTTTATTTATCTATTTTACTTAGTCTTTGCGCTGGGACTGCAGATGTTCTGATAGATGTCAGGTTATTTGTACTGGTACTTATGCTCATTCAAGACCTGTTCTGAGGGTGGACACCTGGGCTTGAATTAACCACATGGAAATATGCACTTATGCACTAACTGAATAGTTAGAAATCTGTTTTGCTAGGGTGAAAAGAACTGAATGTGGTGTCATTTGAAATTCCTGCTTTCCATATTTTAAAATACCCCAGCAAACAGAAATTTAAAATGATGCATTTCTTTATTTTAAAATGTTAGTCAGGATTGTTATAACAGGAATCCTTATTCATTTTTTTGTAATAATGATTGATCATTTGTAAGGATTACACATTAGGAGTAAAAATAGAACAAATCTCAGAATAGTCTACCTAATTTTTTGCTTCTGGCCATTTATGGCGCTTTACTGAAGACAGTGTTCTAAAAGCACTTTGATGTACATTGTTAACGAAAGATTAAAGAACTAGAATTATGGTAATGATGTTGTGGCCCGTAGGTTCTTTAAAGTGTGTCCAAAATCTTTCAAAACATGTTTGATCTTTTTAACTAACATGGGGAAAAGATCTCTCTCACAGGAGCTCCTTGTCAGTATAATGTAATTGCTTTTTTAAAGTCAGGATCTCTGGAGCTCCCCATATCCTGAAAGCTGGGCTTCACTGGGTAGTAATATTCTTGGCAAGCTGCTGATGCATTGTGGCACTGTTATTAAAAGAGTGAGCTCATAAGTCAAAAAGATAGGCATTAACATTTAATGCATTAGACAAGCCCACTTTAAGGGTCACTGGACCAGACCTTCTTTACCTTATATATATAATGCCATAAATATTCAATTACACATACTCCTCACTTTGATCTTTTTAACCACCTCTGTTTCTTTATCACTAAAGGTAAAAAAATCCAGTCTGTCATCTATAGTACAGTAATCAATTCCTGTATTAGAGATAAGATTTACGCTATCAGTCCTACTGATCTATATAATATAGGAATGTACTGTGTTGGACAAAGCAGTTTTACACAGTATATTGTTCTCCTTTGAACTCCTTCATTTTTGCAACATTATGTTCTTCTAATAACAGTGATAGTTATTTTTTAAGCAATGTGTTTATTGTATTATTTTTATCACCTGTCTTATTCACAAAAAATACCTATTTTACACACAAAATAGCTTTACACTAGCAGATTTTGGTATTGTTTTCCTTTTGAAGCTATCAACTATTTATTTCCAAAATAAGTATTTCCCCATTGTACACTAACATGTTTTTAAAACTGATAAGAAAATTCAATTTCAGTCACTTCCATCAAAGTTATTATCCAGCTTACTTTAAAGCTTTTGTTCAGAGATTTATTATACTATTTGAGCTCCATAAAAGCATATTAATTCAAGGATAAAACATACTGTAGGGTTCTACCTTGCTGCTTTGATTCAGTCATCATTGAATATTATTGTTCTTCTTTTCACAAAATTAAAGTTGCCAAATTCATTTACATTTTTCTTATACAGATTAAGTACTAGGGTGTGGTTAACCCACTATCTGCATATACTATACATTGTAATGCCTGGGGAAGACTACAGTACAGACTTTCTATTTACAGTATGTATCATTCTTATCAACCTTTTTTTAAGTGCTTTTTAGAAGAGAGTGCTATATTATGCAACACAACTAAGGAAATCCTGATGTAATAGAAAATGTTAATCCCTAAATAGCCACATTTGCATTTTTCTCATTATTTTTTTCCATTATTTTAATGTATTGTATGATGAAAAACAAATACTTGATTATACAGTACTTGCCTAACTTATTAAAAGAAATCAATAGCACTGTAATATTTATTTTCATTATTTAAATAATGTGATCATTAAGAAGCTAAGTTTAAGTAAAAAAATAACAAATCATGTAAATGAGCTTAGTTTACCTGTTTTAAAAGATGTTGAATAGAGCTTAACTGTTGGTAAACTTCACTTTGAATTCATTTTAATTTTTAGGCATTCCTTTGCTCAGGATTTAAATTTATGCAGATGACAGTTTTTTCTTCCTAATACTTCAAAGCGAAGGCATACTGTATCAAAAAGAAATCTTTTTTTTTCTCTTGTCACTTAAAATCATGTGTTCTTGAGTTTAAAACAACCTCACAGACATAGCTGCCTGAGTCTGGATTCACATTAATGACATGTAAGGAATATTTTTCTATTCCTTCTATTTTGCTGTGATTTTCATTTGTTGTGGTATTTTGTTTTTACTGCAAAGATGAGCTTAAAATCCTCAATATTGTTTTAAAGTTGTTTCTTCTATAATGCAAGATACAAAAAAAACAGACCAGAAAAAATAACATCATGATATGTGATGCAATACTGTATGTGGTACATCTTTTTCATTTTATCTTGTACATATTTAATTTAATGAAATATAATATATAATATATAATATATAATATAAGGTATGGTGTTTGGTATCTTCTGAACTTTTTGCATTGAGGTTTTCAATATGACTATACTGTAGATTACACAAGGCAATCAATTTTACCTTTTTGCTTTTATCCCAAGGTTATCTAAACTTATCAGTGCACTACACATGCTTTAGCATTTGGTCAAACTGATTATTAGTCAATAACAAAGATCAGCAGATTCGAGAAACAATTATTTCCAGTGTAATTGTTTGAAACCAGTTAGAATGCAAAAAAAAGTTTAGAAAAGATAAAAATGACAGAAAAACAAAGACAGTGTATATCTTGCACAGCAGCAAAATTGGAAGTGTAGAGGGGTCACAGCAAGCACTAGTTTTGCAAGTCATCAATCTTCAGTGTTTAGTATTTTAGAAGTGCAAAGCATGCCTGAGGCTATACAAAGACTGCTCAGATGTTAAAAGAATACTGTTTTTCAATTGAAGCATGCTCAGTTTGAAGAGCAAGCTTCTGAGTTTTATATCAAACGGGAAATCAAGTCACCTAATGGGCACCCTACAGCGGGCCAGAATTAGCAGACCTTAAAAACTCACTTGTAAAAAAACTCCATGTGTGAGCTTATGGGTATTAAATAAATGAACGGGCCTTATTGGGGAAAAAGGAACCAGCTGTGTGGCTCCAGTTCTTAGAATTAATTTAAAAGGTGTGGTTTGGAGGCTTCAAAGGAGCCAGCAAGAACACTGCTTTGAAGCAGCAAATGCAGTGCAGTGTAGTACTGAACATCCTGCTTAGGTTTTCAGACTAAAGTATTAGGCATTGCTGTATCACTGAAATGTCAGAGGATTAAATGTATTTTTTTCATACTTTAATGAGCTTAATGCTTCTCATAGCTGGAAGAAATGCTACAGGGAAAAAGTGTCTGGTCTCCTGATATTTTATAGGATCCATACAGATTAAGTGAACTGCGAATACAAATTAAAAAATTAAGTATATAACATGTGTCTACTGTACAACTCATTTACTCAATCTGGGTTTCCTGGTGTTGATGTACTGTATATTCGATTGAGAAAATGCCAGTGAGACTGTTGTGAATATTTTCTGGTTTTAATGCACTTAAGGTCAAGGCAACAGCTCATTTGGACTGCTAGAATTGTGTGGTAAACAACATTTTGATATTTGTTCCTTAGTTCACAAGTATCCTCAAGGTCTCATGGTTAAAAGGGTACAATATCTCTCTAAGCCTCGTCTTTTCTTGAATACTATAGGCAATTCCAAAAGTAGTGCATAAATGTCTTCCAAAATAGGGGGTTTCGTGAGAAAATAACACTTGCTATTTCAGAACCTTACACTTCTTTGCAATTATTTTATATAAACACCAAATAATAACAGTAAGTTACCAACAACTGGAGAAGTACAACACAACATGGAGGGGTATCAATGTTCTTTGTATTGTCTGTTGAAGGAATAAATGACAAAAGTTTGCATAAGAACACCATTTAACAATGAATAAAGTATGAATATAACTAATCAAACTGTATAATTCATTAAATGTTCAAATTGCATGTATTAACTGCCTAATAAGTGCAAATATGATGACAAAGACACTACATTTCAAACGTGGTAAAAGACATTGGAGAGGAGAGTAGATTCAGCATCTGCTGGTATTTAGGAGACAACCAAAAATTCCTTTTCTGTTACCTGTTATGGACATACTGTACCAACAACAGAAGCAGAGCATGAAATACAATACTGAATACATAAGAACCAGACTCAGGTACCCTCACTGAAATGTGCATAGGATCCATTAAACTATACTTCAAAGCACTGTGCATCTTGTAGTGCTCTTCAGTATTGACATGAAAAGTGTGGTGAAGATATAAAATCTTTATTTATCATTTCCAAGCCCAGCAATATACAGGTTCAAGATGAAGTGGATCTGCTGGAACAAACGCAAAATTCAACAAGGTGAAGTTCATGCTGTGTTGATTCAGGAAGGACTTGTGTTATGTTGCACCAGAAACATGTTTTGTTTTTTTATAGTATTGCAAAATATAAAACCCACTAGTAGAACAAACTATACTGTATAGTGAAATACATTTGGAAGAGCAACACCATTTGCAGAATTAGAATATTAAAAGCCTTGTCTTCCAGTAAGATGTACAGTAAGAGTAGAAATCTTCAAAATGAATGTTAAAAAAAGACATTTGCACTCACAAGCTTTCTTTCCACAGCACACTTATTTCACTTAAAAATGTTTTAAACCTTGTGTTAATAATATATGGAAGCAAACTAAATTAAAAACAACTTATTTCACATGTTATTTGTTCTACTGCTAATTAACCTACTTAGATTCTTTGGGGGGTAATATTTAAGATTACAAAGCCAGTGCATTCAATAATTAAATCATAAAAGTTATGAATATCAATATTTTAAAACTGCAACAAAATAAGTGAAATGTGCATTTGTATGCCTAATTTGATCACTTAAGCAAAATGTGAAAAAAATATTTTTATAGGCATACTTTCATGTCTTATATAGTACCACAGGTATTACTGATTCTTATGTACTCAAAGGTACCATTTTTTTAGTCTAAATAGTGAACTTTATTTTCCATTTTAAGTTTCATGATCAAGGACATGGCTGTATTCACTGTGGAATAATTTCCTGTGCTAGATCTGTTTTGTTATGATCACAGTGATAATTCAAGGTTAATGCTTTGAAAAATATATGAAAATACTGAGATTGAGATTGGAAAACAAGTTTTGTGTTATTTTTTCATGGACTAACATTATACAAATTCTGTTTTACAGAGACACTCAGAAGTCCATTTTCTGTATCTAGAAAATGTAATTTTTTATTCCCTAACCATTCAGAGCTCTGCACGTCTAAAAGTTTTGTTTTGCTATGAGGTATTTATTGACATTGAGGATCTCGTTATTTTTCTGCAAGATAATAATAACTTAATAACACTGAAATATATTAATGTTCACTAATGAGAGACCCAGAAAATGTTATCAAGAGGATATACATACCTTATACTGTACATACCATAACATATTAAATAAATTACACATTGAATAACAGTTACAGTACATCTGCAGCACTTCCTGTATCACTCATGAACCTTCCTAATCTACATATGCAATGGTTGCAAAATAAATTGGAGTCTTTGTATGTTAAGTGTATTATACATTTGTATCTTTTATTTACAAAAATACTGGAAGAAGATTAAAAGATATATGGTGCAATATACTTTTTTTCAATGGATTTTCTATAATTGCTGTTCAGTTGTGTCACCTTATGTGTCCGAAGTATCCATCCCAGTCTTCTCAGTGATGTTCTAAAAATGGCAACCCTTTTTCTTCAGCTATGAAAGGACAATCTATCAATTTAGTCAAAAAACTCATTGTAATGACTGCTATTCTCTAGGGGGAGACAAGTAGAAAGTAGACACTTCCTTTGCGAAAAAAACCCAACAACCTCAAAAACATCCAGAATATTTTTTCTTCATGCCCTTCAGTTTTACAGTGTCCTTCACAACAAGATCATATTGTCATCTGTGTTCCAGAACAAGCGACCTTATGAACTTAATGAATTAAAAATGACAGATGATGTAGAGCCACTGGTATACTGTATGTTGTCATTTCTGTTCAGGAACAATGGTAAATGCCAAGTGTACATCTTATTTTTGTATTTGTGTGTGTATGTATATAGTTTCTTAACAAACTAGTCTGCCGGTCTATGTACAATTTAGAATAATTTGGAAAGCAGCGTTGTAAAATGCCCTATGCCTGACAGAAAGATTATTTTTCCCTACATAATATTCTGAACACATCAATCAGTGAAGTGGGTCCCATGCTTCCCAACAGGTATTAATAACTGAGTGCTGAACTTTGACATTCTTCAGCAGATAACTTGTTAAATGAGTTTGCTGGTCATCTCTTCTCCTGCTGGGCAATTATCTCTATTGGAGAAGAGAGTGCACTGCACTGAGTAGATGTGAACAAACTGAAATCTTGGCTCGTAGCCTCTGCTAGCCCTCAGGCCTGTTGTAGTCATTCACTTCTCAAGTCAATGGTGCCTTCACAGGAAGGTTAAGAGAAAATATAGGAATATTCAGGCAAATAACTACAAAGAGCTCCCTGACAGTTGGTGAACATAACAGAAACTTTTTAAAAAAGCTCTTGAATTGTTTAGCACCCTGCACTTACTGGAACTTTTCAGTTCACTTTTGAATGAGAAAGGTTTTAATATCAATACTTGATAAGTATCCTCGTTCATTGTAAAGACATACTGTACAGTATAGGAATTTTAAGATTTTTGCTTTATAACTTAACACAGGTAAAAATGTGTAAAAATCACAAGTACTTATTTAGACATTACAATTATAAAATGGGTACACCCTGATCGTGATCTTTTCATGATATAGAAGCAAAAGTGCTTTTCTGTTTGCTTCAATTCTCATGAAGGTGGTGTATTTTGAACCAAAGTCTCAAATGTCTGTTTTTTCTTTTTTAAATGGGTATTTTCTCCAAAGGTTTGCTATTTCAATTAGAGCTTAAGAATCTATTAATCTTGTGTGTGTTCTGGTGCTTTTTTGACTGGTATTAGCAACAGAAAGAGCTCAGCTATTTTTTTAAAAAGATGATGCTATTGGCATTAACAATATTGCTAGGCAGTTTGTTCCCATCTCCAACAACACTTTGTATAAAATTGTTAATGGTCAGAACTGGAAAAAAAAAGGTTTTTATGAAGAAAATTAGAAAAGTTAGCTCACAAATTTTTTTTGTATTGTATCAGGCAGCATTTTTCCATTCTATTAGAGTCACATCTGGAAGTGAACAAGGGGGCCTTTACTGGCTGTTCATAATTTAAACGTTTAAAGAGGATATAAAATCTTGTTATCCCCATATTGGGAAGAGGTGCAACCCATTCTCATACAGTAATGTAAAGATCCAGTAACAAGGTTATGTAGATTAGTTTTTCAAACACAGAAACTACACAATTCTACAAGGATTTGTTGTTTGTTTCTCTGACTAGCTCCTGACAAAGATGTAAAGTTGTTTTGTGTGTTAAATCCTTTGCCTTGTCTCATGATTAGAAACAGAAATAACTTTGTAGATTTAAGGTAAGGGCTGACAGAATTGAGTTGAAAAATTTCATCAGTTCCCCGTCTTCTGACAAACAAGCTTATCAAGTTGACCTGTACCTATGTTACCTTCAGAAATGAAAATCACTCCTTTATTTTACTGATACAACAACACATACATACTGTATATTAAATCAACATTAATTAAAAAATATATATTGTCAGATACTAGCACATCAATCATGTAAAAATGGAATAAAACGTTAAATTTGTACTGTTAACAAGTCTACATGGTTACTGCCATTTACCAGCATGATTTTATTATTAATCACTTTAAGTGTGATATGAGGAAAAAGGTGTTTTTTTTACAATACCTCCTTTCAATATGGTAAACCTTATTTACTGTATGCATTGGACAAATGCACAACAAGATGGTTACAACTTTTTACAGTAGGTTTTATTAATAATCTTCCTCTTTCCTGTGAAATCAGATAAGAACTCAAGGAGGAAAAGAAGGATAAACAAGTGATTAAAAGCAAGTTTGCATCTTTCATAAACTAACAGTCTTTTTCTTTGTAAATTGTAGATTGCATTGCAGAAATTGAAAAAGAAAGATTATGGTAGAGATGGCAGAGATTAACCCAAAACCCTCTCTGCATAGGTCAGGAGCTATACTGTAAATGAAGTCTAGGCATGCAGTACAGTATATATCTTTTCCTCAAGGGCAGAAGGTATATCTCAAGGTTTGAAAATATTCATATCTTGAGGTGTCAAGTGTTCTGATTGACAGTCAAAAAGAAATGAATTTTTATAATATAACCTGACATTAACTACTTTTTTATTTTGTTTTTCAATATCGCCATATGATTAATTATCAAAAATATCAGAAGAGCAGTTTGGAAAGACCGTTGCAATTCTTGTTTTATCATTTTGTATATCTTAGAGGCTTTAATTTTGCCTCCAACCTTTTTAATTCTTTGGAGACTGGAGTCTGAATTTTGTGTAGGTCACCAGGGCAATGGGTTTATGTGGGCCTCTTGAAAATAGATACAAGCAGTATATCCACAGCATGAGGGATTTTTGCCCTGGAGTTAGGTTTAGACCTGTCTATCACTTTCCTTCCCTAAGCGATATATTCATGGCCCAGAAAAGTTACTTGTTATTGCAGAATTCAGGCTTCATTGTTACATACATTAACCATTATATCATCATGCACTTTCTTCTGAATAAATCATCCTGTATTTTCCCAACGTATGCATTTTTGGAATCCATGTAGGAACTACACTGAGCTACATAAATATTTATTTAACAGACAGTTCAATCTCAGTGCCATGCCACAAGTGCCCTTTGAAGCTACTATATAATGTGGTCTGAAGCATTTCTGGAAAACTCAGCAAAAGCATAAATTCCTTCATATCTTTTTGTCATTGTAGACATACAGTACAGTGCTAATCTTATTAAGGTGTGACGTGAACTTTAAATATTTTTTTAAGTTTTAAATAGTCACTCCTAATTAAAAAAAACCTCTCACACAAAGCCCCGTGAAGAGAATGGCATGTCCCACAAGAGTGATCCATCCTGCTCAAAGTAGAGAGAATGGTCCATGATCCCTGACGACTGTAACAGGCCAGGGTTATTCTTCGATATAATATGTAAATTCACACAGCCTCAAGAGTCTTAATCCAGTCAGTAATTAGAGGAAAAAAAGCCCACCAAAATGGAGTTTGTAACGAAAGTTCGGGAGGGATGACAACAACCAAGTTCAATCAGACTCGGCTGTCAGTCCTGATGTCATCTCCTCTCCTACAATACTATAAATATACAGTACACGTCCATGTATACATGTCCCACTATACATGTACATGATCCCCTTCTCTCCTTCGTTTACAGTATGTCTTTTGCATTCCACCTCCACCCCATCTACACCTATCTGCAGCTATCCCTTGGTCACTTCTCAGTCTGGGGGTCCTGGTCTCCTCGTCCTATGGCCAGGAGGTTACCCCTTTAGCCAAGTGGGTTAAGATTAATTTTCACTAAACACTCCATAACCCATTCAGTAATTAATTTATTCTTGGGTGTTGTTATTCCTAGTGAAATAAAGTCCAGCCCAGGAAACAAGCAGTTAATGAACCAGAGGGACAGGTGGCAGATTTCACGTCTCATGAGAAGACAAGTGAGTGGTAAACATTTAATGGAATCAATGCTGCGGTATAATGTAGCTGTAATCACTGGAGGTGGACAGACCCACTGTTAGGGGTATTTTCTTAGATTTTGATGTTATACAAGTAAAGTATAAACTTGTGTTGGAGTCTTCAAAAAGTAACATGCTGTCAGGTGACACCACAGCAGAAATTATCGTTCTCTTATGCTTTAACGTGGAGGTTAGGTTTAGTGTCTGATATAATTATGCGACCCCCTCCCCTCCACTTTAACTTCCCTACGCACCAATTTCCATTAGACTGCGGGTGCACATTTTGATATTAATAGGAATCAACCTTAGCCTCTAGCTGCAGTATTGGTCTCAGGTGGAAAAACGTAATGTAATGACACTAAGAAGAACTAAACTGAGCCTAAATTGAGTCTGAAACACCTTATTATTAAAAATACAACGATTTGCAAAGATTCTGCTGTACTAGTGTAAGGCATCTTTATAGCATCATTGAAATGGTTTCTTTTAAAGGCACTTTATAAGATGAATTTAGTTTATTGTTATAATTATTATTATCTTTAAAATATAAACACATTCTATTATGTGATATGTGATACAGTAGATATTTGAACCTTACTGACTAGTTAATATAGTAAACTCATAGTGTTACCAGTGTTGCATTTTTTATATTTACAAAAAGTTAATGCTTAAAAATCTTAAAAATCTTGAAATTGCTTGAAATTCAGAATTATATTGAAGAATTCTGATGTACATAGTAATTAATTAATAATAGCAGTATTAAAAACACTAATTCATAATAAAAAGTGTGGATACTGTCTTTAAAACTGAATGTTCATGTTTAATTTTGTTGTTTAATGAAAAGGGAGGAAAAGTATTTCAGTGCCAAAATAAATTAAGCTACAGTATAATTTATCTTGGGCTTTAAATAATGAAAAAACATCAAATGAAATGCAAATCAGCTTTGGGATTTTTAAATCATTTATTAGGCTAGTAGTAAGTGAAGGTTTCTCCAAAGGTTTTGGTAACAATATACAGTATTTTATTTTATTTTGAATGGAAAACAATGTGTAGTAAGACACCTCTACCTGTGCAGGATATTAAATTAGATTTTTTCATTAAGTTCAGTTACACTATTCTTCTTTTTATGAAAGAGTTTAAATGCAAACAGATATTTTTGGCTAAATGTGATATTTTTACAAGGAAATACTCACTGTCTTTAAAACATAATATTTCTGAAAATTCTCTTCTGCTAGTTCTTTAAGTGTATTGTGATTATCTTGATAAAACCATATGTTTCTGTGACATGCTTAGATTGATAGTATCTGAAGCATACATCTATTATAGTGCTGTTCTTTTGTTACATTTTATGTTATTTTGAGGTGCAGTTCACTGCCATTTTTACTTTACTCTGGAACAAATAAATCTGTGATTATGAGGATTTTTGTTTCTGTTGTTATTGGTTTCTTAGGTACACAAAGCAATAATGCTGATTTTCCTTGTAAGACCCTTTTTATTATTCATGTTTGCTGTAATTGTACTCATTAAAATTACAGATTTACAAAGACACCTACACAAGCCACCCTTGTATGGAAATTTCAGATTTTAATAATAGAAAAATCTACATAACCTAGGGCAGAAATCGAAAGCTGAACCCATGGTGATTCTTCAGTCTGTGGTGAAGAACCATGAATTCTGAAAGACTTTTCAGAATGCAAATACTTATTTTCTTAAGTATTGCATTCTGTTGTTGAAATTATATGGTATTTATTCACTCATACCTGAAAAATAAAGCAGGATAGATACAGTATGTGGGATGTATCTAATTCTATATGAATTCCTGACATATTGTATATTTGAAAACTAGAATCATACTAGTGAGTCTTTCTAAGTTTTTTTTAAACAGGTGAATACATGTATGATTCATGAGTACTGTATGGCTGCATATACTGTAAAAGGCTTACAGACTTCAGGGTAATAATTTAACAATATGTTAAATACATATGGATATCCAGATTATTCAGATTAGAAGAATATTTGTTTTTTTGTTTGAGTCTTTAGATGTAATGGTCTGTCTTAGCTACTGTATATCTTGCTGTCTGCACTAGGTAATAACCTTTCAAGAGCATAAATAGATGTACATATATTATGTCAAGTATGCTCCAGAGACACTAATGCTAAGATGAAATGATGTTTAGTTTAATAATTTGAACCTGAGTATCTCTTATTTATGTCATTTACAAGAAAGTATCCAATAATGCAAAGATCCATTATTCATGGTGATCTTTGCTGTGATGTTTGCACGTATTTGAGTATCCATTATTTATATCCGTCACTGGAAAATGACCAGTGCAAGATTAGATTGGGCGCAGCAGTTGGTGTTATTAAACCCTGGAGACACTCTTGAATTGTACTAGACTCAACTGCTGACATCAGTTTTCTGTTGTCTTGTTTCAGCATTAATAATATTACAAAACTCAGGCAAATTGCTGACCTCATTCTGGCAATGGTTTCGTGTGAAGAAAATTGATAAAATAGGCAAAGTGAAGGCAAACTAATATACTGTGATGCAATGCTGAAAGTGCTTGATTGGAATCCATGACAGTAACATGCAAGCTGTATAAGTCATGTGATGATACTTTCAGTTCAGTGTTTAAATCTGATCAGTAAAATGTGTTGTGGGATAAATGCACACACACACACTCCTTACTCGCAACACACAAACACTGGAAATTAATTAGGTTGCTAAAATAATGCAAAAAATTATGCAGAATATATTTTAAAGATAAGGCAAAAAAGGCTTGAAACTTTACAAAGCAAAAAGCAAAGAAGGAGAATTATTATACTTGAGAGAATTGAGCATCACACGCCTGGAGCTTGCCTGCAGCACATTGATGAAGCGTATTCTCTCTGTACCCAAGTCAGGATAACAGAATGGAAAACAGACCGCTTCTCGTATGACAGAGGCATTGGCATGAATATTTTATTTCCCTAATTACCAAAAAAGAGCCAGTTCTCCAAAATTCTGAGGCATGCATAATTAGGCTAACTGGTGGTGGCATTGGCCCTGGCTAATGGGCACTATAAACTCAAACATCAGCCTTGCAGTTTGGGAAGTGCTGAGGTACTCAGAAAAAATAGAAATGTCACCAGAAGGACAGTGAGAATAAACAACAGAAGAAATGTAATTTGCTTTCATTTAGAACTATACAGATTAATTTAAAATTCTCTGAAGTACCCACCTGGCATTAAGTGTTATGAATGACAGTTTGAGAAGGGGTAACCCCTAGGTTAAATGCTGCTGTTTTGCAGAAACATAACACTGAATACATACAATTTTAAATTATTTAGTATGTTTTAGAATTATAATATATAATATATCAACAAAGACATAAATGTAAATGCAAGTATAATCTTATTTTGAAAGATAGCATACTACGCGTTCAACTATTTTACTAACTATGAAATCCCTATTTTCTTAAAAGACTAGATCTGTTTTTTATTTTTATGTTTTACTTTATGCAATGTTGGTCATACTACATACAGTATATAGTGTATATAGGATAGTTAATTGCATATGTCTAACCCAAGTATGGTGACGTTAAGAAAGGAGACCTGTCCTCAGTATTGCCTCAAGTTACATGAATGCTTTGTTTTTGACTGTGTACTGTATACACAATGAATAAGAGATTAAAAATCTTTTTATATGACTTAATGAAACTTTTTACAGACATAAGACCTTCTGTAATCTCCTGTTCTAGCATTTAAACCACCATGGGGCCTAATTAATTCAATTCAAGCTGATTCCTTTATGAACATACCAGGCTGGGAGGTATCATTGTGTACTTCAGGCCAGGTTTCATGCTTAGAGCCTAATTAGACTTGCAAATTTCCATTATCTGTTTAGAACCCACCTCTTTAACTCTTAACAAATGATTCTACTCCTTTTAGTAGACCTTCCTACAGTGGACAGAGACTGTTTAATGATACATTTTCATTTCATTCATTTGCAGGCTTTCCTTTTCTCAAATCTCCCCTCATAATTTAGGAAGATTTGAAAAGTATTATTCCTTGACTCAACATGTTTGCATGTTGAAACATTGAATCTGAAGAGTCTGAAATCTGAGGAAGTGAACAAGTTATGAAGCAGATCAGATCGCAGTTCGTAGCCCAAGTTATTAGCCCAATTTAGTAGCAGTTTACTGCAATTCTGTCAATTAGTAATTGTATTAAATACCATTATATACTGTATATAAAGGTAATATTAAGTAAAAGTAAACGGTGAAAAAATTAGTAGCTGTAAGTAAGTAATTGTTATATAACAAACGGGTAATACGGTACATTTCTTATGTACAATACTTCAGTATAACTTTATTTACACAGTGTACAGTACCTGAGAGGTACAGTAGTTTTAATGTACTGTACGTTTAGGAGACCGACAGGAAATACTACTAGATAATAACTATGTTATTAATGTAGGTTTTCATTCTGAAATAGATCAATACTATACTGTAACTGGCATTTGTTGGGTGCATGATTGAGTTTTATAGTCCCCTCAGTTTGGCCTGGTCTAGATAATATATAGTAACCATTCCTTCTTTGTGATGTATAGCTGGTCTGGGATTATTCATTGAAACAAAAAACACTGTTTTTTTTCATGATTAGAGCTTACCATGAGAATGGAAATTTTAAGTAGCTTTTTAGGTGTGCTCTGTTTCATTTTTGTGAGGTTGGGCTAGTGTTCTGAATACAGATTGACTAACATATGCATATATAATGTTGCATTATTTTAATTGGCAGTGAAAGCCAGGTGTGTTTCTTCTTAATCTGTTCTTACACAGAACTGTGATATAAAAATATGCTGGTCAACTAAAGGACTGAAAGTTAACATTTTAATTTGTATAGCCCTAATATGGAAAATGTCTTTATTTCCAGGTGATATGATGTTGCAGAATTTTTCTGAGTAAGGTTTTTAATTGGATGTTTACACATGCTACAATTGTTTGTTTGTTTTTTTTTGCTCTTTCAAATACAGAAGGTTCTCAACATAGACTATGTTCTCAACTATAAATTTAACATTCACAAATTTGCTTGTAGCCAATGGGGACTTTGTGAGTTATTACCCACACCTTTCAAATTAACTCCACAACAGGATAAATCTAGCTAGTGAGTGAGCCCCTACTGCCTGTCCAGTAACTAGTACCCTGAATCTGCAGCATGGTTTATATTCTAATATAAATATTTTTTGATTTTTTGAATATTGTTTGATATATTTTGATTAGTTAACATGATCAGTGTAACATTAGTGTTTTACAGAATGCAATATTATAATTCTTATTTTATACCCCTGTTTTCATAATCAATCCGAAAACCACTCGAGCCTGTACTCAAGAATTATGTAAAATTTCTTGAAGCTAATCAATATATATTTGTTCACAATTAATGCTCTGTCTTTATTATCTTATTAAAGGATGTGTGATACATGAGTAGATTTTGTTTTGAAGCCCTGGAATGCTGGGTATCGAAATCAGACAACTTCGGTACCACCTGGCAATCTCTTTTTTCTGATTCTTGAAAGAAACCTGGTTATTGGCTTCAACAGCTTGGCAAAGTAGCCTTTTCCTTTACTTCTTTTTTTTTCTGATTGCCATTTGTAAGGCTTCAGCATATAAATGAATATATTTATATATAAATATGCATGTATATATACATACTGTATGAATGCATTTTACAAAAAGCTGCAATATAATGTGACATCCATACATATTTGTGTGTTTTGAAACAAATATAATTTTTGCAAAAAATAATAGCAATGAATGTTAACTGATGCTAATTATTGACTATGAAAAAATGTTTATAGTCATTCCATTTTGTATAGATATACAAGTTACATTAATCAGTTGTGATTATTAAAATAGAACAATTAATATTTTACACATAAAACTGTCTTTTTAGAATTGTAAATTTCATTCATATGTACTCACAGTACAAGTCTCATACTGTGCCATACATAGATTAATTATAAGATTGATTGAGCTAATGTCATTAGATGTATGCCCTTTAAGTGAGCAACCCCCTAAATGAATCAATAAGTCAGCAAATATCAATATATTAATATTTCCTATAAATGTTATGTAATGTTAGGTCGGGAAATATCAAATAAACTTCCAACCACATCTGTCAAAATCTAGTAAAAATGGATTTAGTCTAAGCTGTCTGTAAATATGTTTCCATTTAAGTAGTTACCTTGTATGAAAAAATATTTCCTGTTCTTAAAGATAAAATCATTTATGTTATCTTTAATGTTCAGCTGAAGAACAAACACAGGGCATGCAGAGGTTTAACTGCATTAATTACTTTTGCTTCTCCTGACAGAATAGCATTCTAGCTATGTGTAGTGCCTTGAATGTAAAGTGGATAAAAAGGGGGAACTTGAATTTAAAACAGATATAAAGGAGGAAGAGACTTAAGTCAAATAATAACTAATACCAAGGAATAAATTTGTACTATATCTGCAATGACCTGCAGTATAAGCTATTTCAGCAGAATATACATTATATTGATTTTTAAGAGGATGATATTGGTGATTACCAGATGGTTTGAAAGAGCTTGAACTGAACCCCCTAGATGGCTGTCTTCTGAGGTCAATCGAAGAGTAAAGAAATCAGTAATGACTTGGAAACCACATGCAATCATGAAGTAATTGACTTTCCAATGGAAAAATTACTAAGTATGCGTTGGTAGCTTATAGGAGACACTGGGAAAGAAGTATATTTCTCCTAGGATTATGTTTGCTGGCAAAGCTTATTTTATATATTATAGTCAGTGTTTAACAGCATAGCTAAAATTATGTTGAATAGTCTACTTATGATGATATCCTAGGAAAAAAAAGAAAAAAAAATCTTCAAATGTGCATTAATAAGTAATGACCCACACATACCCCGCCAGTCTAATTACCTGCTAACAATCTAGAAAAATCAAGGTTTGACAGCAACTGGCAAAACTAAAGCCGCTTGGAATGCACATTCTTTTGTACATGAGTACAGAGCCTTGCACATCTGTCAGTTCATGTGCTTTTGATGTGGAAATTCCCTGAAGAAATGAGGACCTTATTCCATACACAGTGTGCGATGCCTAGTTTTTAATTTGTTGCCCACACCTGCTTGAATGTAAACACCTTTAGGCATCAGTGTCTTGAGCAAAAGATGCCCAGCAAGAATGCAGTCCTCCACAGAGAATACTAATGGCCCTTAAAAAAAGCCTTAAACTACCAATTAGTCAAGCAAGACATTTTCTGAACATGTAATTAATAATATATTACTGCAGCAGGAAGGGGAGAAGCTCTTCTAATGAGATTCTGATTGTCATATTTGTCTTAAACATTGTTAAATATCACAGGTGTCACAGAACAAATATGGTTATCTTTTGCCCAAAAACATTTCATTTCTTGTCTGTAGGTTAGGGGGCATAGAAGGGAGAATTTAAGGTCTCATCTTGTCATACTTTCACAGAACACAAGGGGCTGTGTGGGACTCATCCTGGAATGGGGGTAATTCTTGCAGTTAACAATGTGTCTTGTAGCAGGTATAGTGGTTGTCAGGAGGTTGACAGAAAGGTCATGAAAGGAGACTTTCCTGGTGGAATAGAAGCATTAAGTCACTCATTCAAAGGTTACTTGCCTGTATCTTTGCAAGGAGTTATGATCTCCCTGACAGTCCACCCAGTTATTGATCAGGCTGCCTGAATACTCAGTACTCGGACGACTTTGTGTCTGGCAGTGGTGCCTTAATTGGCTGGAAAGATTCCAGCAGCATTTTTTTAAAGTACAAAAAGAGGTCAGCAAAATGTTATCTTATAAAAGCCATCTTTTGGAGGCTTTATTTTGAAAGATGCAATTAAATCTAAATTTACAAAACTCACTGAAGAAGTATCTTTTAGGTTTTTTAGCAGTCAGGTTTTTTTTTCATTTCCAAAAACAGATACCACACCATTAACATTGATATTAGTTATTTTTGGGATGATTTAGTTTTCATCAGTTGGTAAAATTAATTGTGAGTTTATGGGGTTGTATAATATTATCAAAAGTTTATCTTCAGTTTTTCTGAAGTGTCAACTGAATCATAGAATCAGATAATTTATAATCACCCTGCAACTCGCAACTGGCAACTCACTGAACCTAAGCAAGTGTGAGCCTGGTCAGTACCTGGACAGGAGATCTCCTGGGACAGGTAAGGTTGCTGCTGGAAGAGGTATCAGTGGGGCCAGTAGGGGGCGCTCACCCTGCAGTCTGTGTGGGTCCTAATGCCCCAGTATAATGACAGGGACACTATACTGTAAAAGGGCACCATCCATTGGATGAGACATAAAACCTGAGGTCCTGACTCTCTGTGGTCATTAAAAATCCCAAGGTGTTTCTCAAAAAGAGTAGGGGTGCTGGCCTGGCCGAATTTCCCATTTATCTTTACCAAGCATGGTCTCCTAATAATCCCCATCTCTGAGCTGGCTTCATTACTCTGTTCTCCTCCACACTGATAGCTGATGTGTGGTGAGCGTTCTGGCGCACTATGGCTGCCGTCGCATCGTCCAGGTGGGTCCCCATTACCTGTAAAGCGCTTTGAGTGGAGTGTATAGAAAAGCACAATATAAGTATAAGGATTTTTTAAATTAATTTTTTAATTACATTTTTAATTTATTTCATTATAGTAGGAAGATGTTTTCAAGCTTTTGTGCTGTACTGGAATCTTTTCCAAATTGACACTGTATTAAGTTCTTGCAAGACCTTTCCTTTTTTGGTGCAAAATACAGCCTCAGGAAACAATGTCTCATGAAGGAGCCAATGCCCAGGTTCAGTAGCACCCCTGAAATATTTTTAATACCAAGATAAATTGGTCAATTAAATAATAATTGTAATCAATCCTATGCAAATTAAGCTGTTGTATCTCCAAAAATCTGTTTTACATACCAAGATGTATTAAAACACAACAAACAAGTATTGGAACTAATAGCAATTAGTTTTGTAATTAATACCTCTCATTATACGTCTCAGTACTAAAAGCAGAGATAAGAAATAAAATAAAGAGTCCTCCAGCCAACATAAGATAATGAGGCAGATAATGTACTTTAAGAAACTTAAGTCTTGCTATCCAAACAAATCTCTAAATTGTACTGTTTTACTCAAACCCCTTTCGACTGGATTGTATTTTACAGTTTTTGTGTAAGGAGTATTTATGATAATACACAATTCTTATGGTGGTTCAGATCAGATTTATAGTACTGGGAATACCTCAATTACAGAGGACAAAAATGTATAAAAACCTATTTACCTGTATACAGAACAAAATTACCTGAGGGATAAACAATCACGAATATGTATGAGGGTTATTTATTTTATGGATATCTAGGTCCACTGCAAGTTATGCACATTAGTTGCATGTTGTACAATGAAGCATCTCAATTTCACAAGTAACTAGTGGTAGAATGATACAGTAAAGCTGGTTATACAGGATAACCTGTGAAAGATTAAACTTATTACATAGTAAAGATAGGTGAAACATATTACACAGAGTAAACAAGGGGAAAATAAAAATCAGATTAGCTAATAAAAGAAAAGTTTGTTAGATTCTCCTATTAATTATTTCCTGCACCCGTAATACAAAGGAGGCCTGGAATAGTTGTTTTTACTACTAAAAAAAGTACTGATTTGAATTACCATGTGTACTGTATGTGAATGTACTGAATGTGAGTGGACCCTGCAATAGATTGGTATCAGGTCCAGTTCTCCCAGGTTATGTCAAGGTTTACTCCCGCACTCCATCTTGGGCTTGTAATAAGACCCTATGCGAGCGGTAGAGTCTGGAGGAAAAGGAGACATACTTAGGTGCAAACAACCAGGGATTTATTCGTACAGAAACAGGGACAATTCGTGAGACGGGGAACAGGGGAAGAGACACAGGTGTCCAATCCAAAAAGGGAGTCCATAGAAGAGTCAGGGCACAGTCAGGGATCCGAATCCAAGTAATCCATCCAGCAACGACGCAAGGTTAGAATCCCCGGGAAGTGGAAACACAGACACGACAAGACGTAGGAATCATGGGGTGAGGTCCTCCAAGCCCGGGCTCAGGAACGCCCAAGATGTCGGGGATGAGGCCTATGCGCTCAGGCCACGGACATGGGGTCACCTGATGCTAAGCGGGCCTCACGACATCCATATGCTAATGCTGAGCCCTGAGCATTGAAGGCACTAGGATTAAATAGATAAACAAGAAACACCGGGAGGACATAAACAATCACAAGGAACTAGGGAGAAAAGAGAAGTTGAGCGCCCTCTAGGGGTGGGATGTCGACTGTGACAGGTTAGACTTCGACTCACCACATATCCATAGATGGAGATAAAGCTGTTATTTTTATGGTAAAAATAGCTGGATTGCTTGATAACGAAAGCATACCGAAGTAATTAAAAATTTTGATCTCTGTTGCGCTTGTTCCAGGTTTCTTTGTGGATTTCATGATTTAATGACTTCAGTACAGCTTCAACAGCCATGGAGCAGATGGACTGCAAACCCTACCAGCCACTTTCAAAGGTTAGGCATGAAATGGAACTGGCCTACACAAGCTCTTCAGATGAGAGTGAAGATGGGCGTAACATGCGAAAATCGTACACATCCAGAGAAACCCTGCCTGACTATGGGCAGGAGCTGAGAATGAACTACAACAGCCACAGCAGGAAACGGAAAGCAGCAACTGAACCCACCACACAAGGTAGGTTTTGGACTGATTTCAAACCCTGATATAGTAAATAAAATACTTGTTATTTGAAAAAAAAATAATTTAGCTAAAATCAGAAATGTGTAAAGCAAATTACTTCTTTCTCCAAGACAACCTAAAGTGGGTCATCCACATACTTTATTAATTTGCCCATAATGAGAGGAAATGTATTGTATCTTTAGGCAGAAGGTATCAGATGGGATGTTCTCTCCAATATCATGGTTACTACTACAGCCAAAACGCCCCTTGGAAATATAGGTAGTCAGAAGGCAAAGTATACTATTAGAGGTTAAACAAAGTTAAATGATGAATATTACAATTTCATAACATTAACACTGAATTTGACTGACAGAGTAATGGCTACAGTATGGTCCTATTAGTATAACTTTTTATAAGCATGCCATCTTAAATGCATTTACCCTCACAAGAGAATATCCCTTTAGGTTCTCCAACTAAACTGTTGCAGTATTACAGGAAATAATGAATAGTGTTTTTGATTGCCTTTGTCTTGGATTAATTTTGAGTAGTAATTCTTAATATGTTGTAACTTGTTGTGTTATCACGTCAGTGTAAGTGCAATTAATTCATGTGATGAATCTAGTGAATAATACAAGTACAAAAAAGCTAGCTGAAAATGATGCATACCATACATTGTATATTGTGCCTATCGAAAGTTAATGCCCCTAGAATGTCTTTTTATTCTTGTATCTGTTTCATGTACAGTATGTACTGTAAATGAGTACTTTTATTTCTTTTACACTATATACTGTACATACCATACTTGACACTTTAAATGGGAAAATTATTTGATTGGGAAATATATATATATATATTAAAAATACCAAAACTGAAACTGATATTTTAGTTGATATTTCTCCACCTCTCTTAGCTAATACGTAAGAAGAAGCACCTTTGGTAGTAATTAAAGCTGTGAGTCTGTTGGGATAGGTCTATACCAACTATGCACACCTACAGTAGATTTGGCAATATTTGACCATTCATCTTTACAAAACTGTTCAGGCTCTGTCAAGAACTCTGTCTTGATCGACATCTGTCTTCATGTCTTGTCACAAATATTCAGTAGGATTTAGGTTGGGTCTCTGACTGAGCCACTCAAAGACATTTGGCTTTTTGTTCCTTAGCCACTACAGTCTAGCTTTGGCTGTGTGCTTCTGGTCACTGTTAAGTACAACTTACGTCCCAGTATCAGCTTTCTTGCAGAGGGACTTGCAAGGACTTTTCTTTACTTTGCTCCATTCATTTTCCCTTAAATCCTGACAAGTGTTCCATTTCTTGCTGAAGAGTAACATACCCATAACAAGATGCTGCCACCACCATGCTTCACAGTGGGGATGCTGTTCTTTGGGTGCTCTGCTATGCTGGGTTTGTGCCAAATGTAATGTTTTGCAATTAGGCCAAAAAATTAAATTTAAGTTTAATCAGACCACAAACCTTTTCTGCCTGTTTGCAGTATCACATAAATGCGTTGTTACTGTTTTGTTGGGAGTGGCTTCCTTCTGGCCATCCTGCCATATAGGCCAGATTTGTGGAGTGCTTGTGATATGCACACTTTAACCTGTCTTGGCCATTTTTTTCTCTCAATAGTTACCAGTGACCTCTTAGTAGCCTCTCTGATCACTCTTCTACTACAAAATATTATAGGCCACACGTAAGTTCATAAAATGTTAAAATAAGTGGTATAGCTGGAACAAAATTAATAAACATGTAAGTACATGTACTGTTAATAAAGGCATCTTTCAAAAACCTTCAGAAATGTGCAGTGGGTTCATGCAAGCAGTTTACACTTCAAGTATGAAATGATTTCACATGAAGTTAGACATTCTAATGGACAGGCCTTTGAAGGCTCCTTCATATGGCACAATATATTTTAAAAAGTGAGAAAAAAATTGCAGTGATGCAATGACAGCACAGTCTCTTCATGAAAACCTGATATCATGTGCAGCTTACTGTACCTGTCCCTATGTAAAAGAAAGAGTAGTGCAACATTAATAGGAGTCAAATTAATTCTACAGAAAATCCAGTAATAATATAACTTGATGTTATTTTAAATTAAAATGCATTTGTTTAGATGGTGTATAGACTGAAAGAATTTGGGAATGTAATACGCCAGGAGTAGAAATTGTATTTTTTGTGAGAATGATAGATAGTGTGTCAGCAAACTTGGTTTTAAGACGTTTTTGAAGATTATGTTGTTTAGTAACACATGTGGACCTAACATATAGTCACATTTTGTGCGCGTGCGCAACTTATTTTATTTAATGTATCAAAATGCAGTGAATTATATTATTTATACACTAGTTGAAATTCCTCTTTATCCATCACGGCTGTGCCCTGGGCAAACATTATCTCTTATTCATTTTCTTTTTTAATGAATGACTGACTGTAGCCAGTAGTACTCTGCCAGTAGAACTCTCCTGCCTGAACCAATGTAAAGGCAGTGTTTCTGGTTGGCTTATGATCTGTCATAGTGGTCAACATTTCAATGGAAAAAAAAATTGGCAGGCCCTTTTCCCCACTCTGAATTACTGTATAATAAACACTCTGCTCCCATTACCAGTAATATCAAAAATGCATATAGTCTTTTTGGATTGCTTGTAACGAAAGCTCCACAAGTATCTTACAGCACACTAAAATTATTTTTTTATCTATATTTTCAGTAGTGTACTGGCATTTGATTCCTTTCTTATTAGCTTGTAATGTTCAAATCCTATATCCTCAAGATAGCAATGGAAGGAATTTCATAAATTATGTATTGTGTGCCATAGGCAATTCATTTGAAAGTGCAAGAAAAATGAAGAACAAATTAATTCATTGCCTTAGCATTACACACTGAATTCCCTTAAAATACACAACATACAGTATGTTAATAAAGGAAAACAGTGTACTGCATCATATTAATAAAACTATTATTTCTAAAACTATTTTCTATGGTGAAATTGGTACTTCTTTCTATTTCAATATCCTTGTATACATATTAAACTCAAGCTTAATTAAAAACCTTGGATGCTTAATGCTTGAGCATCTTGTGTCCACAAAAGGCAAGTGAGAGTGACAGAAAAATTGAGGACACGTTAGGGATTAATTACTGACAATGTTTAAATGGCGAATGAAGTGAATTCATCACAAGCTGTTTTTTTCTTAATTATTTTGATGAGGTGCTTAATTTTCCCTTTAATTGATTAATTGTAAGAAATTCAAATAATGACAGTTGACATAAAAAGATGTTAATAGACTAGTCTCAGTTCACTGATTTTATCTCATTGTAAAACACCAAGTGAATTGCAGAGTTTTTTGATTAATAGCATGCAAGTAACTAAGAATCAATTTTTTCTGTTTATTTTTTTTTGCTTGGGAATTTTCTGGAGAACATCAATATATCAATTTTACTTGCTAAGGATATACAAATACTGCATCAGTAGTAAAAAGTACTAAAACTGAATTAAAAAATTAAAGTCCATTTTGAAGGGCTGCTTTTATTTTTTAGTATGGGACATTGCTGAAAAAACACAAATAGGAGTATTTTCAAAGTTTGCAAATGTAAATTCTTGAGATCTGTAGTAATCTTTAACACAACATTTTTTTTTTCTGTTTGCAAACACCTTTCGTCAAGCACCCTGCACCTTTTAACCACATGTGCGAAGAAACAAGAAGCTTGAGGAAAGCTACTTACTGTGCATGCCTTACTTTTTCTTCTCTTCAATTTTTTTTATTCACAGGATGAAGCATAATAGATGGATAGTATGGAGGATATATGGACATTTTATTTACTTGCATTTGTAACATAGTGCTTAGTTCTATTTAAACTCCGAATAGTAAAACTGAAAAAGCAAGTGATCTGCTTGTAACAATACTGTTGCATTTTCAAAGATGTATAATACTGCAATACATGAAGGTTTTGTCATAGTTCCACTTAGCATAACCATAATATGCTGGCTTTATATAGATTTTCAACCTAAAGGAATACACAGCTCTTTGCAGTGTGTTGCAATCACCTCTGAAGAGTCGCACTCACCAGGGAAATGTCGTGCAGCTACAATGCACCAGCATACGAACTACACAGTTGATCAAAAAAAGTGAGATTTCTTCTCCAGTTCAGATTGGGGAAACATTAGGTGCATCAGACTGAGACTGAAATTTAACCAGTGCACTAGGGTTAGCAACTTAACTGTACTGTTATTAAGAGCGCCTGCAATGAGCAGGTAATTTCAATTTTTAATGTCTCTGTTACGGGCTGGAAAGGAGTGCAAGCACAAATGAGGTTTGAACAAAACCCAGCGTGGCAGCACTCTTTTTTATGAAGTTTCATAAAAACAGTAGAAGAAAAACTTCTTCATGGCTCATTCATTTCTGACAGGCAGTCAGTTTTCTCTCTCACTCACGGCCTACTGCTGAGCCTTGGTATGTGGCTTCTCTGGCTCCTTTCCTGGCTAACTTGCACACCTGTTTTAAGGGAGCACATGATTTCATAGAGAGGCGCGTAGTTGACAAGTGTCGGGATCATAAGGAACTACAGCTGTCTCCTTTCGGATGTTGATTAGGCAGACTGCCTGTCACAAAAGCATGACACCCTCTTCAGCACAGAGTCCTCCATCTCTGAACTGGGACATTGGCTTGGAAATTAGGCAATGTAGGCAAACCACCACTGGTCCACCAAAACCACTTACAAGATCAACCTGAATTTCGTTTAAGGTCTTCTTTCCCAGTACTGACCACACCCAGCCTTTCTTGACTTCTGAGATTTGGCAAAATGAAGCTACAAGGTTGTAAAACTGCTGTGAAAATGTATGCCTATACAGGAATCAAACCTGAAACGCTGGCGTTTTTATCAACCATATGAGCTAAGGATATGTGATTCATACAGTATATACAGTAATGCACTTCAGACTTATAAGGTAAGTAAGGTTACTTGGACAAAATGTTGTCAAGCTATACGTAACCATTACATTTGAGTCCCCACTTTCATTGATCTTTGGGCTTTGTTCCAGTTAATGGCTCATGAGGAGCTTAGAACAGCAGTTCCGACACAATGAAAGTACTCTTGTCTCCCTCTGTTGTGTGAATATTTAATTCATGGCCTATTATTACAGCTCCTAAAAGACTGTCCCTTATGTCAATGTTTATGTATTTAAATCTTGGCAACCATTACATAGCATCTGTTTTACTAGGTTTATATCTAACGTTTAGTGCCCATGTGTATATCTGTTCAAAGATTGTTGTCCAGTCGAGTGAACCCTGAAAGGAAGTGTTTGAATTTGACCATATTTTAGCTGATGACTGTTGCTTTTATTAGTAAATGCTGCTTCAGAAAAAATACAAGGTAAGGGTCATCACACTCTTTTGGCTACACGAAGCTTAAACCCCATCCCTCAAAAAAAAATTGAAAGCTAATTAAGAATAATAGCAATGAACTGTACAAGTCATCCTTTGAACTAAGTAGAATGTAAAAGTGTTAATTATTTGAAAATGTTTCAAAAAGCTTTTGAAGGCTTAGTATGAAATGGCACTTATGCAGAAAGATTCTCTCAGGCAGACTTGGTTGCCTAATTGACTAGTAAAAATTGTCAGTGTTCAGTAAAAGTATAATGCATATGATAATTATACCATACTACTATAACAGTAATGACACAATAACATGCATGGGTAAAAGTATTTACTCAATTATAAATTTTACACCCACATATACTGTATAATGGATGGGTAACCATTGGCATAAAACTCTAATTATCAGTTCATTTTTTATATCTTCCTCTCTGGGCTTGTACAATCTAGCTTTCCCAAAAGCCCTCCTTAATTTTATTGGTGAAGCAATCACCTCTTTACCTGGTCTTCTGTGTAGTAGAACTGTTGGTGCATAATGGCTGCTACTTACCACCCAGCTTTGTGCTATATTTTAGTGGTACTGTAGATAAACTGAGTCACCTCCTATATACTGTATAAAGTACTCTGGAATTGTTTAGGATAAAAAACATTATATAAATATAAGGAATTATTGTTGATTATTTGGATATAAATTGCAACAATTCTAAGAGATGTCCTGTGCACAAGGAAGTGGTTTTTGATTACTACCAAAAAACATGATACAAAGCTTTCAGATGAAGTTATAAAAGACTACAAAAACATATTTATTCTTTAGAGTATTTCATGCTCAGTTATTGTCAATCACAAGCAATTGTGGCTTGCTGTCATTTTAATCCATGTAGATTTTCTTCAACACAGCTCCAAATTTTATCTCTTCATCTTTGTGTTACTTGAGATCAGATTTGTTTTTATTGAAAAAAAAGTGTGTAGTTAAAGAAATAAGGCATTCAGTGACCATAATGTTATGTTGGGCCTGAAAGAGAGTAATTCTGAATCATTATGTCATTGATGCACAAATAATTTAAGTTATTAAATCTACCTGGTGATTAGTGGGGTTTTTTCCAGTACTGAAATTATTTGTAATTTTAATGTGATAAGCATATTTGAAGCACTTGTAAAACAGTGTTTGTTTGTTGTTGTTTTTTTTGTTTGGTCATATCACATTATTTAGAATAAATGTTTTTATAAAGGTCAATGGCAGGATTTGTTAAATACTTTAGGCTACATAACATTTAACTGGAGAAAATATGCAAATGCAGTCTTATTATTTCACTGTTGTAAAATTACTGGATGGTTCCAAATGTAGAGATGTCACACAGTTTGGTGTGATAATAATGCTTTTGGTTTGTGCTTTCAGAGGGTTCACATTTTATACAACATTTGAGACTGACCAGCAGTGACACTTGATAAAAAAAGTTCTCATTAAATCTCCATTGTTTTTTGTAGGATTACAGCAAACATGTGTGCCCTAAATTCATACAGGTTTGAGCAAGTGCCCTACAATTATATCTGTATTCTTCTAGCACAAATAATAAATGACTCCTGGCACAACAGGAATTGAAAATCCACCAACATTTGTGTCAAATAATGGAGGACAGGATATTGTTATTAGTATGTCTTTATTGTGCTGTTAATCACCTATTCAATTGTGACAATAATAGCTAACAAATGGAAAAGAAATGTTAATATATTTTTGCAGTTCTCTCTGTAAATGTTGAAATCTGTTGAGGTAAATACAGTAGAAATGTACAGCACTAAAGCATGGCTATAAATAATTAATTATGTGGGCTAATGCATTTGTCTTCATTTGAAAGTATATATTTTAAAATTCATAATCACAAGTTATTCTTCAATTTGTTTTGAATTGTTTTTATTTTTATTTAGTCTTGAATTGATTCAAGGGAATACTGATTCCCAGAAATAGCCTTAATGGACCATAGACATTCACATCTTTTTCTTTTTTTAAATTAATTAATATATCTGCATTTCACTGAAAATACAATTTATATGCTAAGGGCTGGGTAACAGCTGTATCCTTTCTGGCCTATTAATACATTAGTTGTCTTTAGCTTAGAAACATCCAGGTCTGTTTTTTATGCATCAACATACAAACATTTTTTTTATTTAGTAGAATAATTAAAAGAGTACATTGAGTCATAATCAAGCTAAATCCTTCTGTTGGGAAGGAAAGGTGAATAAAAATACTATTTCATATTCTTAACAGTATTCAAATCACATTTTGCACAAAAAACATTTTGTTCGAGTTGCCTTGGAAACAACACAGACTGAATAATTACAGTTTGCTCACTGCAGATTTGTCAAATTCATCAGATTGACTGAAAAATGTAAGTGCAGTATTGTAACCCTTGTATGCAGATGACATTCTCATATCTGATTTGATCTGCTGGTCATGTCCCATTTTCCATCTGTGGTTTATGTTTTGGTTATTAACTAGTGAATCACAACCAAGAATGGAGTCTTTTTTCACACAGCGGCAGATTAAAGACCTTGTTCCTTGGTTTTGTGTAATAAAGTGAGGACTGCCAGGATATTATTCTTCTAAATCACTACACATGTTGCATATTAATAGTAATGCATGCCCACCTAATTAGGAATCGCCAGTTGTGTGCTTTTAAGTCTGGCCTCAGAGTTACACAACATGCACTCCTCAAGTTTTAATTGTTTTAATTTCTATGAGCACACGCTCATAGCACTGCGCTGGGGTAACTGTGACTGGGTACCTGATTTGTAAATGGCAGGGGTAACTATGTTAATGAGAGCCAAGAGAGCCCTTACTGCTTGACCCCTTTCCTACTCAATGTGACACCCAGTCAATTGTGCTTCACCACTTAAGGCATCCTGGTCATAGTCAGCTCATACCATGACCTACAGTAGTATCAAAGGTGTAAAGCCATTACAGGCATTCTTAAGTTAATTAATTTAATTTTTTTTAATGGATGTTGTTTGAGTGTTTGAGTAAACACACCAACTTAGAGAAAATTTGCAGGCATTTATAGGTGACTCATGATTCTGGCAGGAATCCATTCTTGGGAGATAATTATGACTGTAGATTCAAAGCATATCTTCCCTTTGATTACAATGGGTTACTCTTCTTTGCAAAAACAAAGAGAATTTTTAGTATGGTGTCACAGCTTTTAGGGAGAAGACTAACATTTGTGAAGTTGATTAACTCTATATTGGTGAAGAGAGACAACATTTTACAATGTAATTCTTTGATTTCTCTGTTTCCTTCTCTTTTTGTACATTTCACCTGAATTCCTGAGCTATCTTCAAATCATACAAATCATCATACTGCCTTTTGTGTTCTCTTATTTCAGTTAAGAGGCTGCTTGAATTTCTCCACCTTATCAGTTAAGAGTTAAATTTGTATAAATAATGTGCTTTTACTGCTACTGACTCACATTTGACAGGTATGACCTGAATAGGGCTTTTGTCACATATTAACCAACAATGCCTTTCATGGTCACAGATGGCTCTGAAGCTAATTTATTTTACTTGATGGAGTAAATATTGATAAGATGTGATCTTCACCCCCATACAAACCTTAATTAAAGATTAAGCCCAGATATGAAATCGGAGGTGGGTCTGCATACACATTATGTTTTAAGCAGCTGCAGAACAGTGTTCTTGACATGTGCTAATTATGGAGAGTCAAATTCACAAGTAAAACTGATAGAATCTATAGTCAGACACCCTTTACATAAACAAGATTGCTATTTAATTGCATACCAGGGAGCATGAAGTGGTCTGGGACTTGCATACTAAATTGTGTACTAATTATCATCTTTGATTTCAAAATCTATAGATTGTTAGGTTCATAGGAGAAAAAAAAAACTTTACACAAGCTGACTGAACAGTAACTGTCTTTCCTGTAACTTTTGTGGCTGCCAGAATGCTTGCAAAAACCTGAAGGATTTTTATCACATTGAGGTTTACAATAGAATGTGTAATTTTAATGATTATTCAGAAAGGTTATATTTTTTTCTAGTTTATCACAGCAGAAAACCTTGACACTGTGTTCTTCCCTGGTTACAAAGACATTTGCTGTAAACAGATATCCCAGAACAGTTAATTGTATCCTTGAGTATTCTCTGAATTCATAGTACTCATTGATACCCCTCCAGGGTAATCACCTGTAAATAGAAAGGTGAAGGAAAAATATTATATACAAATTAATGAGCAATCCAGTGCTTATAACTATGGAACTTTTACTGATATTCTCTGCCATGTCCATGACTGTTAAGTAGCAAGGTGAACATTTTACCCTGTTCTTTTACTCCATAGAATAGTAAGCAAAAAATAATCATGGTATAGCTCAGAAAACAGAAGCCCAGTTGTTGTGGCAACCATCAATGTGCATTTGCAAGCCATCTTGAGGTGTAATAAATCACTCTGAACACTGATGCTTTCAGCAGTATATCAATGGATCTAGCATTGATAGAATCAGAACTACTACAATAGGTTGATGAGCAACAATTTATTCAGACAGAGATTTGAATATTCTGCCTATAGTTTGTTCATCAAGTACAACAGGATTCATTTTCTTTTAAATACTGTATCGAAGCGTGTTTATTTCTCTGCTCATTTTGCTGTTCCCTTTCATATTTAGATGTTAATTTTAGTTAATAGCAGCTGAAAATAACTGGAATTGTCTTTCTGATATTCAATGTTGTTTTTCAATTAGTGATATGAGGTGCATATTTGAATCTGTGGACAAATCCTGATTATTTTCTGGTGTTTCAGTGCTCATGACATTTTAGCCTTCACCTTAAGTTTGATGGCAGTTTAACATAAACTGTAAAAAAACAAAACCTTACCTGTAAGTTAGAAGCTAGCCTTAATTCAGCACCATGGTCAGAGCAACCTAATCTGTTTCTTACAACACAAACACAAAAGACAGATATCTGAAACTGTGGGCACCTTTCACACCACAACAGATTTGAGGTAATTAGGCTTCCAATGGAAAATTATTTTGTAATCATTATTTTATAATAAAGTTGCTGTAAGCAGTCTTGTTATTGTTGTCATGTCTGCTGCCATATTAACTTCTTATAAACAGACGTTAATTTATAAACTATATGTTAAGCCTTTTTAAAGAGTTAAAATATTAAGATCTATATTCTGATATTTTTATAAGAAAATTTAAATAGAAGTATTGTGATATATATACAGTATATTGCATATTTGCAGTATATTCTTACCACATTTAACGCTGATATTTCACTACTGTTTCTTGTGCCTAGTATTGGTTTATGTTCTCAAATTATAAATTGCTGGAAATCTGTTTGTTTTAGTAGACATTTTTGTTATAAAATGCCTCTTAATAATGTCCCTCCACTGGTTACATTTACTGTAGGTGGGACAAAGATAATACCTAAAAAGTCAAGTTTAATACAGAAACAGGATGGGATACTACTTGCTAAACTCTCAAGAATATGATTTATGATCCTGTAGTACCAATTTTTCATGCCAGCCACAGCCCCATTCTTGTAATGATCGCCCCTGCTGTTGGCCACAGCAGTATTAATGGCCGTTGCACAAAATTCCTTTCCTTTTTGGAAGCTGTTGTTAGAAAGGCACATTGAAGATTTTTCCGAGTCTCAGAAAGCCAGTATTTTAAAAGAGTTTGCTGCAGATCAGCTGTCACCCAAACAGTCAGAACAATAGGAATTTCCTTTCGTCTCCTCTTTTTTAATTATTCTCCTCCTTCTTTAGAGTGAAACCACTTATCTCATTATTGAGGGCCCTTTCCCACACCCTGCTGTGCTGCACCGTGATCTCTCATTCAGTTATCAGTAATCCAACAAAGCTGGGATTCAGGTCTCTAAGCTTGTGAGACATCTCCTGTGGGCAGGGCCACCATGCTGCTAATTTGTACAGGCGCTTACTGACCTGACCACCTAGGTTATTCCATGATCTTAGATTCCCTAAGAGTCATTGGCCATCAGTTTTATCTTAAACAACTGAATAACAATTCGTATTCTAGGATATTCTAGTGTTTATTTTTGACTGGGTTGCATTTCTTTAAACTTCATTTTAACCAATTCGTTTTTTTAATTAAAAGTTCAGAATCTCTTAATTATGAAATAAAGTGAGTTGCTCTTAATTTCACTCATGCTTGAACTGCCAAGTGTTTTGCCTTCATTTTAATTGGAACATACTTAAAAGCTGATATTGTGTTTTCATAATGCAGCACTTTCATATTTGTGCTTCAGTTATTTTTTTCATAAATCTTGTATTAGATATTAGACATAAAATAGCTGTGCTCATGTACATGTACTGTATGAAATCCAGCATTTAAAACTATATAAAGATTTTAGAATGTATCAAAGACCCAGGTGAATATGTTTCATTTATAGTACATAAGGACTATCGCTGACAGATGATCATGATCATCACAGGATCAATGAGCAGGGTGATTTTTAAAACCTTTTGCCAAGCAAAAAAGTTATTTCAAAATCTGGCAGGAAACAATATGAAGTGTAGAACATACAGATGAAATGAGGATTTTTTCTGTACTTATTTGTTTTCTAAAGTTTATCTAGAGATGGCTTCAGAGAAAGAAGGTATTGTAGAAAAGTGAAAATAATTTTAATTCTACAGTGTTTCAGATTTACGGCAACTTACTGTAAATCGCAATTCTTAAAAAAAAAGCACAAGTTCTGATGTTGCTCGATATGCATGTATTCAGGATATACTTAGATATATACTGTGGTATGAGGGTAGAAAAGGCATACAGTATACTGTATAAATGGGTGGTACTGTAGTGTGGATTGCTGCTGCTTTAGGTCTAGGGTTCTGAGTTTGATTCTGGATTGGGTGGAGTTTGTGTAGATTCCAGATTTCTCCCCAAAACAGACAGACAGGATGATAGGCTGCGCTAAATTGCCCATTCCATGAGGAAGTTCAAGTGAAGAAGAAAAAATACATGTGTCTTATTTAGTTTCGCGCCCACGTGAACCCTGAAGCGTTACAATAGTAATGACTATATTACTAAATATATGGTAATAATACACATAATACATATAATCTTTTATTTAATCATCTTAAGCTAAAGATTCTTACAGTGCCTTTATTGTATTTGATTACCATACACTGATCCATACCGAGAAACACAAAGCAAAATTCTGAAAAATGAAGGTAAACAGCAGTGTCACACATAAAAAGTCAAGAATTTTGTAGCATTTTGATCCAGCTGTACTCATCTGAAAATGTGAAAATGCAATGCAGAAGCTCTAGATTCCACCATTAACACACAAAAGCAGTAAAGATTCTGGTAGAGAATGCATTAACTGTCACCAGCTGTCAGTGAACTGATGAAATATGACAGCAAAGAGGAGATGGAGAGCGAATGTGAAAACGTCTCATTCTTGAAAGACATTTAAACTATCAGAAGATCATTTTTTCTAGTATCAGAAATTCTGCTTTTGAGCTCTGAGCTAATCTCTACTACTGGAATTTCTAAAAAAAACACTAAAATGCATTTTGTATTTAGACTTTTTGCATTCTGGAAGTTGAAGGTGCCTGTTTATAGTGCAGAAAAAGGTTTGTGAACCCACTAGGTTTTGTCCTTATTCTCATATTTTTATACATAAAAAGTAGTAATATCTTCATGAAACTATTAATAAAAGATGAAGACACATAACAACTCATAAAACAAAGACTAAGATATGTTTTTAATATTTACTTAACCAAATGATCCAACAGTAAATATCCTTGTGTGAATTTCTATGTAAACACTAAAATTCTTTAACTTCTCTTTTAGCAGCAATGACTTCCAACTAGACATTTCCTGTAACTGATTATCAGCCACCTTCATTTATTTTGGAAATTAAAAGCTTTCCTTACAGAACTGTTTCAAGCCAAAGCTTTTTAGTGGGGTTTAAGCTTGGACTTTGACTTTGCCTTGCAACAGAAGAACCCTACCTCTCAAGTATGGTTTTGTTAATATCATGGTTTGCAGCTGCTGTGCTGCTTTGGGACCCAGACACCTTGCCATCATTGATGAGCATGAACAGCTCACCTGCAGTGAACTCATCATGCAAGGAAGCACATAAAAATGTAATTAGCTTGAAATAGTTCTGTAAGGATGATTGGGCCAAAAGTCCTAAAAGGCTAATGTAAGTGAGAGACTTATAAACAGTTACAGGAAATGGTGGGTAGCTGCGTCAGCATGCGTAGGCTGCAAAGGAACAAGTAATAGGTTTATTCTATGTTGAAAAAAGAAGAAAGAAAGCACAACGTTTCATCCGTTTCGGCCATAGAGCCTTCTTCAGGTGTCACACCTGAAGAAGGCTCTTTCTTCTTTTTTTCAGTTACAGGAAATGTCCATTTGAAGTCATTGTTGAAGGACTTGCCATAAGTAACAGAATGTACTTATTCACTGAAGAATTTTTCATCACTTCCAATAACCATGTATCTCATTCAGGGTCATTGTGACCTGGAGCCTATCTTGGGAAACATGGAGCACAAGTTACACTCTGGACAAGACACACAGCCACAAGACAAAATTTCACAGTGTTTGGACTGTGGGAGAAAATCAGACCAACCTGAGAAAAGCCATGCAAATACAGGAAACACAAGTAAACTCCTTGCAGATAGCATCCTAGTTGTTGAACCCAGGCCCTAATGCTGCAAGGCACAATACTAACCAAAGTGCCACCATGCTTCCAACATGGATATTCATTTAACAAAATGTCAAACATTAATCCAAATGTATCTTATCTTTGTGTTATACTGTACATTTAATGAGATTATCTTAATCTTTTCTTGTTTTTTGAAGACCTAATTACATATAATAGAATACAGACCTAGGGAGTTCACCTTCTTTTTTCCAATGTTAATGTACAGAAACTCTCATCTGTGAAGCTTTTAATATGTACAATAATATAATATCATGATATGTTTGCCTCAAAATTCTAATATTTTATCTTTTGAAAGACATTGAGAAGTCATATGTGTATATAAAACTGTAGAATCACTATACTTGTGTATTTCATTTTTTTTGCTGTCTATCTCAGGTGATAGACACTCATTTTATTGATTGCTGCTCCAGCAGGTAATGTAACCTGTAATGAATAATACCTCATAAAAATATGGATTTGTACCGTGTAATTTACTGCAGTAGGAATATGCAGCACTTGTTTTCAAAAGCTTTCAGTGTTTTGTTTGTGTTATTTTTCTGTTTAATATTAGAGAGCTTAGTTGTGGTTTAGCCTTATAAGTATAATTTTGCTACAGTAGATGGGGAAATCTACATTTTAATATAATATATCAGCAAAATGTGTTTTTACACACTTCTTACACACAGAATATGGGAACTTCCTAAAGCACAATTAACTACATTATGTATTGTGATATTCTTAGATTTATTTTCTAGTATTTCACTATTCTAATAGTGTTTTTATATAGTTTATCTTTCATTATTTCTGGTAAAAATAAAACCACCAGCAATCAAGCATACATTTGTCTAGGAAGGCTGTGTTGTATTTTTTTGTGTGTGTTCTCAAGATTTTGTTCCTTCCCATCTTATTCAACATATGGTAATTTATTTTGTTTTTCATGCTAAGCCTGTCTTTTGCAAAACCCTATGTTTCATGTAATGTCCAATTAAATTCCCAGTATTTGGAGAACCAAAGTGACAAATGGCTCTGTATTTCTGCAAGACAAGGGAAAAGACATGCCTTATCCTTATGGAATTAGCTTGTCCAGATGGAAGAGTGGGTGGCAGAATAAAGAAAACACTCTTCCTATTTTTCCTCATCTCCTTGGTTAAACAAAAACAACCTCCGCTACTAGGTAGAATCTCTCAAGGGACAACACAAGATTGATATCTTTGAAAAAGGACTTTCTGCTCTTGGAATCAGCACAGATCTCTTATTCACCACCTCAGCTTTGCTGCACGTTGGTGGAAGCTAATTATAGCAGTTCTAGGTGGTATAGATACATTTTTCTAATGTGTTAGACTACTGTATGTCAGACTATGGCTCAATACAAGAAAAGTTATTTTAAAAAGTACTTTTTAACTATTTATGATTATGTATCATGAATCATGAACCATCAAACCAATGAGGCAGCTATTTTGGTATTGGTCAGTATAAAAGTGTTTTTATACTAAATTTGGCAATGTTTGTACCACTGACAGTATTCCTTAAAAAAATGAAAGAATTTATTTCACAGTTATTTTTACTGTTGAAATTAGATAAAAGATGGAGATGGACATAGGGTTGGTTTAGAGCAGTTTTTGAAATCAGTGCCGGTTTCATCTATCATGAGAGGTTTTGTTTAAAGAATAAAGGACATAGGCACTTTTGTATTACTGATCTGTTTCCAGTATTTCTAAGACAACTCTTAGCTTAAACGTAACAGAAAAGAGTAATATTTTATAAATAATAGCACTGCCACTTTGGTTGACATACTGTAAGTGTTTTGCCTGGTGAACTGAAAGCCCGAGACCCTGACCCATATCAAGATGAAGAAGCCATTAACATGCAGGTTTCGTGTTTTGCTTTTCTCCCCAAGAACTTGAATTCTGTGAGACGCCCCAAATGATATGCCCCAGCTACCAGTCTGAGCTGCATGCTGCCCCTCAGCATGGATACCCGCTGGGCATGGGCTCCGACGTTGACACAGAAACTGAAGGTGGCCCCTCTCCCGATCATGCCCTGCGACTCTGGATGAGGGAAATCAAATCCGAGCACAGCTCCTGCCTTTCCAGCCGGGCCAATTCTGTCCTTTCCCTTACTGACACGGAGCAAGAGCGGAAGTCCGACGGAGAAAATGGTAAGAATTTTGGGAGAGAAGGAAGTTATTCTGTTTTTCTAATTATTTCTTTCATTAAAATCAAATCTTTTTTTTTCACTGATTGAGTTTTCAAGTGTTTATTAGGCATTTTTAATAGAAATTGTAATATTTTTATCACTTTACAAGAGTTAACTGTTTATACTTTGTTACAGTTTGTAATAGAGCACAGACTTACTAGTGCTTGTCGATTTTGTTTAATTGAATTTGCCTGTATGCAAGGTTGCGAGTGATCTTTTTTGGATGTGATTTGGGAGAAAACGTTAGTGAAATCTTTCAAAAATCCAGCATCGTGGTTTTTTTGGCTGTAAAAAATAAGAAATGGGTATATTTTATTATCAACCTGTCTAATACTCTGCTAATAGGCAGATAGGCATGGTGATTTCAGTGTTCAGTGATTGCACATCCTGCAAGCCTGTATTAAAGCACAAAGGAGGAACTCTCACAGGATTATTGTATGAGATGCACTCTTGAATAGAGAGTTCAGGAATCATCCCTTTAAGATGTAAAAAAAAACAGTGCAGGTTTGAAAAGAAAGCAGGTATTAAATATAAACATAAGAGAGTGCTTTCATTTGAACTTTGAAAGCACAAATGATGTGCATGCCAGATACTTCAATATAATACCTACTTTCTCTCACGTAGCCAGAATGGATACATACTGTACATTTGATGTGGTATGAAATTTGTTTGTGCCTGGTGTATTCCACGGTCTGCTCTAATGAGCAGCTGCACTGTATATCCTGTTCACCTCTCTTGAAGTAAATCCTGTCTCAATGCAGAAAATTAAAATAATTGGCAGTTGTTGATGGAAGCCACCTTTGTGCTATAGTACCGCACACATACACAAATACTTAGGAGCGTACGCAAATTATTTACCTTTTTACTCAAAAAAAGGTAAGCTCTGTTTGCTTTTCCGTGGTGAGAGCAGGTTCAAAAGGTTTAAGCAGTGAAAAATCTGACAGGAAAATCTTGTTTTCTCCCACTGTTTGAAGTTTGTAATAAATAATCCATGCAAAAAAAAAAAAGATTCCTTTTAGAAGAGCATTCATCTTTGTCTGTGGGAGTCAGCTCCCTGTGAAAGATTGTTCATTTTTTGTCAACATCTTTAAGTGCAGTCTTCCATGTACCAAGCCGGGTGTTCCAGTATAGATTATGCTTATGTTTTTTTTTCCTACATCCATTTCTTTCACTCTTTGTCTTTGCTTCAATTGCACTCGGACAGGCTCGCACACATGCGTGCATATCTAAAATGAATGGGGATGCATTATTGATGCAGTATTCTTTTTCATCAGCACAACAAAGTCTTGAAACCTTTGTACACTTACCTATCATGAAAGTGATCACTCTCACTGAAATGTCAGAAAAAATCAAAAGCAAACATCCCAGTGAAAATAGAATTATGCATTTTAAGTCAGCCTCTTTCTTGTTTTCTTTTGTCTTCAAAGGACTTTTGCAAACTCCTTAATGGCAAAGGCTTCAAAAGTACTCGGCCTGCTTTTGTTCTGGTTCTGATGGAGGCGGACAACTCAATTTAACAAATATGTTTTCTTTAAAAAAAAAAGAAAATTAAATTGTTTAGCAGTATAGGTTAGGGAAAATGTGTTGTACACAGTAGGCTGTTATACTAGTAATACTATTTAAAACAATTTGGCGCTTAGTACCCGCTGACATGGAGGATATCTGCAATTTACTGTAAAATAAAGAAGAAAATCTTCAGCTACAGTAGAGATTTCTAGAGTAGAGTTTATCAATAAAAGCCTAAGAGTAAAGCCTTGCTTGTCATTTTGAATTTGAAGCCTGATCTGATAATTTACATCATGTAACTTACTAAAAGAGAGGGAACTTTACTTTCAGTAACACACATAACAGAAAATCTTTTTTGTTAAATATTGAAACTAACAAAAGTTATGGAAATATCATCAAAAAAGATGGACTGGAACAATCAACCTCAGTAACCTGTTTCTCTGGACTTTGTCTTTACATTATTATTTGCACAAATGAAGCATTGTGTTTAATATTTGCAGTACATAGGTTTTTCTTTTTTAATTTAACATGTGATAAAGTAAACAGCTTCTCTTAAACTTTTTTTAATCCTGTTAGGACCTGCAATGCTATTCATTTTCATTCACCTGGTCATGTGTGCTTCTGAAGTACAAGAGCATTTTGAGATTCACATAGTGTAATATTGCACAGGAATATTGTAAAAAAAATTTACGCTTACAGCTCTGGATGTGGAATTCTTCTAAACACGTTCTGAATCTAACTAGAAAAAATACAAGACGAACTAATGCTTTAAAACAAAACTGGAGCAGTGTATTTTTTTATTTTAGTATTTTTTGTAACTGTGATACAAGAATCATTATTACCTTTTAAAGATACAGTACACATTTTATTGTTAAAAACATTCTCAACAGTTATAACTATTGTGAAAATGTGTATTATATATATCAATTATATATTATAAACATTGAGTTTCCTTAATATAATATAATTTCATGAGTCAAATGTTTTTCATTTGCTTTCCATTCATTAAAAAGCTCTGCATGTATGAAATTAGTTGCCTTCAAATGGCACCATACTGTGTGAGAAAATTAAACCTCAATTTTTTTTTCTTCCAGGTTGTTAGTATCGTATCTTTTGATATGCTAGAATTGCTTCCACTTTGGGGAAATCATTCTGATAGATATAGAACACTATGACTCTTAATTGTTGTCTTCCCTTACAGAAATTTACTGTTTTGTCTGCTATTTTGATAGAAGCTAACACAGGATTTTATCAATATCAACCATCTTATCATAACATGGAACACCCACATGAGACCCATTTACACAGTCCTGATGCAGTATGTGGCATGTGTCTGTGAAGTATATGATAAATATACTCCAGTGTTCTCTGTTTAACTTATGTTTCACACTTTAAAGTTCAGGTAGTGCTAGCATGCAATAAAACCCTGTATACTTTCTAACCTAGCAGAACAGTATACACACTAACTGTGGTAAGGTCACCTGGGATTATCTGTTAACACAATCCTTAATAGATAAATAAGTATTAATTTGAAAAATCAAAAAGACATACAGTAATAATTGCACCACAAAACTATGACTGAGTAATGTGCACCAATTTAAACAAAACATGACACTGTGTATACAGTGATGAAACCTATAGATTTCTTAGGCTTACTTATGCTGCAGGTTATCTACAACTGGGAAAAAAATATTTAGGACTTCAGAGAATGCATGAATTTATAGACCTACTATACTGTATTTCTCACAATTTTATGTATTGTATCAAAATGTCATAATTATACCTCAGATTTGACCACTTATCAGTTGAGAATAAAGCCTCCGTCTGTCCCTGAAACATTTACTCTTATTCAGAAAGTAATTATAGAAAATAAACATAATTGAAGGTTTCAGTAATTGAATCCTACAGTTAATTGATTCCCAGCACTTAAACTTAGCCCTGGTTTAACAAATATTTTGACAGCTGTTTGAAAAACCCAGGTGTACTGTAAGTATATACATTTAATCATATTCTCTTTGCAAGTAATGTTATTTGAACTTTTTTATTACTGTTTTTAACATTTCACAGAAATTGAGCACCTCATGTATAGAAGTGGTGTTAAGAAGCATTTTGATTAGCCTCATTAAAAACTCTCAATATCTCACTGTCAGATCTCAAAAAATATTTTGTTGTGTTGGTAGATATTATGTTTTGCACTCTTGTGATATAATTAATATTATTGGTAACTGCACCAGACTTCACACAATGAGAGCTTGGCAAATGCAAGCACCATCCAACATAACACTCCTCCTCTCTTAGGAAGTTAACATCATATTGATTTAATTGGCCAAAATGAAAACAAATGGTTGGGTCAGTCCCAAAAGAAAAGTACTTCAGTTGAATGCAATCTTGCCATTAATCTTTGAAATCACATCAATTGATAGCCACTTACAACCTGAAAGTGTTTATAGGCTAACTAGATTATCCACTAGAGAGTAGTATAGTCTCATCTTAAAGCTTAATGCTACCTATAATCAGCTTTGTATATACTCTATAGAACACATTGTCCAAAATTTAATTTAAACCTTAGACTCTTTCCATATCTACATTATCAGTAGGCACAAACTGGGTCATGACAAGGTGTCTAACATTTCCAGACGCTCTTTTGTAGAAAAGCCACTTCCGCTGACTCCCCACAGATTCCTAGCAGCAGAAAAATCAATTGAGAATGCTTTGATAAACACTGCTGACATTAAGAGGAAAATGATAATGACAAAAACTACATCCATACTACAAAGCACTCAATCCTGAAATATGTCACAGAATGGATTTTCTTAGTATGAAAACACTTATTTTGAAACACAAGCTCCTTTTCATTTTGAATAGTTGCTATTACAAATATGATACCGCCCAGTCAGGGCTCTACTAAACTGAACTTGTGTATCAGCTACTGAAAGTGTCTGTGGGAAATGCAAAACACATTGTGCAAAGTATGTTCCACCTCTATTAAAGATTCAACCCTGCAGTTTCCCACTGATCTGCCTTTTGTGATCTCACAGCTGCAGGTAGGAAATTATTTTTGTACTTTCTCTCTTTCAGAGTTTTAGTGCACACATGCATTCCAGAGACTAAAGCATTTATTTGCTATATACTGGTGTTTGCCCCTTTGCAGATTCTGTTTTCTTTTATTCAGAGTGTTTTTTGTATTCTTTTTTTACCTTGATTTTGAGTCAGCTTTGGCAATGCTGGAATGTCTCACGATTTGAAAAAATCCTTCTTTCTGAGGAGCTGTGTAAGGTTGGCATCTTTCCTGTGAGAGCCTTTTCACAGCTCTCCTCTTTCCTATTTTTCTATCACTGTTGTGTCTTTCTGCCTTTGTTCTTCCCCATCTGTCCTCTCTGGTACAGCATGTTTGTCTTGCCGCCTTCTCATTTCAATGGAACACCTCTTGAGAAGTAGTAGAGGCTTCATGGTAAATGAAAAGGTGACACCATGGCATATCTTCAAACCATGTACCCCATTGTTGTGTACTTGTATCTCAGCTTCCCTGTTCACATTAACACCTTGTGTGCTGAGGTGTTGCCTCCACACACGTTTTGCCCCTGCTTTTACATAAACTGGCTGTATTCTAGGAGTGTGTTGTACTGTGGACTTATGCTTTGTGCCCATGCCACACTTATAACTTGTCTGTCAACTCTCTGTACTCCCATACACCTATATCTTTTGTACATCAGCATACATATTCCCCTAGGAACCCAATACCTCATGTGCATATAAATCTGTGGCTCTCTCATGATCTCCCTTTCTCATCTTCACATCACCCATGTTTCTTTTGCTTTTCTATTCTTTTAACCTACATTTAGAAGGACTTCTGGAGCTGGAGGCATGGTTTCTTCCCATTTGATCCATCATTTGAACCTCTACTTGAACCTCCTGGATTGTGCTTCGAACTCTGTGTGAACCAGCAGTACGCATTCAGCCTCCATTGTCAGCTTCTCATGCCCATACTCTTGGTTCCAAGCCAAGGGGATTGATGGCATATACAGTAGCAGCTCAGCTTTGACAAGTTCCTCACTTGATCTAATGTTAGGTTAGCAATTGCTACATAGTGCAAAGACGTAGCCTCTGGCCCCCTTTACTAGTACATCCACTCTCATTTTAAATTAAACTGTATTTCTACTGAGGAACAGGACTGGCAGGCCTGCCATCTAAGATCCTTTTTGATAGACTAGATGCGGATCTCTTTGTTTCACAAGAACTGACCCAGAGTTTCCTTTGGTTTTCCCGTTTTGGTTTTTGTATAAGATGGTCCTTTGCTTGCTGATGTTTTGGCCCATGAATTGCCTAGCTCATCTCTGGTGTGCTTTTCCTCTGTTTGCACTCCTCCCTACCTTCCCAGAGAAGACCTAGCAGTGGTCATCCTTCTGCCACTCACGTGAAAGATGGAGTTCTCGATGCTTTGATAGGTGCTGCAGGTCAACTGTCGTGCATCCCTACTATTAATTTATTTCCTCTCCTAAATACACAAACATCCAAATGTGGTGCTGTGGCAGCTATGGGATTTGTTGAACAGAATGTCAGTTGACCCTGTGCCTTCAAAGGGTAATCAATAGTACCGAGCATAGGACAACATATACTTATTTTCCAGATGTTGTGTTTGGTGAAAGGTTAAAACAAAATACTTGCTCTATAGCAGCTGCTTTTTCCACATAGATTAGGATTTTTCATCTTCTGTTAAACTATGTTGAAGGTATTCTTGGCTGCTATGTTAGCATACCATGTCAAGGTTGAAGAGCTGTGCCACAAGACTCAATTCCTAGCACCCCAGTTCTTTGAGGGTGCGGGAAGGCTTTGTCCATCTAGGATGCCTGGCCTTCCTGCTTTTTACCTTCCTACTTTCTACGTGGAGCTCAATGTGATTCCCTGTCCTAGAAAGCCTTTGAGCTTCTCCACACTGTGGATCTGCATCTCCTGTCTGTGAAAAAAGCTTTTTGATTCTTATGACCAATTATTTAGCAGAGCATGTTGGTGGGCTACATGTACTCACAGTGTACTTGTAGTCAGTTTGCTGTTGTTGGCTCCAAGGTTTTGCTATGCCCAGCCTTCCAAAGGTCATTTCTTCATTCCAACTTAATCTGTACTATAGTTGATCACCTTCCACCCACCCTCTTATTTTTGATTTGAGGCCTTTTCAGCAGCTCAACACACTCTAGTGGGGGCATTGCATTTTCACATTGATCAAAGAGGTTGATACTGATGGCTTATGATAATTCTGACCTCCCATTACCTAGGAGAGTAGTAAAATATTCTACTGAGAGTGAGGCAACAGGAATGGTGATGCTTAAATGTGTGCTCTTTGAAATCAGATGCTGGAGGTGACTAGTTCTTTTCTATGTGTTAGACTTCTCTGTTGCAGCTATGTCCCTCACAACACTCACAACATCTTGGGTACACAGTTATCATTTGTGGCGATTGCTTTTTCAAAATGAAATTAAATATCTGGTAATGGATGTAAGCCTTGTTTCCTAAAAGAAAACTTAAGACAGCCAGTAAGGTCGTTTCAGTAGCTCTAGGCAGGTTTGTAAGCAAAAGGGGCAGATCTGTGGGAAATGGATTGTTTATATTCTCTCAGGATGTGTGGTGTGCTAAATAATCTGTACTATGTGATTTCCCACAGATGCCTCTGGCAACTCTGACTTAAAAGCTCAACCTACCTGTGCCCTCACTACCTTTCTCTTTCAGGGAACCAGAGTTATATACTGTACAGTACATACAATAACTGGACATTTTTTAAAGACAGCAGAGCAGTTCAACGGAAAACAATGGATTCCCTTCTTGTACAAAATGTGTTCTTTCATTATCTACTTGCTGAAATGTGATAGATTTCATTTTTCAGTCATACTTGGACCTTTCACTACAAAAAATCAGAAAATACACTTCTTTCATTATCTGAATGTACTGTATTGTAACAGTAAATTGAAAGAAATGGAGTTATCTATGAGTGATTATCTCTACGTGAAGACATTTCAGTCAGCAGTGTTATTGTTTGAGTTTTATTCTAATTACATATTGTGTGGAACATTCTTCTGTTGAAAATGAAGAACCTTTTCCCTGAGTCCTGTGTGGACTCGGGACTTGTGCACACCTGCAAAATATACCAAAAAAATGAAACAAATTTAGCACTTGATTTCCATACTTACCTAATAAATTGCCACATGTGTATTCCATTTCATTCTGTCTGGAACGTCTGTTGTCACATAACTGACCTTGTGCCACCTCAGATATATTGCATAAAAAGTGAGATCCATGCATATGATCTTGTTTAAAACAAGTTCAGGTGGGTAGCTGCGTCAGCATGCGTAGGCTGCAAAGGAACAAGTAATAGGTTTATTCCATGCTGAAAAAAAGAAGAAAGAGAACACAACGTTTCGGCCGTGGAGCCTTCTTCAGGTGTGAAGAAGGCTCCACGGCCGAAACGTTGTGTTCTCTTTCTTCTTTTTTTCAGCATGGAATAAACCTATTACTTGTTTAAAACAATATGATCTGTTTTTGACAGATAGCTTTTCAAATTTACTGTTTGATAAATATTCAATAAAACATGAAGCCACACTTAATTCTTCAATAAAATCCTCACAACAAAAGTAATACAGAAGTAATGATTGTTTAGACAGGCTCTTGTATGGTAAAATAAACAGCAGAAGTGTTCCTGTAAAGGTTTCAATTACTGACACATTATGGAAACATTGGATTGTCCTACAGGATTTAAAAATGATACAGTACAGAGAAGACATGGGCTTTTATTCTTTACTTAGCCGACTAAAACACAGTCTGCATCAAGTGGATAAATGTATGTACTGTATACAAACACAAATCATCAAAAGCATCATCTATGCATGTATGGTTTTAGAAAATCATATGGTACATGGTTTGTAGGTACTGTTTTAATTTTGTGAGCATCATTTTGGTTTGATCATTCATAAGCAACTGATACACTTGAGTAACTTTGGCTGTTTCAAAAGCACTAAATCACCTCATTAGTTAGAGTTGATTGGGCACAGGTGATCTAGCCTGTTGAATGTTAAGGTGTGTGAAAATAAAAAAAATCAGAAAGTAACATACAGTATATACTGTATACATTTTTTCCAAAGAACAGTACCTTCATGTCATTTCTATAGTCTTCTCAGATTAACTCAGTGGAGCCAAGTCCATTTTAGAAATGACTCAAGATGTTGTGTAGACCAACCTGACGGATTGCTGGAGCAGAACGATACATTTCTTGTTGTTTTCAACAGACAGATATGGAGGTCCAAGTGTTATAATCTGGGCATACGTTCCCAATCTCTATAGTGCTCCAGTTCTGCTACAGTACCTACACTACGAATTCAATGTGACTGCACAGTGCTATTTTGATCAAATCCTGAACTTCACTTGCTGCAAGCTCATCCTGACATGACATAATTCCATTTTTAAAATAAGTTGAGATGACCTTTCAGAGATTTCTCCCTGATGACTCTGTTAGACAAAAAAAAGAATTCCCATTTTCCTAACAATAACTTGAATTTATTGCACTTGAACTTGTGAATTTATTGCACTTATAAATGATATGTTTTAATTTGACAAGCATTATACAGTATATACAGTACTGTGATGTTTTTTAGGGTTGCCTAACAAGCCAGGACCTTAGTGCCTTTGCAACATAGTAAAGGCAGCAAAACAACTCAGGTTAACTTTTACCTAAACCTCCCTCTTTTAGAGCACTAAATATATGTACAAACCTTAAAGTCACTATAAAAGTTATCGACTTCACTGCTGAAATTAGTCCCTAGATCCATACCAAAAATTTTCATAATTACAACTAACCCAAAGTAAGATGCCCTCTAGAGGATACTAATTGATGAGGCTAAGTCAGTGCATCTCTTGCTATAGACTGAGTAAGTCTATACTGTACTGTATTAATACTGTACTGTTCTGAACAGTACACTGGATCACATGGGCCAATTCCAAATGCAGCAGCGGCCTGTTACTGAAATCATGGGGAAGGCTATTTCCTTTACCATACTAGAGAACGTATTTCTGTGGGTGGTCTTCACAGAGTGAAGACACAGAGTGTAAAGAAAAAACAGTATGTAAAGAGAGTATAAAGAAGAAGCTTCTAGCACTTGGTAATTTGTTCATCTCTCATAATTCTTTCATTTAGAATTGTCAGTTTCCAATGTCTTCTGATTCCTGATATAAAGCAATATGAAATTAGAATAATTACAGTTTAAAATATTAGATTTTGGGACAGTAGATACAGTAGAATAGGACTAATTTTCTCACTAGGGTCTCGATGACCTTGAAAAATAAAGAAGAAATGCTGTTAAGGTTTAGAAAATTTTATTTTACAAGACGATATAACCTATATTTTTATTAACATTGCATGATGTTTTTTCTTGAAGTTCTGCAATGGACAGGCGTGCTATTCAGAGTGTACCCTGCTTACCCTGTGCCTGTTGCTTGCCGAGCAACCCTGAATTTTCAGAAGTGGTTTGAAAATGGATGGAGGAATATTTATATCCTGAAGTTTAATTTACTTAAATTCTACATTGTACTTAGGTATAATAAATTTGCATATCAATGACATTTTTATAATTGTGTGCTTGTTTTCAAGTCATGTACAGATAGAACACTAAAAATCTTTAAGGGTGACTTGACTTAAGGTGGTATTTTCAGCATTCTATATCACCCACTTAAGTTTGCTAACACGTCCCTTGTTAGGAAACCTACGCATGGGCTCATATAGTATTAACTTTAACACCATATTCGCCAGTAGATATATACAGTGAGGTTATACAAGGGTATTGCATAACATTAAAATGGTATATTGTCTTGGATAATGTTGACTACATTATTTTATATATACTGTACTGTATATACATATATTATACCATCACATAAGAAAACACATTTCCACTTAGATTATTTTAATTCCTCTGGAACAATTTTGCAAACTTAATATTTAGGATACGGAAGACCTAAGAATCCTGATACATTTAAATGCTACAGAAAAAAAACAATTATATCACAAATATCTGATAATGTTTTAAACTACCAGTAGCAAAATGGATATTGTACTAACACAATCAAAATATTTCACATTTGATAAGATCTACAGAATGACCCGGAATCAAAATAAATTCAAGGTATAAATTGAAAGTCATATTGTATATACTGTAAGATAAGATAGGGCATTCATATTAAAGCTTTACTTTTAATGATGTATCAGTTTGAATATTTGTAACCAGTTTCTGCTTACCGAAAATGCAGAGCAATTTCAGCAATTTTTGTATTTCTTCTATGTTCTTGATTCACTTAGACTCTTAAATATAAACACGGTTAAGTCCATTTTCTAAGCACCCCTGCTCTTAACACTCTGTAAACACAGGTGGTTGAGGGAAGAGACAGACAATTTCAAACTGCAAAAGCAGGGATTGGTTTTAGGTGTCCTTGGAATTTGCTGTAACACCGTAAACCTCAAAGGGTTTGCCTAAATGCATACTCTCTGTTTTCATTTGGAGAGAAGCATGGCAGTTCCAAATTGAATCACAAATAAAGAATAAAAAAGGTTCCATACAAATCAATACCTTGTTGGTTGTAACTGCAAAATTGTGACAGATTATCCTTGGAGGTGTTGCATGGACTTAATCTAAATGTCGTTTTCTCAACAATATGAGAGCTCAAGAGTAATTTATTTTCCTGTTCATAAACCAAATGAAAAGCGCCCCTTGTTTACTAGCTCTGATGCGACTTCTCCTTTCTTCTCAGAAACAGCAGAATCTTTTCAGTGTCAGCATAGATTTCATGGTTCTAAGTGCAGAATTTTAATTTTCAGGATTGTTTTTAATGCTTTCCAGTCCTACGTACTGTAGATTTGTTACTTAAATTGCTATGTGTCCTTCATAATGAGTAGGTTAGAAATCAAAATCATTGTCTTTCTGAAATAACAATATAATAAGGAAATAACAAAGAAGGATTTGGCGCAAGGGTGATGGACACATTCTGAAGATTATTTAGCCTTTATTGACAGCTAAAGTTTACTTTTGAAATATTTGTATGGAGTTGAAACAGCTAACTGAAACTTTGATTTAGCCTGAGATAGATCCACATCCTTGAACCTATTTATTATCTCCAGAATACATATTAAGGAACATTATTATGGTATCCAGGTTACATGAGATCATAAACTTACAGTGCTACAAAGTCTCTAGTAATCTAAAACTGCTTAACATATTAGCTTCAAAAAGTGGCTTTAGATAAAAAATTTAATTATTATCTGTGAAAGAAATAAAATACATGCATGGTAATATGGTTAATTAAAAAAAATGTTTTATAATCTATTTTGCCATTATTGTATTAATGTGGATGTACAGTATACTATTGTTAATGCTACTCAAATGTCACTTCATTTTCAGGGCTTTGCAAATAATGATCAAATGATTAATATAAAATGTAACATTACAGAAATATATTTAAAATACTTCCCACATTAACTCTTCAGTTGTATAATGAAGATTACACTTCAGCTTTCATGCTTTTGGAGTTCGGAATGACACTCAGGTGGGTATGAATTTGATATCAGCATTGAAAGCTTTTTGTAATTAAGTTCTCTGAGATGTGAATAGTTTTTTTCATCAGTAAGGAGTCATACTGAACTTAAATTTAGAATTGGTACAAATAGTTGTCTCTTTTTGCACAAATCCTGTTGCGGTGAACTGCTGCTTCAGTAAAAAAATATGAAAGTTTGAATCAGATACACCTCCTTTATCTGTAGCCTGTATCTTTTATAACACAGAAAGAGAAGAAGCAAAAATGCAGATAATGACAACATTGTTTATAATAAAACTATGCAGACTTTAAGAGCTAACATAAAGCAAGCTTTCACCCACTTCTGCTGAAAAATAATTGCTTTCAGTGGTTTCTTCTAAATCAGATCTCTGATGTTGTATATATTGTATCCTTCATAACCTGCGTTAAAAAAAGAAAGTTTGAAAAAATGCCTTTCAATGCTTTGTCGAGAGGCTCCTCACAGCTATATTCTACACATTGAACCCTACTGGAGCTATTTTTTAGCCTAATTCATCACCTAATACTAGATTGTATATTTCCCAGCACAAGGGAGAAACACAAAGCTTAATTTTCCCTGTAGGCAAATTAAGCAGCTAATTAATTTACTGTGGAGTGGGAAGTTTGCCCACAGGAAAAATAAGGACAATGAAATCTCTTTGCTTCCTACAACTAACAGGCAAACTTTCAAATGTTTTTATATGACCACTTTACTTTAGGATTGCAAGTGACACTATTTATTCATAACAAGCCACTAACATTCAAATACACAATTCTAAACTGTTGTTGTGACTGGACAGGGCAGGTGAGCTTCAGCAAGGTTAGTAATGTCTGCACTTCCCAGACTGACTACCTTAATGAGAAGGTCTGGAAAAATAGATATTGTTTTGCTGTATTTACCTAGGTGGCCTTAGCCTGGGAGGCATGTACAGTAAATATGGAGGAAGATGATCAAATGGTGTTCCTATTGATTTCACTGTAAATTCACAATAAACTTTCAATAGTGACTGGGTCATCCAGAAGTAGACCACAACATAAATACAGGAGCAGACATACAAAGAAGAGAAAAAAAGAGAAGAATATAGAAAGGGAGAACATATTTAATCACTCACCATCTTCTCTCAAATCATCATCATCTCAAAATGTCTGAGAGAGCTCCTGTTTTTAACCAGACTATATATAGTACTCTATACCAGACTCTTGCTGCCTTATTTTAGGAAATTCTGATTTCCTATATTGTGAAACCCTCAGGCTACAAATGCCTCTTCTATTTTATTGATGTGTTGTTACAATATAACAATAGGAAGGGAGGCGATCATTGCCCCTGAACTCCTAGAAGTTTATTTTCTTCCATCAAGAGTTTTTGATTTCCTCTTCCCTGTGCCCACATTGTCTACCACTATTTCACAATTTTGTGGACCACTCTTTAATTCTGTAATGCTCCTTGTGACATTCTCCCCTATTTTAGCCACACCAGTTTGCCTGTAGCTCTCTCAGCAGATGGATTTGTGTATACAACAACTTCTCAGGCTTTGGAACGACTTGTTGGCTCAAGTCTTCATGATATCTGGCTCCTTGCAGAAGCTGGTTCATCACCCACCCCACCCCATTTTCTTTCTTAATATAACCATTTTCCTCTTTGCAATGTAATAATAATAATAATAATTGCTTACACTTACTGTACTGTATATAGCGCTTTTCTGGACACTCCACTCAAAGCGCTTTACAGGTAATGGGGAGTCACCTCCACCATCACCAATGTGCAGCATCCACCTGGATGATGCAACGGCAGCCATAGTGCGCCAGAACGCTCACCACACATCAGCTATACTGTAAGTGGGGAGGAGAGCAGAGTAATGAAGCCAATTCTTAGATGGGGGTTATTAGGAGGCCATGATTGGCCAATGGGAAATTTGGCCAGGACGCCGGGGTTACACCCCTACATCCTAAAGTAAGGATTTCCTAATGTAATCATCTATCTCCCTATACCTGTTTAAAACGTGGGATGAAATGCTAAGCTATAGTCTTTACTATTGGCCTTAAGTCTATGCTTATTGTGCCTAGACCTCATGCAGAGTCAACCAGTGCAATAACCAGTGTTTTCACAGCCCTATTTGTTTTCGACTGTTGAACCAAGCCAAAGCTTTACAACACTTCACTGGTCTGTTTGCTTCAATGTATGGGGATATTGTATGCTCTGTATTTCCTGAACAAAGACATGGATATTGGATGTTTTCATGTCTATCATCAAAGACCTCACTGTTTGCTTTAGTTGTTCCGCATTCTGCAAATTGAAAAATTAGCTAATCTCTTGTTGCATACCCACCCATCTCCAAGAGGAGAACCTCTGTGTCTACTGTGATGTACAATTGATACCAATCTTTACTGCTGCCTGTTTGCCAGCTTTTGTTCATTCATCACTATGAATCTCTGAATTTTCCTTATTTTTATATAATGTAATGATAAAAAATGATACGTTACATGAAAACTGCAGATGCAAGATCTAGTATAAGAATACAAATTGCACAGTGAGGCCCAGGAGGTCTGGAGAAATACATTCTGGTTTTTAGCTCTTAAAGCAAGACCTATAATGTCCATTATCGATCATTTCTATCCTTAATGTTCAGAAGACTTTTAGTGGTGGTGTGAAAGTTCACAAAGTCCCTCTGTACAATTCTAGGAAAACAAAAAGACACACACACAAGAAGGTATTTGATGTTATTTCTGTTAGGCCAAATTATTCTATATTTTACTAACTTATTGAAAAGGAGAATTACTGTATGGATGGCTCTGAAAATTTAGGAGCTGGAATCTTTGCTCTGATATGGAATTTAATCTATTATTGACACCAGCCTGTTTTGGGATCCCAGCTCCATGGAGCTCTATATATTGCATATACAGAAAATGGGGTCCACCCCAGACCCCTCACCTCACACAGTTTCTACCCATGTTAATGTTTCTAAAGCAGATAGGGAAAATTCAAATAGGCAGTGTACCATGTAAATTGTTAATCTAGTTTTTTTCCAACCTAGGTTCTTCCAACCCCTGTGTCTACTTGAACATTTAATGGAACCCAAGATTTCAATAAAAGTAACTTAGACATATTTGAACTGCAAGAGATTTTTAATTTACATATAAATTTTCATAGGTAATGTAAAAACTGTGATTTTTAAATGCAGAACAATTAAAAAAGGTCTCTAGTCAATTACATTATTAGTTCAATTAAGTATTTAATTAAGCAGTCAAGAGTCCCTTTGGAATGAAAATCAACAGGCACCAGGGTCACAAGGACCAGAAACAGGAAGGCTTGTTCTAAGACATAGGAAACTTGCAAATAGCAACATTTTTAACAGAATTAAACAAGTATACAAGAATATTAGAACTTATCTACTGACAGTTCAGGGTCCACTAATTTCAGTATAGTAATTTAGTCAACTGGAGCCCAACCTTGTATACATTGAAAATATTTCATAAGCATATACAAATACTTTAGATATGAATAGAAATTTGTAACAAGAATCTTAGCGTTTTGATTCTGTGTTGTGAACCTCTACAATATATTGAGTCTGCATGATTTTCCTGGGTTCAGATAGGTGTTCCGGTGCTCCAGTTTCCTTAATACCTACAGTAACATGTTGACTGTGTTAACTGATGATTCTAAATAGTCCCTGTGTTTGTGTGATGGACTGACATCCCATCCAGGGTGTAGCTGTGCCCTGTGACCTATGTTTTCATAGGCTCCAGCTTGTTGCAGCCATTATCAGGGAATAAATGGTTCACTAATAATACATGGATCGATACAGTATGCATATAATGTTAGGAATTTTAGACTGTATTCGTATTACAATTAAGTGAAGACGATCAACACATAGAACATCTAAGAACACCTGTTTCTCTACACTTAAATATCTTATTTACAGCAATTAAAATGATCCTATCCCAAAGAATAAGGAAATTAGAAATGTACTGTACCTGATACTTTCTATCATCTAATTTTATATTGGTATAACAGATGGCAGATCTTAATTTAAAATGTATAACTAGAAGATATTATTTGTCCAATTTGGTTGTTTTCCTTTTTTTTCTAAGAACTGGCAGGAAAAAAAATGAGTTAAAGATAACATGAGAGCTGCTGCAGTTCAATAAGATGATTCTATTAATTTTTAATATTTCAAGGGAGCACACTTGCCAGAGCTGATAGCATCTGATAAATCCACATCTTTGAATTCATTTCCTCAGTTTAATCTAAAGTGTAGACATATGACTAGACCAGTTTTCCTAATCTCTTAGCATTGAATGGGGAGGTGATAGTAAGTGATGACACAAGCAAAATGTGAGAAAAAAACAGGCAGACATCAAGACACAAAGACTTCACTGGGTAATGCTAGTAATTTCAAGGGTAAAGTTGGATTCAGGTTAAAACAAAAGATAAAAAATCTTTAATTCCATGAAGCGGATCAAATGCTAATGTCAAAAGGCAGTTGTTGACTTGCAATGACAATTCTTAAATAGGCAGAAATACTTGTGAGTTTTCATTTTCATTGTTCTTCATTTGCATTTTTGTGTCAAATGTGGTTTAATGTAAGATAAATGTAGCTAATGATATCCCCTTGCACTCATGCTTTAATCCCCCGCCACATTCTTCCTTATACATACAAACATAGAGAGATACTGTACTCAACCTCACTGTCAAATCTGATTCCATGTTTGTCACAAAATAACAAATCATGCATATGAAACAGTAAACTCAGCTTGAGTGATAATAACGTTATCTTAAACAACTTTTTGCTTTAGTAAGTACAATTGAGTTGCAAGCTGGTGGAAACCCTACTGATGTCGGTGAAATCATAAATGCCAATTCTATCAATATGTACTGGGCTCTTGTTTTCATAATCTAAAAGTATGCTTCCAATAGCTTTTAAAAGCATTTAAATTGAGACATATTTTATACAGTACCATGCAAAAGTATTTAGACCATTACACAGTTTTCACATTTTGTTGTTTTTAGGAATGTTAACAATTTATATTTGTTCTGTACATGACATACTCCACACATTCAAAGCAAATAAAAAAAAATGAACATGAAAGAAACATGGAAAATCATGACTGCATAGTATTTAAAACATTTTCTGTGGCACGCCTAAATTAACTTAGT